>NC_057807.1:46090105-46773670 GCF_018294505.1 Triticum aestivum | reverse complement strand
TGCTCTATTTTTGTTTTATTTGTTGTTCATCCGTCATTAGAATGGGCATTTAGGCCTGTCAGGGTAGAGGATGTGATCTATGTGCCATGCCAAGTTATGTATCTGAATTGAAGTAGCAATTTGGAACACAAATTATTCAGTGTTCATGCTCTGTTTCCTCTGTTTTTGTTCTTCAGTTAACAGAGTACACACCCAAATTCAGTTTCTAGTAAAAAATAAAACTGGGCTGCCGAATAGATGTTGGGCCGTTATACCAGCCCACCCGCATAGGGGCACCAGCCCACCTCTAACTTCGGCAAATAAAATGGGGCCCAATAAAATGTTACTTGTTTTTACTTTGGCCTTTTTCTTGCACTAAATTTTGTGATGGATCAATTTTTGATGCACTAAAACTAAATGTTACTTGTTTTATGCATGTCTACGGTTCCATGAACTAAATGAGTTGCATGCTTGCATGAAGTAAATTAGTTTGCATTTCCTAGTTGCATGTCCATAGTGGGTTTGCATGGGGCTCCTAGTTGCATGTCCATGGTTTGGCCAATATTTTGAAGATGGTGTGTGTGGTGATTGGGGTGTAGCAACCCGGGCCCGTAGCAACCCATAGCAATACACAAATAATAGCAAGAACAACACATAGCAATCTACAAATAATAGCATGAAACACACAATATATATAGTAGCATAACGATTATATAGAAGCATAACGATTGCAACCCATAGCTCCACGATAGCCTTACAACTCCACGGTAGCCTTACAACTTAAAATACTAATACAACTTAATAATAGTAGCGTAACGATTACAACCTAAAAAAACTAATATGATAGATATATAGCAAGCTAGATAGATCGGGGGGCACCAAACACGGGTTCTTCTTTGGGTTCTTCTTCTCCTCCTCCTCCGGGTGAACAACTCCACCTCGCTCCTCCGGGTGCCGCCCTTCACTCCTCCCTGTTGTTAATGGGGTACGGGAGCGTGTGCATAATGCCATTGTTGGGGAAGACGCTGTTGAAGTCGGTGAAGATATTATAGGTGGTGAAAGCTATGAACTCACAACCAACCCAATACGCTCACCCGAGGAGGTGGAGAGCATCGAAAGGGTTAGTGAATGTGGCGAGGAGCCCAACCACAACACCATTGTGGTTGACATCCTCAAGATGGTACATCCGAGGAGAGCCGCGGGGGAGGTGGCGGAAGCCGGCCACAAGGAAGAACGTCGTTAACTCCCTTGCGCCCCTCCACCTCGAGATCGACCACACCCTAAGGGTTCTCTCTACATACACTTCGGCCGTGTAGAGCCTTTCCGGCATGGTTGGGGGGAAGCGGTAGGTGGGGGCGTTGTACTGCATGGTGGTGGGGTGGCTCGAGGGCTCGATCGGGTTTGATGGAGAAGAAGGAAGAATGAGGGCATGTTAGATAATAACGAGAATAAAATGAGACACGAGAGACATGGATTTTTACGTGGAAACCCTTGCGGGAGAAACCACGGACGCACGAAGGCGCAATCACTATAAGGAGGAGTATTACAAGCACGAGACGACAGACCGTCTGAGGTACGACTACATGGAGTATATATGAGGGGCAACACATAAGAGTCCTTGTAGGACAAGTAAACGAGTTGTAGTCGTACGCGTCGGTACCAACACAAAGGCCCACACCGTATGTACTACGTCTAGTCCAATACATTAGAATTTGGATCACAATTTAACAATCTCCACCTTGAGCCAAATTCCCTCCAGTAGTCGAAGAAAGCAAATAACTCCATCCAAAACAGCATAAACACCTTGTGCGTCAAAGTCCATAGGACTAATGAGAAATACCAATTAATCCTGAGCAAAGCTCAGACTTATTGGTCGGAACTGGCTTTGTCATCATATCAGCAGGATTATCATGAGTACTTATCTTGCATACCTTCAAATCACCTTCAGCAACAACATCTCAAATATAGTGATATCTGACATCAATGGGCTTTGTTCTCTCATGGTACATTGGATTCTTGGTAAGATATATAGCACTTTGACTATCACTAAATATGGTAGGGCAAGATGAATCTCTACAAAGCTCAGTGTACAAACCTTTCAACTAGATAGCTTCTTTGCATGCCTCAGAAATAGCCATATACTCGGCATCAGTAGTGGAACAAGCCACAATAGACTGCAAAGTTGCTCTCCAACTCACAGCACAACCACTGTCAAAACCGGCGGATCTCGGGTAGCGGGTCCCGAACTGTGCATCTAGGCGGATGGTAGCAGGAGACGAGGGACACGATGTTTTTACCCAGGTTCAGGCCCTCTTGATGGAGGTAAAACCCTACGTCCTGCTTGATTAATATTGATGATGTGGGTTACAAGAGTAGATCTACCACGAGATCAAGGAGGCTAAACCCTAGAAGCTAGCCTATGGTATGATTGTTGTTTGTCCTATGGACTAAGGCCATTCGGTTTATATAGACACCGGAGAGGGCTAGGGTTACACAGAGTCAGTTACAAAGGCAGGAGATCTACATATCTGTATCGCCAAGCTTGCCTTCCACGCCAAGGAAAGTCCCATCCAGACACGGGACGAAGTCTTCAATCTTGTATCTTCATAGTCTTAGAGTCCGGCCGATGATGATAGTTCGGCTATTCGGACACCCCCTAGTCCGGAACTCCCTCAGTAGCCCCTGAACCAGGCTTCAATGACGACGAGTCCGGCGCGCATATTGTCTTCGGCATTGCAAGGCGGGTTCCTCCTCCGAATAATTTATAGAAGATTGTGAACACCAGGATAGTGTCCGGCTCTGCAAAAATAAATTCCACATACCACCGTAGAGAGAATAATATTACACAAGATCAATCTGCTGACGTATTCTGTGGCGTGACGTCACACCACTTCCAAGCCTTTACTCGAATTGTTTTTATTGTTCCACCTCAGCGCGTTTAGCGAGGCGGTTTCCTTGGCACATCTTGTCGAAGCAGAGATCGTGTTCCCCTTATTCCGGGATTCCCATCAATACGAACGTGGGTAACCCAACTGCGCCATTGATTGTGACGCTTGGGAGATAAGCGAGTTTTACCAGGCCGGTGGGGACGCGTGTTTCTGTCCACCCATATAAGGGGATAAAGATCCAACCCTTTTACCTGCGCCTTCTTCCTCCTTGGCTTATCCATCTCCGTGAACTCGAGCTCCAGCGCCCAAGTCCGCACTTCTCACCTCAACCTTCTCCAACTATGTCCGGAGCGGGAGGCAAGTGGATGGCCTCCTCCGTCACGGAGTGGCAGATCCAGAAGCTGCGCGACGCCGGATACTTGTCCAGTGACATCGCGCACCAGCTCCCCGATGAGGGAGAGCTCATCCCCACCCCCAGGCCCCATGAGAGGGTAGTGTTTCTTCCCCATTTCCTCTGCGGACTGGGCTTCCCACTTCATCCCTTCGTCCGGGGGCTCATGTTCTACTATGGACTGGATTTCCATGATCTGGCCCCGAATTTCATCCTCAACATCTCGGCGTTTATCGTTGTGTGCGAGGCCTTCCTCTGCATCCAGCCCCACTTCGGCTTGTGGCTCAAGACCTTCAGTGTCAAGCCGAAGGTTGTGAAGGGCAGCCAAGCGGAGTGCGGAGGCGCTATGGTGGGCAGGATGTGCCACGTTACGTGGCTGGAAGGCACTTTCGTGGAAACCATCAAGGGGTGGCAATCGGGGTGGTTCTACATCACCAAGCCGCGTGACGCCGATTGGGCAGCGGCCCCCGAATTCAGATCCGGCATCCCTACATGGCTCACCTCCTGTAAAGAGAGTGGCCTGATCTGGGGGAATTCGGAGGAGCTGATCGGACTCCAAGCCTGTATCCAGAAGCTGGTGGACAAGAAGCTCAAGCTTGTCAACATAGTCCAGGTCATGCTCATCCGCCGAATTCTCCCGTGCCATCGACGGGTTTTCAACATGTGGGAGTTCGATCCGGCGCAGCACCAGACCCTGAGCGGGCTCTTCGACACTACGTACGAAGATGTCTGGAAGGTGTTGTTCAAGGGCGCCGAAGCTCCCACATCCGCTACCGAAGATTGCGAATTCTGCTAACAGCGCCCGACTGACGAGGTAAATGATTTTGCCACTTGCTTTCCATAGTTTGACTCTATGCGGGATCTAAACTCCCTTTACCTTTGACAGGACTGGCTAGCGAAGGCCGAACGGACTATCTGTCCGGCCCCATTGCCAGAGGACCCAGCGGACGCCCGCCTGACGGGGTTGCTGGCTCTGGTACCCCATGTAGTGCCGGAGAAGAAGGCCAAGAAGAAGGCCACGGGGACTCGGAAGAGTTCCTGTTTTCAGGTGCTATCGGATGATGAATCCGAGGCCGACTCCTCCCACCAAGGCGAGGAGGAGAAGAAAGCCTCTCCCCCAGCGGGGGGAGGGAAGAAAGGAAGGCCTCCCCAACAAGGGAGGCCGAAGGGTCCAAGAAGGGAAAAACTCTTCCCCCGGGCCGCTCCGCCAACGCCAGTGACGACGACGAGGACTGGCCTCCAAGGGCCAAGCCCCTAGCGAGATCGTAAGTATCCGGACTCCCGAATAACTTCATGGTTTATCTTTTTTCTTTGCCACGCAATGTCTTTCTAATGCCGCATACAACCCTACAGTCCGCCCAAGGACGATCTCCCCGCTTCATCGAGCGGGTCCTTAGGTGCGTCGGATATGGATTCTCTTCCGTCCGCCTCCACCCCCCGTGCCACGGACGATGCCGAGGTGGGATCCCTGGAAGGGACCCGCCAGGAGGAGGAGGCCCCGGAGGTGTCACAGGACAACCTTCCAGACTTTGCACCGGACTCGGTTCCGGAACCCACAGTGGCTCCGGAGTCCGACGGGCGACACCTTCGCAAGAAGGGCAAGACCATGACGCCGGCTGCCTCCGTCCAACCGGAGGTGCCGGATAATTTGCTGGAGGCGCTCAACGGCGCCTCTATTGAAGAGGGACACCACACTATTATGAGTGCGGTGATTCAGAAGGTGCAGCTTGCCAAGAGCGGGCTGACCGAAGCCTGCAGCAGCCTTCTAACAGGCTTTGAGGTAAGAATTTCAATATGTATAAAATGGTAGCGCATAGACAGTAGCCCCTGATGCTCGGTTCGGTGTTCGGAAAGAAAAGCCGGACTGAGGATCTAATAAGATATACATAGGAGTCATGAAAAATATGTCAATATGGGATTGCAAGCTGCGGTGCTGACCTCTGACGCACTGACTGCGGAGGTCAATACTTTGAAGAAGAACCTCGAGCGGTCCGAGAACAAGCTCGGCCGTGCCAAGAAGCAGCTCGAGGACAAGGAAGGTGAGTATCACCTTATTAAAATTGCACCTTACAGAAAAGGATTTTGGTTGCAAAAAGAATGACGAGGATAACATGGGTATTGCAGGGGCCACTAACGAGGAGGCGACCCTGAAAGAGGCGGTGGCCGCGGCCGAACGCAATGCGGCTGCGGAGCACATCGAGCGAGATAAACAGGAGGCGCGGGTGGCGGAGGTATAGCAAGAGCTCCAGGATCTTGTGAAGAAACATGAGAGCCTGGAGCATGACTCGAAGACTCGAGAGTCTGAGCTTGCAACGGATCTTGAGAGTGCCAAAGCCGCTAAGGCCGAAGCCTACAAGGCCCTCCAGGAGATCGAGGCGGTAAAGAAAATAGCAGCGGGTAAGGCATTTTTCATGCAAAGTAAGCATGTGAGTGTTAATTACCTGTCGCTTACCCGAATTCAGAGCTCTCCAGGAGCGTTCGCAGATCTTCCTCGCAACGTGTCCGATGCTGCCGCATTCTACCGGGCCGAGGAGGGGAGCTCGACGGAGAAGGTCTTCTGGTCTCAGTATGCTGAGGCCGGACATCCGGTGCCCCTTAGCGACCAGCTGAAGCAGCTGGTCGAGCTCCACAAGGCGGCCGAACAGGCCATGAAGGGCCTCATAGTTCGGCTGTGACCTAAGGAGGCTATGCCTGGGAGCTACTTCGGCCTGGTGCGGCGGCTGGTGGATGCATGCCCATGGGTAGAAGTTATCAAGCACTCCGCCTATATTGAGGGTGCCCGTCGGGCCCTTGCCCACGCGAAGGTGCACTGGGCAAGATGGATGCCTAGAAGCTTGTGACGGACCCCCCACCAGAGGGCAAGGAGCATCGCACGCCCGAGATGTATTATAAGTGTGCTGAAGGGCGCCCGCACTATTGCAGGCGAGTGCTCCAAAGATGTAATATTTGAGTAGACTCGCATTTTGTTATCATGTGCGCTGAAAACTTGGTTCATATGCGCTAAGCAACGCTTGTTAATTTAAAATATTACCTTCTGTGCGGCTGTTTATCAAATCTGAGAGATGGCAAGTCGTCGGCTTCAGCCCTCATGCCACGAGTGCTGGGGTGTTCGGGATAAACTCGAGCGCTCTTTTTCCCATTTTTGGGTCCATCTAGGGAGGCGCTCGACACAGCGAACAAGGCAACCGAACTTATAATGCTTGAACACTCTCACTTAGCCATAAAATTCTATAATTTTAAATTTCGGCAAAGCCCCTAGTCTTCGGAAGGCCGAATTTGGGGCGCTATCCACGCCTTGGCCGGACAGTATCCGGCTCCTCGCTCTAAGCGGCATAAGTCTTTAAGGACTCACAGAAAACCTCTCGAACAGCGACCGACTCTCGCCTCATCATGACGGTTAGTTTTAGCTTTCTCCACTGAGGCGTTAACCCAGCTCAACTGGGGCGGAATCGCAGTGGTTCTCCCAGTGCTACCTTAGCCGATATAACGGAACATAAGGTACCAAAACATGGGAGCCGGGCAAACCCAACTATTGACCTAAGACATGATTCGGAGCCGATGCATATAGTGCTATAAGTTCGGGGTGCCACACTTGTGAAAGTGTTCGGACTCATCACACCATGATTCGGGGAACATAAGCCCCTGATGTGTATTAGCCGTACCAAAGTGTACGAATGCAATATGCCGTGAATAAACATATGTATGAAAAGGAAATGCAATTATAAGCAAAAATGTGCTGCATTATTTTATTCAATAAGTGATGCTACGGATGCAGAACAATACAAATAGTGCGATAAGCAAGGTATGGGACTGTTAAACATGTCCCCCTCCAGGGGTAGGCTGCAGATTGGTGTATAAAAATGCTCGTAACGGAGACCACCTGTATATTCGGTGTAGCCTTTATCCTTCCATGGCTGTTGCGTCGTGAGTTCGGCAGATCTGCTGCCGGACAGGGCCTCTGACAGACGGAGTCTTGTGTGTAAAAAATAAAAGGTAAAAATAAAAGAAAAAAGAACGACACACTTGAGAGCCCCTGGTGTGGTTGAGCCGCAGTCTGGGTTTATCGTGGTCGTGCCCCTCTCCCCATGCCCATGGTATCTTCAGAGCGTAATGATGTACGCGAAGGATCTGCTTTAACGTTTCGCAGGAGCTGGGGTTGGGGCCGCACTGCTACGCGTGCTCAGAACGTGCCAGGTGGTCTTGTTCTAAGTTACTCCAGGCGCGCTTAGTTGTGTCTGGCCGCTTAAAGGCCGGACTCGAGAATTGCCTTAAGAGGCTGCATTGCACTTCTGCCGCGAGAGCTGCTGTATGTTCCTCCGTGCGGAGAGAACGTTCAGTGTTTCCGCTGACTGTGATGACTCCTCGAGCTCCTGGCATCTTGAGCTTGAGGTATGTGTAGTGCAGCATCGCGTTGAACTTTGCAAACGCAGTACGTCCGAGCAAGGCATGATAGCCGCTGTGGAACGGGACTATGTCGAAGATTAACTCCTCGCTTTGGAAGTTATCCGGGGATCCGAAGACCACTTCCAGTGTAATTGAGCCTCTACAATTGGCTTCTACACCTGGTATGACGCCTTTAAAGGTTGGTTTGGTAGGTTTAATCCTTGAGGGGTCTATGCCCATTTTGCCCACTGTACCCTGGTAAAGCAGGTTCAGGCTGCTGCCGCCGTCCATCAGGACTCTGGTTAGGTGAAATCCATCGACGATTGGGTCTAAGACCAGTGCGGCGAATCCTCCGTGGCGGATGCTGGTGGGGTGGTCCCTTCGGTCAAAAGTGATCGGGTAAGAGGACCATGGATTGAACTTCGGGGCAACTGGCTCCATCGCGTAGACATCCCTGAGTGCACGCTTCCGCTCCCTTTTGGGTATGTGCGTTGCGTATATCATGTTCACTGTCTGCACCTATGGGGGGAAACCCTTATGTCCTCTATTGTTCGGCGGTTGGGTCTCGTCCTCGTCATCGCTATGTAGCCCCTTGTCATTGTTTTCGGCAATTAACTTGCCTGCCTGCTTGAATACCCAACAGTCCATGTTGGTGTGGTTAGCTGGCTTTTCGGGGGTGCCGTGTATCTGGCACAAGCGGTCGAGTATTCGGTCCAAATTGGATGGACCCAGAGTAGTTCTTTTGAATGGCTTTTTCCGCTGACCGGGTTTAGAGCCTCTGAATCCGGCATTGATTGTCGTATCCTCAATATGATCGCCGTTAATGCGGCGTTTGTTTTTGTTGTGACGCGGCCTGCCATTTTGGTCCTTGACGTCCAGACTGCCAGAATTTTTGCTGAGGTTATTGCTGCGTGCTAGCCAGCTGTCCTCACCCACGCAGAAGCGGGTCTTGAGTGATGTGAGGGCTGCCATGGATTTCGGCTTTTCCTGTCCCAGGTGCCGGGCAAGCCATTCGTCGCAGATGTTATGCTTGAAGGCCGCGAGGGCCTCCGCATCCGGACAGTCGACAATTTGGTTTTTCTTGGTTAAGAACCGTGTCCAGAATTGCCTGGCCGATTCGTCTGGCTGCTGAATTATGTGGCTTAGGTCATCAGCGTCTGGTGGTCGCACATAAGTGCCCTAGAAGTTATCGAGGAATGCGGCTTCCAGGTCCTCCCAACTCCCAATTGACTCTGCTGGCAAGCTGTTGAGCCAATGCCGGGCTGGTCCTTTCAGCTTGAGGGGGAGGTATTTGATGGCGTGAAGATCGTCACCGCGGGCCATGTGGATATGAAGGAGATAGTCTTCAATCCAAACTGCGGGGTCTGTTGTGCCATCATAGGATTCAATATTGACGGGTTTAAACCCTTCGGGGATTTGATGATCCATTACTTCATCTGTGAACCATAGTGGGTGTGCGGCGCCTCTGTACTGGGTGATATAACGATGGGGCTCAAGGGAGCTTGGTCTATTTTGTTCGGCCCGGCCGGACTTACTGTGTCCAGCGCGACGATTGTCGTCACGTATCGTGGGATGCCCACGTGATCCATAGATCGATCTTGATTGTCTTGCCCTATCCTCCAATATATCTCGCAAGTCCGGAGCGTTCCCCTGTGGCCTTGTGCTTTTCGAGTGATGCCGGGGTACGGGTCTAGTGAAGGGCCTAGAGGCCTCTCTGTCGCGACCACGGGGTGGTCGATCAGCCGTATTGTCTCCTGGTGATGCGGGTTCACATGCCTCCTCCTCTAATCGGGGGAGCAGCTTATGTTTAGGGTAGCTTTTGGAGGGGCGTTCGAGCTCATGCTCTTCGGCCGCGAGGACTTCAGTCCATCTATCGGCTAGCAGATCCTGATCAGCTCTAAGCTGTTGCTGCTTTTTCTTGAGGCTATTCGTCGTGGCCATAAGCATGCGTTTAAAACGTTCTTGTTCAACGGGATCCTCAGGCACGACGAATTCGTCGTCGTCGAGGCTTGCCTCGTCTCCGGAGGGAGGCATGTAGTCCTCTACCTCTTCTTTGGCCGCTCTCTCATGAGGGCTGGCGTCCCCTTCCTCCTGCGCTGGATCTTGCTGGAGTGGGTTGTCTTCGGTGCTATCCGGTGTATTATTATCTCCGGTGCTGGAATCTTCATTCTTGCTATGGCGGGATTTGGAGCGGCGCCGCTGACGCCGACGCTTGGGCTGTTTCTTGGAGGGGTCATCCTCCGCTGCCCCTTCGCCATTCCCATCCTTTGGGATATCCACCATGTATATGTCGTATGACGAGGTGGCTTTCCAGTGCCCCGTAGGCGCTGGTTCTTGGTCGTCTCCGGCGTCGTCGTCCATACCGTCGATGTCCTTGGAGTCGTAGTCTAGCATGTCGGTTAAATCATCGACAGCAGCTACCAAGTGAGTGGTGGGTGGGCTTTGAATTTCTTTGTCGTCCGCATCCCAACCGTTCTGACCACAGTCCAGCCAGGGTTCTCCTGATAACGAGAGATATTTTAGCGAACTCAAGATGTCGCCGAAAGGTGAGTGTTGAAAGACGTCCACTGCGGTAAACTCCATGATCGGCGCCCAATCGGATTCGATCGGGGCGGGCGCAGGAGGTTCGGAGTCCGGCACCTCGGAGTCACGAGCTTTATGAGGGACAAAGTCAGTGTTCGGCTCTATCGCCGCAGAGGTTGCAGCGCCCAAGGCGATGTCTAGCCATCCGTCCTCGATCTGTGTGGCCGGCTCCGAATTGAGGATCGGAGCGGGCTCGAGTGCGGCCTCCAGGGTACTGTCCGGTGGCAGAGCTAAATCATGCCCGACGTGACAGTGCGGCACGCTCGGCTGTGGCTCGAATCCGTCGAAGATCAAGTCCCCGCGGATGTCAGCCGTCAAGTTCAAACTTCCAAGTCTGACCTGACGGCTAGGGGCGTAGCTTTCGATCTGTTCCAGTTGGCCAAGCGAATTGGCCCGCAGTGCAAAGCCGCCGAATACGAAGATCTGTCCGGGGAGGAAGGTCTCACCCTGGACTGTGTCATTGATGATGATCGAAGAAGTCATCGAGCCTATCGGTGACGACACAGAGGAACTCTCAATGAAAGCACCAATGTCGGTGTCAAAACCGGCGGATCTCGGGTAGGGGGTCCCGAACTGTGCGTCTAGGCGGATGGTAACAGGAGACGAGGGACATGATGTTTTTACCCAGGTTCGGGCCCTCTTGATGGAGGTAAAACCCTACGTCCTGCTTGATTAATATTGATGATGTGGGTTACAAGAGTAGATCTACCACGAGATCAAGGAGGCTAAACCCTAGAAGCTAGCCTATGGTATGATTGTTGTTCGTCCTATGGACTAAGGCCATCCGGTTTATATAGACACCGGAGAGGGCTAGGGTTACACAGAGTCGGTTACAAAGGTAGGAGATCTACATATCCGTATCGCCAAGCTTGCCTTCCACGCCAAGGAAAGTCCCATCCGGACACGGGACGAAGTCTTCAATCTTGTATCTTCATAGTCTTGGAGTTCGGCCGATGATGATAGTTTGGCTATCCGGACACCCCCTAGTCCGGAACTCCCTCAACCACCAATGGTGAAAACATAACCTGTGAGTGATCTTCTCTTATCCAAAACCAACAAGTCCATCTCCAGTTTTCCCAAACTGTAAATAAGCATTAGAAGTACCACGCAGGTATCTGAAAATCCACTGAACTGCTTTCCAATGCTCTTTTCCAGGATTAGCCATGTATCTACTGACAACACTCAATGCATATGATAAGTCAAGACGAGAACAAACCATGGCATACATAAGTGAACCAACTGCACTTGAATAGGGAACTCTAGACATGTACTCAATATCTGCATCTGACTTAGGACATAAAGCTAATTTGAAGTGTGCAGCTAACGGTGTACTCACCGGCTTGTCATTATGCATATTAAAACGATGAAGAACTTTATCAATATATCCCTTCTGACTTAGATATACTTTTCCAGACGGTCTATCTCTGGATATTTCCATACCAAGAATTTTCTTTGCTGCACCTAAATCCTTCATCTCAAATTCATTACTCAATTGCTTCTTTAGTTCATTAATCTCTAACATACTCTTTGCAACAATAAGCATATCATCAACATAAAGGAGCAAATAAATAGTTGAACCGTTGACAGTTTTCAAATAAACACAACTATCATAATTAGACATTTTGAAACCTTGAGAGAGCATAAAGGTGTCAAATCTCTTGTACCACTGTCTAGGGGATTGCTTCAATCCATAAAGAGATTTCTTTAACTTACAGACAAGCTTTTTTTCCAGGAATAACAAAACCTTCAGGTTGTTCCATATAAATATCCTCTTCTAATTCTCCATGTAAGAATGCAGTTTTAACATCCAATTGTTCAAGCTCAAGCTCATGCATGGCAACAATACTGAGTAAAGTGCGAATAGAGCTATGCTTCACAATAGGAGAAAAGACTTCGTTATAGTCAATACCTAGAATCTGGCTATAACCTTTAGCAACTAACCTTGCTTTATATCTTGTCTCATCATTAGGAGAAACACCTTCTTTCCTCTTGAAAACCCACTTGCAACGAATAGTTTTCTTCTCTCTAGGCAATTTTACTAAATCCCAAGTGCCATTCTTTTCAAGTGATTCCATCTCATCATGCATAGCGGTCATCCACTTATTACTATCACCAGAAATAATAGCGGAATATGAAGAAGGCTCAGCATTACCTTCAATTTCTTCTACAATAGATAAAGTAATAGAAAAAATATTGCACTCTTCAATTAACCTGTCAGGTTTATTAATACCCCGTCTAACTCTATCACGTGCGAGATTCCAACTGGGTGGAACAATATGCTGATTTGGAGTAGGAGTGACATGTTCATCATCAATGATGGGTTCATCATGTGCATCAACATTTTCATTACCAGATGTATCACCTGAATAAATAACATGCTCCACCTGAACAGTAGGCTCCTGAACAATAGGCTGCTGTTCACTCTCAACGGGAACATTAGTAGATGAAACATCATGTAACACAGCAGATTCATTAAAGATAACATTTCTGCTAATAACAACCTTCTGGGTTTCGGGATTCCACAATTTAAAACCTTTAACACCACACTTATAACCAAGAAAGATGCACTTAACAGCCCTAGGCTCCAACTTTCCATTATCAACATGAGCATAAGCAGTGCAACCAAAAACTCTCAACTGTGAATAATCAGCAGGTGAACCAGACCATACCTCAATTGGAGTTTTCTTATTAAGATCAATAGATGGTGAACGGTTAATAAGATAACAAGCAGTGGAAGCGGCCTCAGCCCAAAAACGCCTATGCAAACCTGCATTGGACAACATGCAACGGGCTCTGGAAATAATGGTCCTGTTCATACGCTTAGCAACACCGTTTTGTTGAGGAGTATAAGGAACGGTGTAGTGTCTGACAATGCCTTCGGACTTGCAATAATTCTTAAATTTCTTAGAACAGAATTCCATACCATTATTAGTGTGAAGTATTTTTACCTTATTTTCAGTTTGTCTCTCAATCATAATTTTCCACTCCTTAAATGCTGAGAATGCTTCATATTTATGCTTCAAGAAATAAGGCCAAACTTTTCTCGAATAATCATCAATAATAGTCAGCATGTAACTAGCACCACCTAATGACTTCTTGCGAGATGGTCCCCATAAATCAGAATGCACAAAATCAAGAATACCTTCGGTTGTATGAGTCGAACTGTTGAACTTCACCCTCTTGTGCTTGCCGAAGATACAATGCTCACAAAATTTCAATTTACCAGGTTCATATCCATCAAGAAGACCTCTTTTATTTAACTCTGCTAAACCAAGTTCACTCATATGTCCAAGACGCATATGCCAAAGGTTAGCAGCATCACAATCAGAATTCTTTGAAATAACTGGAGTAGCATTACCTGAAACGGTAGAACCTCAAAGGTAGTAAAGACCATTGGTCGAACTTAAATCACCTTTCATCACAATAAGGGAACCTTTGGTGACTTTCAAAACACTATCTCCACCTGAATACTTGTACCCGTTTGCATCAAGGACACTCATAGAAATAAGATTTCTCTTCATCTTCGGAATATACCGAACATCTATCAAAGTTCTGATTATGCCATCAAACATCTTGATTCGAATAGAACCTATGCCTTCAATCTTGCATGGTGAATTATCAAAACCCAAAACGGAACCAGCAGAAGTAGTGGAATCAAAAGTATTAAACCAATCTCTATGTGGACACATATGAAAAGTGCATGCAGTGTCAAGTACCCACTCATCATTGGTCTCAGCACATCCAGCAATAACGACAAGAGCATCATCGGAACTATCATCATGAGCAACGTTAGCAGAATTTTCACCTTGTTTGTTACCTTTCCTCTTTTCCTTGTTCTACAACTTGAAACACTCAGAGATGTCATGCCCGTCTCTCTTGCAATACTTGCAATACTTCTTGTCTCTGGATTGCGACCGGCCCCTGTAGCCGTTTTTACTTTTGCCTTTGTTTCCATTATTGGAGTTCTTCTCCTTTGTCCTGCCATGAACAGATAATCCCTTGGCTTGGGATGAACTCGAACCATCATGAGGCACCATTAATTTCGTCTTCTCCTTGGAGTTCAAAGCTTCATAAACTTCATTAAGCGTGAGAGTATCATGACTATATAATATGGTGTCTCGAAAATTGGTATAAGAACTTGGTAGTGAACAAAGTAACATTAAAGTAGTGTCTTCCTCTTCATACTTAACCTCCATTGCAGCTAGATCAGATATGATCTCTTTGAATTCTGTAATATGATTCAAAACGTTACCCCCCTCGGGTAACCTGTGCAGGAATAACTTTTGCTTCAGATGCATCTTGCTGGTGAGATCTTTAGTCATGCAAATCCCTTCCAGCTTTAACCATAGAGCGGCGGCAGTTTTCTCGCTCAAAACTTCCTGCAAAATATTATTATGCAAATGGAGTTGAATCTGTGACAAAGCCTTAGAATCAATTCTTTTCACCTCATCAGTCCAATGTTGAATTCAGTTCTTCCCAAAACTATCCAGTGCTTCATCATAGTTAGACTGTGCCAACAGCGCCCGCATCTTGACTTGCCATAGGGTAAACCTTGTGTCACAGTTCAACAGCGGAAGATCGTACTTCATGGAAGCCATGAGTCGATAAAACTGGATATTATATGGGTGATGAACGTAGCACTTGAAGATGAGAAACAAGGGCCGAACTAGTACTCTGTACTAGTAGTAGCTTCACGTGAGGAGTAGAGATCAATTAGATCTCGATTTGTGTGCGTGTAGCACTAGTACTCACCACCGATGTGGATTTGGTCTTCATGTGGAGGAACTGGCGGCTGGCAAATCTGCTATTGCAGCGGAAACCGTGGCTGCCTCGGCACTTGATCCCTGGTCCTGCAGCAACGCGCGGCTGGGCGGAGCAGACAACAACGCTACAGGCTCGGGCGGAACAAACTCCAGTCGGCTCAGACACGGATCAATTTTTCTCGATCTCGGCGACTGGCGGCAGCGCATGGACGTGCAAACCTAATCTTCTCTCGGACTCATTCTCGTATCTGTAAACTTGGCTCTGTATACCACTTGTTAGATAATAACGAGAATAAAACGAGACACGAGAGACACGGATTTTTACGTGGAAACCCTTGCGGGAGAAAACCACGGACGCATGAAGGCGTAATCACTATAAGGAGGAGTATTACAAGCACGAGATGACAGACTGTCTGAGGTGCGACTACATGGAGTATATATGAGGGGCAACACATAAGAGTCCTTGTAGGACAAGTAAACGAGTTGTACTCGTACGCGCCGGTACCAACACAAAGGTCCACACAGTATGTACTACGTCTAGTCCAATACAGTAGAATTTGGATCACAATTTAATAGGGCAGAGGAGGTAGAGGATGGGGTGTGGATGAGGAGGGAGAGGAAGATGATAGTGCCCGGCTTAAATAGCCCAAGTGTGACGTGGTGTCACCCTGTAGAATTAATGGGCGGGAGGCATTTGGTGGCGCCCCATCAAAGTGTGTACACGAGCGTGGGAAACAGGCTGCGATGCTTCTGTGCCACCGGTTGCGGGTCAAGGAGGACGGGCTCACGCACGCGTCTGTGCTGTCGTGGGTCAGGGGGACACGCCTGCCCCGGGTGCCGGTTCTCTGCGTGTGCCGCCCATGCATGCATGCCGTATTAATTTGCCCATCTTGCTAGGGCTTGGCTAGAGGGAAACGTTCGGTCGATGGGAGACATGACAATAATGGACGCCTTAATTTGCCCATCTTGTAATGGGCAGCATGCCGTTTGAATCGATACCCATCATGCCAGTATTGTGTCGTTCAAAGAGGAGCACGCCATGCACCGCACGCCATGCACCGTTGGCTTTTTGGTTGTCTTCATCGGGGTCTGGCTGCTGCATTGTGGCCGGGTGCACGCTTTGATGCAACGCTGCATCGGTGCTAATGGTAGGCATGCGACAGCTTTGCGTCGAGAGGGGTGGCGGAGCAAGGCTACGTCGAGGGCATGCATGCAACGCACGGGCGCAGTTCTACGGGTGGGCATGCATGCTGCAACGGGCACCAGCGCTGCGGGTAGGCACGGGCACGCATGAAACGATGGAAAGGGCACTGCGTAGGCTTGGTCCATGCACCGCGTCAACTCGTGTCGTTGGATTCAAATGAACGGTCCTGATGCCCCAACGAGATACGCTGATCCAAACCCCACTGATTCAACCAATCAGCGCGTCTCATGCGGATCGAAGGACACTGTAGCTAACCCTAGCGCCCGATCTCAACCGTCCACGCACAACGATCGACGACCTGGTAGTGTGCGGGGTTTTGAGGGGTTTTGAGAGGTTTTGAGTGATTAGGGTTGAGCATACCTAATTCGAAAAAATCAAATAAATATAAAACTTGCGCACATAGTCTTATTATGTCGTATAGTAACGAGAAAAAAATATAAATATGGTTTACATACTTTTTTATGAAAAACCCTTCACTAAATTGTCATTCCTCGAACAATGTAGTATGGAGTTCAAGGAAGAGAGTAGTGGGCACCCGAGAGTAGGTGGGGTTTTGAAAATGAAAAGTGTGAAAACCTCACCAAAACTTCATTTTGGATTGACTAAGAAAGATCTTAACTTACTTTTCTCATTTTTCATGTTTTAAACTTGTTATATATATAATTTTCTATTAAACCTTGTTTTTTAAAAAAGAAAATAAAATAATATAAAATTAATTCAATAAATAATGAGACTTTAGATTTACACTATATAGGTTTAATAGATGTGTAGAAAAATTACTTGGCTGGTTTAGACAAGGTGCCAAAAAAACTTGCTTAAATATGAGGTCGTTTACTCTACCTTTGGAGGTCATTTGAAACACATTTTTCATGACTATGAGTTCAACTTACCAAAAGGGCTCAGACTGATCAGCAAGCAAACATATTTCAGTTGACGTACTTTAGATGGCATTAAAACATCAATACCCCATCCCTAATTCAAATTTGAGCCCAAATTTGAATCCAAATTTGAATTTTAAACAATGACCAACAAACAAGTTCGAATAGAAATATGGGGATACATAGTGACTACCAGTACGCACCAAGTTACAAATATTATTACATGACACACATTTTCAAACAGTTCTCTGTTCTACCTCTTCCTACCACGTCGTGTGCCCTTCTTCGCCTTAGCACTTCTTCTTTTTGGTTCTACTACACACACAAATTCACTGATCATCTTGGTTTTCTTCACTGGTCTTTTCAACACCTCGCCAACACCCTCGAGATCAGTGTCTTCAGTCTGAATGTTGACAATAGTTTCAGTTTCTTCAGTGTGTACCTCAACATGGGTTTCTTCAGTCTGAACCTCGACACGCTCAGGTTCAGTTTCAACATCGAGAGCAGTTTCTTCAGTCTGAATGTTGACTACAATTTTAGTTTCTTCGGTGTGCACCTCCACATCAGTTTCTTCAGTCTGAATGTTGACTGCAGCACGATTTTCTTCAGTCTGCTCAGGCTCAGGCGCACTTCTCTTCTTTCTGCAACAATTGGCTCTTGCTTTTTTGTTGGCCAACATTGTTCAACAACAAGGGTTGACTTGCTCGCTTCCTCCTGGCCATTGGGGAAATATTATAGATATAGTAATTGGAAAAAAGCACTAAATCAAAACACAGACAAATAAACACGAACATACTTTGGCTTATCAGGAGTATAGCGACATTTGACAGATCCTACTCTGTGCCCAAGTTCCTGGCACAACTTGCATATGTTTTTGTTACCTTTTTGGGCCCTTTTTGGCTTTCCATCTTTCTTTCCCTTCTTACTACTCCCACCTTTCTCAAACCATGCCTTGAGTCTACTCTGTTTAGGCCTGCCAGCCTTTCTTTTCATCAAGGGAGGACAGATGGAAAATTCAATCTCCACTTCAGGCCACTGAGAATAATCTGTAAGTGCTGGAATTGGAGTAGCATATGCAGCTTTGAATTTTGCTACCGAATAATATTCATGCAAATATGGGTGCATGTTTATCTTTCGTTGGGATGCTAATTAAGAAAAGAATGACATGCTCACATGGTTTACCAGTGTGTTGCCACTTGAGGCAAGTGCAACCATGCAATTCAGTGTTAACAACATGTCTCCTTCCAGTTTTGTTATCTCTAACTTCAGCACCCCAAGGTGAAGATTTTTCAACAAACAAATGTGAAAGACATCTGCTCCTATTGACCACCTGTTCTACCACTGTTGGAAGCTTATCACCTTGCAGACAATCACCTATCCTTCTTCTCAATTCCCATAACCGCATGAGCATGATCCTGATTTGGTCAACCATGTCATGCACAGGCAAATCTTTTAACTCCTTCACCTTGTTGTTGAAACTCTCTACCAAATTGTTGTTGATGTGCTCACACTTGATGGCAGTGTTGAATGCTGACATGTACCATAACAAAGAATGGTAGGTGTTCATTCATGGACGAAACTCATCGTATGATGCCATTATCTTATCAAGATGATATTTGTGTGTCTGTCTAGTGTAAGATCTTGTTGCTGGCCACATGCGCCCAAATTCTTCTCCTCTAAATTTTTTTATCAAATTCTTCCACAAATGACCAAAGCACTCCCTCTGCTCAGCATGTGGGAAAACATTTTTCACTGAATTTTCTAGCCCCTTACATGCATCTGTGTGTATAGCCAAAGGTGACACTGGTCCTAGGCATCTTTTCAACCAGATGATGAACCATGTCCATGAAGCCTCTGTTTCTGACTGAAACAAGCCAACAACAATAGGAAATATCCAGTTGTGTCCATCTAGAGCATTACATGCTGCCAACTGACCATTCCACTTGCCTGTCAAAAATGATGAGTCTATGCTCAAATATGGACGGCACCCTGCTTTGAAGCCATCGATGCAAGGCTTCAAAGCCATAAAAAACTTGGAGAACTTGACTTCACCTTCGGCTGATACCTCAGTATCTATCTCCACAACA
Organism: Triticum aestivum; assembly: GCF_018294505.1. NCBI lineage: Eukaryota > Viridiplantae > Streptophyta > Magnoliopsida > Poales > Poaceae > Triticum > Triticum aestivum. The sequence continues at coordinate 46,754,514 of NC_057807.1, read as the reverse complement.
CTGCGAGGTGACCTCTTTTCCACCTCTACTTTGAAGTTGTAAAGCATCCTAAATGTATTTGCCCAATCACCATATAAATTTTTCATTGCCCTTTGTTTTGCCTTCCACACTGTGGTATATTTAAGTTTGATGGGGTACATCTTTTCCAAATCTACTTTCAGTTTCTTGGCAGTAGTGTTTGGTGTTTTGGCTAAAATTGGGGTGATCTTTTCTGCAACCCAAAGTTGTGATGTCATGGTTGATACTCTCTGTGAACTTGTAATACAAGTATGTTGATTGGGGATTTGGTTAACCCTGACAGTACTTCCATCAGGTTGCAGTCTAGAAGATATGTACCACTTGCAAGGCTTCACACTACCATCAAATCCTTTGCACCTCGCATAAAACTTCGTTCTATCAGTCCAAACAGTCTTGGTATCAAACTCATGTTTCACTGCATAAGTCTTGAAACACATCCTGAACTCCTTCATGCTTGGGAACAACTTGCCTACTTTAATGATAGGGTTTTCTTTGTCATACACATGCACCAGCTCATCATCATGTGCATCATCTATTTCATCTGTAGCTTGTTCCATCAACTGTCCATCTACATCTTCATCAGCATTAGCAGGCAAACTAGATTTGCCCCTCTCCTGCTTATCTCTGTCATCGACTGGAATGCCAAAAAGTTTGGTCATCTCAATGTCAGGCATTGGTGCAATGACCAAATCTGTAGGCTCATCTAATTCAACTATATTCCAATCAATAGTTGCTGCTGTTTTAGTTTCAGTTCCAGTCACCTGTCCCTCTTCGGCTATTACTGTAAGTTTAGTACACATGGGAATCAATGGCCTCTGTGTAGCCCAATCATCATCTACCATCTGCGCAGCCAAGTGTGATGACACATATCCAACCTTCGAAAAAATATTCAGATCAACGAGCTCAGCAAAAAAATTAGCCCGTTTGCTTGTCCAGCCGTTTTGCCGATCGATTTCTTCAACAATCTATTCACCATCTTCTATTCTCACATACTCTCCTTTCCAATCATCAAACCGCAATAGTGATACTTCTTGCTCTAGACCCCCAACAATATCCTCCCCAATTTTTCCACCCATTTCTTCACTGCCTTCTCTCCCATGTTCTGTAGAACTTGTGGATCAATCTCTATAAACTCAAACTCCCATTTGACAATTGTGTCTCTCTGAATGTTCTGTATGCTACCATCAACTAATTTTTCCTTTGATGGAAAGAAATTGACCGTCAATTCGAAGGTCCGAGCGGCAGCATCCCCTCTGTCAGTGGCGGATAGTGTGAGCCCATGAGAAAGAGCAGACGAGGCCCTTATTGCATGCAAAATTGGATCAGAGAGAGGCGCATTACCTATTCAAAGTTGAATCTGCTGGCTCCATCTCAGTATGCCCACGGGCTCCCCTCACAACCTATCGATCCAACAAGCGACAGAGGAAACAAGCTGAGATCTACGGGCTCGAGAGAGGAACGGGAGGGCGACTAGGGTTCGAATTCACTCACCATTTTCTGAGGACGAAGGCTCCGCCGCCATTGAGAACAAGGGCTCCGCTGCCGCCATCGAGAACGCAAGATCCACCGCCACCGGAGAAGAAGGGGGGGGCAGAGTGGCGGGCCCGGCATGATCGGGCGGTAGGGCCCGGTCAGCTGTTTTGAGGACCAATTAAGTTGGACCCACATGTTCTAACATAAACGTGCTTCGTTGACAACCAATTTAACCCCATTTCACACCCCATGTGGCCCTGGACTATTTACACGCTCAAATGTGTCGTAGCACAGCCATTCATTCCAATAACGTCGCACTCCTTCCAATTCACGTCAAAGATGTCGCACAAGAGCTATTGGCCTGTTTGATCAGGGCGGCCGCAGTGTTAGCAGCGAATAAAGTAACTTGGATGCGATTGGAATATTTTGTAAGGCGATGAAATCGATGGAAGCGGCTAGGCTTAAAGCGTACAAGCGGGAGGTGTTCTGTCTCGATGACGCGATCGGAAACAACGGCAGGCGAGTCGTGCGGCGGTCGATCAGTGGTTGATCATGCGAGTGTACAAGACGCGTGTTGAGATCGCTGCGACGGAGGGCAGGATGCCCAGGCGGGGCTGGCTGAGCGAGGCCCAAGTGCAGGGCTGCAGCGGCACGTGCAACAGTGCAAGCCCAAGGCACGACAACTCGTAAAGACTGAGCGAAGCACGCAGGAAGCTAGCTACTACTTACCAGGACATCGTGAGGATTTGTTTGAGACAAAAAGAAGGCTACAGGACCATGTATGTATGTGCATGGTAGTAGTTTGGTTGGATCAAGTTCGGTCGTTTTTCTGCTATAAGGTACACGGAGAAGCAACAACAAATAGTGACAGGAAAGAAGAAAAATTGTGCAGTTTGCATGGAAGTTCTTTCTGGGTTGATTTGCTGAGACGGCTTGGAACACGTGGACAAGTGGTGGAGGCGCACGGACAAGCGTGTCATATCTGATGTGCGTACAAGGCTTGTAGAGTCTGGTGCATGTCATGAAGTCGAATAAGTTCGGCTGGGTCAGATTGGACTGTGTGGCGGATCGACGCGAGTCGGTTGGTTCAGAAGACGGTGGTGTGATCGGCGACGATGATGTAGGAGCGTGATGCTGATGGTGACCGACTTCTGGGCGTGGAAACACGTGGCGCAGGCCCCGAGGGCTTGTGTGGCTTCGAAAAGACTATGGCGCAGGATTGATTCAAGACGGTGCACATGAGAGCTTGGAGTCAACGGGGCGCGGGGGTGGACTGATCCTCTACCATGGAGTCATGTTGAAGGTGGAGCTGGATTGAGGGGCTACGACATAAGTCGACAGAGAGTCGAAGCCTATTCAACAAGGGATAAAAGCAAGTGACACGCAATTCGGACTAGAGCCCAGTGATCTGATGGAAGCGTGAAACTCGTCATCGATAGGTGATGATCGGTGGTACTCTACAGCGGGGGTTGAGTGGTGTGGTTTCGTGACCCTTGAGACTCGACCGGGACAGCGGAGGCTTGACGCGGAAATAGCGGCAAGGCATGCGATATGCACGGGACATGAAGATGGGCCAAGCCTCTGGTGGTCATACATGTGGTGAGCCAACTGCGAATTTGACTCAGAGTGACTATAAGCAATGGTGAAATTCCTTCAAGTTTCAGACAGGCGGTCAAGAAAGGAGTGGTGGTGTTGAGTTCAGGTAACTCTTATGTGTGACATCCAATATGTGAGTTTTCACTTTCACGCAGGTCAGTGATCAATGTGTGATGGCGTTGGATGGATACTCTGGAAGTTGGGAGCACAAACTAGAGTAACAAGGAACTTAATTTTGCTCGAGTGTTGACCGTGGTCAAGAAAAGGAGGGACTACAAGTTACAGGTGGACTCATATGGAGTCTTTGGAGTAGCAGTGGTGCTCATGGGATAAGTTCAAGTCCAATGTACATGGAAGTTTGACGCATTGATGAATTTAAGGTGGTGGAGAATATTCGCCAAGGTGGAGTTTGTTGGAGTTGTGTCGAATATAGTGTACTCCCTCCGTCCCAAAATTCTTGTCTTAGATTTGTTTAGATACACATGTACCTAATACTAAAATGTGACTTGATACATCCATATTTAGACAAATCTAAGACAAGAATTTTGAGACGGAGGGAGTACAAGATAGGTTACAGTTGAACTTTGAGTTGTATTGTGTTTAGATAGATATGGAGTCGTGTCCTAATAGGACACTTGTATCCTAGGCCTCTCATATATAGCGGGGGTAGACACACGATGTAACCTATGCCAACATAATAGCACATGAACATAGGAGAAGACGGCAGCATGTGCCGGCGTCCAGGGCGACCTGGTGCGGTATTGTAGTGGTGTCATGGGGAGGAGCGCCCATAGTCAGGCTCCGGGGATGTAGCCATATCGGCGAACCTCGTTAACATATCTCGGTGGCGTGCTTGTGTGATTGCTTGGTCCTCGAATGATCGACGGTTGCCTTGGATTTATTCTAACAAGTAGTATCATGAGCTACATTGTCTGGAGGTTGTGGATTGTTGATCTAGAGGCAATATCAAGTCTGAGATGCAGCCGGCTGTGGTGTGGTTCTCGACGAGGTTGAAAAAATGCAAGACGGCAGCGGTGGAGTGGATCGTTGTCACATGGGGCGTGTTTGGTTGCCTCCATTAGGCCCGTCCTGGCCCATGCAGGAAAGATTGAGCCCGTTTGGCTGGTTGTATTTACTATTGGACCTACACAGCACGAAACTTAAAGCACACCTGGGCCTGGCTCGCTGGAAATGCTCAGACCGGCAGTTTTTAGAGAGCTTGGCTGAGGCGAACGCACATAGTGGGCCACTTGCACGTGGGGAGATGGGAGGGATACGAGCTGGTATGCAGCCTGTGCGTGCTTACCTTCTCCTACCTCCATGATCCAATAACCTTCTCTCTAATTATGTTCTACCTAGCCCCTTCCGATCTACACAGCGGTGCTTCGATTCGAGGTAAGCTCTACACGAAAAAGATGCACCTCGATGCTACGGTTCCATTTAGGCGATCGGTTCATAGTTTTGTTGGCAGTAAGTTCTTAATTTCGTCTTCTCGTTTGAAGCTATTCTGGATGAATTTTGTCAGATTCGTCGCGCATGATCGATCTTTTGAAATTTCATTTGATTAACGGCCTAATCTCGCAGTTCCGCACAACATTCTTGTTGTAAATTTTTGGTTTCGACGATCGTAGCTTCATCTCTCTTTGAACAGCAGCCTATTGCACGGTCGCCACCATGTCGAGCTCCTCGGTCCTCTGCTCAGAGCCCTCCTATTCATCACTCTCGATGCCGACACCCTTTCCCTTGATCTCCTTGCCCACTTCCTACTACACTAGAGTCGTTTCCGGTGTCGCTCATCTCAGCCTACTCTCTGTCGTCCTCGTACTGCACCGACGCTACAATGGCGCGCACACTGTTGTCTTGTGTCCTTTGCCTCTATGCACACTGCAGTTCGTCGCGCCGCTGACGGAGTCGATCATCTTGTCCTCCTCTCTCTTGCCCTACTACACTAGAGTCGTTTTCGGCGTCGATCATCTCGGCCAGGGGCGGATCTGGAGCTAATCTTACCCTGATGCACTACTTAACCATGGCATAAACTTTGCAGCAACCGATGCATTAAATAAATGTGTGTTTCATTGGTCGTAACATGCATTATTGAACATAATAGAAGTCAAATTGTAAAAAGTTAAAAAAAATGCAACACTCAACTTTTTAATATAATGCCAAATCAAACAAAAAAATTACTTGAAAAGCATGTCTTGCATTCTGAAATTCGAAAACACATCATCGGACCCAAAGGTTTATTAACCTACAATAAAAAAACTAGAATTAAAATTTTAAGTAGAATATAATAAAATGCCTAAATCAAAGTACTTATATTTGCTAAAATGTGATAAATTACCTTTAGTACATTCTCTTCCTTCGAGCCATGAAATACGCAACCACTTGAGCATTGGTGACCTTTTTCATTTCTTCCTTCTCCACATAACAAATAACATCATCACTCAAGCTGTCATCGTTGAGGCGATTGAGCAAGCAAGTTTTGACCAATTTCATTGCTGAGAAACACCTCTCAGCTATAGCAGTAGCAATAGGCAACACAATTACTAGTTTCATCTATCGATAAAACAAAGGGTACATAATATGCCTCCTCGTCTGCACCATTTTTTTTGAAAGCTCGGTGATTGTTGATATGTTGGAAAAGCTATCATCTGTGTGCACATCAGCAATATAGAGACGTAGATCCTTATCAAGATCCCTCAAATCCCCGGAATCAAAATCCTGAGGGTATAAGTTAGCCAAACTCATAAGATTCTCCAAATTGAAATCACGAAATGAGTCTCTTGGAGTCAAAGCTGTTGACCAAACAAGCAAGTTAGAGGATGTCTCACTGAACCTATTGTCAAGCTCTTGAACTAGCCAATCAAAAACATCATTGAAGCAATCAACTTGATAGTGATGTTTGTTGGTAATTCCAGTTATCTGCCTTCTCTTTTTTGGATTCACATATGCTTCTTCCATGTCAAATTCTATAATATCATGTTTCTCACAAAACACATGAACTTCACCTACCGAAGAGTCCCATCCATTTTCTCTAAGTTCATTCAAAACTGTTCTAGTTGACTTGACACATTTCATGGCATTCACTATGTCTTGATTCTTCCATTGCAATGCTAATGACAATGTGTTGGTAGTAGTGAGGATTGTCAACATGAGATGAAAATAGAAGACAAAGTCAAAAGATTGAAAGTACATTAGAAGACTGAAAGTGCGTTATATCGACTAGAGGGGGGTGAATAGGAGATTTTTATGAATTCTTCACTACAGAATTTGCTAGTGAGGAAATTCTTAACTGAAGAACTACTTGCAGCGGAATAAGTACTCAGAAGTAAGCATAACATAACACAAGCATAGTCATCATGATGAAATGAAGACAAGCACAGAGTACAGAAAGCGTAAACACAGGATAACACAAGAAAGAAGACGGACAGACTGAAGAAATTGAACTGAGGAAATTGAGAAAGTCTTCAGTCAAAGTCTTCAAACAGATATGAACAGGCACACAACAACAGTCATGAGGAAATGAAAGAGTTGAGGAAATAGAACCAGTAAGCTCGGTGAAGACAATGATTTGGTAGACCAGTTCCAACTGCTGTCTCAGTTGTACATCTGGTTGGAGCAGCTGAGTATTTAAAATCGAAGACACCCAGTCCCGGACACACGGTCCTCACCATATTCTCCTTGAGCTAAGGTCACACAGACCTCGCCCAATCACTCGTGGTAAGTCTTCAGGTGACTTCCGAACCTTCACAAACTCGGTCACTCGGCGATCCACAATTCCTCTTGGATGCTCTAGACCTTGACGCCTAACCGTCTGGAAGAAGCATAGTCTTCAAAGGAAACAAGCATCGGATCCACGCATGATCAATCTCTTCAGTGATGCTCAATCACTTTGGGTTTGTAGGTGTTGGGTTTGGGTTTTCCTCACTTGATGATTTTCGCTCAAAGTCCTCGGAGGATGGGATGCTCTCAAATGACAAGTGTCAGTTTCTCTCGGAGCAGCCAACCAGCTAGTGGTTGAAGGGGGCGGCTATTTATAGCCTAGGGAGCAGCCCGACATGATAAGACATAAATACCCTTGTCTGATATGACCGTTAGGTGGGTAGATATTTTAGAACAGCTGGCGCATAGCACAGCAATGGTCGTAATTTTGACTATCAAAATCCTCAGGACTATCATGTTCCTCACTGTGTAGGCAATTCACACTGGCGAATTCCTAACTCCTCAGTCAGAACAAATTCCTCAGAGACCAGAAGAACTTCGTCTCTGTCACTCAAGAATATGACTGAACTGTATGAGATTTCCAATGGCTTCACTCGAAGGGATTGGTAGGTGTAGGATTTTGAGTTGAGCATCACATGTAATTTTTTCCTTAGTATTTCCTCGACCCCCTTTAACAGTACGGTGTTTCCTATGACTCAAGAAAAGAGAAAATGAAACTACGAAAACAAAAGTCTTCACGCTTCATGTTCCTCGAATGATTGCCAAGTCTTCAGGGTCACACCAATTTCTTCACTTTCAGAGTCTTCAGAAATCCAAAGTCTTTAGTTGAAGAACTTCATTTTTAGGGGTCGACTTTCTCTGTAATTATCAAACTCCTCATAGACTTATAGACCTGTGTACAGTTACAAACGTATCAGTACCTTAACCTATAAGTCTTCAATACACCAAAATCACTGAGGGGCACTAGATGCACTTACAAAAACCAATTGCTTGGTCTCTATTTGTTCTGTCCGTGTCTTCTTCTTCAACAAATTCAAGAACTTTAATAACTAAACTTAACATGGCAATCAAACTCTTAAGTGTTTTAGCATGTGAACCCCAACGAGTGTCTCCGGGTCTTTGAAGGCATTGCTCTTGATTTAGACATGTTCCCTTTGTAAGCTGCCCACACCCTAAAGCCCTGCTCATTTCTTCAAGATTTATATCTCTAATCATGTCCCTTCGCTTGGAAGAACCACCCACAACATTTAACAAGGTAGAAATCATGCTGAAGAAATTACATACTCCTTTATGCTTTCTTACAACAGCCACAACAACTAACTGAAGTTGGTGAGCAAAGCAATGAACATAATAAGCTATGCTACTTTCTCTCATGATCAATGATTTGAGACCATTGAACTCACCTCGCATGTTACTAGCACCATCATATCCTTGTCTTCTAACTTGATTGTAGCTCAGCTTATATTTTGCAAAGAATCAGTTGAACTCTTGAGGTATGAAGAAGTTGTTTCTTTCACATGAACAAGACCAACAGAGCTTTCTTTAGAATCTCCAGAACTATCAACATACCTCAAGGCCACAACCATTTGTTCTTTGCAAGAGACATCTCCAGACTCATCAACAAGCAAGCAAAACACATTATTGTGAACTTCTTTGAGAATAGATTGGACTAACACATGCGCAAAACCTTCAGAAATATCTTTATGGACTTGAGGAGCAACCATAAGAGCATTTTGTGCAGCATCTTTTCACATAGTCTTGCCAACAACTGGATCATGCTCAGCTAAGAAGTCACGAACTTCCAAGAAATTCCCTTTATTATGAGAGTTCTTTGACTCATCATGGCCGCGAAAAAGGCAACCCTTGCTTCAACAGTAGCCTAGCTGTGTCAATTGATGCATTTAGTCGAGTAAAATATGCAACCTTCGAAGCTTCACAGTTAACTTGCATAGCAACATCAATGTGTTGATATCTTTTTAGTAAATCAGTACATTTTTTCATTGCTTGATCATGGACGCTACCTGGCTCACCAACATGATCTTTTAGTCTTGTTGGAATGCTCCAAGTATCCCAACCATTCAGAACAAATGCCTCATACCCAACTTCTTTCTTGTGGCTGCGATCCCTAAATAAAAAACAACAAAAGCAATATGCATTTTTCTTCTCTTCGCTGTATTCAAGCCAACTTCCATGATCTTTATACCATTTAGGATTGAATCTTCTCCTCTTAGCCCCAAAACTTGAATATGGAAAATCAACATCCTTTGGCTGACAAGGTCCATTAAGCAAGTATTTTCTTCTTACCACATCTTTCAAATTTGGATGATAATGTTCTATCAATTTCCTCTTGCCTTGGTCATATTGAATCTCCTCCTCCCAATTTATGTCTTCTGGAGTAACTTGTGATGTCGCCTTTCTTTTGAGAAGAAACTTATCCATATTATCTGCATTTAACAAATAAATTACAAATTAGATATCTAAAAGTTTGAATCCAATGAAGTATACATAATTACAAGTTAAACAGTAGCTATTGCCCGACGTTTTGCCAAAACACATACATGATACATTTAAATATACTTAAATAAGATATAATCTACTTGCAACAATTTCATACATATAATCAGGGGCGGATCCTGCATATAATACGGACCGTAATCTAGAAAAAAAATGAAAAGCACATTGCTACTCATATTGTAAGAGAAGAAGAGAAAATTAGGACGACGACGGTGCCGGCTGCCGCTTGCCGCTGTCGTAGCTGTGCGGACGTTCGGATGATCGGATCAACCAAGAAAACAGGAACGGATCCGTGCTGCCGGCTGCCACAAATCGTCAATTCGTCAGGACTAGGGAACATATCAATTCCAATCTTTAAATCTGTAGAAAGATTAGCTACAGCCTACAGACTACAGTACACTACAGTACTACACAGTAGAAGACTAGAAGAATTTGCTAGATTTTGCCTCTTGGTTCACCGGCCGCCGCTGCACAAGTTCTCAATCTGTGGATCGATCGATCGCTGCCGGCAGCTGCACAAGTCGACGAATCGGCAGTCAGGATAGATTAGGAGATGAGGAGACATGGTTGTTTTAGTCAGATCGATTGTTTTGTTCGCTACGGGGGACAGCAGATGGATCGTTCATGTGCTCGATGGGCTGCTGGAATCGGACCAAAACAGGCCTGGTGCGCCTGGTATGCTGGGCCTTGTAGCACACTTTTCAGCCCACCCTGTTGCCCCGAGCTAAATACCTGATATTTGGTACGTAAAATGAAATCGGACCCTATAGCCTGTGCTACAGGGTTGGCCTATTGGGCTCCGCCTCTGATCTCGGCCTCCTCTCTCGTCCACTGCACTGACGATACCATGGCGCAAGCACTACATTCTCCTCCTCTGTCGACTGTCTTCGCGCGAGCACCACAACTAGTTCGCTGACGGTGTCGCTCGCCGTGCCGCCGACGGGGTCGCTCGTCCACGACTCCATGCTTGTCATGTCGGACACGACGCCACAACCACTATCCACCGCAGTTGCCATTGTCCTGCGCACACTAAATTTCTTCCCCCCCTTTCTTTGCTAGCTCTTAACCCTATGTGCTAAGTGCAAGTGCTAACCCTTAATCATACCTCATGCGTGCAACCAAACACTGTGTTCATGTGCCGCTTGGGCCAATGCAGGCAACCAAACAAAGTGCACTTGCGTATTACCTAATGCAGCGACCCTAGATGCAGGCAACCAAACAACTTGCAAATGACGCATTTGGGGTTGTTTTTGCTCAACCGGCTAGGTTGAGAAGTGTATGCAATGCAACTATTGTTCACTACTTCAACGAAACACGCCCATGGTGTTTCCGTGTTTGATCAGGGGCAATAGCTCCTGTGCGACACATTTGAGGTGAATTGGCAAGAGTGCGACGTTGTTCGAGCGAATGGCTGTGGTGCGACAATTTTGAGCAAGTAAATAGCCCACGCACGACATGGCTGTTAAACTGAACTGATGCCCTCGTTAGCTGTTGGGGGCTGGACCCACCACTTATCCACGTAAGCGCTGGACCCACCACTTATCCACGTAAGCGCGGGACCCACCACTTGTCTACTCGCAGGACCCACCTCCTCGCAGCTAGAAGAGACGAGCGTCTGTGCCCGTCCGCCCGCCGCCGCCCATTCATCCCCTTTCCCCAATCTTTCTCTTCTCCGACGACCTAGCGCAAATGTCTACCTCCTCCGCCACGCACTCAAAATGGTGACAGTATGGACTAGTGTTGTTCACAAGGTGCCCTGACTGCCCACGCGCAGACCCTCTTAAACGGTTGGTCACTAAGAGGGATGACAATGGCAATCTTGGGCGGGAATTTGTGAAATGCTTGAGCAAACCAATGGCAGGAAGGGATGGCAAGGTAGATCTCAGTTCTTAGCCCGTTCTTTCGCTGTCTTTTGCTCTGATTTGTCCATATTTTGTTTTTTCTCCTCGAATTTGGGATTTAGGGTTCGTGTTGTTCTTTTCAGATCTTGAAGAAATGTTACCATTTCGAGTGGATTGATGAATATGTTGATAGGATTCAGTTTGAGGGCTACGATGATTCGAGCGTGGCCGCAACCTGGGAGCTCAATTTGGGTGGGGTGCCGCCGATTGCTGTGGAGAATATGGGGAGCTCGGGCGGAGGGGCGTGCAGAGTCGTGCCGATGGCGATGTATGCGCGCAATGCTGAACTGCATGCGGAGTCCGAACTGACCGAGCAATTGAAGAAGATCAAGAAACATGTAATGCAGATAATCGATTTGCAGAAACAAGCAAAAATCATGGCAGGGGGTTCTATTGTTGTATCATTGCTCTGTTTTTATTTTATTTGTTGTTCATCCGTCATTAGAATGGGCATTTAGGCCTGTCAGGGTAGAGGATGTGATCTGTGCGCCATGCCCCGTTCTGAATCGTTTTTCTTTGTGACGAGAGGGCTCCGTCCTGGACCTTGACTGAAGTACTGACACAACATGGAAACATCTCATTTGTTAACATAGTATAGGACTGGGAAAACATGAATTTTATTTTATAATCAAGGAAAAATATACGTATATATTAATTGGTCGGTCCCAGGAGGAATCTAGTTTTACCCGCTCCTTTTTTTCCAGTTGTTTTTGCTTGCTCCTTTGCCATAAGCCATTTGGCGTGGGACTGATTTAGCTGTCTAATTAAGCTTATGATAACCCAAAATGAAAATAACGTTTAGCTGGCACCACGATTTAAGACATCTCAAACTTGTGAGTTTCCAAGATTTGCGGCAGCAACTTAACCTTTTCAATTTTTTGTGAAATTTTAGTGTTTCGAACAAGGCCTGAGTGAAGTTTAGAAATTACAAGCGAAAACCACGAGATGCTCACTACAGTACATAGACGTATTTTAGTTACTGTCAAAAAAGGTACTACTACTGAACAAATGATAGTGATGAATTTGTTTTTTGAGATGGCAGTGATGAATAGGCATATAAGCTAAGGGAAAAGCTGGTGATCAACCGACCAATCTTTCACTAACATCCGCCGGGTCTTACGTCTGCCACACGTCTTCATGGGTCCATGCCACCGCATCTCCATTCATGCTTATCTCCACTAAAATGCTAGCCACATATATTCTTGGAACTGAGCACTAGTTTCAAAAGGCAGACCGCAACAAGCGGTTTGTTGCAGACCCACCAGGAAGGAACCGCGTGCGTGAGGAAGGGCAACGACGACAACACAGCCTCCACTGGCGGTGGCCTCCCCGACCATGGCGGGGCGACTAGGGCGGCCGGGCCCGAGCGGTCGTCGCCGGAGCCACCCAGGTGCCGACGGGAAGAGCCATGCCGCCTACGCCGCGAAGTGATCCCAGTCGAAGCTCCCTCCGCCGGTGGCGAAGCGGGTGTAGGACCAGCGCCACAACACTGTCGGGTCGGCCTCGCGCAGTGGAAGCCGTCCATGCCCGCCAGAGCGTGCATATAAGTTTCTGCAACAACGACGGAGTTGGAAAACGCCGACAGCAACGACGATGGTGCGCTACAACATCCTTTCATTGCAAAAAATTCTGCAACATCATCCATGTTGCAAAAGTTCTTTCTGCAACATCATCTCTGTTGCGAAAAAATAAAGCTGCAGAAAAACATCTGTTACAATTTTTTCTGCAACATGTGCTCTGTTGCAAAGGTTTCTGCAACATTGTCTCTGTTGCAATAGTGAGGACAGAGCTAGATCGTTCGATAACGCCGGATCTAACGGCTGTCGAGGCGGCGGATCTTGTCGACGCGTAGCATAACCCATAAGCTAAGCAGGAGTCCAACACTATTATTACCACCACATGCATAGGGGTTATGGGACATAGGGTGCTAAATGGCCCCTAATAGCTTGCCCTTGTCATGCCAGAATCATGATGATCTGGTCTACAATACTTGCAAAATTAACCTCCTCCTTGAATCATGCTAACTGACATAGAGCTAGGCAAATTGACAGGTCATACCCTACATGCACTTTGGCATGCTAGAATCATGATGACTCGGCCTAATATGCTTCACAAATTAACCTCGACCGTGAATCATGACCAATGATATAGCACTAGTCAGCTATGCAAATTGGCAGGTCAATCCTACGGCAGGACAAAATCTTTGGCTTGTGTGTAGAATGCATAAGCCATAGCCCGATCACTCGGTTCGATCTGGTCGCTCCGTCTTGAATCCGACGGTAGTCCGTGAGTGAGTTGGCATTAGTCAACAAGTATACCTCAGTTTCTCTCTCCGACTCTCCCTCCCTGCCGGGGCCCGACGCGCCACCTCGCCGCGGCGGGGAAACCATCCCGGCGCCTTCCTCGCCGCCGGCATGCTGTCCGAGGCGCTCGTCGTTCTCGCGCGCGTCCGCAGCGGCGGGAAAATGCCCAGCCTCTCCCGGCTCGCGACGCTGCTGCGCCTGCTGTTCTGTGAGGGCAGCGTCCAGGCCGCGTGGAAGGTGTTCGTGGAAATGACCGCGATGGGGCCACGGTCGAGCCTTGCCATTTTCAACGCCATGATCCTACGGTTATGCCACAGGGGATCTTCCCTGTAGCTGCGGGATTGCTCGGTGTCATGTGGAGATTCCATGGTATCCCTGATGCTATACCATCCTGATCAAGGGTCACTGCGTGTTTGGGCGGGCAGGGGATGCTTTCGAGCTGTTTGACAAAATGCACAAGTCAGGGTGCGAGCCAACTGTTTTCACGTATAAATTTTTGGTGAATGCACGGTGTCATGAATTCATGATGGAGGCAAGGAGCTCGTTAGATGAGATGGTGACGGTGGGGGTTGAAGCAAATACAACCACCTTCAATGTTTGAATCGATTGGTATGCAAAGCTGGACGGATGGACGAGTCTGATGCTGCCTGCTGAGAGATGAAGGCGAGGGGATTGTTGCCAGATTGCTGCACTTTCAACATTCTTTCTGCTTGAGCATACAAGTTATAAAGGCTGTGCACTTAGCACATGAGCAGGAGGAGCTGTATGAAATGTCTGGTTCACAGATATCATCGGACAGTATAGATATGGTGATCTGTAGGCTTTTTGGGGATGGACGATTGGATGATGCCCGGCACCTTGTGTGTAGTGCAGTTGAGCAGGGTGTTCCAGTGAGCGCTGCAGGCTTTAATGCTTTGATTGCTGCATATAGCAAGGTGAGATTTGAAGAAGAAGCTCTTGAGTTATATGGACTTATGCAATCAAGGAAGACTAGATTATGCACAATTTCTGCTAGAACATATGATTAGTAAGGGATATTCTGTTGGTACCTCATTTACCGTTTACATGGATTCATCCTTCAGGTCTGGTAATGTAGAAGATGCCTTGAAATGCTGGGATGATATGGTGAAAGTTAGTGTGCAACCTGATTTTATCGCCTTCTCTGCATATATCAGTGGCCTTTGCAGATTAGATTATGTAAATGAGGCTTATCCGGCATTTGTGGAGATGCTAAGAGGAGATCTTGTTCTAAACAATATTACATAAAACTCTCTCATATCTGCGTTTTGTAGGCTCGGCCATGTGGCTGAAGCACTGAACCTAGAGCAGAAGATGAGGCAGAGTGGTCTTGTTCCTGATGTTTTCAGAAGCAACATTCTGATGATGGTTTTTGCACAGAAGGAAGGTTGGATATGGTGAATAAACGTTTCTTGGAAGTACACAGTAGTGGCTTAACTCCTGATGTGGTGACGTACAATACAATTATTAATGCATATTGCCAGGTGAAAACTGCCATGATTTTCATGAACAAGATGCTTGCAGATGGCTGTGATCCAGATATTTTCACATATAGTACTTGAATTCATAGCCTCTGCAACAACCAGTCGATGAATTAAGCAGCAAGAGTGCTGGATGAACTTGTTGTTGTTGGTTGCACACCTAATTCAGTTACGGAGTGCATGCAACACACTGATGGACGGCATTTGCAGTGATGTCCTTGATTGAGCTATGATTCACACTGGTAACCTGATTAAGATGGCTTTTTAACCGAACACCATCACAGTTAATGTTTTCTTTTCTCATTTCTGCAATCAAGGTTTTGGAAGGCGGGCCCTTGTGTGGGCTGAGAAGCTCAGAGAAAATTCTTTTGCTTTTGATGACGCTACAATGAATATGCTTGACTGGGCTTTCAAGGAGATGGAGGATGGCCCCCAGGATAGCATTGCTGATATTGACAAGTGTATGTTTCTCGAGTTCTTAATGCTCATATCGTACACCACTATGAGCACTACAATCAAAGTTATTGATCCTGCTGGAAGTAACACAATCAAAGTTTTGGATACTGGATAGCCAAATTTCATAGTCACATGAGCTACTTGAAAACATGAGCCACACAATCAAAGTTTTTGGTGTTGATAAGGGATGCCAGTACATCTCCAGCCTGGAGAAGTTGAGGAGAAGAATCCTGCCAGTGCTTCCATGCCATCCCTCAACCCACTCTGCTTAGTGCTGGCCTCGCGATCCGCATTGATGAGGGGGCTGCAGATCAGGGAGCGCCTGAAGATCGCCGCACTCGGGCTGCAGTTGGACCAACAAGGATGATCTTGTCCACGGCGAAGATGAAGTTCAGAAGAGGACTTTAAAGTACAACCTGTGGCATGGACAGAGTCAAGGAAGTGTTAACTTGCATCAAGGCATGAGAGAATTTGCTCTTTCCTCCTTATTTTTTTGATTATATTTCTTTTTCCTAATATTTATATGTACTTGATCGGCGCTATGTACTTGGTCTGAAGGAAGCTTTTTCCTGTTTTTGCACTTTTGGATCTTATGTTGTTTCGGTCATGATGGCTCAGATATCAGAATAAGGAGATGAAGGTACAGGAATATGAGAGCTGCCAGAAATCAAAATTTGAAGCCAAGATGAGCCATGCAGAGGTCAATTAACCTGCAGTTGCTGAACTTGTTGCATTATTCAGAGAGTATGAGTATGATCAAACCTTAACCTGTGAAACAAAGCCAGCTGTCTGGTAGCAACTTTGAATAAACGCTAAACCTTAACCTGTGAAATAAATCCCAGCTGGTCCGTAACAATTTCAAATCACCACCCAAACCATAGGAGGAAAACTCTTATCTGCACCCGGGCCTTCAGTTTTCATTGTTTGTAGTATGCATCTTCTTGCAGAATGTAACTGTGCAAAGTTCATTTCAGGTGCAGGTTGACCAATCGAAGGCGCATGCATAGATTAGTCTCACAAAGAGGCCATCTACCCTGAGCCACAAGTTGGAGGGCAAGGGCGAGGTGGAACCGGCAGGCATGCCTGGTTGGCGCAGCAAGGAGAGCAGCTTGGAGACTGGATGCGTGCTGTCCTGCTGTCCCGCTTCCAGTGCTGCAGCCGGTTTCTCTGATGGAAAAAGAAAAAAATTCAGACCGTCTATGAGATGTATCCTGCCTGAAGAATCCTGAAAATCTCAGTGCCAACCTGGGACAAGATGTTCAGATAATGCAACTAACTCTGAAGAAATCGTTATTTTTGAGGAATCGGCAGGTGAGCTGCTCCTAAGATTAATGGAAGGGGTAACATTAGAAAGCTAGCCAGACAAGCAAGGGCAAAGCATGAACAAATAGAAGAACTACTCTTGCGGCATCAAGCTCTTGGCACCAGCCAGAGGGGATCGTCTAGCACGGAAGACCATCACAGGTTTAATTGAACCAGTGTAGTCTGAGTAGCTGAAACTTTGGCTGCTTTCTACAGTCTGAATATGGCTGTGAAGTGAGCTACACGAATACCAGGACTTCTCGTTAACCATCATTTTGTTTTTAGCAGACCGATCTTCAATTTTGGTAGCTAATACGAGAGAGCTTCATTGATCCAGAGCTCACCTACACAAGTCGGAGATGCCAGTTCATAACAATCTCTCCTCATCTTTGAAACCTGGAAGCTATGCAGGATCACGTGGCGCAGCAAAGAGCGGTGTGCCGTTTCTAATTCCAGCAGGGTGTCCTCCCTTTCTTCTAAGCTTGCATGGTCTTGGTTTGGTTTAGTACCTTCTTTTCTTCCTTCATTTCTTGAGAAAGGACTGTATTCATTGAATTTGGGCTCAGCAACTCAGAGGTTGAAAATAATGTCGGCCGTTGGCAACGGTGGAGGAACAAAATGACCGGCGCGGCTGTACGTGCTCACTCTCCAGCTGCCACAGTTTTTGCCCACAATCGATGACGGCAGCCCCTCCGCCCCCTACCCGGCCACCAACCTCCTGTGGCAAAATTTCGTGTTTTGACCCTTTTTACAAAGAAATTCGAGATTTGACCCCTGTCTGAAACTATTTCGGGATCTGACCCTGTTGACTACCGCCAGGAGGGCCGGCGGTAGGTTTGCACGTCCTACCGCCATCAGCAGTGGCGGTAGGGCCTCTAACGGCGACTGACGGCCGTCAGCGCGTACTGACGGGGGAAAGGGCCTACCGCCACAGTCTTAGGCGGTAGGGTTCGGTGGCCTACCGCCCGAGGTGGTGGCGGTAGGTACCGAAGAGGCAAGTGATGCTGCGGGCGGGCCCTACCCCACCCACCAGCCCGTTCTTCCTCCTCCCCTCGACTCGAACAGAGTCGAGCGCCGCCTCTCTCCTCATCCCGATCCCCTCCCTCGATCTCCCTCTTCCCTCCATCATTTTCGCGGATCTTTGGGGCAAATCGAAGAGGCCGGTAAGCTCCTCCATTCCCTCCAATCAGTTTTCGCAATGGTTTTTTATTTTTGAAGTTATTTTTGGCACTAGGTACAACCTAGGTTTTGGTGTTGATTTTTTTATGATGTTTTAGTTGTTTAGGAGCATATGATTTAGTAGTAGGCCTATGTGAGGATGTGTGGGTGAAACAATTGCAAGATATGTGAGGATATGTTGGTGAATGCATATATGATGGTCCATTTTATTTTGTGATGTATATATGAATTTATGTTGGTGAATGCATATATGATGGTCCATTTTATTTTGTGATGTATATATGAATTTTATAAGAAATCTTTTTGTATGTTGAATGCAAGATTGTGAGGATAAAGGCATAACAAAATTCGTAGATGGTTAATGTATTGCAAATTTGTGAAGATGTATGTTTTGCAAAATTGGTAGGTGGTTAATGCATAGTGTGAAAATGTGTGTATTTCTATTTCATATAGTTGCAAATGTATGAACCCTAGGTTTAGTCCTTCTTACAGCCATACGAGGAACCCTCCCTAGTTGATATGATGAACCCTAGAACCTAGATGAACCCTAGATTTAGTCTTTCTTATAGCCATATGTGATGATTTATTGTGTGAATATTGTAGATATTTGTTTTGCTTGCATTAGAACAAATATTGATGTTTAATTAACTTTATCCAATCAATGCTTATATAAGGAACATGGCGCCACCACCACCACTTGATGAGGATGATGACTATGAAGACCCACTTGAGGAAGCCATCTGTGCTCAAAGAGTGAGGCTGAGCAAACGGGAGGTGTGCAACCTATGGGACAACTTTCTGCCACGTGCTGAGTTGATCGGGGCGCCATTCGTGACCCGTCTGACAAGTACCATGATCGATCGACATGTCATGGTATGTTATTAGTGTAGAATCCAAGGAATTGTTAATAGTTTAAATAATCCATACTTATCAATTGATATGTTTTTCTTATTCAGAAATTGCCAAAGAGCCTATCTGAGAGTTGTGGCATCGAGGCTGATGAAGAAGACTATGCTGGAATACGCCTTACCGCAAGGGGCCTCGTCACTACTTGTGCGTACGGCGTGGAAACGGACGGTCGCACACATTTAAGCACAGATGGGTGGAAGAGCTTCCTCGTTGACAAGAATCTTCATGTTGGACAGGCCATCCTTATTACTATCAGGAAGACCAACCGTCAAGGCTTGAAGATGATGATCGTCATCGATATCATTTAAACTATATATGCGTGTGGCTGCTGATGATCGTCATGTTTGATTGCTACCTATTTTGGCTTCGTGAAACTATTTGGATGTGATCAAACTATGTTATGTTTATGTCTATGAAATTGTGATCAAACTATGTTATGTTTATGTTTATGAAATTATGATCAAACTATGTTATTTGGTACTAGTTTCTTAATCTGTAATGGCAAAACTAATTATGCTTATGTCTATGAAATTGTGCCTATTGGTTCTTATGTTCAGGGCCCTTGCATATTTCTATGAAATTGTGATCAAACTATTTGGATGTCTATGAAATTGTGATCACACTATTTGGATGTGATCAAACTTCTTATGTCTACAAAATTTTACACAAAACAGAATCAGGTAAGTACCGTACTACAACTTCGACCATGACCTTCCTTCACTGCCTTGCCGCACAGATGGCCGTCGTTATTTGGCCCTTGCACTTGAGCTATTCGATGAAATGCCATGCACGATGTTGACATCGAGATATGGTGTCAGCAGTGCTCCCCATGCCTCAGTAAATCTTATCCTCAGGCTTATCTCTGCTGAAAAACTTTTTTCATTCATTCATAGCTCTCGAGTCTCAGCTAAGCTTTGCTCTCTGATGCTGCCAACTAATTTATTTTCGGAAATGTTAACGCCCACATGTGTGGGCGTTTGCACATCGCCCACACGCCTCCATCACCACTCATTTTGCCACGTATGAATAGATGACATCAGCAGATTTTTTTTTGGTTTTCGGCTTAAAAATGTTGTATCTCCTAAATAAAAAAGCGAACTAAAAATCCGTTTTCACCATTAAATCTGTCTCGACGAGATCTTGAAAACCAGACACCATGTTGATATGTTTCGACGAATTTTTTTTTTGCCAGAAGTTGCCATGATGTTTACACTGCAGTTGCCATAGGGCTTAAACTAAAGTTGTCATGCGGCAATTTTAGTTTGTAGATCATGGCAATTTTAGTATTTTGATGATGGCAACTCCAGTACTTTGACCATGAAAATTATTTTTTGTATGAACCATGATAATTTTACGTGCATGTATCATGGCAATTTTAGTTTATGGTTCATGACAAGTCTATTTTCTTAATTCCCCGTTTTATAAATGCTAAAATTTACTTTTAAATGTAGAAGAAAATAGCTGAAACATATCATGGCAACTTCAGTGTAAACATCATGGCAATTCATATGCAATAGACATGGCAACTTTTAATTCAAATTTTTTTTCATCAAAACATATCAACATGTCATCTAGTTTCAAAGATCTCATCGCGAGAGATTTAATGGTGAAAACGGATTTTCAATCGAATTTTTCGTTTAAGAGATAAAACATTTTAAAAACTGAAAATCCAAAAAGATTCCTGCATGCATGCATGCGATGACGTGGCAATATGTTTACATTAGAGACGTGTGGTGCGTCTCCCTTCCTGCCACACGTGTGGCAGTTAGCGCGGCCCTTTATTTTTCTTGATCTTCCATCGTCGGATGATGCTAATATCTTTCCCATTCCCTTCATGAGCATGATCAGATTCTATATGCTCTATATTATACTCCCTCCTTCTTAAAATAAGTGTCTCAACTTTGTACTAGCTCTAATGCAAATTTGTACTAAGCTCAAGACACTTATTTTGGGACGGAAGAAGTAGTAATATAAGTACTGCACTAAATCGCGGCTTAGCCATGTACCTATGGATGTCGACATCTCCTTGAGTGCCATTATGTCTCTAGTTTATTAGTATTGTAGTAGGTACATACAAAGACTGTCATTTGATTCCTAAACTAAGCGTTCTGCTGAAGAGTGGGTGGTACTTACAGTCTATAAAAATGATGGACCAGGGTCAACATGTGATATGTGCCCAATAAACTAGTAGATCCGATGTCCCTGTGTCAGACATTGTTGAGTGATTCCAGGCATAATTTTCTTAATCTCACATACAAGCTTCTTAACATCCATCTGCGAGCTGCATGCACCTGCAAACACTACAACCGGCTAATTATCATATCAGAGTTTGATCTAGCAAGCTAGCGAGGATGGAGGTCATGATCGGGGTGATGAGCACCCTCCTGCCCATGCTTGGCAACCTGCTCAAGGAGGAGTATAAGCTGCAGAAGAACACCAGGGGCGAGATCAAGTTCCTCAAAGCCGAGTTAGAGAGCATGGAAGCTGTCCTCATCAAGGTTTCGGAGGCACCACTGGATCAGCCACCTGACATTCAGGTCCAAGCTCTGGGCTAGGGATGTCAGGGGCCTGTCTTATGAGATCAAAGACATCATTGACAAATTCCTGGCGCTCCTTGAGTGTTAGCAGCAGAAGGAGCCGCACAGCTTCATGGGTTTCATCCACAAGCATCGACATGCTGACAAAGGGGAACATCCGAAGATTGGCATCGATATCAAAGATGTCCAGAGCCGCATCAAGGAGTTCAGCGAGAGGCGTGATAGGTACTTAGGAACCACGTTTATTCCCCACGTTATTTACGAGATGTTACAACCATCCTCAGTTCCTGATTATTAATTCATTGTACTGTTGACTAAGGCAGCTAAAGAGTTCTGAAATCACATACTACAATAGCTTTAATACATACATGGCCTTTTGGTATTCCCTCTTAGGTACTTCGTTCTTATCGATGACATATGGGATAAATCTGCGTGGACAAATATTAGATGTGCTCTGATTGATAATGAATGTGGTAGTAGAGTAACTGCAACAACTTGCACTCTGGACGTTGCCAAATAAATTGGTGATGTTTATCAGCTTAAACCTCTTTCAATTAGTGATTCAAGAAAGTTATTCTACCAAATAATATTTGGAACTGGGGAGTGGGGACATGCGACCTCCTGTTCAGTTGAGTGAATTAAGTGTGAACATTTTACGCAAATCTGGCGGAGTACCATTAGCTATCATTACACTAGCTAGTATGTTAGCTAGTAATAAGGAACCTGAAAATACTTGTACATACTGGTCGTAGGTGTACCAATCTATGGGTTCAGGGCTAGAAAATAATCCCTGACCTGGAGAACATGTAAAGGATACAATATGTAAGTTACTGTGACCTACCTACAAACCTTAAGACTCGTTTATTGTATCTAAGTTTGTATTCAGAGGATTATATTTTTGAAACCAAAGAACTCACATGGAAATGATGGTCGAAGGATTTGTTCATGAAGAGCATGGAAAGAACTTGTATAAAGTATGAGATGACTACATTGATGAGCTCATTAACAAAAGCTTGGTCCAACCAATGGGTATAAATACTGCTAGTAAGGCGAGATCATGTCGTTTACATGATATGGTGCTTGACCTTATCACTTTCTTGCCAAACGAGGATAACTTCCTGACAACAATGGTTGTCAGCAGCCTAGGTCACTACCAAGCAATGTCTGTCGACTATGTCTCCAAAGCAGTAAAGAAGAGGATGTCAAGCAGATGCCAACCATGCACAGTCAATATCTAGGTTCAAGCAAGTGAAACAACGAAGACCGTCTTACAACCGGGACCCACTCATTCAATCCACCCATGATGCACGAAGCTTTCTTTCTATGGATCTTAGTATCATTAAAGATAGCCAAAATTCAACAATCAATTTTACTTACTACTAAAGAAATTTGAAGATGGTCCCAACTATTGTGGACCCTATACCCGCAAAAAAACTATTGTGGACCCTCCATTATGATCCGAGGGTCTAGACTAAACGTGGTGACCTATAATTACCTTAGGTCACCCAACCCTCTTGAATAGTGTTAAAAAAATCTCTTGAGTAGGGTTTTATATTTGTTAAGTGTTAGATAAAAGAAAACACTATAAATTGGAAACGATGAATTGATAGTATGAAATATAATACTGTATATTTCTGCCATATGGAGAATCTTCGAGTAAAATTAAACTGTATATTCTCCTCTCTTTTTTGCTAGAAAGTTCCTCAATGTACTTAACCATATGTATGTGTTTTTCTACAACCATAATAACTTATGGAAAGAAGAAATTTATTTTTATTTTTTCTCATGTCATGTTATTATGTGGTGTCACAATATTTCCTTAATACATCATAACATTTGATGGTTCGATAATGTTAATTAGCAAATATGTAATGACTGAATTTGCGTGTAAGTCGATTTTGTGGAAGGAGGAATGGTTGTAGGAGAAAAAGTTGGAGGAAGAAGAAGGAAGGGCGGTTGTCGGATCTTAATCTAATGACCCAGAAAATTGACTTACCCAAAATAAAAATTTAGGCGACTTGTGTATAGCCAATCCCAAAAAAAAGGGTACAATGACGAACTTCAAGAAACAAAGTACATGTGTTGTCATAGAAATTAGCATAGTTCGTCCCATTTGTTGCAAGGCAAAGAAAATCCTGGAAAACATCTAGATGTCGTCCATCCATCTCTTGTATTTGAATTTCTTATCACTTGCAAAGCCAATATAGTTTGAGGCCGGAGCCAGAGATCTAGAGAGAGAGATTCCAATGTACCGGTGATTTGTGAAAGGACTTTTTGGGAGCGAGATGCCAAGGCAAATATTTTCGCATGACACTGAAGGAAATATGCCCAAGAGGCAATAATAAAGTTGTTATTTATATTTTCTTATATCATGATAAATGTTTATTATTCATGCTAGAATTGTATTAACCGAAAACTTAATACATGTGTGAATACATAGACAAAACAAAGTGTCCCTAATATCACTACAAAAAAAAAGACACATCCGTGACATTTTGGGCCGAACGAAATTTTTTTCTGTCATACATATGGCATTTCTATGACGATAATTGTGACAAAACCCGGTATGATTATAGATGTGGTGGGCTCCTACTTCTATGACAAAAAATCATGACAAAAGATGGGCTTTTCGTCTTGGGCGGGCCGGAGACGCAGCTGCATGACATTCTTTGGGCCGTCCATAACGGAAAAAACCATGGTAGAAGCGAGGGGGAGGAAAATTTCGGGAAGTTGCCGGTTACGGTGGGAGGTCGGGGGCGGAGCGACGCGCGTTTCTCTCGTACGTACGCGCGTGTGTGCGAGGCATTGGCTCTAACTGAAGCCGAGCGAGGCGTTGGGCTCTAACTGAACCCGAGCGATTGCACTGTAGGCTACGCGTTACTGAACCCGAGCAATCGATCGATGGCTGTTAACTGAATCCGATGGAGCGATTCCTTCGCTACTGCTGCTAACTAAAGCCGATCGATGCTGCCTCTAGGATGAACAGTGAGCGTTGCGGGGGGGGGGGGGGGTGGATGAACAGTGAGCGGTGACATTGCCTCTGGATGAACAGGAACCCGTGGTGTGGAGGGCTGGATGAATAGTAGACGGTGGAGGGGTGGCCGTGGAGGGGTGGTTGAACAGGACCCCGTGGTGTGGAGGGCTGGATGAACAGTAGACGGTGGAGGGGTGCCCGTGGAGGGGTGGTTGAACAGTAGCCGGTGGAGTAGCACGCGGTGGAGGCTGGATGAACAGGAGCCCGTGGAGGCTGGAGGAGGTCGACGGTGGAGATGAACAGTATCCCGTGGAGTCCTGTTTTGCGGTACGCCACACCCCTCCCCCCATTTCGACCGTAGCGCTCCAACACAAGTCCGTTTCGTCCATTTTGCGGTACGCCACACCCCTCCCGATGAACAGGACCCCCGTTTCGACCGTAGCGCTCCAACACAAGTCCGTTTCGTCTGTTTTGCGGTACGCCACACCCCTCCCGATCAACAGGACCCCCGTTTCGACCGTAGGAGGTCCGTTTCGTCCGTTTTGTTGTACGCCACACCCCTCTCGATCAACAGGACCCCCGTTTCGACCGTAGGAGGTCCGTTTCCTCCGTTCTGCGGTACACCAGGCCTCGTTTCCATTGCATATTCCGTCCAAGCCGGTTGCCTCCCACGCGTTCTGTTGCCTCCCGATGCACACGACGCATTCCGTTGCCTCCCCATGAACACGACGCATTCCATTGCCTCCCCATGAACACGAGCCCTCGCCGTACGTATGCGCGACTAGGCGTTCGAGACCCCGCCCGTATGTACACATACGTGGCCGTATTTTCTTTCTTGCACCCTGGCCTCTGTACGTACGTGTACATGCTACGTGCGCGCCTCTACTACGACACATGCGCGCCTGTACTACGACACGTGCGCGCCTCTACATCGACCAGTATATATGTACATACAAGTTCGCGACCAGAATGACAACGCTACGTACGCTTCAACCAGGTGGGTCCCGACTGTCATGCAGTTCCTTGCATGCGAAAATGTAGCTGGTGGGTCCCAGCAGTCAGAGGGGCGAATCGTTTTTTTTGTCCGGATGCACTTCCTTTGCGTGCGAAGATGTAGCTGGTGGGTCCCAGCAGTCAAGGGGGCGAATCGTTTTTTTTTGCCCGGACGCACTTGCTTGCGTGCGAAGATATAGCTGCTGGGTCCCAGCAGTCAGGGGGGCGAATCGTTTTCTTGCTCGGACGCACTTCCTTGCATGCGAAGGTGTAGCTGGTGGGTCCTAGCAGTCAGGGGGGAAACGTTTTTTTCGCTAAATATGGTGGCCCGTCCGGTGGGTCCCCACTGTCAGGTAGAGGAATAACTATTTTGCGCGTAATAAGGAGGCACTTCCTTGCGGCGGCCGTGGACCCAGCTGTCAGCCTCTCCACGTACAGTCCACGTCCGATGGAAGCCGTTCCTTGACTGTTGGGGAACGTAGTAATTTAATTTTTTTTCATACGCACACGCAAGATCATGGTGATGCATAGCAACGAGAGGGGAGAGTGTTGTCCATGTACCCTCGTAGACCGAAAGCGGAAGCGTTATAACAACGCAGTTGATGTAGTCGTACGTCTTCACGGCCTGACCGATCAAGCACCGAAACTACGGCACCTCCGAGTTCTAGCACACGTTCAGCTCGATGACATCCCTCGAACTCCGATCCAGCCGAGTGTCGAGGGAGAGTTCCATCAGCACGACGGTGTGGTGACGATCCTGATGTTCTACCGACGCAGGGCTTCGCCTAAGCACCGCTATGATATTATCGAGGTGGATTATCCTGGAGGGGGGCACCGCACACGGCTAATAGATCCAAAGGATCAATTGTTGTTGTGTCTAGAGGTGTCCCCCTGCCCCTGTATATAGAGGAGCAAGGGGGGAGGGGGCGGTCGGCCTAGGAGGGGCGCGCCAAGGGGAGTCCTACTCCCACCGGGAGTAGGACTCCCTCCTTCCTTGTTGGTGTAGGAGAAGGGGGGAAAGAGAGGGAGAGGAGGAAGGAAAAGGGGGCCGCACCCCTTGTCCAATTCGGACCAGAGGGGGGCTGCGCGCCTCCTTCCTTTCGGCCTCTCTCCTCTATTCCCGTATGGCCCAATAAGGCCCATATACTCCCCGGTGAATTCCCGTAACTCTCCGGTACTCCGAAAAATACCCGAATCACTCGAAACCTTTCCGAACTCCGAATATAGTCGTCCAATATATCGATCTTTACGTCTCGACCATTTAGAGACTCCTCGTCATGTCCCTGATCTCATCTAGGACTCCGAACTCCTTCGGTACATCAAAACTCATAAACTCATAATAAAACTATCATCGAAACCTTAAGCGTGCGGACCCTACGGGTTCGAGAACAATGTAGACATGACCGAGACACGTCTCCGGTCAATAACCAATAGCGGAACCTAGATGCTCATATTGGCTCCCACATATTCTATGAAGATCTTTATCGGTCAAACCGCATAACAACATACGTTGTTCCTTTTGTCATTGGTATGTTACTTGCCCGAGATTCGATCGTCGGTATCTCAATACCTAGTTCAATCTCGTTACTGGCAAGTCCCTTTACTCGTTCCGTAATACATCATCTCGCAACTAACTCATTAGTTGCAATGCTTGCAAGGCTTAAGTGATGTGCATTACCGAGAGGGCCAAGAGATACCTCTCCAACAATTGGAGTGACAAATCCTAATCTTGAAATACGCCAACTCAACAAGTACCTTCGGAGACACCTGTAGAGCTCCTTTATAATCACCTAGTTACATTGTGACGTTTGGTAGCACACAAAGTGTTCCTCTGGTAAACGGGAGTTGCATAATCTCATAGTCATAGGAACATGTATAAGTCATGAAGAAAGCAATAGCAACATACTAAACGATCAAGTGCTAAGCTAACGGAATGGGTCAAGTCAATCACATCATTCTCCTAATGATGTGATCCCGTTAATCAAATGACAACTCTTTTGTCCATGGCTAGGAAACTTAACCATCTTTGATTCACGAGCTAGTCAAGTAGAGGCATACTAGTGACATTATGTTTGTCTATGTATTCACACATGTATTATGTTTCCGGTTAATACAATTCTAGCATGAATAATAAACATTTATCATGATATAAGGAAATAAATAATAACTTTATTATTGCCTCTAGGACATATTTCCTTCAGTCTCCCACTTGCACTAGAGTCAATAATCTAGTTCACATTAGCATGTGATTCAACACCAATATTCACATCTGTATGTGATTAATACCCACAGTTCACATCGTCATGTGATCAACACCCAAAGGTTTACTAGAGTCAATAATCTAGTTCACATCGCTATGTGATTAACACCCAAAGAGTACTAAGGTATGATCATGTTTTGCTTGTGAGAGAAGTTTAGTCAACGGGTCTGTCACATTCAGAGCCGTATGTATTTTGCAAATATTCTATGTCTACAATGCTCTGCACGGAGCTACTCTAGCTAATTGCTCCCACTTTCAATATGTATCCAGATTGAGATTTAGAGTAATGTGGATCGGTGTAAAAGCTTGCACCGATGTAACTCTTTACAACGGGATCTTTTATCACCTCCATAAGCGAGAAGTATTTCCTTAGTCCT
This sequence comes from Triticum aestivum, assembly GCF_018294505.1. NCBI lineage: Eukaryota > Viridiplantae > Streptophyta > Magnoliopsida > Poales > Poaceae > Triticum > Triticum aestivum. The sequence continues at coordinate 46,726,500 of NC_057807.1, read as the reverse complement.
CACTAAGGATATTTTTGACCGCTGTCCAGTGATCTACTATTAGATCAAAATTGTATTCTTTTGCCAAACACAGAGCAAGGTATACAATAGGTCTGGTTCACAACATAGCATACTTTATAGAACCTATGACTGAGGCATAGGGAATGACTTTTCATTCTCTTTCTATTTTCTGCCATGGTCGGGTCTTGAGTCTTACTCAACTTCACACCTTGCAACACAGGCAAGAACTCCTTCTTTGGCTGTTCCATTTTGAACTATTTCAAAAAAATTATCAAGGTATGTACTCATTGAAAAATCTTATCAAGCGTCTTGATCTATCTATATAGATCTTGATGCTCAATGTGTAAGCAGCTTCACTGAGGTCTTTCTTTGAAAAACTCCTTTAAAACACTCCTTTATGCTTTTGCAGAAAATCCTACATCATTTCCAACTAATAATATGTCATTCACATATACTTATCAGAAAGGCTGTAGTGCTCCCACTCACTTTCTTGTAAATACAGGCCTTTCCAAAAGTCTGTATAAAACCATATGCTTTGATCAACTCATCAAAGCGTATATTCCAACTCCGGGATGCTTGCACCAGTCCATTGATGGATTGCTAGAGCTTGCACAATTTGTTTAGCACCTTTAGGATTGATAAAACCTTCTGGTTGCATCATATACAAGTCTTCTTTAATAAATCCATTAAAGAATGCAGTTTTGACATCCTTTTGCTAGATTTCATAAAATGTGGCAATTGCTAACATGATTCAGACAGACTTAAGCATCGCTACAGTTGAGAAAATCTCATTGTAGTCAACGCCTTGAACTTGTCGAAAACCTTTTTGCGACAAGTCAAGCTTTGTAGATAGTAACACTACCATCAGCATCTGTCTTCCTCTTGAAGATCCATTTATACAATATGGCTTGCCAATCAGCAGGCAACTCCACCAAAGTCCACACTTTGTTTTCATACATGGACCATATCTCAGATTTCATGGCCTCAAGCCATTTCGCGGAATCTGGGCTCATCATCGCTTCCTCATAGTTTAAAGGTTCATCATGGTCTAGTAACATGACTTCCAGAACAGGATTACCGTACCACTCTGGTGCGGACTGTACTTTGGAAGACCTACGAGGTTTTGTAGTAACTTGATCTGAAGTTTCATGATCATCATCATTAGCTTCCTCACTAATTGGTGTAGGAATCACTGGAACTGATTTCTGTGATGAACTACTTTCCAATTCGGGAGAAGGTACAAATTACCTTATCAAGCTCTACTTTCCTCCCACTCACTTCTTTCGAGAGAAACTCCTTCTCTAGAAAGGATCCATCTTAGCAACGAATAACTTGCCTTCGGATCTGTGATAGAAGGTGTACCCAATAGTTACCTTTGGGTATTCTATGAAGACGCACTTCTCCGATTTGAGTTCGAGTTTATCAGGTTGAAAACCTTTTTCATATAAGCATCGCAACTCCAAACTTTAAGAAATGACAACTTAGGTTTTCTGCTAAACCATAGTTCATACGATGTCGTCTCAACGGATTTAGATGGTGCCCTATTAAACGTGAATGCAGCTGTCTCTAATGCACAAACGTTAGTGGTAAAACCGATAAGAGACATCATAGATCGCACCATATCTAATAAAGTAATGTTATGACGTTCGGACACACCATTAAGCTATGGTGTTCCAGGTGGCATGAGTTTGTGAAACTATTCCACATTGTTTTAATTGAAGACCAAACTCGTAACTCAAATATTTGTCTCCGCGATCAAATTGCAGAAACTTTATTTTCTTGTTACGATGATTCTCCACTTCACTATGAAATTCTTTGAACTTTTCAAATGTTTCAGACTTGTGCTTCATTAAGTAGATATACTCATATCTGCTCAATTCATCTTGTGAAGGTCAGAAAATAACGATACCCGCCACGAGCATCAACACTCATTGGACCGCATACATTGGTATGTATTATTTCCAATAAGTCACTAGCTCGTTCCATTGTTCCGGAGAACAGAGTTTTAGTCATCTTGCCCAAAAAGCACGGTTCGCAAGCATCAAATGATTCATAACCAAGAGATTCCAAAAATCCATCTTTATGGAGTTTCTTCATGCGCTTTACACCGATATGACCCAAACGGCAGTGCCACAAATAAGTTGCAGTATCATTATCAACTTTGCATCTTTTGGCATAAATATTATGAATATGTGTATCACTACAATCGAGATCCAATAAACTATTTTCATTGGGTGTATGACCATCAAAGGTTTTATTCATGTAAACAGAACAACAATTATTCTTTGATTTTAAATGAATAACCGTATCACAATAAACATGATCAAATCATATTCATGCTCAACACAAACGCCAAATAACATTTATTTAGGTTTAACACTAATCCTGAAAGTATAGGGAGTGTGCGATGATGATCATATCAATCTTGGAACCACTTCCAATACACATCATCACTTCACCCTCAACTAGTCTCTGTTTATTCTGTAATTCCTGATTCGAGTCACTAATTTTTAGCAACCGAACAAGTATCAAATACTCAGGGGATACTATAAACACTAGTAAGGTACACATCAATAACCTATATATCAAATATACCCTTGTTCTCTCTACCATCCTTCTTATCCACCAAATATTTAGGGTATTTCCGTTGACCATCCTTTGCAGTGTAAGCACTCAGTTTCAGGCTTTGGTTCAGTTTTGGGCTTCTTCGCGGGAGTGACAACTTGCTTGCCATTCTACTTGAAGTTCCCTTTCTTTCCCTTTGCCCTTTTCTTGAAACTAGTGGTCTTGTCAATCATCAACACTTGATGCTCTTTTCTTGATTTCTACCTTCGTCGATTTCAGCATCACGAAGAGCTCGGGAATCGTTTTCGTCATCCCTTGCATACTATAGTTCATCACAAAGTTCTACTAACTTGGTGATGGTGACTAGAGAACTCTGTCAATCACTATCTTATCTGGAAGATTAACTCCCACTTGATTCAAGCGATTGTAGTACCCAGACAATCTGAGCACATGCTCACTAGTTGAGCGATTCTCCTCCATCTTTTAGCCATAGAACTTGTTGGAGACTTCATATCTCTCAACTCGGGTATTTGCTTGAAATATTAAATTCAACTCCTGGAACATCTCATATGGTCCATGACGTTCAAAACGTCTTTGAAGTCCCGATTCTAAGCCGTTTAAGCATGGTGCACTAAACTATCAAGTAGTCATCATATTGAGCTAGCCAAACGTTCATAACGTCTGCATGTGCTCCTGCAATAGGTCTGTCACCTAGCGGTGCATCAAGGACATAATTCTTCTGTGCAGCAATGAGGATAAACCTTAGATCATGGATCCAATCCGCATCATTGCTACTAACATCTTTCAACACAATTATCTCTAGGAACATATAAACATATGAAAAGCAACAACGCAAGCTATTGATCTACAGCATAATTTGCAAAATACTACCAGGACTAAGTTCATGATAAATTTAAGTTCAATTAATCATATTACTTAAGAACTCCCATTTAGACAGACATCTCTCTAGTCATCTAAGTGATCACGTGATCCAAATCAACTAAACCATGTCCGATCATCACGTGAGATGGAGTAGTTTCAATGGTGAACATCACTATGTTGATCATACTACTATATGATTCACGTTCGACCTTTTGGTCTCCATGTTTCGAGGCCATATCTATTATATGCTAGGCTCGTCAAGTTTAACCTGAGTATTCCGCGTGTGCAACTGTTTTGCACCCGTTGTATTTGAACGTAGAGCCTATCACACCAGATCATCACGTGGTGTCTCAGCACGAAGAACTTTCGCAACGGTGCATACTCGGGGAGAACACTTCTTGATAATTTTTAGTGAGAGATCTACCGTCAACCAAAGCAAGATAAGATGCATAAAGGATAAACATCACATGCAATCAATATAAGTGATATGATATGGCCATCATCATCTTGTGCTTGTGATCTCCATCTCCGAAGCACCGTCGTGATCACCATCGTCACCGGCGCGACACCTTGATCTCCATCGTAGCATCGTTGTCGTTACGCCATCTATTGCTTCTACGACTATCGCTACCGCTTAGTGATAAAGTAAAGCAATTACAGGGCATGTCATCTCATACAATAAAATATAGCATCGCGTCTTGACCATATCACATCACAACATGCCCTGCAAAAACAAGTTAGACGTCCTCTACTTTGTTGTTGAAAATTTTACGTGGCTGCTACGGGCTGAGCAAGAACCGTTCTTACCTACGCATCAAAACCACAACGATAGTTCGTCAAGTTAGTGCTGTTTTAACCTTCGCAAGGACCGGGCGTAGCCACACTCGGTTCAACTAAAGTTGGAGAAACAGACACCCGCTAGTCACCTGTGTGCAAAGCACGGCGGTAAAATCAGTCTCGCGTAAGCGTACGCGTAATGTCGGTCCGGGCCGCTTCATCCAAAAATACCGGTGAACCAAAGTATGACATGCTGGTAAGCAGTATGACTTGTATCACCCACAACTCACTTGTGTTCTACTCATGCAAATAACATCAACGCATAAAACCTAGGCTCGGATGCCACTGTTGGGGAATGTAGTAATTTTAAAAAAATTTCCTACACACACGCAAGATCATGGTGATGCATAGCAACGAGAGGGGAGAGTGTTGTCCATGTACCCTCGTAGACCGAAAGCGGAAGCGTTATAACAATGCGGTTGATGTAGTCGTACGTCTTCACGGCCCGACCGATCAAGCACCGAAACTACGGCACCTCCGAGTTCTAGCACACGTTCAGCTCGATGACGTCCCTCGAACTCCGATCCAGCCAAGTGTCGAGGGAGAGTTCCGTCAGCACGACGGCGTGGTGACGATCTTGATGTTCTACCGACGCAGGGCTTCGCCTAAGCACCGCTATGATATTATCGAGGTGGATTATCGTGGAGGGGGCACCGCACACGGCTAAGAGATCCAAAGGATCAATTGTTGTTGTGTCTAGAGGTGCCCCCTGCCCCCGTATATAAAGGAGCAAGGGGGAGGGGGCGGTCGGCCTAGGAGGGGCGCGCCAAGGGGAGTCCTACTCCCACCGGGAGTAGGACTCCCTCCTTCCTTGTTGGAGTAGGAGAAGGGGGGAAAGAGGGGGAGAGGAGGAAGGAAAAGGGGGCCGCACCCCTTATCCAATTCGGACCAGAGGGGGGCTGCGCGCCTCCTTCCTTTCGGCCTCTCTCCTCTATTCCCATATGGCCCAATAAGGCCCATATACTCCCCGTCGAATTCCCGTAACTCCCCGGTACTCCGAAAAATACCCGAATCACTCGGAACCTTTCCGAACTCCGAATATTGTCATTCAATATATCGATCTTTATGTCTCGACCATTTCGAGACTCCTCATCATGTCCCTGATCTCATCCGGGACTCCGAACTCCTTCGGTACATCAAAACTCATAAACTCATAATAAAACTGTCATCGAAACCTTAAGCGTGCGGACCCTACGGGTTCAAGAACAATGTAGACATGACCGAGACACGTCTCCGGTCAATAACCAATAGCGGAACCTGGATGCTCATTTTGGCTCCCACATATTCTACGAAGATCTTTATTGGTTAAACCGCATAACAACATACGTTGTTCCTTTTGTCATCGGTATGTTACTTGCCCAAGATTCGATCATCGGTATCTCAATACCTAGTTCAATCTCGTTACTGGAACGTTTCTTTACTTGTTCCGTAATACATCATCTTGCAACTAACTCATTAGTTGCAATGCTTGCAAGGCTTAAGTGATGTGCATTACCGAGAGGGCCAAGAGATACCTCTCCAACAATTGGAGTGACAAATCCTAATCTCGAAATACACCAACTCAACAAGTACCTTCGGAGACACCTGTAGAGCTCCTTTACAATCACCCAGTTACGTTGTGACGTTTGGTAGCACACAAAGTGTTCCTCTGGTAAACGGGAGTTGCATAATCTCATAGTCATAGGAACATGTATAAGTCATGAAGAAAGCAATATCAACATACTAAACGATCAAGTGCTAAGCTAACGGAATGGGTCAAGTCAATCACATCATTCTCCTAATGATGTGATAACGTTAATCAAATAACAACTCTTTTGTCCATGGCTAGGAAACTTAACCATCTTTGATTCACGAGCTAGTCAAGTAGAGGCATACTAGTGACACTATGTTTGTCTATGTATTCACACATGTATTATGTTTCTGGTTAATATAATTCTAGCATGAATAATAAACATTTATCATGATATAAGGAAATAAATAATAACTTTATTATTGCCTCTAGGGCATATTTCCTTCATTGACCACGTTGACCATGCCGCACCGAGAGCACCAGGGCGGTGGACGACGGAGAGGCCTAGGAAGGGGACGACGTGGAGCCGGGGAAGACGCGGCAGTGGATGCCCACGCGTAGAGGAGTACGGGGGTTCACTGGTTCGCTGCGGTGTGAGGCTGCCGTCGCCACAGAATAACAGGGGGTGTGGGTGAGTAGAGGGATGGCCTGGCCAGTGGTGGGAGTAGTAGGAGGCGGTGATGCCTCCACCGCATCGCAGCCGGCCACGGGAGGCAGGAGCACGAGGCACGACCGGCTGGAGCAAGAAGACCAGAGGTTGAAGAAGCACAACGACCGTTGGATGGACATCGTACGGTCACTGGAGTTAGAATCGTGCATATTGACTAAGTTGACAAAGCCCCCGTCCCCGTCAACTTAGTAGGCCCACAAGTCAGCCTGCCACTATACTAGGTCCCAACTAACAGGGGAGTATTTATTTTTTTGTGCGTAATAAGGAGGCACTTCCTTGCGTACGAAGATATAACTGGTGGGTCTGAGCTGTCAGAGCCGGCCGCGGGGAGGAGGGAGCAGGCAGTCCCGCCGGCGCTTGTTTGAGCGGCTGGAGCAGGAAGAGCAGAGATTGAAGAAGCATGACGGTCATTGGATGGCCATCTAACAGTCACTGCTTGTGCGTCAACCTTTTTCTAGGAAAGCCTCAAATCTGTGGAAAACAACATACAACCCATCTGCCATTATTTTTAATAATTTACAGCCCATTTGCTAATTCTTAAGGTTTTTTTGGAGCCCATATTCTTTTTGTTAGCATTACAGCCCATATTGTGGCCACGGTTAAAAACTTATACGAAATTTTGCATATTTCGGTGCGGTCCGAACTGTTTTTAATCCCGAAATTTCGACTCACATTCAAACTGATTTAAAAAATAAATGTATATCAATATAAAATCCAACAAATTCTCCACGCATGAAAATGTAATTTAAAATCTCAAAATAAAAAAAGATATTTGAACTAACTGCCGGTTTGATGTGTTTTAAAAATGTACAACCCATTTCTCATTACTGATGGGCCATTTTCTCGGCCAGCCGAATGAAAGCTCTCCTTGTCTTGAAAGATTTGCAGCCCAACAGGCCTGACAAAGCGACTTACTTGGCAAATCACAAAAAAACTAGGCTGTGGCCGTGGACCTAGTTGTTAGCCTCTACACGTATAGTACTCTCCCGACGGAATGTCGTTGACCACATTGACCACGCCGCGCCGAGAGCACCAAGGCGGTGGACGACGGTGAGGCCTAGGAAGGGGACGACGCGGAGCCGGGGAAGACGCGGTAGTGGATGCCCACGCGGAGAGGAGTACCAGGGTTCACTGGTTCGGCTGCGGTGTGAGGCTGCCGTCGCCGCAGGGCCTGGCTAGCAGTGGGAGTAGTAGGGGGCGATGATGCCTCAACGGTAGCACAACCGGCCACTGGAGGCAGGAGCAGGCGGTCTCCCCGACGCTGGTTTGGGCGGCTGGTGCAAGTGTTGGAAATATGCCTTAGAAGCAATAATAAATTAGTTATTATTATTATATTTCCTTGTCCATGATAATCGTTTATTATCCATGCTATAATTGTATTGATAGGAAACTCAGATACATGTGTGGGTACATAGACAACACCAAGTCTCTAGTAAGCCTCTAGTTGACTAGCTCGTTGATCAATAGATGGTTACGGTTTCCTGACCATGGACATTGGATGTCGTTGATAACGGGATCACATCATTAGGAGAATGATGTGATGGACGAGACCCAATCCTAAGCCTAGCACAAAGATCGTGTAGTTCGTATGCTAAAGCTTTTCTAATGTGAAGTATCTTTTCCTTAGACCATGAGATTGTGCAACTCCCGGATACCGTAGGAATGCTTTGGGTGTACCAAACGTCACAACGTAATTGGGTGGCTATAAAGGTGCACTATGGGTATCTCCGAAAGTGTCTGTTGGGTTGGCACGAATCGAGACTAGGGTTTGTCACTCCGTGTAACAGAGAGGTATCCCTGGGCCCACTCGGTAGGACATCATCATAATGTGCACAATGTGACCAAGGGGTTGATCACGGGATGATGTGTTACAGAACGAGTAAAGAGACTTGCCGTTAACGAGATTGAACAAGGTATCGGGATACCGACGATCGAATCTCGGGCAAGTACAATACCGCTAGACAAAGGGAATTGAATACGGGATTGATTGAACCCTCGACATCGTGGTTCATCCAATGAGATCATCATGGAACATGTGGGAGCCAACATGGGTTTCCAAATCCCGCTGTTGGTTATTTGCCGGAGAGTTGTCTCGATCATGTCTTCGTGTCTCCCGAACCTGTAGGGTCTACACACTTAAGGTTCGATGACGCTAGGGTTATAAAGGAAGTTTGTATGTGGTTACTGAATGTTGTTCGGAGTCCCGGATGAGATCCCGGACGTCACGAGGAGTTCCGGAATGGTCCGGAGGTAAAGATTTATATATGGAAAGTTGTTGTTCGGGTTCTGGAAAAAGTTCGGTTTTTTCCGGTATTGTACCGGGAAGCTTCCAAAAGGTTTCGGAGGATTCCGGAGGGGTCCGAAGGTCCGGAAAATGTGCCACCACGTCCAATACAGCAGCATGGGCTGTAAGGGGGCGCCCTAGCCTTAATGGGCCAGGGGCACCAGCCCCCCCAAGGCCCATGCACATGGGAGAGGGGAAACCCTAAGGGGGAGGGCCTCCACTTGACTTGGGAGGCACTCCTCCCCCCCTTGGCCGATGCCCCCTCCTCAGAATTGATCTGAGGGGACCAGCCCCCCTCTCCCTTGCCCCTATATATATATGTGGGGGGTGGGAGGGCAGCCGCACCCCAAGTTCTGGCGCAGCCCTCCCACTCTCCCAAGTCCTCCTCCTCTCCCGTGGTGCTTGGCGAAGCCCTGCAGGATTGTCACGCTCTTCCACCACCACCACACCATTGTGCTGCTGCTGGACGGAGTCTTCCTCAACCTCTCCCTCTCTCCTTGCTGGATCAAGGCATGGGAGATGTCACCGGGCTTTACGTGTGTTGAATGCGGAGGTGCCGTCCGTTCGGCACTAGGATCTCCAGTGATTTGGATCACGACGAGTACGACTCCTTCAACCCTGTTCTCTTGAACACTTCCGCTTAGCGATCTACAAGGGTATGTAGATGCACTCTCCTTCCCATTGTTGCTAGTCTCTCCATGGATAGATCTTGGTGATGCGTAGAATTTTTTTGATTTCTGCTACATTCCCCAATAGTGGTATCAGAGCTAGGTCTATTGCGTAGATTCTTTGCACGAGTAGAACACAAAGTAGTTGTGGGTGTTGATTTTGTTCAATATGCTTACCGTTACTAGTCCAATCTTGATTCGGCGGCATTGTGGGATGAAGTGGCCCGGACCGACCTTACACGTACACTTACATGAGACAGGTTCCACCGACTGACATGCACTTGTTGCATAAGGTGGCTAGCGGGTGCCAGTCTCTCCCACTTTAATCGGATCGGATTCGATGAAAAGGGTCCTTATGAAGGGTAAATAGAAATTGACATATCACGTTGTGGTTTTTGCGTAGGTAAGAAACGTTCTTGCTAGAAACCCATAGCAGCCACGTAAAACATGCAAACAACAATTAGAGGACGTCTAACTTGTTTTTGCAGGGTTTGCTATGTGATGCGATATGGCCAAGAAGAATGTGATGAATGATATGTGATGTATGAGATTGATCATGTTCTTGTAATAGGAATCACGACTTGCATGTCGATGAGTATGACAACCGGTAGGAGCCATAGGAGTTGTCTTTATTTATTGTATGACTTGCGTGTCATTGAACAACACCATGTAATTACTTTACTTTATGCTAACCGGTAGCCATAGTAGTAGAAGTAATAAGTTGGCGAGACAACTTCATGGAGACACGATGATGGAGATCATGATGATGGAGGTCATGGTGTCATGCCGGTGACGATGATGATCATGGAGCCCCGAAGATGGAGATCAAAAGGAGCAAAATGATATTGGCCATATCATGTCACTTTTTGATTGCATGTGATGTTTATCATGTTTATACATCTTATTTGCTTAGAACGACGGTAGTAAATAAGATGATCCCTCATTAAAATTTCAAGAAAGTGTTCCCCCTAACTGTGCACCGTTGCGAAAGTTCGTCGTTTCGAAGCACCACGTGATGATCGGGTGTGATAGATTCTTACATTCACATACAACGGGTGTAAGCCAGATTTACACATGCGAAACACTTAGGTTAACTTGATGAGCCTAGCATGTACAGACATGGCCTCGGAACACAAGAGACCGAAAGGTCGAGCATGAGTCGTATGGAGGATACGATCAACATGAAGATGTTCACCGATGATGACTAGTCCGTCTCACGTGATGATCGGACACGGCCTAGTTGACTCAGATCATGTAATCACTTAGATGACTAGAGGGATGTCTATCTGAGTGGGAGTTCATAAGATGAACTTAATTATCCTGAACATAGTCAAAAGCCCTTTGTAAATTATGTCATAGCTTGCGCTATAATTCTACTATTTTAGATATGTTCCTAGAGAAAATATAGTTGAAAGTTGACAGCAGCCATTATGCGAACAATAGAAGGCTTATGTCCTTAATGCACCACTCAGTGTGCTGGACCTCGAACGTGGTCTTTGGATGTTGCGAACATCTGACATACACATTTTGATGACTACATGATAGTTCGATAATGTTAAATGGTTTAGAATTGAGGCACCGAAGACATTTTTGAAATGTCATAGAACATATGAGATGTTCCAAGAGCTGAAATTGGGATTTCAGGCTCGTGCCCATGTCAAGAGGTATGAGACCTCCGACGAGTTTTCTAGCCTACAAACTAAGGGAGAAGATCTCAATCCTTGAGCTTGTACTCAGATTGTCTGGGTACAACAATCACATGAATCGAGTGGGAGTTAATCTTCCAGATGAGATAGTGATGTTTCTCCAAAGACATTGCCACCAAGCTACTAGAGCTTCGTGATGAACTATAACATAACAGGGATAGATATGATGATCCTTGAGCTATTCGCGATGTTTGACACCACGAATGTAGAAATCAAGAAGGAGCATCAATTGTTGATGGTTAGTGAAACCACTAGTTTCAAGAAGGGCGAGGGCAAGAAGGGGTACTTCATGAAACAGCAAATTAGTTCCTGCTCCAGTGAAGAAACCCAACGTTGAACCCAAACCCGAGACTAAGTGCTTCTGTAATGAGAGGAACAGACACTGAAGCAAAATTACCCTAGATACTTGGTAGATGAGAAGGCTGGCAAGGTCGATAGAAGTATATTGGATATACATTATGTTAATGTGTACTTTACTAGTACTCCTAGTAGCACCAGGGTATTAGATACCGGTTCGATTGCTAAGTGTTAGTAACTCGAAATAAAAGGCTACGGAATAAACGGAGACTAGCTAAAGGTGAGTTGACGATATGTGTTGGAAGTGTTTCCAAGGTTGATGTGATCAAGCATCGCACGCTCCCTCTACTATCGAGATTGGTGCTAAACCTGAATATTGTTATTTAGTGTTTGCGTTGAGCATAGAATGATTGGATTATGTCTATCGCAATGCGGTTATTCATTTAAGGAGAATAATGGTTACTCTATTTATTTGAATAATACCTTCAATGGTCTTACACCTAAAAGAATGGTTTATTGAATCTCGATCATAGTGATACACATTTTCATGCCAAAAGATATAAGATAGTAAAGATAGTACCACTTACTTGTGGCACTGCCATGTAAGTCATATTGGTATAAAATGCATGAAGAAGCTCCATGTTGATGGATCTTTGGACTCACTCATTTTTGAAAAGTTTGAGACATGCGAACCATGTCTATTGGTGTATACGCATGAAGAAACTCCATGCAGATTGATCGTTTGGACTCACTTGATTTTGAATCACTTGAGATATGCAAATCATACCACATGGGCAAGATGACTGAAAGCCTCGTTTTCAGTAAAATGGAACAAGAAAGCAACTTGTTGGAAGTAATACATTTTGATGTGTGCAGTCCAATGAATGCTAAGGCACGCAGTGGATATCATTATGTTCTTACTTCACGGATGATTTGAGTAGATACTGAGTATATTTACTTGATGAAACACAAGTCGTAATTATTGAATGGTTCAAGTAATTTCAGAGTGAGGTTGAAGATCCTCGTGACAAGAGGATAAAATGTCTATGATATGATCATAGAGATGAGTATCTGAGTTACGAGCTTTGGCACGCAATTAAGACATTGTGGAAATTGTTTCACAATTAATACCGCCTGGAACACCATAGTGTGATGGTGTGTCCGAACATCATAGTTACACCCTATTGGATATGGTGCGTACCATGATGTCTCTTATCGAATTACCACTATCGTTCTGGGTTAGGCATTAGAGACAACCGCACTCACTTTAATAGGGCACCACGTAATTCCGTTGAGACGACACCGTTTGAACTATGGTTTGGAGAAACCTAAGTTGTCGTTTCGTAAAGGTTTGGGGCTGCGACGCTTATGTGAAAAAGTTTCAGGTTGATAAGCTCGAACCCAAAGCGGATAAAATGCATCTTCATAGGACACCCCAAAACAGTTGGGTATACCTCCTAATTCAGATCCGGAAGCAAAAGTGATTGTTTCTAGAAACGGGTCCTTTCTCGAGGAAAAGTTTCTCTCGAAAGAATTGAGTGGGAGGATGGTGAGACTTGATGAGGTTTTTGAACCGTCACTTCAACAAGTGTGTGTCAGGGCACAGGAAGTTGTTCCTATGGCACCTACAACAATTGAAGTAGAAGCTTATGATAGCGATCATGAAGTTTTGGATCAAGTCACTACCGTACCTCGTAGGGTGACAAGGATGCGTACTGCTTCAGAGTGGTATAATAATCCTGTCTTAAAGGTCATGTTGCTAGACAACAATGAACCTACGAGCTATGGAGAAGCGATGGTGGGCCCAAATTCCGACAAATGGTTAGAAGCCATGAAATCCGAGATAGGATCCATGTATCAGAACAAAGCATGGACTTTGGTGGACTTGCCCGTGGATCGGCAAGTCATTGAGATAAATGGATCTTTAAGAAGAAGACGGACATGGATGGTAATGTCACCATCTATGAAGCTTGACTTGTGGCGAAGAGTTTTTCACAAGTTCAAGGAGTTGACTACGATGAGATTTTCTCATCCGTAGCAATGCTTAAGTCCGTCGGAATCATGTTAGCATTAGCTGCATTTATGAAATCTGGCAGATGGATGTCAAAACGAGTTTCCTTACCAGTTTTCGTAAGGAAAGGCTGTATGTGATACAGTCAGAAAGGTTTTGTCGATCCTAAGGATGCTAAAAGGTATGCTAGCTCCAGCGATCCTTCCATGGACTGGAGTAAGCATCTCGGAGTTGGAATATGCACTTTGATAAGATGATCAAAGATTTTGGGTTTATACAAAGTTTATGAGAAACTTGTATTTCCAAAGAAGTGAGTGGGAGCACTATAGAATTTCTGATGAGTATATGTTGTTGACATATTGTTGATCAGAAATGATGTAGAATTTTTGGAAAGCATATAGGATTATTTGAAAGGTGTTTTTCAATAGAAAACCTGGATTAAGCTACTTGAACATTGAGCATCAAGATCTATGAGGATAGATCAAAAATGCTTAATGGTACTTTCAAATGAGCATATACCTTGACATGATCTTGAAGGTGTTCAAGATGGATCAGTCAAAGAAGGAGTTCTTGCCTGAGATGTAAGGTATGAAGTTAAGACTTAAAGCTCGACCATGGCAGAAAAGAGAGAAAGGACGAAGGTCGTCCCCTATGCCTTAGACGTAGGCTCTACAGTATGCTATGCTGTGTACCGCACCTGATGTGTGCCTTGCTACATATCTGGCAAGAGGGTACAAAGGTGATCAAGGAGTGGATCACCAAATAGCGGTCAAAATTATCCTTAGAGGAATAAGGATATGTTTCTCGATTATGGAGGTGATAAAGAGTTCAGCGTAAAGGGTTACATCGATGCAAGCTTTAACACCTATCCGAATGACTTTGAGTAGCAAACCGGATACGTATAGTGGAGCAACCATTTGGAATAGCTCCGAGTGGAGCGTGGAAGCAACATTTACAATATGACCTAGAGATATGCGAAGTACATACGGATCTGAATGTTGCAGACCTGTTGACTAAAACCTCTCTCACAAGCAAAACATGATCAAACCCCGGAACTCATTGAGTCTTAATCACATGGTGATGTGAACTAGTTTAGTGACACTAGTAAACTCTTTGGATGTTGGTCACATGGCGATGTGACCTATCAATGTTAATCACATGGCGATGTGAACTAGATTATTGACTCTAGTGCAAGTGGGAGACTGTTGGAAATATGCCCTAGAGGCAATAATAAATTAGTTATTATTATTATATTTCGTTGTTCATGATAATCGTTTATTATCCATGCTATAATTGTATTGATAGGAAACTCAGATACATATGTGGGTACATAGACAACACCAAGTCCCTAGTAAGCCTCTAGTTGACTAGCTCGTTGATCAATAGATGGTTACGGTTTCCTGACCATGGACATTGGATGTCGTTGATAGCGGGATCACATCATTAGGAGAATGATGTGATGGACGAGACCCAATCCTAAGCCTAGCACAAAGATCGTGTAGTTTGTATGCTAAAGCTTTTTTAATGTGAAGTATCTTTTCCTTAGACCATGAGATTGTGCAACTCCCGGATACCGTAGGAATGCCTTGGGTGTACCAAACGTCACAACGTAATTGGGTGGCTATAAAGGTGCACTACGGGTATCTCCGAAAGTGTCTGTTGGGTTGACATGAATCGAGACTGGGATTTGTCACTCCGTGTAACGGAGAGGTATCTCTGGGCCCACTTGGTAGGACATCATCATAATGTGCACAATGTGACCAAGGGGTTGATCACGGGATGATGTGTTACGGAACGAGTAAAGAGACTTGCCGGTAATGAGATTTAACAAGGTATCGGGATACCGACGATCGAATCTCAGGCAAGTACAATACTGCTAGACAAAGGGAATTGAATACGGGATTGATTGAATCCTCGACATCGTGGTTCATCCGATGAGATCATCGTGGAACATGTGGGAGCCAACATGGGTATCCAGATCCCGCTGTTGGTTATTGGCCGGAGAGTTGTCTCGATCATGTCTACGTGTCTCCCGAACCTATAGGGTCTACACACTTAAGGTTCGATGACGCTAGGGTTATAAAGGAAGTTTGTATGTGGTTACTGAATGTTGTTTGGAGTCCCGGATGAGATCTCGGACGTCACGAGGAGTTCCGGAATGGTCCGGAGGTAAAGATTTATATATGGAAAGTTGTTGTTCGGGTTCCGGAAAAAGTTTGGTTTTTTCCGTTATTGTACCGGGAAGCTTCCAGAAGGTTCTGGAGGATTCCGGAGGTCCGGAAAATGTTCCACCATGTCCAATACAGCATCATGGGCTGTAAGGGGGCGCCCTAGCCTTAATGGGCCAGGGGCACCAGCCCCCCCAAGGCCCATGCGCATGGGAGAGGGGAAACCCTAAGGGGGAGGGCCTCCACTTGACTTGGGAGGCACTCCTCCCCCCCTTGGCCGACGCCCCCTCCTCAGATTGGATCTGAGGGGGCCGGACCCCCTCTCCCTTGCCCCTATATATATGTGGGGGGTGGAAGGGCAGCCGCACCCCAAGTTCTAGCGCAGCCCTCCCCCTCTCCCAAGTCCTCCTCCTCTCCCGCGGTGCTTGGCGAAGCCCTGCAGGATTGTCACGTTCGTCCACCACCACCACGCCGTTGTGCTGCTGCTGGACGGAGTCTTCCTCAACCTGTCCCTCTCTCCTTGCTGGATCAAGGCATGGGAGACGTCACCGGGCTGTACGTGTGTTGAACGCGGAGGTGCCGTCCGTTCGGCACTAGGATCTCCGGTGATTTGGATCACGACGAGTACGACTCCTTCAACCCCGTTCTCTTGAATGCTTCCGCTTAGCGATCTACAAGGGTATGTAGATGCATTCTCCTTCCCCTCATTGCTAGTCTCTCCATGGATAGATCTTGGTGATGCGTAGAATTTTTTTGATTTCTGCTATGTTCCCCAACAACAAGAAGAGCAGCGATTGAAGAAGCAGCAGGACCGTTCGATTCAAATCCAACGGTTACTGCTGCTAGAATCGTTTGTTGACTAAGTTGACAAGCCCTGCGTACGCATCAACATAGTAGGCCCACAGGTCAGCCTCCCAACCAGTGTGCCCCAGATGTCAATGGGAGGAATCATTTTTTTCGCGTAATAAGGAGGCAGTTGATTGCGTGCGGCCAGGCCAACGGAGGGAGTAGGGTGGGCCGGGGAAGCCTGCGCGGCATCACAGTGGGACACAAGAGGAGGGAGCAGGCAGTCCCGCCGGCGCTAGTTTAGGCGGTTGGAGCAGGAATATCAAAGATTGAAGAAGCACGGCGGCTAGAACCGTGTCTTCACTGACAAAGCCTTGCGTAAACAAGTCAGCCTCGAAATCTGTGGCGTGTACAGCCCATTTTCTATTATTTTTATAATTTTTACTCATTTTATAATTCATATGGAATTTATTGCAGCCCGTTTTCAATTTTTAGAATTGCCGGCCATTTTCTGGTCAGTACCAGGGTCAAAAAATTAACTAAATATGTGGGAAATTTTTGCTGGGGAACGAAATATTCTTAATCCAAAAATTAATAGCCATACTAAAACAAATTTAAAAATAAGTTAGTACTATGTCATGTTAAATCCAATGAAATACGTATAAGATATCAGTGAAGAACAAAATTCAAAAAAAACTAATATCCCATTTGCTCGTCTTGAAAGATTTGCAGCCCAGTAATTCGGAGAAAACAAATAGGCCTAGCTTGGGTATTCTTCAAAAAGAAATACTGGGCTACCTATTTTCCCAAAGAACTGGTGCATGAGCATTTAGCTTTATTTATTTATTTACTTATTTATGTTTAGGGGACCATGAGCATGTACCTGGGTCGGATTCATGTGAGAGCGTCCCTTCCAGTTAATTATGGGCTTCTCTATTGGGCCTTCATCAGTGGGCTGCATGTTATCAACAAGTGGAAAATGTGTTCCGTATGAAAAATAGTATGAGCTACATACGGTACGGGGCACTAAAGGATCGAACCGTGCAACGACTTCCAAAACATTGTGTTTATCATTCTAACAACACATTTATATTCAACCAACAGACGAAATATACTACTCATTGTACATTGAAAACAGCAGCAGCAGCAACCAGGGCTGGGGGTGCAACATAAGCAGTAAGCAGGGCAGAAGAGTGAAGATGCAGCTCTCTCTTCGAAACCAAACATCAGCCATCATTACAAAATGGCTACCAAAAAAGAACAAGTGTATGCATCAAACTAAATAAAGATCCTACTACACCAAGTGTACGCATCTAACTAACTGGCTCAGTTAGACGTTACTATTTATTAAGCTGTGGAGATTGGCTGACGGCTTGAACCAGATGGGTGCCTGACGGGGGAAACTCCAGCCAGCAGGTCGAAGTCTGATACTTGCGACCCTCTCTCCTACTTTGGGCTGCAGAGCGTGGCGGCACATATCAGGGTATGGTGCATGCAGAGACGCATGGTACGCTGTGTACACACAATTTTGCCTGATGAACGAAACCGTGCTGCCATCATGATCCTTGCCGTCGGTTATCTCCTGGTTAATCGGATAATTCAGTTCGACAAACAGAGAGCGTGTGCCAAGGCTACTTACTAGCCTCCAGTCGAAAATTCCTGAAGGCCCAGAGAAGCTGGGATCCTGCTCAAAGACCTTGCAGTGACTGTGATTGTATACTGCGAAACAACACGTCCGGTACGTGCAAACGATCATCAATCTTTCGCCATCGTCTGATCGAGCCAGGAACAACCTGCAACTGCCATGCCGCTTTTCTTTGAAAGGTTCTGGGATTAGGAAGGGTAGGGACACCAGGCGCCCTACAACATCATATCAAGTTGGAGTCAAATAAAAAAGGGCTCTTGATTTAGTCAATCTTAAGAACAACATGTTATGAGCATGAATATTTTTTCAGTAAATGTTGATAGTAATATAAGCAAGCCATCATGATATCATAGGAAAGTAACATACTGCTGTAACAGCCGTTTGTAGTGATGACTGGAGTAGGCCAGCAATACGTCCAGCCATAGAAGGAGTCGACAGCGTAAATGAAGCCCTTGTGTTCAATGGCATCAGAGAACCATGGAGGATGTATGATCCTGCGATGGACGTGCAGATTTATCCACTTACCGCAGTGACCTGTCAGATAGGCGAGACCGCGGTTGAAGAATGCAATTAGCCCGAAATCTTTATAATTCCCAGATCTTGTGGGCACTTGGCAGATTACAACCTTGAGCAAATCAAACTTGGTATCATATTGGTTACTGTAAGATTCCGAGTATTCTGGGCCGCGGTGCCAAAGCAGTGCAGTGTTATTCGAAGGAAGGGGGATCAATCGCCGGGTGTAGACCTCCACGAGCATCCAGCTGCCGTGACCGTCGACGAGCACCATCCAAGACGTTTTCATGCCGACCCAGTACATACCATTAATGTAGCTGAGGCTGATGGGGATCGGATCGCAGTGAAGGGGGTTGATGCTCGCCACCCTATGATCGTTATGCTGCGTGACATGCCGTTTCTGAAGATCAGGCGGCATCAGCAAGCAAGGAGCTGGCTTAAAAAGCTCCGGCCTGAGGGCTTTGAGTAAACGGTACAGCCCCGACGAGCATGCGGCGAGCGGCATGGTACTGAGATTGTCCACACGCGAAACAATGAGCTTGATTACCTGCGTGGGGAGCAAATTCCAGCCACTCTTTCGGCGGACGCTACTCGGTTCTGCCATTGTTAGTGCTTGGGTTTCGGACGAGGGGGGGCGGTGCCTTAGCGGGGATGGAAGCTTGGATGAGATTATGTGTGGACAAAGATGGAGAAGCGAATATGTGCTGTGGGAAGTGGACAGGTGATGATGACTACATCATGCCGCTTGACTTACGAGACACGTACCAGCAGCGTAGGGTCATGTCGATGGCAGACAACTTGCTTGAGTGATCACAGTACTGGTACTCCCTACAGTACCTACTACAGTACTATGCCCTAACTTGCTTGAGTAGAGTAGTAGAGTAGGACTCTACTCTACTACTAGCACCGGAGGAGTAGTATATTCTAATCTAAAATAGTTACAAACTTCAATGCCCGAGCATGGAACGACTACGAACCGTGCTCAAAGACCATGTCTACGTGGTGTTTGGACTTATATGCAAAAAAATAGCAAGATGCCCGTGCATTGCATGGCACGCCATCATCACCAACTCGGTTTTTTTCTCTACTCCTACTCCTATAAAAGACTCAGTTGGTGATGATGCAGGCGTGTTCAGCCGGGCATGCAACGGATGGTGCAGCACTATTCGATTTGTTATAAAAAACAAAGAAGAGTAGTAGAGATAGAGACATAGAGAGGAGCACGAGGTTGTGGGAGATAAGGATGAACAGGGCAAGGCCTTATCTGTAAATGTGGAGAGAGGTGCGGGTATCTTTTGTAAAATTGTCATAGTTGGCTTTCTATCCGTTAGATATAGATCGGACGGTCTATATTACAAGATGGCAGGCATACCATCATCACCAACTCGGTTTTCTATAAGAGTAGATAAGAGTAGATATATATAGATAGAGACTAGGGAGTACTAGTAAGGACACCATCTACTGCTTCGTGTACTACTCCTGCGCTCCATTCAGCGGCCGCAATGTCCCCTACAGCCACTCCATCCCGCGCTACATTCGGCGGGCACTGTTGAAATTTGGGGAGCGCACTCTCGCGACTGCTGGCAGCCACGACTTCACCGATGACGGATTCTTCCCCGACCTCGGCAACCTCTTCCTCAACGACATGGGCGACAACCTCAACGCCAATGGTGCTGCTCCCATTGCACCGTATGTGTTTCTGTCCTTCCTATTTGAAATCGTGGTAGAATTCATGTCTCTACTTTGTATCCTACTACTATGCTAGTCCACATGATTAGTTTCATCTCTGTTATAGCCGTCATGATTTGTTTTGTGCTTATTCGGATTAAATCTCGTAGTAACTTGCTCATATATTCAACTAGTGCAATGTCCCCTACAGCCACTCCCGTTTCATGGACGGCCTGGTCGATGCCTCCAAGGAGCCCTTCGTCTACTGCTATGAGTGCCCGATGCCGTTTTGGGGCTCGCCGGCGGACATGGTGCATTACCTCACGGATGCGTGCAGCGGTCACTACTGGCCCTTGGTGGAGAACATCAAGTACGAGACATGCTACCCGTTCACCATGCTGGAGTCGCTGGAGGATCACCGCCGCCTGCTAGTCTCAGAGTAGGACGGCAGCGTCTTCCTCTTGATCGTGGGCACCGGCGAGGCCCGTGCAGGCCGCCGCCCCGTCTCTGTAGTGTGTGTCAGGGGCGACGCCGCTGACGCTGACACTGACACGAGGCCGATGTACGGGTGCGTGGTCAGTGTTACTACCCCTCCGGGTCACGTGGGCGGTGACACCGGCCTCATCGAACTAACTTGGACTCTGGGCAGCTGGGACCATCCCGCCAATGTGGACTTGGAAAACCCATGGCATCCTTTAGCCGCCGACGCGGTGCATGGGGACTCCAAGGAGGTTCACATGGACATACGCATTATCATGTTAAATGTTGATCATTAGTCTTCGCTCAATGTAATCCGCTGTCTAAGCATGTGGAGACTTCCATGCAGGATCTTGCTCCATTGGAGTATCACACATGAATAAAAGTGTATTCGTTTATGGTTTAGTCTAGAATCTTCCATGTATGAATTTTTACTACAGTACTGGTGAAAGACTTACGATGAACCATTTCTTACATCTCCTCTGCCCCCTTGCAAGTCATCCTGATTTAATCCCTCAGTCTAGGTGTATAAGGGCATGGTTAATATTACTTAATAGTATAGGTAACTCTTGACAAAAAGAAAGTGCCATGTCATCTGTAGCCAACATGTATAACAATCGATACTCAAAAACTAGTTCTTAAAGATCATTTCTTGCAAAGCACAATAAGTGTTATTTCTTCACAAGTTTTGGATGCAAGTTGAACAGTTGAACGGTTTTGTTTGCAAAAGATACCTTTTTATCTATTTCACCCAGATGTTTGTGAGCTCTAGAGATGAAATAATATCCGAAGAAACCTATCGATACCCATTACACATGAGATGACCCCTACATCCTTTGTCAAAATAAACAACTCCCCGATCAATGCATTTCACTCTTCGGTGCAACGCACGGGCACCTTACTACTATATCACAAAACCCAACCACTACCAGTAATAAATGGCCTAGTAAAATAAACGGACAAGCAACCATCACATCCCTCCGTCTTTTTTGCATTTCATCTCTCTGCATTTACTTTCTCCGGTTCATCTCCCACGCTCAATCCCTAGCTACTACTCCTAGGGCCAGTTCTTTTGGCGGCCTCCCCAGCTTTTCCCACAAGGCTAGTCACAGTGGAGAGTAACAATAAGGTGTCTCACTCATTTATTTGGGCTTCTAAACTACTACTCCATCCTGGTTTATTCCTCACCATTGTAATTTGTGCTAAATTTTGACCAAAGATTTAACAGATAAAATGTTACTAAAAACACTTAGGCGCGGTGCATCTAGGTGTGTAAGTCATCTTACGAAAACCAAATAATCTGAAAACACTTAGGTGCGGTGCATTAACTTCTACCTCATTTCTTGTTTCTTGACATATCAACCAATAAGAGATAAAGAGTGTGCATGCTTTTAATGACTTGAGATATCAAACACGACATGCAGCGGTTAGTTCATTGCATGCAATACTATTAATTAGCAAATAAAAATTAACGTTTCTCGTTTTCTCCTCCTCCTTGGCCACGGTGCACAGAGAAATAACCACAGAGAAGGAAGCTAAAAGTAAACAATCAAACAAGCATTTTTGCATTTGTTTTGCATTGAATCGTTTCACAAGCTTGACTAGTGTTGTTTTTCCACTTTTACAAAAACCGCATCGTAATGTTCAAACGTGCATTTGCACGTACATAAGTAATAGTAGTACTCCCTCCGTCTAGGTGTACAAGTCTTCCCTCCTTCTTGGTCACCGTGCACAACCAAAGATGACTTATTGACCTGGACGGAGGGAGTAGCACAGTCTGCACGCATATATCGAGAGAGACGTGTAGTCCGATAGTATATAGTAAAGTTTGTGCTATATGCACGTACTTGCAAAATGTGTAATAACACACAATGTTTCCAAACTTTCCCTTTTACATACTTAATTAAAGACGCTAAAAATTCCTAAACGTTCGGGATTTATCATTTGCGTCCCAAAACTAATGAGATCGCCTTATGAAACAAAAATTATACTCCTCCTAAAAGCCACGACGATCGCAAGAGCGCTTGCGGCGCGCCACAAGTGCCCTGGTGCGCGGCCATTTCCCAGCGCGCCAACACAATGCCTCTTCCTCAGCCTCGCAACTCGCAAGGTGATGATTGGCGGCTTGCCGGCGGGCGATCGCGATCTCACTAGTGTGGTGATCCGGCGCCAACAGGTACTCCTCCTGGCTGGAAGCGTGCACCCAGTCCATGTACCGCCAAGCGTAGATGAGGCGCTTGGGCCCGACTGCACTCAGGGCGTCGGCACGGGCGTCCTCCGCCACCCTCACGGCCCTCGCACGAGCCTTCTGCCAAAGAACCAATTGCTTGGCTCTCTCGGAAGCGACATAGATCTCCCAGAAAGCTTGTTGCGCGGTGTGATTCTCTTCCTCGGCCTTCTTCTCCGCCTCTATTTTGGCGCGCTCTGCTGGAGGCAAAGCCTCCCACAAGGCGACATCCATTTCTTTCCAAAGCTCCTCAAGGCTGGGGGGCTCGACGGGCGGCTCGGTGTTCTCCTCGTAGCAGGGAGCCGACGCGTCCTCTGACGCGCGTGCCGGCGAGATTGAGAACACCGACGCGTCCACCTCGATGCGTCGCGGCGAGGAGCGGAACACCGACGCATCCTCCTCGACTAGTGGCGCGAGGAGCGGAACACCGACGCATCCTCCTCGACTAGTGGCGGCGAGGAATGGAATGGTGACGGGGGGGGGGGCGTGGCGACATCCGGGCGTTCGAGGGCGACGAGGAGGGCGCCAGGCAGGCAGGGAGGCTGGTGGCGTGGCGTGGTGGCGCGCGCGCGCGCCGGGCACACTCCCACCCCTCTGTCGAGGACGAAGACGACAGAGGAGGGCCAGTGGGCTGGGCCGGCGCTGGCTGCTGGGCCGGCCAGGCCGCATAGGGAGGAGGCCCAGGTAAGTCTTCCTCTTTTATTTTTGTTCTCTAATTTTTTCTGACATTTGTTTTGATTTAATTAAAATATTAAATCATTTTATTACCTTATGCCAATTTTTGCAGGAGCTAACTATATTATTCCAGAGCTCCCCAACAGGTGGCATAATTTTTGGACATATATTATATATATATAACAATATATATCCAAAGCAAATATTTATGCCTTAATTCCAAATGCCCAAAATAAATACCTATGAGCTCTTAAAAATATTGGTTTGATTTTTATCTCTGTCCAATATTTTCAGAGAGCAACATGAGCATTTTCTTGGACCCTTTTGGAGAAATTTTTATTTGGGTCATTTCAGAGATGATTCTGAGGGTTTCACAAATCCTCATTTCAAATTTAAATGAAATTTAAACATGATGCACAAATGACTAGCTAGTCTAGGTCATACCAGACTAGGGATGTGACAACTCGCCCCCACTTGAAAGAATCTCGTCCCGAGATTCAGGGGTCGACGGAAAGAAAGCGGGGTACTCCAGTCGAAAACGATCTTCTCGCTCCCAAGTAGCTTCTCTCTCGGAATGATGAGACCACTGAACCTTGAGAAACTTGATGTTCTGACGTTGAGTGACACGCTCTGCTTGATCAAGAATGCGAACCGGGTACTCACGGTAGGTGAAGTTATCTTGGAGATCAAGCGTTTCGTGGTCCACTCCGCGGATAGGATCCGAGAAGCAACGCCTGAGTTGAGAGACGTGGAAGGCATCATGAACTCGAGAAAGATGTGGGGGTAGTTCCAACTGGTAGGCAACGTCTCCTCGTTTAGCGAGAATGCGAAAGGGACCAATGTAACGAGGAGCCAACTTGCCCTTGATACCGAAACGATGGGTACCCTTCAAGGGAGTAACCCGAAGGTAAGCTTTTTCGCCAACTTCATAAGTCATATCCTTATGATGACGATCATACTGACTCTTTTGACGAGATTGGGCTGTTTTCAAATTCTCACGAATGATGCGAACTTGCTCTTCTGCCTCCCGGGTCATGTCCGGTCCAAAGAATTGTCTTTCACCGGTTTCTGACCAGTTCAAAGGTGTTCGACATCTTCGTCCATAGAGAACTTCAAAAGGAGCTTTGTTGAGGCTGGATTGATAGCTATTGTTATAATCAAACTTGGCAAAAGGAAGACATTTCTCCCAATCCATACCGAATGAGATAACGCAAGCTCTGAGCATGTCTTCGAGAATTTGGTTGACCCGTTCCACCTGACCACTCGACTGAGGGTGGAAAGCGGTACTGAAGGAAAGATGG
Source organism: Triticum aestivum (assembly GCF_018294505.1). Classification (NCBI taxonomy): domain Eukaryota; kingdom Viridiplantae; phylum Streptophyta; class Magnoliopsida; order Poales; family Poaceae; genus Triticum; species Triticum aestivum. Next base: position 46,701,550 of record NC_057807.1, on the reverse strand, counting down.
GTTCCCATGGCAGTTTGGAAACTCTCCCAGAAAGGAGAAGTGAAAGACTGCCACGGTCTGAATTGATCTCTAGTGGAACACCATGAAGTGGCACTATTCGAGAAATGTATAAGTCAGCAAGCTGACTAGCAGTGATACTCTCTCGAATAGGAAGGAAGTGAGCCACTTTGGAAAGACGATCAACGACTACGAAGATAGCGTTATTCCCTCTCTTGGTCCTGGGAAAGCCGGTGATGAAGTCCATACCAACTTTATCCCATTTCCACTCAGGAATAGCTAAAGGCTGAAGGGTGCCAGCAGGTCTTTGATGCTCTGCCTTAACGCGACGACAAACGTCACATTTAGCAATGAACTCAGCGATTTCTCTCTTCATCCTAGTCCACCAGAACCTCTGGCGTAGGTCCTGATACATCTTAGTACTACCGGGATGAATCGTGAGAGGAGATTCATGCGCCTCCTTAAGAATCAATTGTCGAAGATGTTACTTCTTGGGGACCACCAGGCGGTTCCCAAAGAAAACAACACCTCGATCATCTATAGAGAAACTACCAGCAATACCCTTGCCAATGTTTCTCTTGATCCGGGTAATCCCCGTATCATGCTTCTGGGCTTCTATGATAAGATCCACAAGGGTAGGTTTTGCCACCAAGGTAGAAAGGAATCCGTGAGGAGCGATGTGAAGGTTGAGCTTACAGAATTCCTCATGGAGAAGTGGTTGGCCTTGCTGCAGCATGAGATTGTTGCAATAGGATTTACGACTTAACGCATCAGCCATGACATTGGCTTTGCCTGGGGTGTAGGTAATCCCTAGATCATAATCTGTGATTAACTCCAACCAACGTCGTTGCCTAAGGTTCAGATCCGGTTGGGTGAAGATATACTTGAGACTCTGGTGATCGGTGTAGATCTCGCAACGTTTACCAAGGAGGTAATGTCGCCAGGTCTTGAGTGCATAGACTACGGCTGCAAGCTCTAGATCATGTGTAGGATAATTATCCTCATGTGGATGCAACTGTCGAGATGCATAGGCAATCACATGACGATCCTGCATAAGAATGCAACCTAGTCCCTGTCGTGAGGCGTCATAATATATAACAAAGTCCTTTGTGAAATCCGGTGGCACAAGTATGGGAGCAGAAGTCAGGCGTCTTTTCAGTTCCTGAAAACTGTACTCACACTATGGGGACCACTCGAACTTTTTATCTTTCTTGAGAAGTTCCGTGAGGGGTTTGGCTACTTTGGAGAAATTTTCAACAAAGCGGCGACAATAGCTGGCTAGACCAAGGAAGCTCCTAACTTGTTTAACGGTTTCAGGTGGAGTCCAATCGAGAACGGCCTTGACTCTCTCGGGGTTGACAGCAATGCCCTTGCCAGAGATTATGTGGCCTAAGTAGGTCACTTCTGGCAACCAAAATTCACAATTGGAGAACTTGGCATAAAGGCGGTGCTCTCTGAGTTTTTCTAACACAAGTCTAAGATGTTCGGCATGCTCTTCCTCGTTCTTCGAGTAAATAAGAATATCATCGAGGTAAACCACGACGAACTTATCTAAGTACTCCATGAAGATCGAGTTCATCAAGCGGGAGAAAGTGGCTGGGGCGTTGGTTAGGCCAAAGGACATGATGGTGTACTCGTACTGGCCATAACGAGTGACAAAAGGCCGTCTTGGGGATGTCCCCGTTTCTGATCTTGATTTGGTGGTAGCCTAACCTTAAATCCATCTTGGAGAAGATTGAGGATCCAGCGAGCTGATCATACAGGTCGTTGATCCTGGGGAGCGGATACTTGTTCTTTATCGTGACCAAATTAACGGGACGATAATCTACAACCATCCGGTCCGTACCATCCTTCTTCTTGACGAAGAGGACGGGGCAAGCCCAAGGAGAAGAACTAGGACGGATGAAACCTTTTTGCAAGGACTCATCAAGTTGTTTCTTAAGCTCGGCTTGTTCTAAGGGTGCCATCTTGTAAGGTCTCCTAGAGATTGGAGCTGTTCCTGGGATAAGATCTATGATGAACTCTACATCTCTGTCAGGTGGAACACCTGGCAGTTCCTCTGGAAAGACATCCGGAAAGTCACGGACTACCGGGATATCTTCAAGGTCTGGAAGAGGGCTGGCATTAAGGGAATAGAGCTGACGCTTTGCAACTCTAGTGGAGACAGTGACTATCTTGCCAGATGGGTGTGTAAGCTGAACAGATCTTGTGTAACAATCAATCTTGGCATGATGAGCTGTCATCCAGTCCATACCCAAGATGATGTTAATATCTGAGGACTTGAGGGCTACAAGTGATGCAAGGAATACAAGTCTGTCAACAAGGATTTCGTTACCATGGCTTACACTAGAGGTTTGCCATTTGGATCCAGGAGTTTGGATGACTAGCGGAGTTGGCATATCACAAAATGACAGGTTGTGCAAGTTAGCATAGCTTTCAGAAATGAAGGAATGAGACGCTCCAGTATCGAACAAAACCGATGCCGGATGACAGTTGACAAGGAGTGTACCAAGAACGACATCTGGATCATCATGAGCATCTTTAGCTGAGACGTGATGCACACGTCCATGTCCAGTGGGAGCTGACTTGGCACTGATCATCTTGCGTGATGATTTAACACAGCCAACAGACTTCTCGGGCTGAGGTGGAGCAACTCTGGTCTGAGTGCAAATACGGGCAATGTGGCCTGGCTCTCCGCACTTGTAACAAATCTTGGAGGTAGAATGTGGACCTGCATTGGAAGGCGGTCCACCAGTAGACCTGGGTGGAGCATACTGCTGAAATGGATGAGGTGCCACATAAGATGGCCTCAGTACATATTCGGAAGGAAGAGCGGAGTTCGGAACCCAAATCCGGCGCTTCTGAGAGCTAGAACCGGAGGAAGATCCCAAATCACGAGTGTGCTTACGAGACTCCTCGTAAGTGAGTTGAGCTGTCTCTGCATTAATGGCCTTGTTCACAAGAGCTTGGAATGTATCACAATGATGCAGGTGGAGATCACGACGCAACTTGGGGTTGAGACCCTTCCAAAACCTAGCTTGCTTCTTGGCGTCCGTGGACACCTCTTCTGTGGCATAACGGGCGAGGTTCTCAAACTCTCTACTATAAGCATCAACAGCCATCTTATTCTGGGTGAGACTGCAGAACTCTTCTCTCTTGTGATCGATGAGGGCTTCAGGAATGTGATGCTCGTGAAAAGCCTCAGTGAAATCCTTCCAGGTAGGAATCTGGCCAGCTGGAAGCATAGCCTCATAGTTCTGCCACCAAAGACTAGCAGGACCTTCCAGGTGGTATGTGGCATAGGTGACCTTGTCATCTTCAACTACGCTCGCGGAACGCAGCTTATGGGTGATGCTACGGAGCTAGTCATCTGCATCGAGTGGCTCGATGGAATGATGAAAAGTGGGTGGGTGCAAGCGGATAAAGTCATGAATGGTCACAGATCCTTTGAACTGATGTGCGGTGTTCTCCTCGATACGTGCCAACAAACGGTTAGACTCACGCTTGTTCCTCTCCATTTCTAACATGAACTCTGTCAACGAAGGCGGGTCGGGAGGATCCTCATCCCTACCATCTTCATGGTTCTGGCTACGAACAATAGAACTTGATGACATCCTGAGAAACGAAACCAGGGACGGAATCAGCATCAATCTATAGGCTATAGAATGTAGGACAAGGAATTAGTATCACTCGAACTCCTAGGGAAATTCCGGCATCATAACGACAGTAAAATGCTCAGAACGAGACATCCTACTAAAAATGGGGTGGTAACATACTCATCATCATCACTCAAGGTTCTGAGATAGTGCTAAACAGACTACACCGGAAGTACTCGAAAACTGGGGTATGACTCTGATCAACCAATCCTATGGGACTACGGAGTAGTAACACGTGATCCTAATAGACGGAAGACAAAGCCTAGTTCCTTAACCCCGTAGGAAAGATAGGACGACTCAGATCAGAAGGCCATGAGGTATAAGGAGTAAAAAGAGCCTTACGTTCCTTCCCACAATCAATTCCCTTACATAACTAAAGAATTTCTAGACTCAACTTCGACCAGTTTGGCTTGGTAATCCTACAGGCAGTCAGGCTCTGATACCAAAGCTGTCAGGACCCCGGCTCAATGCCACATCGATCTAGCATGTAACACCTCATATCACTTTGCGGCCTCACGCACGGTATCCCCACGGGTGTCGCCTTACCTTTGCCCGGGACCGTTTGCGCCTTTTGGCACACGTATATGATGGTGTCGCTAGCATCCATATGATAAAGAGCCCGGGCTGACATGGCTAGTCGTAAACCCAAACTGGCACTAACTTACAGGGACAGACATCCATGACCCAGCATCAAACGTGTCGGTCATCAGCGAGTGAATCCAGGCTGTAGCACTGGGCTAACAGGACTCCGGTGAACCGGGCTGTAGCAGGCTAGCAGGACTCCGGTATTCATCGCGTGACATTTCCCCAAAGGGACAGACACAGGATCGAAGAAGGACACATGCCGGCCAGCCTAAGTGTTCCGGAGCAGTAGAAAGCTACCAGGGCTCAGTGGAAGCACTAGGAGACATTTCCCGGTAAGAGAGACTACTAAGGATAAACAACTAGATAGTCAGATCCCACACATAGCAATACACATTACACGTACGCATAACATGCAAGTATGTGTTGTACAACATGGCATCACAGCATAACTCAACAACTCATATAGATAAGGGCTCAGAAGAGCCATCATAGCATTATTACAAAAAGGGGTCACATGACCCAACATTCAGAGCAATCAAGCAACAAACGGAAGCATTACATGTCTGAGTACAGACATCTATAAATGAAAAAGGCTGAAATCCTGACTATCTACAACGTCCGATCAAGATCGTAGCTGAGGTACAAGCTACTAGTCGAAGTCCACGAGAACACTACTAAGACCAAAGTCTCCGCTGCAAAAACATAAATAAAGCAACATGAGTACAAAGGTACTCAGCAAGACTTACATCAGATCCTATCATACATGCATTTGTATCAAGAGAGCAATGTGGGGTTTAGTTGCAGCAAGCCAGCTTTGACTCTGTGGCTATCCTGTTCTACGACTACCAGAAACTCTTGAGGTGATATGGCGCACACGAGTCCACTAGTCACCACACAATACACTACTATGGATTCATCCCCGTCTCCCTACGAGAAGGCCATCCATAGCACTCACACTTGTCCCGAGCATTTTATAGTATCCACTTCAAGTTGTCTATGTACCATGTAAGCATCCAAGAAGTCCATAACCGCGGACCCAGCTATTCGAATAGATCATGTTAACCCTGCAGGGGTGTACTTCTTCACACACGCTCTCGCCACTTACCGCCATGTACACGTCATGTATCTCGGCAACCTTCAAGCGGAAGCCTGGCGAGGGTGTCGGCCACGACCTGACTAACCACACAAGACTCTAGTCCAGGTTTATCGCCTATTCGGGTTCCATCCGCAAGGAGATCCGGCCGGGGTGTCGCTCACGGCCCCAAACGATGTGAGCAGGGTTCCCAAGCCCACCATCCGGGTGCCACTTGGTACACCGTGCCACCTGTGCCTAGTCTGTCCCAAGCCCACCCTGCCGGGTGCCACTTGGTAGAAAAATAGCACTACCTACAAACACCAGAAACTAGTTGCAACTCCTGGACAGAGACCAAGTTGGTTAATAAGTCGAGAGAGTCAATTAAGGATCCCAATGTGTGGTAGTGTCGAGTCATTGGACAACATACATAGAACTCAGTGCTTAAGGACGGTTCTAGTGAGACAACCCACCATGTACTCCTACATGGCCTCTCACCACTACCTTTACCAAATCATGTTCACACACTTAACTCTCAGCACCAGAACATATCGTAACACTCCAATTCATTCCCAATGAACCAGACCTGACACAACTCTAAGCAATAGCAGGCATAGCATGGTAGGAACACAACATGGCTCAATCAACTCCTACACATGCTAGTGGGTTTCAACTATTTACTGTGGCAATGACAGGTCATGCAGAGGAATGGGTTCAACTACCGCAGCACAAAGTAGCAGATGAATCGTTGTTGTCCTAATGCAATAACTGAGAGCAGGAGCGAGAGAGTAGGGTTTTATCGAAATGAACAAGGGGGTTTGCTTTCCTGGTAGATCAACAAGGAAGGCACTGCTTCATAGACACGCACTCTGGAACGGACTCCGGAGCAGGACCTATCGAGAAGGAACGGTGCCGGCAATCAATACACAATCATATGCAACAATATGATGCACGAACATGGCATGAAGATGTGATGCTGTTTGGGCTAATGCAACTAGTAATCATTTGGTGTGAAGTCCATTTGAACCATAAGCTCAAATGCATCTCCAAAGTAAGCTCTTATATATGCCATAATGTGTTTTCCCATATTCAGCATGTATAAGTTGGTTTATCATGCATGAAACTAGTACAGATGGATAGATTACATTTTTCTGATAATTTTTCATATATAAATTATTTTAATCTGAGCTATGGTTGAATTGATATGAATTTTTGAAGTTTAAATCAATTTCTGGAATTTCCTGAATTATTATAATTCCAGAAAATATATATTGCGTCAGCATTGAGTAAGCATGACGTCAGCGGTCAACTGCGGCTGATGGGGTCAAACCTGACGTGTGGGGTCCACACGTCAGTGACAGGGGGTTAAACAGGGTTAGTTTAATCCTAATTAAAAAGGTTAGTGGCGCTGGGGCCCACTCTCAGTGTCATGGTTAAATAACAGAGGTTAATTAAATTTAAATTAATCCTAAACTAGAATTAGCAGGGACGGGCCCCACTTGTCATTGAGCCAGGGGAGGTCAAACCCCCTGGTCAACTGGGGCTAACACGCTGGCGTTTAGCCGCCGGCGGCAGCAAACGCGGCGGAGGGCGCGGGATTGCCACTCCGGCGCCCAATCGAGCAGCGGAGGGCACGCACGGGAAGCTGGGGCTCGCGCGCATCCACTGGTGCCCTCCGTTTCACCGGAGATGACCTAAATCGACGGCGGCGACCACTTGGGCAGCAGACGGAGTTCGGGCGCGAGCGGGATCGGGCTGCGGGGCACGGGGAGGCCACCTGAGGGGCTCGGTGGCACCCTCGTGGCACCGGGAGCACGATGGGGTGCTCGGTTTGGGCGGAGGTGGGCCGAGACGACGACGGCGGCATGGACGGCGGTGGGAAGCTTCGGCCGTGGTGGGGAAAGGGCTACGGCGTGCGGGTGACCAAGCGGGGAGGGGGAAACGGTGGCGGAGCTCACCGCGGTTGCAGCGGGCGTCGAAACGGGCTCGGGGACGTCCTGCGTGCGGCGAATCGACGGCGGTGGTGGTCGGAGCCCGAGGTGGAAGACGACGGCGACAACGGCTCCACAAGGCGTCCGGCGCCTTGAGGCTTGACGGAGGAGACGAGGAAGTCGTGGCGGAGCTTCTGCGCGTGTCGGAGAGGCGAGGGGGAGGCTGTGGCGGCGGCTATGGCGAATGGCAGCGACCGGCACGTTCGGACATGAGAGAGAGAGCGAGGGAGAGGAGAGGAAGAATCGGGGGAGAGTGAGAGGGTACGGGGGGGGGGGGGCGTGGCGACGTCCGGGCGTTCCAGGGCGACGAGGAGGGCGCCAGGCAGGCAGGGAGGCTGGTGGCGTGGCGCAGTGGCGCGCGCGCGCACCGGGCACACTCCCACCCCTCTGTCGAGGACGAAGACGACAGAGGAGGGCCAGTGGGCTGGGCCGGCGCTGGCTGCTGGGCCGGCCAGGCCGCACAGGGAGGAGGCCCAGGTAAGTCTCCCTCTTTTATTTTTGTTCTCTAATTTTTTCTGACATTTGTTTTGATTTAATTAAAATATTAAATCATTTTATTACCTTATGCCAATTTTTGCAGGAGCTAACTATATTATTCCAGAGCTCCCCAACAGGTGGCATAATTTTTGGACATATATTATATATATATAACAATATATATCCAAAGCAAATATTTATGCCTTAATTCCAAATGCCCAAAATAAATACCTATGAGCTCTTAAAAATATTGGTTTGATTTTTATCTCTGTCCAATATTTTCAGAGAGCAACATGAGCATTTTCTTGGACCCTTTTGGAGAAATTTTTATTTGGGTCATTTTAGAGATGATTCTGAGGGTTTCACAAATCCTCATTTCAAATTTAAATGAAATTTAAACATGATGCACAAATGACTAGCTAGTCTAGGTCATACCAGACTAGGGATGTGACAGGGAGTCATGGATAAGGGGGTATCTGGACTGCCAGACTATATACTTTGGCCGGACTGTTGGACTATGAAGATACAAGACTCAAGACTTCGTCCCGTGTCCGGATGGGACTCTCCTTTGCGTGGAAGGCAAGCTTGGCGATTCGGATGTTAGATCTCCTTCTTTGTAACCGACTCTGTGTAACCCTAGCCTCCTCCGATGTCTATATAAACCGGAGGGTTTAGTCCGTAGGACAACAACAATCATACCATAGGCTAGCTTCTAGGGTTTAGCCTCTACGATCACGTGGTAGATCAACTCTTGTAATACTCATATCATCAAGATCAATCAAGCAGGAAATAGGGTATTACCTCTATCGAGAGGGCCCGAACCTGGGTAAAACATCGTGTCCCCTGGCTCCTGTTACCATTAGCCTTAGGCGCACAGTTCGGGACCCCCAACCCGAGATCCGCTAGTTTTGACACCGACATTGGTCTTTCATTGAGAGTTCCTTTGTGTCGTCGCAGCAAGGCTCGATGGCTCGTTCAATCATCAACGACAACACGGTCCGGGGCAAGATTTTTCTCCCCGGACAGATCTTCGTGTTTGGCGGCTTTGCACTGCGGGCCAATTTGCTTGGCCATCTGGAGCAGATCGATAGCTACGCCCCTAGCCATCAGGTCAGATTTGGAAACTTGAACTACACGGCCGATATCCGCGGAGACTTGATCTTCGACGGATTCAGGCCTACGCCAGGATTGCCGAACAGTCACGACGAGCACGGCTTGGACCTGCTGTCATACAATATTCGGGATATCTCACCTGCAGTAGCTCCGGACCTAAATCCGGGGCAGATCACGTCGTCCGAGGACGGGTGGATGGACCCTGCCCCGGAGACCGCATACTCATCGGCAGTAGAGCCGAACACGGACTCCACCTCTAAGGAGGTCTGTGTCACCAGACTCCCGGACTTGTGTCCGGCTGTAGGTTCCAGACCGTACGCACCCGGGCCTATCAAATCCGAGTGGGCTCCGGTAATGGAGTTCACCGCTGCGGATATCTTTCAGCACTCGCCTTTCGGCGACATGCTGAATTCATTAGGGTCTCTCTCTCTGTCAGTAGACTCTTGGCCGAACTATGTCCGGCTCGAGTGGGAAGCAGGCGACGAGGAAATTCGTTACCCACCCACCACCCACTTCATTGCCACTGTCGATGATTTGACCGACGTACTTGACTTCGACTCCGAAGACATCGACGGTGAGGACGACGATGCAGGAGTAGAACAGGAACCACCGCCCACGGGGCGCTGGATAGCCACCTCCTCGTATGATATATATATGGTGGACACTCCCAAAGAAACCAATGGTGATGATGCAACAGAGGATAACCCCTTAGGGAAGAAATCAAAGCATGGGCGTCATCGGCGCCGCTCTAAGCCCCGCCATAGCAATACCGGCACAGTAGATGAAAACAATCCGGATGGTGCCGAAGATGAATACAATCCCGATCAACCTACCTTCGAGCAGCCCGGACAGGAAGACGAGCAGGTTAGCCCAGATGAACAGGCGACAGACGGATACTTGGAAGAGGACAACCACATGCCTCCCTCCGAAGACGAGGTGAGCCTCGGCGACGATGAATTCGGCGTACCTAAGGATCCCATAGAGCAGGAGCCCTTCAAGCGCCTGCTTATGGCCACTGCAAGAAGCCTGAAAAAGAAGCAGCAGCAGCTCCAAGCTGATCAAGATCTGCTCACAGACAGATGGACTGAGGTCCTGGTAGCCGAGGAATACGGACTCAAGCGCCACACTAAAGGTTACCCAAAGCACAAATTGCTACCTCAACTCGAGGAGGAGGTCCTAAAGCCCACACCCTGATGCCAATACACTCCGGCTCGGGACAATACGCAAAACCTGCAAGACATCATCCATAAACCTCAACACAGCAAACATAAGCGTCACAAGAACAATGATGAGGCCCAAGACACGGAAGTCGACACCGGATCCTGTGGCTCCCAGTCCGGTTAGCGGAAAAAGAACAATTCGGGCCCATCTGGCCTGGACCGCATACTTGACCACCCATGTCAAATTCATGGTACCCCAGGAACGGCAGCCAATCATACCAATAGAGAATGCCGGATCTTCAAACAAGCCATCCGGTCACGCGCCGGAAACAATAAGAAGGGGTCTCAACGCAATAAAGACAACGAGCAGCCCAGACCATTAAGCATTATAGGGCAAAGGAAATCTCTCTTCAAACCAACAAGGTGAACGTGATGAACACCACCCACATCCTCAAATGGGAACGAATGTGTACTCTTCAGGACGTCGTCTCAACAAAGCAAGTTGCCCCAGGGTACAAAAATACGTCCGACCATCTTCGATCATACAGACAGTCCAGCCAAGCCCAACAGTGGCACTTCAGTTGCACTTATCCTCGACCAAACAGTTGGCGGGTTCCACCAGACATGAGCCCCTAGAGGCAGCAACCCAAATTTGCTGCACCAGGACACAGTGCACCAGATAAATATTGATCGCTCAAGGATCAAACTCGCAAAAAAACGTCTTCTCCGGATGTTGTTACGGGTGCAAAGGTTAGTCTTACAGGCCCCCGAAATGGTTTAGGGTTTGGATCCCCCCGAACAGCTTTTGACCAATTGGTCTCAAATGGTCATAGATCTATGACCAATTCTACCAGGGTCACTGACAGAAGGTCACTAGTTGACATATTTCTTGTAGTGCCACCCTGGAGGTTGTCTTCGGATCACCAATCACCATGCCGAAGAGTCAGTCTTCGGCATCGTCCCCCTATAAGGTAACTATTACGTACTGCCAGGACGAACCGCGTTGGCTTGATTCAACGCGGTACCACACCGTGCCTATGGCAAGCTTAAAATACCAAGCCCACGTGACACATTCACAATTACGGGCAGGGCCGAACTCCACCCCGACACTGGAAAGTATACCGCCACTGAGGTAGCGAGTTGTGCCTTTCTATCGAATCTCGATTCGACAACCAACCCCACGGACACTAACAAAGGAGTCTGAGCTACTTTGCGGCATGGTAACCCGGCTCGACCAGGCTCCAGCCAAGCACTCCGGCATAAGCTAGGGAGGGCCCCGCGGTTCAACCGCCCTATGACACACAAATGACTCTAAACATTTTCTTTACATGCTCACTTTTGCGCAGAACAGGACTGGCGACACGGAATCAGCTTGGATGCACAAAGAGGGAACACATAAATATTCCCCAAGAATACAATCCAGATACACTTCGGATTCGCACACAGCTTCCTCCCGCCCGGTCTCAATAGGTTCCGCCATCATACCTCTTTTTATAAGCATACACCGTACTCATACGCATAGACGTGTCACTCGACTACAACATATAGAGTTATATGACACTTACCAGCTGCCATTCCTCATTGACACCTTTTCCATCATAACAGCATCTGCACATTGTGGCATGCACTAATACGCCAGGGGCTTCATTGTACACATAATATGGCAACAAAGTCCGGCCACCTTCTCGGTCGCCCGGCACCCCGAACTTATAGCATGATATGCATCAGCTCCAAATCATGTCTTGGGTCATTAGTTGGGTTTGCCCGGCTCCCATGTTTTGGTACCTTACATTCCGCTCTATCGGCTAAGGTAGCACTGGGAGAACTACTGCGATTGTGTCCCGGTTCTTCCGGACGAGCACCAAAGTAGAGAAAGCCGAAAACTGACTGTCATGATACGGCGAGAGCTGGTCAGCTGTTCGAGATGTTGTAAAATCTTTAAGGATTCATTCCGCATAATGCCATAACAAATGCAAAGTGCGATGCATCGATCTTCCGATCAGGTGCTGTTAGAGCTCCTCGTACGGTCTTCCGAACACCAGGGGCTGCACCTACCATACTCGAATTCCTATGGCTAAGTGAGAGTGATAAAGCCCTATAGTCTGATTGCCTGGTTCGCTGTGCTGAACACCTCCTTCATGGACCCAAAAATGGGATAAAGAGTGTTCAGGTTGATACGTCTCCAACGTATCTATAATTTTTGATTGTTCCATGCTATTATATTACCTGTTTCGGATGTCTATGGGCTTTGTTTTACACATTTATATCATTTTTGGGACTAACCTACTAACCGGAGGCCCAGCCCGTATTGCTGTTTTTTTGCCTATTTCAGTATTTCGAAGAAAAGGAATATCAAACGGAGTCCAAACGGAATGAAACCTTCGGGAGCGTGATTTTTGGAACGAACGTGATCTAGAGGACTTGGAGTGCAAGTCAAGAAGCAGCCGAAGCTTCCACGAGATAGGAGGGCGCCCCCCCCCTATAGGGCGTGCCCCTGTCTCGTGGGCCCCTCGGGCGTCCACCAACGTACTTCTTCCTCCTATATAAGCCTACGTACCCCGAAAACATCCAGGGAGCAGACAAAACACAATTTCCACCACCATAACCTTCTGTATCCGCGAGATCCCATCTTGGAGCCTTCGCCGGCGTTCTGCCGGAGGGGGAATCGACCATGGAGGGCTTCTACATCAACACCCTTGCCCTTCCGATGAGTTGTGAGTAGTTTACCACAGACCTACGGGTCCATAGTTATTAGCTAGATGGCTTCTTCTCTCTTTTTGGATCTCAATACAATGTTCTCCCCCTCTCTTGTGGAGAACTATTTGATGTAATCTCTTTTTGTGGTGTGTTTGTCGAGATTCGATGAATTGTGAGTTTATGATCTAGTTTATCTATGAATAATATTTGAATCTTCTCTGAATTCTTTTATGTATGATTGAGTTATCTTTGCAAGTCTCTTCGAATTATCAGTTTGGTTTGGCCTACTGGATTGATCTTTCTTGCCATGGGAGAAGTGCTTAGCTTTGGGTTCAATCTTGTTGTGTCCTTACCCAGTGACAGAAAGGGTTGCAACGCACGTATTGTATTGTTTCCATAGAGGATAAAAAGATGGGGTTTATATCATATTGCTTCAGTTTATCCCTCTACATCATGTCATCTTGCTTAATGTGTTGCTCTGTTCTTTGGGAACTTAATACTCTAGATGCAGGCAGGAGTCGGTCGATGTGTGGAGTAATAGTAGTAGATGCAGGCAGGAGTCGGTCTACTTGTCACGGACGTGATGCCTATATACATGATCATGCCTATATAATCTCATAATTATTCGCTTTTCTATCAACTGCTCGACAGTAATTTGTTCACCCACCGTAATACTTATGCTATCTTGAGAGAAGCCTCTAGTGAAACCTATGCTCCCCGAGACTATCTCTTATCATATTTGCTTCCAATCTACTTTTATTTGCATCTTTACTTTTTGCATCTATATTACAAATCAAAAATATATTTATCTTATCATACTATCTCTATCAGATCTCACTTTCACAAGTGGCCGTGAAGGGATTGACAACCCCTTTATTGCGTTGGTCGCGAGTTGTTTGTTTGTTTGTATAGGTTCGTGGGACTTGTTGAGGAGCCTCCCACTGGATTGATACCTTGGTTCTCAAAAAAACTGAGGGAAATACTTATGCTACTATTGCTACATCACCCTTTCCTCTTCAAGGAAAACCAACGCAAGCTCAAGACGTAGCAAGAAGGATTTCTGGCGCCGTTGCCGGGGAGGTCTTCGCTCAAGTCAAGACATACCAAGTACCCATTACAAACTCATCTCCCTCGCATTTACATTATTTTCCATTTGCCTCTCATTTCCCTCTCCCCCACTTCACCCTTGCCGTTTTATTCGCCCTTCTTCTGTTCGTCTTTTTGCTTTGATGTCTTACTTGGCTCGTTTGCTTGTTTGGTTGGAATAGTTGCTTATTTATTACTAAACAGAGAACCTAAGATCTATGGATCCTCATCCGCTTGCTAATCTTTTTAAGAGATCCAATTATGATGAACCAATTGCTAGTGAGTTTTGTGCACTAGATTATCTTTATGAAACTTTGCTAAAAATTTGTGAATCTAATAATTATGATGATGAAATTTATGAAGTGATTAACGATAACTACTTGAATAAAAAGCATGATTGCAATGATTTTCCTATTAATTCTCTTGATGTCAATTCTGCTAATAATATGCAAAACCCTAAGCTTGGGGATGCTAGTTTTGCTATGTCTACTACTTGTTTCAATGATCATGATTGGGGTGATTCTTCTTATAACCTTGAAAATTTATTTAAGCCCCATGATGAATATGAGATTGATAATAGTGTTTGCAATAATATTGAAAGTGGGTTTGGAAGAGTGTCAACTTTAGATCCCACATATTTGGAGTATGTTCAATCTTATGATATTTTTGATAAAAGTGGGTTCGGAAAGGTCATGACTTTAGTTAATGTTAATCCCACTATCTTGGAAGAGTGTCAACTTTGCATGCATGTGGATCATGTTGAGAATATGTTTTGTGATAGCTATTTTGTTGAATTTGCCTATGATCCTACATGTAATTATTATGAGAGAGGAAAATATGGTCGTAGAAATTTTTATCTTACTAAATTACCTCGCGTCATGTTGAGATTGCTATCGTCTCTTTCTTCTTCCTTGCATATGCTAGTTTTTGCTTGCTACGATAATTTGTTTGCTTACAAAATACCTATGCATAGGAAGTATGTTATACTTAGATGTGTTTATCACGTGTTTTATGATGCTCTCTTTATGCTTCAATTCTTGTCTTTCATGTGAGCATCATTAAAATTATCAATGCCTAGCTAAAAAGGCTTTAAAGAAAAGCGCTTGTTGGGAGACAACCCAATATTTTTCCTTGCTGTTATTTAATAAATTTTGCTTCTACTTTCTGTTTAGATGTGTTTTTATATTTTAATTAGTGTTTGTGCCAAGTAAAACCTATAGGATAAACTATGATGATAGTTGATTTGATTCCGCTGAAAAATAGAAACTTTGCGCTCACGAGAAAAAATCAATAAATCACAGAAACGTGCTTTTGCATTGATTATTTTTTCTGATGACCAGTAAACAAATTTTCCAGTACGTCCTATTCTTGTAGGATTTTTAGAGTTCCAGAAGTTTGCGTTAGTTACAGATTGCTACAGACTGTTCTGTTTTTGACAGATTCTGTTTTTCGTGTGTTGTTTGCTTATTTTGATGCATCTATGGCTAGTAAAATAGTTTATAAACCATAGAGAAGTTGGAATACAGTAGGTTTAACACCAAAATAAATAAAGAATGAGTTCATTACAGTACCTTATGTGGTGGTTTTGTTTTCTTTCACTAACGGAGCTTATAAGATTTCGTGTTGAGTTTTGTGTTGTGAAGTTTCCAAGTTTTGGGTAATGCTTTTATGGACTATGGAATAAGGAGTGGCAAGAGTCTAAGCTTGGGTATGCCCATGGCACCACAAGATATTCAAGGATAGCCAAAAGCCTAAGCTTGGGGATGCCCCGGGAAGGCATCCCCTCTTTCGTCTTCGTTCATTGGTAACTTTACTTGGAGCTATATTTTTATTCGCCACATGATATGTGTTTTGCTTGGAGCGTCGTGTATTATATTAGTCTTTTCTTTTTAGTTTACCACAATCATACTTGCTGTACACACCTTTTTGGAGAAGCCTATTTGATTAGAATTTTCTAGAACACTCTATGTGCTTCGCTTATATCTTTTGAGCTTGATAGTTTTTCCTCTAGTGCTTCACTTATATCTTTTAGAGCATGGCGGTGGATTAATTTTGAAGAAATTTCTAGTCTCTCATGCTTCACTTATATTATTTTGGGAGTCTTTTAGAACAGCATGGTATTTTCTATGGTTACAAATTTGGTCCTAGAATGATGAGAATCCAAGTTGGGTATACTAAAAACTATCATAGAAAGTGCATTCAACACTAGGATCAATTTGATGCTTGATAATTGTTTTGAGATATAAAGGTAGTAATGTTAGGGTCATGCTAGTGGATAATTATGAAATTGATAAATACTTTTGTTGAAGTTGGCAACTCCTGTAGCATGCACGTATGGTAAAAGTTGTGTGACAAATTTGTTGCATGAGGTGCTCTTTTGATTGTCTTCCTTATGTGTCGGAGTAAATGAGCACGGGTAGCCTAGCCGGCTCCCTTTGGCCCTTAGAAAAAACAACGGGCCGACCGAGCCTTGAAGCACCCAAGATGCGGGGCCGCCTTCCTCTGGCCGGCTGTCTCACAGGATGGCTACCGAAAGGCGGCCCGGCCCTAAACTCTCTTGGAAGATGCCATGATAGGGCCGACTCCAAGAAGCCGGCCATGGAAAGACCGACTCCAAGAAGCCGGCCCAAGAGGACCGACTCCAAGAGGCCGACCCCTGGCAGGCGGCCAGGGGCCGTGCCCTAAAAGTGTGCACCCCCCATAACGATGACGGGACGGGGCGTGGCAGCAATGGACCCTGCCACCCCCGAATCCCGGAGCACGCATGGCTACAGTACGCCGTACGGGACAACCATCACTCGTCCAGCGTGGCACTGTTGCCATGCTGATCATGACGCCCTCCATGACGGGCTGCTAGTATGGCCCGTAGGCGGCAGGTCCCTTCGGTCAGAGAGACGCCTGAAGGCGGCCTGGCCTCCCCCAGCCGGCCTGAGGCATGGCCGGCTTCCTATAGCCGGCTTGCTCCCCTCCTCGGGGCACGCACACCATTAAGGAGACAAGACGAGGTAAGGCTATAATGAGAGTCTGTAAGGCGGCGGCACTGTAGCCATGCTTACCTCGACAAAGCCCTCGTCATCAGAGGCAAGGCAACAGTAACCCGCCCCCGACAAGACCCCCAAGTGGTGGGGCCGGCCTGTCGACAAATGAACCAGCAGCCGACGGGACCCACCAGTCGGCGGGCCCCAGCAGCCGGCGGAGAAGCCGGTGGTCATAGACACTGACGGCTAGGGCCCATCGCCCACGCCCAGCTGGATTACCATTGTACCCCCGGGGGGTAGGTCTATATAAACCCCCCGGGAGAGTTTTAGACACCACTACAGGGAAAGGAGAGAGCTAGTGTCGGTGTCAAAACCGGCGGATCTCGGGTAGGGGGTCCCGAACTGTGCGTCTAGGAGGATGGTAACAGGAAACAAGGGACTCGATGTTTTTACCTAGGTTCGGGCCCTCTCGATGGAGGTAAAACCCTACTCCTGCTTGATTAATATTGATGATATGGGTAGTACAAGAGTAGATCTACCACGAGATCAGAGAGGCTAAACCCTAGAAGCTAGCCTATGGTATGATTGTTGTTCGTCCTACGGACTAAAACCCTCCGGTTTATATAGACACCGGAGAGGGCTAGGGTTACACAGAGTCGGTTACAATGGGAGGAGATCTACATATCCGTATCGCCAAGCTTGCCTTCCACGCCAAGGAAAGTCCCATCCGGACACGGGACGAAGTCTTCAATCTTGTATCTTCATAGTCCAGGAGTCCGGCCAAAGGTTATAGTCCGGTATCCGGACACCCCCTAATCCGGGACTCCCTCAGTAGCCCCCAAACCAGGCTTCAATGACGATGAGTCCGGCGCGCAAATTTGTCTTCGGCATTGCAAGGCGGGTTCTTCTCCAAATTCCATATACCTGTTGAATAGTGTCCGGCTTCTGGTGAATGTTGCGCTCCTTGGCTTCTGCGCCCAATAATGGCCATCTTCCACGTGTCAAACGAATGCGAAAAGCCAGGGTGTTTTTTCATTTACCCCCCTAGCTGCGCAAATGAGCTGCCTATAAAGAGACGGGGATTTAGATCCGAATCACACCATCTTCCCTTCGCGAGCATTCATCGGAGTGCATTTGACATAGATCCATTCCATCATGGCCAGTCGACGCAGCTCCTCCTCTCGCCCCCAGCCCTCAGCCTAGAGATTGGGAGAGATGCTCCGTCCCGCACAGCGAGCTAGTGGCGCTCCAAGCCAAGGGGTTTCTCCCCCCAGCCTACATGGTCCCGGTTCGAGCCGGGCTTGCCACCTATAACGGTGGAGAGCAAGCGGAGAGCGTCCCCAATCCCTCCAAAGGAGAGCGGGCATGCCTTGTCCCTTATTTGATAAGAGGGCTCGGATTTCCAATTCATCCGTTTCTCCGGGGGCTCCTGGAATTCTACGGCCTCTAGTTGCACAATCTTACGCCTGCCTCCATATTGCATATTGCGGGCTTCGTAGCCCTTTTCAAGCTCTTTTTGGGCATTGAGGCTCATTTCGCGCTGTGGAAGAAGTTGTTATGCCTTGTGCCCCGTTCTCAGGAGGGGTCGATATATCAAGTGGGCGGAGCCGAACTATGGTGCATCGCTGGGACCGGATATCTATCCGGAACCCCAAAGAAGGTGTACGAAGACTGGCCTTCAGAATGGTTTCATATAGAAGATGTCCCCCTGCCGGACCCTGTTCGGATCGGCCTCCCTGAGTTCGATAATGCTCCTTTGAAGAAGCGCCTAAGTTGGCGTCCATGGAGCCCTCAGAAGGAAAATGACAAGGACGTCCTTTACCTGATGAGCCGGATAAGGTTGTTAGATCATTCCGGACTGAACATGATCGAGGTCATGGCCACATGCATTATGCGGGGGGGGGTGCAGCCGCTTCAGCATAGAGGCCACCCCATGTGGGATTTCAACGGGGAGGACGACGCCACCCGGTGCGGCCATAAGGGGCCGGAATCGGTTGCCGCTCTAATAAAGATCTTGTCCGTTTTGTACAAGGGAGAAGAGGAGGAATTCCTCCGCGTCAACCCACGGGGCGGATTTTCTATGTACAATCCTCCAAGCTGGGTAAGCAGACATTTTCACTCGCCCATCCGTTTCGTATTCCCATAGTTAAGTATTCAGTCTAGCAATTTCAACGCAGGAGCTACGCCAGGCTGTAAAGGAGATAAACAGCCCTCCTCCACAACCCGAGGACCCGGAACGGTCCTTCGACCCGGACTCCCAAGAGGGCCCGGACTTATCTGTGGAGCTGATCGATGGGGTGTTTCATCAATTGAGCAAGGACAACACCTTAGTGGCCATTATGGACGATTATCCCGGACTACTTCCAGCCTCACAAGTAACCGAGACCGAAGTCCTAGTACTTTTAAGATGATCCATCCGTGCTTATTTTTGATCACCATATACCAATGGCGTTTTTGCTGGGGAAGTCCTTGAGGCGGAGGGCCGAGCCTGCGGTGGCTAGCCAACAAGGGGCATCAAGGCCCAACAGGCTAAAAAGAAGTGCGGTCCAGATTGAGACACCAGCGCAATGGTATGGCATGCCATTTTATTCCTAGGTTTTATTCCCTCAAGGCATACTAACGCTCATGCTTTCTTCAGGAAAAAGAGCGCTCGCGGGACTATATCCGGAGAGGTTGCCAATCGCGCCTCCACCAGCCAGGCTCCAAGGCCGGGTCCGGAAGCGGAGGCGAACACGAGGCGCGCACCGGACGCTCCTCCGACAGAGGATGCGGATGGGTTGTCTGCCACCAATTCCGAGGTGGAGAGTGCCATGAACCACAGGCATCGCCGGACAGTTCTTCGTGACGCTTGTTTTTCCCAAGAGGCATTGGATGCCTTCAATACGGGAGATGCGTACCTCTGTGCCGCTCAAAATGGTCTAGCCAGAGCCATAGAGCAGTATGTAAAAGACATACATGTGAGAAAATTTGATGGTTATATATGTCAGTAGCCCCCGAGACTTGAAACAGTTAGAATAACTGATTTAAGGATCATTTCTTATGCAGGATCTTATGGAAAAGAATACCCAAGTGTCCCAGGGGCTGGAAGAGTGCAAGCCCAACTTGAGGCCGCACTAGCCGCGGCAGGGGAGGCCAAGGAGACCCCCTCTGGTAATATATGCTTCAAAAAATAAGTATGTTGTGAAGTGCGGCATGTGTGCAAATCTGAAAATAACAATTCAGATGGTGCTGGAGTGGATCCGGACAAGCAACAACTCTTGCACCGGTTAAAGGCCGGCGAGAGCGTGCTTACGAGGGTGATGCAAGAGAAGAATAATCTCCAAGATGCAAACACCTAGCTGGATGAGGAACTAAAGGATGTTCGTGCTCAGCTGTCGGACTCCGTGAAGGAGAATCAGCGGCTTCGACGCGGCATTTTTAGTAAGTGCTTGAATGAACTTCTAAAAAGAGTTTGGCGAGGAAGTCGATTGATAGAGTTATGTCTGTAGGTATGCTGACAGGTCGGCCTGCAGAGGAAATGCCCGGTTCTACGGGTGACCTTCTTCCTGAGCTCTCACAACTGCACGAACGAGTTCGGCAGGTAATGCAAGGCGTCACCCAGGCCTTGTGGCCATCCGTCTCCATGCCCGAAGGCCTTGGAGAGCTTGCAGAGAAGCTGAAGGGAGCGCGGCGGCACTTCCGATTATGGAAGATATCGGCCTGCCGTCAAGGCGCCAGGGAGGCCTGGGCCATGGTGAAGACACGGTACACGAAGGCTGACCCAAACCACATGGCCGAGGTCGGACCTGTGGGGCCCGATGGGAAGGAGATCCCTGTGAGTTTAGTGTACGGCCAGGTAGAGTTGGCCGCCAAATATTCCCAACAGGACTGTAAACTAGACAGCCTGTTGGATGGTATTGAAGAGGAATATACCCAGTCAAATTGACTATGTAATTTAAGATGACATGTAAAATGCCTTCTAGCCGGATTGTAGATCGTTTGTCATGGCGGACCTTTTCGCTTCAACCTCGGGACCCGATAGTCCGGAGTGTGTCCGAATACCCTCTCGGTTATGTAAGAACCGGGGCATGCGTGGAGACCAGGCGTAGGGGTCATTAGTGCTTGAACAGACAAGTGCCCAACTAGTTATGTTATATTACATGGTTAGTAAGAAACATCTTCCAGGGAGAATAGTTCCGTTAGGGGTTCCTTTCCCTGGGAGGCATGCCCTAAAGTGCATGTCCGGACTGCGAAAAAAGCAGAAAAGCATCTGGGGGCGGATAAATAAACGAGTGGGAAATCATCTTTAGTTCACCGACCGAATATTCCCTTAAGAACGCTAGCTTTCGGCTTCACCCAGTCTGAGGTACACATCCGGCTGACCCGGCAGTAACAATCGCAGAGGTGCTCCCTTTACCGCCTAGCCGAACAATCGGGAACGTAGGGGTAAGCACAGGAGCCAGGCAACCCAGCTTGGCCAAAACTTAAGTCATATCGATGCATATAATGGTGAATAAAAGGTACATGCGGAAGTGTGACACATGTGTTGGGCATGAGGCCCGTATAAAAAAGCTTCCATTAAAGAAGCCCCCAGGTATAATGAGCACGGATAGCGCGTCAATTGTGTGCGAACAAGGCGCGAACGAGCCCTTAAAGGCTGTAAGAGAAAAGGAGGGAGAAGGAGAGAAATATAAGACAACTAATGTGTAAAAAATAGACAGAGGAAGGAGACGAACACAGAGTCCGGCGCTAGGCGTAGAATCTTCGGAGACGGGCTGCGTTCCATGGGTTCGGCTCGAGTCGGTTATCCGATGCATCTCGCAGATGCTATGCTCCACCAGTCAGGACTTGGTCAATGATGAAGGGATCTTCCCATTTGGGCTTGAGTTTGTCCTTTTTCTTGTCCGGCAGGCGTAGAA
The DNA here is from genome assembly GCF_018294505.1 of Triticum aestivum. NCBI lineage: Eukaryota > Viridiplantae > Streptophyta > Magnoliopsida > Poales > Poaceae > Triticum > Triticum aestivum. Next base: position 46,679,840 of record NC_057807.1, on the reverse strand, counting down.
CTAACTCGCCAACATTGTAAGTTTTGGCCCGTACTTCTCTGCTTTGATATCTTCGAGCCTGCTGTTGATAGAATGCGGAACGGGCTTTTGCCACGTCACGCTCCTCCTCCAAGGCGTCCAAACTGTCCTGCCGATCGAGTTCGGCTTCTCTTTCTTCGTACATGCGCACGCGAGGTGAGTCATGAATTATGTCGCAGGGCAGAACTGCCTCTGCACCGTATACCATAAAGAATGGTGTGAATCCGGTGGTGCGATTCGGCGTGGTCCGCAGCCCCCAGAGTACGGAGTCGAGCTGCTCTACCCAGTGCGTGTTAGATTCCTTGAGGGACCGCACTAATCTGGGTTTGATGCTGCTCATGATTAGACCATTTGCTCGCTCGACTTGACCGTTAGTTTGTGGGTGATAGACTGAAGCGTAGTCGAGCTTGATGCCCATGTTTTTGCACCAGAGTTTGACCTCGTCGGCCGTAAAGTTCGTGCCATTATCAGTGATGATGCTGTGGGGGACGCCGTAACGGTGTACGACCCCTGATATGAAGTCTATCACCGGTCCAGATTCGGCCGTCTTAATAGGCTTGGCCTCTATCCATTTGGTGAATTTGTCCACCATGACCAGTAGGTATTTTTGCTTGTGGGTTCCTCCTTTAAGGGGTCCAACCATGTCAAGCCCCCAGACCGCGAAGGGCCAGGTGATGGGTATAGTTTGGAGGGCGGTGGGTGGCATATGGCTTTGGTTAGCAAAGAGTTGGCAACCGACGCATCGTTGGACTAAGTCCTGAGCATCTGCCCGGGCCGTCGGCCAATAAAATCCTGTACGGAAGGCCTTGCTTACAAGGGCCCGGGCTGCGGCGTGGTGCCCGCCGAGTCCGGCATGAATTTCAGCCAGAAGATTCCGCCCTTCCTCTTCGGAGATACACCTTTGAAGGACTCCGGTGGTGCTTTTCTTATAAAGCTCTCCTTCATGGACTTTATAGGCTTTAGATCGCCGCACTATGCAGCGTGCCTCGTTTTGGTCCTCGGGAAGTTCCTGCCTAGTTAGGTAGGCTAGGAATGGTTCTGTCCACGGGGCAATGACTGCCATTATTACATGGGCTGAGGATGTTACTTCGTTGGCAGAGCCTCCCGTTGTGTCAGAATGTTCGGTGTCGGGCGGTGCGGTTGGGTCCGGGCTGTTATTTCCGGATTCCCCTTCCCATAATACGGATGGCTTGAATAGCCTCTCCAAGAAAATGTTGGGGGGGACTGCATCGCGCTTTGCGCCGATGGGTGCCAAGACGTCTGCTGCCTGATTGTTTTCCCGAGCTATATGGTGGAATTCGAGCCCCTCGAACCGAGCTGACATTTTTAGGACGGCGTTGCGATAAGCTGCCATTTTCGGATCCTTGGCATCAAAGTCTCCATTTATTTGGGATATCGCGAGGTTCGAATCCCCACGCACCTCTAGGCGTTGGATGCCCATGGAGACTGCCATCCGGAGACCATGTAGAAGGGCCTCGTATTCGGCTGCGTTGTTGGAGTCCGTATACATTATCTGGAGTACGTATTGAACTGTATCTCCTGTTGGGGACGTCAGAACGACGCCAGCCCCCAGACCAGCTAACATTTTGGAGCCGTCGAAGTGCATGATCCAGTTGGAATATGTGTCGTACTCTTTAGGGAGTTCGGCTTCAGTCCATTCGGCGACGAAGTCGGCCAAAACTTGCGACTTGATAGCTCGCCGTGGCTTATAGGTTATGTCGAACGGGAGGAGCTCAATGGCCCATTTGGCAATCCGGCCCGTCGCGTCGCGGTTGTTTATAATATCGTTAAGAGGTACTTCGGAGGCTACTGTTATCGAACACTCTTGAAAGTAGTGTCGCAGCTTCCGGGATGCCATAAACACCGCGTACGCTATCTTTTGATAATGCGGGTACCGTGACTTGCATGGAGTGAGGACAGTGGACACGTAGTAAACTGGTTTTTGAAGGGGGAATTTGTGTCCGTCCGTTTCTCGTTCGACGACGAGCACTGCGCTTACAACTTGATAAGTTGCCGCAATGTATAATAGCATTGGTTCGCCGATGTTAGGCGCGGCCAGGACCGGGTTTGTTGCCAATATGGCTTTTATTTCTTCGAGTCCGGCCGTGGCGGCATCCGTCCACTCGAAGTGTTCGGTGCGCCGGAGGAGGCGATAAAGGGGTAATGCCTTTTCTCCCAAGCGGGAGATAAAGCGGCTTAGAGCCGCCACGCATCCAGTCAATTTTTGTATTTGTTTGAGGTCCTTTGGAATATCCAATTGTGACAGAGCTCGGATCTTGGCTGGGTTTGCTTCAATTCCTCTACCGGATACAATGAAGCCCAAGAGCTTTCCGGCTGGTACGCCGAAAACGCATTTTTCCGGGTTAAGCTTGATGTCATATGTTCGGAGGTTATCGAATGTGAGCCTCAAGTCGTCTACTAGAGTTTCGACATGCTTGGTTTTGACGACCACGTCATCTACGTATGCTTCCACTGTTTTGCCGATCTGGTTTGCCAGACATGTCTGAATCATGCGCTGATATGTTGCGCCGGCGTTTTTGAGCCCGAAGGGCATTGTGTTGAAGCAGAATGGGCCGTATGGGGTGATGAATGCCGTTGCGGCTTGGTCTGGCTCTGCCATCTTAATTTGATGGTAGCCGGAGTATGCGTCGAGGAAACACAATGAATCGTGTCCTGCGGTAGCGTCGATAATTTGATCGATGCGGGGGAGGGGGAAGGGATCCTTTGGGCAAGCCTTGTTGAGGTCCTTGAAATCGACGCATAGGCGCCAGGATTTGTCCTTCTTTGGTACCATCACCAGGTTTGCTAGCCAGTCCGGATGTTTTATATCTCTGATGAATCCGGCCTCCAGTAGTTTGGCTAGCTCCTCTCCCATGGCTTGTCTCTTAGGTTCGGAGAAACGCCGAAGAGCCTGCTTGACAGGCTTGAATCCTTTTAGGATGTTTAGGCTGTGCTCGGCCAGCCTGCGTGGGATTCCTGGCATGTCTGAAGGGTGCCAGGCAAAAATGTCCCAATTTTCGCGTAGGAATTCTCGTAGTGCGGCGTCTACATCAGGGTTTAATTGCGCCCCGATGGAGGCCGTTTTTGTAGGGTCCGTTGGATGGACTTGGAATTTGACTATTTCGTCCGCCGGTTTAAAGGAGGTGGACTTGGATCTTTTATCGAGTATCACGTCGTCCCTGTTCACCGTGGAGCGCAGCGCAGTCAGTTCCTCGGCCGCTAGGGCTTCGGATAGTGCCTCAAGGGCCAGTGCGGCTGTCTTATTTTCGGCGCGGAGTGCTATGTCCGGGTCACTAGCAAGAGTGATGATTCCGTTGGGTCCGGGCATTTTGAGCTTCATGTACCCGTAATGGGGTATAGCTTGAAAAATTGTGAATGCCTCTCGCCCTAATAGAGCGTGGTATCCGCTGCTGAACGGGGCCACTTGAAACGTGACCTCCTCGGACCTGTAATTATCCGGCGTGCCGAACACCACATCCAGTGTGATTTTTCCTGTACAACACGCTTCCCGACTGGGGATTATTCCTCTAAAGGTTGTGTTGCTTCGCTCAATGCGGCTCCAGTCTATTTCCATTTTTCGAAGGGTTTCCTCATAAATGAGGTTCAATCCGCTGCCACCGTCCATGAGTACCTTGGTAAGGCGAAAGCCGTCCACTATTGGACTGAGGACCAATGCGGCTGGTGCTCGGGCTGTTCGGAATTTAGGTTCATCACTGGCATTAAAGGTAATAGCCGTGTCACTCCATGGGTTTATTGTTGCTACTTGGTAGACTTCGGCAAGGCTGCGGAGTGTTCGTTTCCGCATATTATTTGATGCGAAAGTCTCGAAGACTGTTAATACCGTACTGGTATCCCTGGGCTGGTGCTCTGTGAATTCTGGAGTTAGAAGCTCCTCGCCACTTCTGGCCACCTGCCGGAGTATCCAACATGCTCTAAGGCTATGAGTTGGTGTGGCGCCCTCTGTACTATGAATTTTACAGGGTCCATTGAGCCATCCCTCCAGTACGGTTCCATGCCCTATAGAGGGTTTTTGCTTTTTGGTGTTTAACCCAGGTGCCTGGCGATAATGCACCTTTTTATTTCGGGGTTGTATTCAGGGCCGGATTGTCCCAAAATTTTATTTTGGTTTTCCAGGCTCTTTCCATCGCACAGTACTTTTGTACTATGGATGCCAAGAAGGCGAAGCGTGTAATTTCACGGCAACTTATGGCGTTGAGGATTCCGTTGTCCGTGCAATTATTGCAGAAGAATGAAATTCCATCCTCCTCGCGGCAGTCCTCTATCCTGTTCATAACTAGGAGGAATCTGGCCCAGTAATGGTGTACTGTTTCTGCAAGCTCTTACCGAATTTGGGATAGATCCCTTATATTTGGGTGGGCAGGTGGAATTAAATCCGGAACCTCGCCCAATCTGAGACTCAGGGGCCAAGGAGTTTCCAAACTCGGAAGCTTTGGTTCTTGGATGTTGTCCAATGAATCTAGCCCGCTGTCTGACTTTAGGTTTCAGGGCTTGAGTGATGTCCTCCCCTCCGCGGGTATCTGGCTTGGAGGGATCGGGAATCCGGACATAACTAGTCCTTAAGATAGATGACGGCTTGCCACATTGTTCCTCCACAACTGCAACATGGTGGGTGACCTGGGGAGAGTTATTCTCTCTCGGATTGGGTTTAAGCCCAATCCGATCGTAGTCTGTAGCGACTCCCAGGGCGGCGATGTGATCCAAGAGCTCGTTTAAGGAAGAGAGCTCCATCGGATCTAGCTGCTCGGCGAGTTCCGAGTTGACGTGGAGATTGCTTTCGATGACCCGAGAAGTCATCGTCGGCGCGGCGGTCGAACAGGCGGTCATAAGAAAACTGCCTAGCCGGAGAGTTTCGCCGATAGCCAAAGCTCCTTTAGCAACAGTGTCGTCTTTAAAGACGGGACGAGGCATCCTTCCTGATGGCGACGGCACAACGGAACTCTCAATGAAAGCACCAATGTCGGTGTCAAAACTGGCGGATCTCGGGTAGGGGGTCCCGAACTGTGCGTCTAGGCGGATGGTAACAGGAGACAAGGGACACGATGTTTTTACCCAGGTTCGGGCCCTCTCGATGGAGGTAAAACCCTACTCCTGCTTGATTAATATTGATGATATGGGTAGTACAAGAGTAGATCTACCACGAGATTAGAGAGGCTAAACCCTAGAAGCTAGCCTATGGGATGATTGTTGTTTGTCCTACGGACTAAAACCCTCCGGTTTATATAGACACCGGAGAGGGCTAGGGTTACACAGAGTCGGTTACAATGGGAGGAGATCTATATATCCGTATCGCCAAGCTTGCCTTCCACGCCAAGGAAAGTCCCATCCGGACACGGGACGAAGTCTTCAATCTTGTATCTTCATAGTCTAGCTAGCCTTGCCGTTCTTCCTCCTTCCACCGAACAGCTCAAGAAGCCTCTTGTAGCTTCTTGTTGATCTAGTGATCATGCGGAGACCCCGGAGAGCAGGAGTAGGGGTATTATCTCCACGGAGAGCCCCCAACCTGGGTAAGATCTGCCGGCGTGCATGTCTTTGCCTCATCCCGTTTCCAGGCACCGGCGATGTCTTACTGGCTCCCACAATGATAAGCCATCCGTTGGCGTATGTCGCACCTACCACCCGACATTTGGCGCCCACCGTGGGGCCAGGTGCACCGTCGTCCGGGGACCTGCTCTGGACGGGAACCCTTTTCCTCCCCAGTGAGTGTAGCCAGCCCGGCACGCCCGATGGCGCTTGCCCCGATGCGCTACAAAGCATTGACGCCACCTGCGCAGCGAGCTTCCTCGTCGATATTCTTGGCGAGGCTCACATCTCCGACGAGCCCGCATCCGACGCGGGCACAGGCTGCCCCGAGAGCCACCTCGCCAGCCTCCTCGACCAGCTCCACGTCTCCGGCGAGCCTACCTCAGACTTGGAGTCGGTCGGCTCCACTGACCCGATGCTTGTCGACTCCGACACGGCGTCGCTCGATGCTTTCCCCACCAACATGATCATCTTTGACGACCCTCTCCCTCGGGCCGACAGTGGCGGCAGCACCGTCACCGAGGTGCTAGTCGTCAGCCACGGCGTCACCTCCGACGAAAACGCCGTGACGCCCTGCAGGCAATGCTGCACGATCTGTCCGCCCCCATCCCGGCGGACACGGACGCCGAGACGCTGGAGGCACACCGCCTTGCTCTCCTTGCGGAGGGCCAGAGGATAGCCTCCATGAGATGCCTCACTGAAGCCCACCAGCGCGAAGTCGACCGCGCCGCTTTCGGTACGCCGCCTCCAGAAGGGCCAAGCCAAGTCGGCGTCATCAAGAATCACAGCGCGGCCATCGCCAGCATGCTGGGGGCGGACCGCCCAGTCTACGCCACACCCCTCGAGAATCCACGCGCCGCCCAGTCGATCATAGACTAGCTAAATGGACTGGGGGCCGACGAGCTCCCCTACATGACCAGATGCATCCAGCAGCTAATCGACGCGGCCAGAGCGACACGAAGCCGGCGTCCGTGCTAGGAGTCCCCCTTGTCGAGAGCACGGCGCGACGTCGCGTACGCCGACTGCAGGCGGAGCCCGTGCGAGACAAGAGAAGGAGCCGACTGCTAGCCGCAGCAGGACTCGAATCACCATCGAGCGTGATGCAGAAGGCTGCCCTCGAGGTGTGGAACGACGAGGCGACCTGCCTCCTCCTCCGCCTCATGGGGAGAGATATCCCACCCCGCCGCCTGTCGCGCATCCGACTCTCAGCGGCCGACTTGGTCACCGCGAAGGAGTCGGCGAGAATGATGCCCGCCATCGGATCGACCACCTTGCGCAATCCCTGGCCCTGGAAGAAGAAGATGATGTCGGCCCGCCTTGTTTCGGCCCCCGCATCCGCGACGAGCCCTTCCCCAAAGGGTTCTCGCTCCCGAGAGACACGCCTAAGTACAATGGCTCCGTGAAGCCGGAAGATTGGTTGATTGACTACTCCACCGCAGTCCGCATAGCAAACGGCAACAGGCAATAGTCCAAGGCACAGCGCGCATCTGGCTCAATAGCCTCAAGCCTTACAACATCAACAGCTCGCTGGACTTCACGGAAGCCTTCATACGCAACTTCACCAGCACCTAGAAACGGGCTCCCAAGCCCCGACAGCTCTCCTTGTGCGTACAAGGGCCCAATTAATCGACCCGCGACTACCTCACGCGTTGGGCCGAGCTCCGCAACTCCTGTGAGGGGGTGCACGAGGTTCAAGCCATAGAGTACTTCACCGCCGGGTGCAGAGAGGGCACCCTCCTCAAGAACCGACTCCTCTGCGACGAGCCGGCGACCCTCGACGAGCTGCTGGTCATAGCAGACATGTACGCCACGGCCGACTCCTCAATGAAGACTGAGCTCCGGGTAGACGCCTCTGGAAAAGTGCTGGCACCGGCTCCCAAGATGCCGGCTGGAGAGTCAAGCCGACGCTCGTATCAAAGCGACCACGAGTGCAAGGCCCCTATGCTGTCTTCCACTAGCCGGCAGGTGGCCATATTCAAAGACGAGCAACCTGAGGGGCGGCCGACACCCAAGAAGCAGAAGGGCGGCAGGCCGGCTTGGCAGCCGGCTTTCTCCTACGAGCAAACCCTCGATGCCCTCTGCAAGTTCCAAAGCGACGCGAAGCCATCCAACCACACAACTCGGAAGTGCCACTAGCTCACACGAATCTCCAAGGGCGAGGGGCTGTTGCCGCCTCCGCCTGTAGGCCAGCCGCCTCCTGCCCCACAGCAGCCGGCCGCTCAGCCGGCAGTCGGAGCTATCCAAGACGAGTTCCCCGATGAACATGCCGCCTACGTCGTCTTTACAAGCCAGACGGAAGACTGGCGCAGCCGACGCCGACAACAGCAAGAAGTCAACGCGGTCGCCTCCAACAACCTCGAGTTTATGCACTGGTCGGAGAAGCCCATCAGTTGGAGTCAGGCCGATCACCCAGAGGTGATGCCATCTCCTGGCTCCTATGCATTGGTTTTGGACGCCACCCTCGTGACAGAAAGGCGAGCTTCCCATTTCTCCCGCGTGCTGATAGATGGCGGGAGCAGCATCAACATACTGTAACGAGATACCATGGAGAAGCTCAACATCAAGCCGAAGTAGCTCATGCCAAGCCGGACTGTGTTCCATGGCATCGTACCCGGCCTATCATGTTCACCAATCGACAAGATCAAGATGGATGTCCTCTTTGGGGGCAAGGATCATTTCCGCCGAGAAGCAATATGGTTTGAGGTAGTGGATCTGGAGAGCCCATACCACGCATTGCTTGGCCGACCTGCTTTGGCCAAGTTTATGGCTGTGCCCCACTATGCCTACCTCAAGATGAAGATGCCAAGTTCCAAGGGCATCATCACCATAGCCGAAGACTACAAGAAGTCTTTTGAGTGTGCCGCAGCTAGCAGTCGGCTGGCCGAGTCCTTTGTGATTGCTGAAGAGACGAAGATGCTAGATCGAGTCGTGGCCATGGCTGGCAAGCAGCCGGCCCTGTCCCCCAACCCCAAGGAATGTGATGCTCAAGGTTCTTTCCAGCCGGCCAAAGAGACAAACAAGATACCTCTGGACCCGGAGCACCCGGAGAGGTACGCTGTCATGGGCACCGGCCTCGACAGCAAATAGGAAAGCGAGCTCGTCGATTTCCTCCGTGAGAATCGAGACATCTTCGCATGGTCTCCCAAAGACATGCCGGGTGTCCCGACGGATTTCGCCGAGCACAAGCTACACGTCCGATCCGACGCCAAGCCGGTCAGGCAGCCCTTGCGCCGCCTGTCAGAAGAGAAGAGAAGAGTAGTCGGAGAAGAAATAGCCCGGCTTCTGGCAGCCGGTTTCATTATGGAGGTGTTCTTTCCAGAGTGGCTTGCCAACCCGGTCCTGGTGTTGAAGAAGAACAAGCAGTGGCGCATGTGCATTGACTACACCAGCCTCAACAAAGCCTGCCCTAAAGATCCTTTTGCTCTGCCAAGGATTGATCAAGTGATAGACTCCACAGCCGGATGCGAGCTATTGAGTTTTTTGGATGCTTACTCAGGCTACCACCAGATAAAATTAGACCCAGCTGACCGCCTGAAGACCGGCTTCATCACCCCATTTGGAGCTTTCTGTTACCTGACTATGACATTCGGCTTGAGGAATGCCGGTGCCACTTTTCAGCATTGCATGCAGAAATGCCTCCTCAAGCAACTTGGCAGAAATGCTCACGTCTACGTAGACGGTGTTGTGGTGAAGACGGAGAAACGCGGCACCTTGCTGGAAGACCTCAAGGAGGCCTTTGAGAATTTGCGCCAGTTTCAGATCTAGCTCAACCCAGATAAATGCGTGTTCGGGGTACCAGTCGGCCAGCTTCTAGGCTTCCTAGTCTCTGAACGCGGCATCGAATGCAACCCAGTCAAGATCAAGGCCATAGAGAGAATGAAGATTCCCACCAAGCTGCGAGACGTCCAAAAGTTCACCGGATGCCTGGCATCTTTGAACCGCTTCATCAGCCGGCTTGGACAGAAAGCTCTCCCCCTCTACGGACTCATGAAGAAGTCCACTCACTTCGAGTGGAATGACCAGGCGGACCAAGCTTTCCACGAGCTAAAGAAGATGCTGTCCACGCCGCCTGTCTTGGCGGCACCGACTGAGAAAGAGCCCATGTTCCTCTACATTGCCGCCACTAGCCGGGTGGTCAGCACAGTTATTGTGGTCCAGCGTCCAGAAGAAGGCCGAGCTCAGCTAGTCCAGAGGCTGGTGTATTATTTGAGCAAAGTATTGTCCACCTCGAAGCAGAACTACCCGCACTATAAGGAGATGTTCTATGGTGTGTACTTCGCCTCCAAGAAACTAAAGCCCTACTTTCAAGAGCATCCCATCACGGACGTATGCACTGCCCCGCTCGCCGAGATCATAGGCAGCCGAGATGCATCCAGCCGAGTGGAGAAGTGGGCCATTGCGCTGGCTCCTTACATCATCTACTACCAACCCCGCACCGCCATCAAGTCCCAAGCATTGGCCGACTTCCTCGTCGACTGGGCCGAGACCCAGTACCTGCCACCGGCCTCCGACTCCACTCATTCGCGGATGCACTTTGACGAATCCAAGATGCGCACCGGCTTGGGAGTCGGCATCGTCCTCACCTCTCCCAAAGGCGACAAACTCAGATACACATTGCAAATCCATTTTGCCGCCTCCAACAATGTGGCCGAGTACAAAGCACTCATACACGGGCTCCGGCTAGCCAAGGAACTCGGCATCTGCCGGGTCCTATGCTATGGCGACTCGGACTTGGTGGTCCAACAATCGTCCGGCGACTGGGACGCCAAGGACGCAAACATGGCAAGCGACCGCTTCCTCGTTCAGCAAATCAGCGGATACTTTGAGGGGTGCGAGTTCCTCCATGTGCCATGGGCCGACAATGAGCAAGCAGATGCCCTGGCACGAATAGGCTCCACTCGGCAAGATATACCAACCGGCATCGCCCTCCAACGCCTCCTCAAGCCATCTGTCAAGCCGTCTCCGGAATCCAGTTCCATCTTCGTGCCACCTGACCCCAACGCAGTCCGATCCGACTTCGGGAGTCAAGCAGGCGGCTCGGGGACTTCGGCAGCCGGCTCGGGGACTTCGGCAGCCGGCTCGGGGACTGCCATAGTCGAACCCGGCCAGGGGACTACCGCATCCGGCCCAGGGACTTCACCAACACATCAGGTGGTGGCCGACTCCAACTCCTCACAACCCAGCCCGCCCACCTTGGTTGCAGTAGCCGTTTTGGCGATGGAAGAAGTCATAGCTCCATCATGGGCCCAGCCCATCCTCCACTTCCTGATAAATGGAGAGTTGCTGACTGACGAGATCTCGGCAAGACAAGTCCAACGCCGAGCCAGAGCATACACAATAATGAATCAAGAGCTTGTTAGGCGCAGTGTTACTGGAGTCTTCCAGCACTGCGTCGAGCCAGAGAAAGGCATAGGAATCCTCGAAGACATTCACCAAGGCGAATGCGGACACCATGCCGCCTCAAGGGCACTCGTTGCCAAAGCTTTCGGCCATGGATTCTTCTGGCCGACTGCCTTGGAGGATGCCAAGGAGTTATTCAAACATTGCAAGGGGTGCCAAATCTTCGGCTCCAAGCAGCACCTGCCGGCTTTTGCACTCAAGACCATCCCCCTCACTTGGCCCTTTGCCGTCTGGGGATAGGACATGGTGGGCCCATTCAAGACAGCGCGCAGCGGCATGACACATCTTCTTGTCGCCGTGGACAAATTTACCAAGTGGATTGAAGCAAAGCCGATCAAGAAGCTGAATGGGCCGACTGCCGTGACATTCATCGTAGATATTACACCCGGTATGGAGTACCACACAGCATCATCAACGACAATGGCACTAATTTTGCCAAGGGAGCACTGGCACGTTTCTACGCGACACAGGGCATCCGACTGGACTTAGCGTCCGTTGCCCACCTGCAGTCAAATGGCCAAGTCGAGCGAGCAAACAGCCTCATCCTCTCCGGCATCAAGCCCCAACTGGTCATGCCACTGGAGTGTTCGGCCGGCTGCTGGATCAACAAACTGCCGGCCATCCTCTGGAGTCTGCGCACTACCCCAAACAAGTCAACCGGCTTCACCCCCTTCTTCCTTGTATATGGTGCTGAGGCTATCATCCCAACTGACATCGAGTTCGATTCACCTCGGGTCACCATGTAGACCGAGGCGGAGGCCAAAGAAGCACGAGAAGACGGCGTCGACTTGCTGGAAGAGAGCCGACTGTTAGCCCTCAGCCGGTCCGCCATCTACCAGCAGGGTCTACGCTGTTACCATAGTCGGAGGGTCAAGACAAGATCTTTCCAAGAGGGTGATCTTGTGCTCCGGCTGATCCAGCGAACAGCCGGCCAGCGCAAGCTCTCGGCCCCTTGGGAAGGCCCTTCTTCATCAGCCGGGCTCTAGGCAACGACTCCTACTACCTGATCGGAGCGCATAAGCCGAAGGCACGCAAGAGAGACGATTCCGGCAAGGAGTCGGAGCGACCATGGAACGCCAATCTTCTCCGAAGATTTTATAGTTAAAATGCAGTATGTACCATGCTACCTTTTGTATTAAGTATGAGACAACAGGATCCCCGAGGAGTTCTCGGGGACTACCCTCTTTTATCTATGAATGCCGGGTATCATACCTATGGTTATGCCACTACATTAGTTTTTTCGTCCGGCACCGGGTTCGACTAGTCGGCCCGGGGACTTACCGCCTTGAGTTATGTCCAAGTTCTACCTACAGTCAGACAAGTAATGTGCCGGCACCCAAGCCCTCTCTTGTGAAAGTCGCAACTCGAAGAATCGGCTATCCGACTAGCAAGAGCCAAAGGCGGAAAAGGAGGCCCACATGAAAAATGGCGAAGGAATAACAAACTTACATAACGCAAGCCGGCTTCCCCCCCCCCCCCCCCCCCGCCAACCGGCTGTCGAAGTAGCCGGCTGGCCGGCTTCCCTTCTTACTTTGCTACAATCTAAGAAAGCTTGAGTACTTGCCCTCCTAGACGGCCAATTCCTTACCCGGCCACAGACTGCGGAGCAGCTGTCCGGCTAGGAAGGCGGCGACCAAGGGAGGGCGGCAAAGGAAAAAAACCGTAAGATAAAAAGCAAGTAGGAATGGAAGCCAAGCACATGCATAATAATATTTACACAAAAGGCCTTTGAAAGGCCGGCATTCGACAAAGTTTGAATACACCCCCACTGGGTGGAACTGCGCAAAGTTAACAAAAACTGTTCAAGGAGTAACAAGCAGGAAAGCAAAGACGACGAGTCAGGCCAAGGGAGCAACTGGGGCGTCAGGCAAATCGGTGGAGACGGTGGTGCCGGCTAGAGGAGTGGTTGGCTGGCGAGTCTCGGCCTGATCATCACCTGCAGCAGGCGGTGCACTCGCACGCGCCTCGTTGCTGGAGGCACGATCTAGCTGAGGCTGGCTGGCTGCTTCGCTATCCGGCACAATGTCTTCGTCGTCTTTCTCGTCCTCCTCCTCGCCCTCATCGCTAGAGTCGATCTCCTCCGCCGAGTCTTTACCATCGGCCGGGTTCAGCCTGAACCATTCCTCCGGCTACGCGACACTGTCTTCATTTACCTCAGGAGAAAAGGCGCCGGTGTCAGTGAAGTCGGCGATCGCCGAGGCGCGCTGGATGATAGTCGGCCGCACCGCCTCCAGCTCCTCGTCAGCCTCCTACCGCCAGGTGCACAACTGGTCCAAGTTTAGCCTAGGATACCAAGCCCGGACGAACTCTAGCGCCTGTCGAGTGCCGGACCGAGCTGCTGAAGCTTTCCAGGCCTCAAGGCGGCCGACTGCTACCTCCAGCCAGTCAGCAGTACGACTGGGGGTGCGGGGAATCACCTCGCCGGGCCAGAGGGCAGCCAGTACCTGCGCTCCAGCATGCTGAAGCCGGCGGAGCATGCGGTAGGCCGGCTGGAGTCGGGCTTGGATCGCTAGAAGCTGCTCCTCAAGCGACCGGTTGGAGTCCGGTGCGACCTCAACCCCAGCTTGCCGCTGGGCCTCACGGTGAGCTTCAATGGCTTGGTTGGCGGCGATGGAGTAGCACGGGAAATATTCTTCACAAAGAATAAAGAAACAGAGCAAGTCAGAAGATAAACCGGATTACAAGGACAACCAAAGAAGTGAAGAAGAGGGTGTCCTACCGTCAATCAAATCCTCGACCCGGTCGTAGACTTCGCTCAGAGCCTGCCTCGCCTCGGCCCATCTCGCCGCCTCGGTCTCATACTCGGCTTTGAGGGCGGCCTCGCTGTCCTGCGCCGCCTTCAGGGCTGCCTTGTGGTTCTCCTCTTGGTCAGCTAACTTCTTGGTCAGACGATCACGCTCCTGAACCAGGGCATTGAACTCGCCCTCCCTGGTGCGAAGGGCGGTCTGGGCCACGCCTAGCTGCTGCCTCAAGTCGGCATTGGCTCCTGCCAAAATGACGAAGAAGAAATTAAGAAAGAAGTCGGCAAGAAAGATCCAACCCGACTGCTCAGCAGTCGGCCCAAATCTCGGGGACTACACCTAGTGGGTGCGCTGACGCGCCCCCACATGAGATAAAAAGACAAAGCACTCACGTCGGCTCTCCGTCAGATCGGCCGCCTTCTGGTTCATCTCCCGGGCCTGGGAGTTGAAGGTAGCGGCGTGGAGGTTGTGATAATCCTGCAAACAGGATGAAGGTGCAAGCAAGAACAAGTCATTAAACCAAAGTCTTCTGAGAAGTTCCAAGCCACCTGCTCAGCAGCCGACTTGGAACTCCGGGACTACACCCAGTGGGTGCCCTAACGCGCCCCCATGGAAGAAATCAAGAGCAAGAAAACTCACCCGAATGAACGACCGCGTTGTGAGAAACTCTTGGGTGCACTGCTTCAGCTCGGTGGCCTGAGCCTGAAGCCGGCTACGGACATCCTGCACCGCCAGATTCAGTGCGGCTGTCCCACCACCCGGCGTCCACCCTGGCGAGCTGACGCTGGCCGTCTCCAGGTCGTGCGACAACAAGCTGGAGCCGGCGGCCCTTTGCGGGTCCGGCTCTGAAGCCGCCCTCCCCGCACGCCGACGAATCAGCGACAAGACCACAAGATCCGCCCTTGCAGTCGGCTCGCCTCTAGCCGGCTGCTCAGGCGGCACTTCAGGCTGGCCGCCTTGGCCCGTTCCGGCCGACGGAGGAGGCACCACCTCTCCCTCCGGGACGATTACGTCGCCCCCCTCCCTATCCATCACCGGCGGGTCGCGGCCGGTTTCCTCCGGCGGGGGCACCGGGATTTCAGGGGCCACGGTGCGGAGGGGGATGACGAGTTGCGGAGGCTGGCTACGCAGGGCCTCCGCCGCCTTCTTTGCAGCCTCGGCCTCCGCCTGGGCCTTGGCCGCCGCGTCGGCCTGCGCCACGGCTGACTCCGCCGTCGTCTCCTGAGCCGCCTCAGTGGCGGCCGCCCTCTGCTCCTCCACCTCCCGCTCCTCCCGCACCTCCCGCGCGTTCCTCTCCGTCGCCGCTTGGAGCTCGGTGCAAGGGTCTACGCGGCGGGAACTCGCAGAGCCTCCCGCCCCGCCGACTATGGAGGCGGAGGTAGTCCGCTCAAGAGAGAGCGGACCCCTAGTTGATAAAACAAGAAAGACTTAGAAGAGCACCGACTGAAGAAAAGAAAGAAAGGCGTGCGAGAATCAATACTTACGCCAAAACCGCCTACGGCTACTTCACCACCTTGCGGAAGCGGGCCGCCTTCGCGGCCGCCTTGTCCCGCTGGGTCTCCGCCGTGGAACCCTTGGGCTTCTTCGGCCGCCCGCCGAAGAGAGTCGGTGCCACCCGGCGTTTCTGCACGCCGCCCCGTGCAGCCGGCCCGCCTGAAAGGTCGGCACCTTGATGGTCGGATGACGACTGGCGGCACGGAATAGGGTCTACCTCGTCATCGTCATGCCAGTCATCAAAGCCGGCAGTGAACCCGGAGCCGTCTGTCTCGCCGCCTCCCCCCATGGCATCGTCGTCTAGGGCGGCCGCCCCCAAGTCGGGGTCGTCAAGGTTGTCCACCACGCGGTCAGGGGAGAACTCGTGTTCCACCCCTGCGGTCCCGACCGAAGAATGAAGGAGGGGGTTCTGATTAAAAAACAAGCCGACTGGTCAGAGGCCGGCTAGAAAGAACTCGGCAACAAAAAACAAGACAAGAAAGAAAGCTTACCATAGGCGGGGGGTTGGCGCGAGAATACGGCTCCTTGCCGTACTGCCATTCCTCGGTGAGCTTGCAGTTGGCGATGTAGTTCACCATGTAAGATACCTCGTCATGAGGCATCTCTCTTGTGCTCAGCTGGCTTGGGTCGAAGCGGCCGCTCATCTGGCAGATCAGATGAGGGCGGCCTTGGAGCGGGAGTACCCAGCGCTCAATGAAGGCGGCTATCAAGTCAGACCCAGATAGACGCTCTGACTAGATCAGCACTCGAAACCGGGCGATGGCACCAGCTCCAGCCGGCGTCAGCGACCTGGCCCGGAGGGACCACGACGGCTGCCTCCCAGGCGGCGGGCCGGCTACGTAAGCCGGCAAGTTGACGTAGTCGCCGTGCAGAGCGATGTTATTCACGTAAAAATAGGACTTCTGCCAGAGTTTCACCAACTGGATTAGCGCGATAAGCGAGAACGGGTTGTCGGCGGTGGATCCCCGGATAGCGATAAAGGCGCCACATGGAGCCGGCACGCCTGCGACGACCGTGCCGAGCTTGGACCGGAAGAACTCCCCCCAGATTCAATGGTGGGGAGGACGCCGAGGAAACCTTCGCACAGAATGACGAAGACCGACAGCAGCACCACCGTGTTGGGAGTGAGGTGGTGCGGCTGAAGATGGTAGAAATCAAGAAATGAGCGGAAGAAGCCGCTCGCGGGAAGGACGACGCCGCGCAGTCAGTGCGAGTAGAACATCACTCGCTCGCCCTCCTCCGGCGCCAGCGAAACCTCCCTCGCCAGCGTGAGGCGGACCCGCACGAGATCTTCACCCGGCAACCGCCGCATCTTGCGGAGGAAGTCGATGTGGTCGTCGTGGACATTAGAGCCGTCCCAAGAGTTCGATGTCGGAGCCATGGCGACGCGAGGGTGACGAGAGGCGTGGTGACGGAGAGAGCGCGGTGCAGCGGCAGCAAGACTGCGGCGTGCTAAAAAGGATGACGGAATAGTGGCGTCGTGGAGAGCCGCTGCGGCGACAGAGAGGAAGAAGAATGTGGTGGCGGAGCGAGGGCGAGCGTGCGAATGACTACCGCTCCTCCTCCCCGCCCCTACTTATAGCCTCGCGCGGTGAAGCCAAGGAGGCGAGGTGCGGGGGGGCACGGGATTAACTGCGCCCACTCCCCCACGTCTTGCGATTATCGCGCTTTTACGGCGAGTGGGAACCGCCGTCAGAAGACATGCGGTCGGTTCAGGCTGCAGAAGATCCGCGCACGGGCCGAGGCGTGGAAGTGGCGGGCCCTGGCCTACGGTGGCGTCCCATCACACGCGTGGGCTGGCAGGCCTTTCTAGCCGAATGATGCCACATGGCGCGCAGGCGGCGGGCGGCCAGGCCGCCGCCTGGCTACCGCGCCAGCTGGTTCCCGCCTTCAGATTTCGAAGAGACTTCGCCGAGAAGGCATGCATAAGAGAAGCCGGCTCCTAGCTGCCGACTCTTCGTGATAGGAAGCTGGCTGAGCTTCTCGATTCCCCCTTCAGCCATGAAGCCCACCCAGCTTCGGGGACTACTGTCGGAGTAAATGACCACGGGTAGCCTAGCCGGCTTCCTTTGGCCCTTAGAAAAAACAACGAGCCAACCGAGCCTTGAAGCACCCAAGACGCGGGGCCGCCTTCCTCCGGTCGGCTGTCTCACAGGACGGCTACCGGAAGGCGGCCCGGCCCTAAACTCTGTTGGAGCACGCCACAATGGGGCCGACTCCAAGAAGCCGACCACGGAAAGACCGACTCCAAGAAGCCAGCCCAAGAGGACCGACTCCAAGAGCCCGGCCCCTGGCAGGCGGCCAGGGGCCTTGCCCTAAAAGTCTGCACCCCCCATAATGATGATGGGACAGGGCATGGCCATAGTGGACCCTACCACCGTCGAATCCCAGAGCACGCATGGCTACAGTACGCCGCACGGGACAGCCATCACCCGTCTGGCGTGGCACTGTTGCCATGCTGATCATGACGCCCTCCACGACGGACTGCCAGTACGGCCCGTAGGCGGTGGGTCCCTTCGGTCAGAGAGATGCCTGAAGGCGGCCTGGCCTGCCCCAGCCGGCCTGAGGCATGGCCGGCTTCCTATAGCCGGCTTGCTCCCCTCCTCGGGGCGCGTGCACCATTAAGGATACAAGACGAGGTAAGGCTACAGTGAGAGTCCACAAGGCGGCGGCACTGTAGCCATGCTTACCTCAACAAAGCCCTCGTCATCAGAGGCGAGGCAATAGTAACCATCCCCCGACAAGACCCCCAAGCGGTGGGGCCGACCTGTCGATCAATGAGCCAACAGCCGGCGGGACCCACCAGTCGATGGGCCCCAACAGCCAGCAGAGAAGCCGGCGGTCATAGACACTAACGGCTAGGGCCCATGCCCAGCCGGATTACCATTGTACCCCCAGGGGGTGGGCCTATATAAACCCCTCGGGACACCCATGCAAAGGGTTGATCTCATAGAGTTTTAGACACGACTACAGGGAGAGGAGAGAGAGCTAGCCTTGCCCTTCTTCCTCCTTCCACCGAACAGCTCAAGGAGCCTCTTGTAGCTTCTTGTTGATCTTGTGATCATGCGGAGACCCCACAGAGCAGGAGTAGAGGTATTATCTCCACGGAGAGCCCCCAACCTGGGTAAGATCCGTCGGTGTGCATGTCTTCGCCTCATCCCGTTTCCAGGCACCGGCGATGTCTTACTGGCTCCCACAATGATAAGCCATCTGTTAGCATATGTCGCACCTACCACCCGACATCATGAGTGGCAGTCGGGGACGAGCGATGGTCTTTTCCTACCAATCTATCCCTCTTGGGGCATGCGCAACAGTACTTGCTTTGATGGCTAAGTAGACTTTTGGAATAAGTATATGAGTTCTTTATGATTAATGTGAGTCCATGGATATACGCACACTCATCCTTCCACCTTGCTAGCCTCTATTATGCCGCACAACTTTCGCCAGTAGCATCTACCCATTATTTACCTTCCTCAAAACAGCCACCGTACCTACCTATTATGGCATTTCCATAGCCATTCCGAGATATATGGCCATGCAACTTTCCACCGTTCCATTTATTATGACACGTTTCATCATTGTCATATTGCTCTTTGCATGATCATGCAGTTGACATCGTATTTGTGGCAAGGCCACCTCCATAATTTTCATACATGTCGCTCTTGATTCATTGCATATCCCGGTACACCGCCGGAGGCATTCATATAGAGTCATATCTTGTTCTAGCTTTGAGTTGTAATTTTTGAGTTGTAAATCAATAAAAGTGTGATGATCTTCATTACTAGAGCATAGTCCTAGTGAGGAAACGATGATGAAGACTATGATTCCCCCACAAGTCGAAATGAGACTTCGGACTTTATAAAAATAAAAGAGGCCAAAGAAGCCCACCAAAAAAGAAAAAAAGAAGAAAAGAAAAGAAAAGAAAAGAAAAAAAAGAAAAAAAAGAAAAAAAAGAAAATGAGAGAAAAAGAGAGAAGGGACAATTGCTACTATCTCTTTTTCCACACTTGTGCTTCAAAAAAATAGCACCATGATCTTCATGATAGAGTCTCCTATGTTGTCACTTTCATATACTAGTGGGAATTTTTCATTATAGAACTTGGCTTGTATATTCCAATGATGGGCTTCCTCAAAATGCCCTAGGTCTTCGTGAGCAAGCAAGTTGGATGCACACCCACTAAGTTTCTTTGTTGAGCTTTCATACATTTATAGCTCTAGTGCATCCGTTGCATGGCAATCCCTACTCACTCACATTGATATCTATTGATGAGCATCTCCATAGCCCATTGATACGCCTAGTTGATGTGAGACTATCTTCTCCCTCTTTTTGTCCTCACAACCACCACAATAGACCACCATAGTGCTATGTCCATGGCTTGCGCTCATGTATTACGTAAGAGTTGAAAAAAGCTAAAGCACGTTAAAAAGTATGAACCAATTGCTCGGCTCATCATCGGGGTTGTACATGATGGGAGTATTTTGTGTAATGAAAATGAAGCATGGCCTAACTATATGATTTTGTAGGGATAAGCTTTCTTTGGCTATGCTATTTTGATAGGACATGATTATTTGTTAGTATGCTTTGAAGCATTACTATTTTTATGTTTTATAAGCTTTTATCTTGAATCATTTGGATCTGAACATTCATGCCACAATAAAGAAGATTACATTGAGAATTATGCTAGGTAGCATTCCACATCAAAAATTTCTTTTTTTATCATTTACCTACTCGAGGACGAGCAGGAATTAAGCTTGGGGATGCTTGATACGTCTCCAACGTATCTATATTTTTTGATTGTTCCATGCTATTATATTACCTGTTTTGGATGTCTATGGGCTTTATTTTACACATTTATATCATTTTTGGGACTACCCTACTAACCGGAGGCCCAACCCGTATTGCTATTTTTTTTTGAAACGAATGTGATCCAGAGGACTTGGAGTGCAAGTCAAGAAGCAGCCGAAGTTTCCACGAGATAGGAGAGCGCCCCCCCCTATAGGGCACGCCCCCTATCTCGTGGGCCCCTCGGGCGTCCACTGACGTACTTCTTCCTCCTATATAAGCCTACGTACCCCAAAAACATCCAGGGAGCAGACAAAACACAATTTCCACTGCCGTAACCTTCTGTATCCGCGAGATCCCATCTTGGAGCCTTCGCTGGCGTTTTGCCGGAGGGGGAATCGACCATGGAGGGCTTCTACATCAACACCCTTGCCCTTCCGATGAGTTGTGAGTAGTTTACCACAGACCTATGGGTCCATAGTTATTAGCTAGATGGCTTCTTCTCTCTTTTTGGATCTCAATACATTGTTCTCCCCCTCCCTTGTGGAGATCTATTTGATGTAATCTCTTTTTGCAGTGTGTTTGTCGAGATCCGATGAATTGTGGGTTTATGATCCAGTTCATCTATGAAAAATATTTGAATCTTCTCTGAATTCTTTTATGTATGATTGAGTTATCTTTGCAAGTCTCTTCGAATTATGAGTTTGGTTTGGCCAACTAGATTGATCTTTCTTGCCATGTGAGAAGTTCTTAGCTTTGGGTTCAATCTTGTGGCGTCCTTACCCAGTGACAGAAAGGGTTGCAAGGCATGTATTGTATTGTTGCCATCGAGGATAAAAAGATGGGGTTTATATCATATTGCTTGAGTTTATCCCTCTACATCATGTCATCTTGCTTAATGCGTTACTCTGTTCTTTGTGAACTTAATACTCTAGATGCAGGCAGGAGTCGGTCGATGTGTGGAGTAATAGTAGTAGATACAGGTAGGAGTCGGTCTACTTGTCACGGATGTGATGCCTATATACATGATCATGCCTAGATAATCTTATAATTATTCGCTTTTCTATCGATTGCTCGACAGTAATTTGTTCACCCACCGTAATACTTATGCTATCTTGAGAGAAGCTTCTAGTGAAACCTATGGCCCCTGGGACTATCTCTTATCATATTTGCTTCCAATCTACTTTTATTTGCATCTTTACTTTTTTGCATCTATATTACAAAATACCAAAAATATATTTATCTTATCATACTATCTCTATCAGATCTCACTTTTGCAAGTGGCTGTGAAGGGATTGACAACCCCTTTATTGCGTTGGTTGCGAGTTCTTTGTTTGTTTGTGTAGGTCTGCGGGACTTGTTGAGGAGCCTCCTACTGGATTGATACCTTGGTTCTCAAAAAACTGAGGGAAATACTACGCTACTATTTTTGCATCACCCTTTCCTCTTCAAGGAAAACAAACGCAAGCTCAAGACGTAGCACAGGTTTGTCCCGAACACCCTCGTACTTTCTACGTGGGGGCAGAAGCCAACGACTGGTCAACTCTCAGGATTCATATATATCAAACGGCCGCACAGGAGGAAAAACTTTTATATAACGGGCAATACATAATGAAAGTGCCAGCGTTCCGCATTACAAAGGACAGCATGACTGTCTTCAGGGAAATATAACATCTTTGGTACATCGCTCCGCCACAACCCGAGCTCCTTTAAGGACACCATCATAATATAATTTGGGCTTGCGGTGCTCCTTACCCTCTGGCGGTCCCTCAGTCATCAGTTTTTCAGCATCAAGCTTCCCCCAGTGCACTTTCGCACGGGCGAACGCCATTCGTGCACCTTCTATACAGACCGACCGCTTAATAACTTCGAGTTGTGGACAAGCGCTCACGAACCACTTCACGAGCCCGAAGTAACTGCTTGGAATTGGCTCGGCAGGCCATAGCTGGACAAAGAAGTCCTTCATGGCTAATTCAGCCGCCTGGTGTAGTTCAATCAGTTGCTTCGGCTGATCGACAAACTGCACCGGATAATTCAGTGCCAAATATTGCAACCAGAAATGCTTTTCCGCAGTCTTCTTCTCCTCAACTCGGTAGAATTGAGCAGCATCAGATATGCTGCATGGCAGATCCGCAAACGCGCCTGGAGAAATAAGATTTCAATTTATCATCTTGCATCTCTCCTGTCACTACATAAAAATCGCTTTGAATAAGAAAAAGCCTTACCGGCCGCAATCCTCCTCGCCTCCTGAATGTCCTTCAGAGCACCTTGGGCTTCCTCCCGAGCATCATTTGCGGCTTGCAGAGCCTGGGCGAGTTCGGATTCTTTCCCCGATAGACTCTGCTCCAAGGTCTCGCTTTTCCTGACAGCCTCCTGGAGCTCTCGTTTAGCTTCAGTGACCCTGGCCTCGTGTTTCTCGTGAAAAGCCTGCTCCGCAGAGGCCTTGTTTTCGGCTTCGGACACATCCCTTTTAAGCACCTCAATTTCGGCACTCGCTCCTAGAGCACACAATACAAATAAGTTCATCGGGCACAATTACTCATTTGTGCTAAACTTATCAAGGTTTCGACTTACCTTGCTTGTCCCCCAATAGCTTCTTCACTCGGCCAAGTTCTTCTTCGGCCCGCTCCAGACTCTGCTTCAGTCCGAATACTTCCGCAGTATGAGAGGCGGTCGTCGCTACCGACACATGTTTATAAACAAAGAGATATATGTCATCAACTGAGTCTCCTGCGAAGCAGATATTTGATCCCCTGTCCGGTTCTCTCTTTCACCGGACAGTGCATCAGGGGCTACTATCCATACTATGACAATCTTCAAAGGTTCTTAGAACATACCTCAAAGCCTTTTCTAAGGCTGATGCAGGACTCATTCAGTCCGCTCTCGGTGGACTGAATCTTTTCAATCATTGCACCCATAAGGGCGCGATGTTCATCGACGATAGAAGCACTCTTTAGTGTTGTCGATAAGCTGCCCTACAACCCTGGTTGGACAACGGTTGCTGGCGGAGCGGGCTCGCTTCCTTCAGTCAAGGAGGGCCCCCTGCCTGGTCCTGGAGCCTCAAAGGTCTCCGAGAACGTGTCTGGCTATGGGCCGAATCTAAGATCGCCCCCACCGTTGACACTCATGGGAGCCGTCACACCCGTGTATCCGGCCCCAGAGGTGTGCCCTCCTTGGTCTGGGTCCTGCTGAGATGACACCTCGGTGTCACGCCCAGGCTTCGGGGAAAGGACCTCCGGAGGCGTCTCGCTTTCTAGGGCATCTGAGCTCAGCGAATCCTCTGATGAGGATTGTTTGGCGTGAGACCTCGCCGGACTGCACAAAGTATGGCGCAAGTTAAAATATTACACCTTAGTGATCCTGGACGCGTAGGCATGTTCGGGTTTCAGGTACTCACGATTTTACCAGGGGCTGGGCCCTGGGATCCCACTCTGGGCTGCTATTGGTAGCAGTGGTGGACGCCTCCGGAAGGGGATTTTTCCCCCTCTTCGGCAATTCGGCCTCCAAAGATGAGGAGGCTGTCCTTTTCTTTCCTCCCCCCATGGAGGACTCGTCTTCTTCCTCCTCCTCTTCATCTTCGGAGGAAGGATGGGCGTTGGAGTCTTCGGATTTTGTATCCGAAGCACCGCGGTGACGGAGGTCGCTCCGAGTCTCCTTGGCCTCCTTGAGGGCCTCTTTCTTCGGCGCCTTGTAAGGCGCTAGGACCAGCATCTTTGTCAGAAGTGGTCGTGTCGGTTCTTCTGGCAACGGGGCCGGACAATGTATCCGCCCTGCGTTCTTCGTACATTCCTGGAGTAATTGTGGAAAGCATGATAAAGCGTCTGCCTTGGGATATGCCGGCTAAACATGGATGGACAGAACATAGAGATAACTTACCAGACTTGCAGGGTGGGACAGTTGATACCCACGGTCTTCGGCGGAGTCCGGACACGGTTTGCCAGACTTGAAGAGCACCTTCCATATATCCTTGTGAGAGGGGCCATATTGCTCCCGTAGGGTCTGGTGCTCGGCCAGGTCGTATTCCCACAAATTACAGGTCCGGTGTTGGCAAGGAAGAACCAGGCGAACTAACATCACCTGGACTACATTGACGAGTTTGACGTCCTTGTCTACCATGCCCTTGACGCACGTTTGGAGCACCGACAGCTCATCGGACGAGGACCAGTTCAGGACCTTCTTGGGCCAGGATGTAAGCCGCAGAGGTGCCCCGGATCTGAATTCAGGAGATGCGGCCCACTTTTTGCCACGCGGCTCAGTGATGTAGAACCACTGCTGTTGCCACTCCTTGACGGAATCAATGAAGGTGCTTGTCGGCCATGTGACCTTGGGCATCTTGCTCACTATGGCGCCTCCGCACTCGGCGTGCTCGCTCTTCATCACCTTGGGCTTCACATTGAAGATCTTCAGCCATAAGCCAAAGTGTGGCGAAATACGGAGAAAGGCCTTAGACGCGACGATAAACATCGAGATGTTAAGGAAAGAATTAGGGGACGTATCATGAAAATCAATCCCGTAATAATACATGATGCCGCGAACAAAGGGGTGGAGGGGAAACCCGAGCCCGCGGACGAAAAGAGGAAGAAACACAACCGTCTCGTGAGGTTCTGGATTAGGGATGATCTGTCCCGCCGTCGGAAGACGGTGGCCGATTTTCTTGGCCAGGTACCCGGCCTCTCGAAGCTTTTTGATATCCTTCTCCTGGATGGTAGAGGCCATCCACTTGCCTCCTGCTCTAGATCCGGACGTCTTCGGAGAACCTCTTTTGGTGGAAAGGACGAGCGCTTGGGTGCTAGGGCTCGAGCGGAAGGGAATGGACGAGCGGAAGGAAAGGGCGTGGGTGAAGAGGAGGAGGACTTATCTCTTTATAGAGGCAGTAAAAACTTTTGCGCCTCCCTACTTGCTCGATGGAACCTGCTCGTTCCCCCCTCACCACGATTGGCGGTACGGCTGGGCTACCCGCACCCGTATTGATGAGAGTCCCGTGATAAGGAGGGAACGATCTCTGTTTCGACAAGATGTGCCGAGGAAACCGCCTCGCAATATGCGTAGTAGCTGGTTGAGAAAATGGTTTGGATAAGGACAGGGCCACAATGTGATATCAAGTTATGAAGAAAAATGTCAGCGGATTCGGTTCGTGAAAAATTATGCTCTCTACGATGGTGTGTCGAAATTATTTCGCAGAGCCGGACACGATCCTTGTGTCCAAAACCTACCTTGGAGTATTAGGAGATGGAACCCGCCTTGCACTGCCGAAGACAATTTGCACGCCGGACTCATCGTCATTGAAGCCTGGTTCAGGGGCTACTGAGGGAGTCCTGGATAAGGGGGTATCCGGACTGCTGAACTATAAACTTTGGCCGGACTATTGGACTATGAAGATACAAGACTCAAGACTTCGTCCCATGTCCGGATGGGACTCTCCTTTGCGTGGAAGGCAAGCTTGGCGATTCAGATGTTAGATCTCCTTCTTTGTAATCGACTCTGTGTAACCCTAGCCTCCTCCGGTGTCTATATAAACCTGAGGGTTTAGTCCATAGGAAAACAACAATCATACCATAGGCTAGCTTCTAGGGTTTAGCCTCTACGATCTCGTGGTAGATTAACTCTTGTAATACTCATATCATCAAGATCAATCAAGCAGGAAGTAAGGTATTACCTCCATTGACAGGGCCCGAACCTGGGTAAAACATCGTGTCCCCTGCCTCCTGTTACCATTAGCCTTAGACGCACAGTTCGGGACCCCCTACCCGAGATCTGCCTTTTTTACACCAACAGGGGGGAACCCAAAGACATAACATTGTCTTAGCCGTGTGCGGTGCCCCTTCCACTGTTTAATCCTCCGATAGTATCATCATAGTGCTTAGGCGAAGCCCTGCGCGGATCACATCATCAACACCGTCACCACACCTTCGTGCTGACAAAACTCTCCCTCGACCCTCTGCTGGATCAAGAGTTCGAGGGATGTCATCGAGCTGAACATGTGCTGAACACGGAGGTGCCGTACGTTCGTTACATGGATCGGTTGGATCGTGAAGACATTCGACTACATCAACCGCGTTAACTAACACTTCCGCTTTCGGCCTACGAGGGTACTTGGACACACTCTCCCCCTCTCGTTGCTATGCATCTCCTAGATAGATCTTGTGTGATCATAGGAATTTTTTTGAAATTGCATGCTACATTCCCCAACAGTGGCATTCGAGCCAGGTCTATGCATAGATGATATGCACGAGTAGAACACAAAGAGTTGTAGGCGATAATAGTCATACTGCTTACCACCAGCGTCTTACTTTGATTCGACGGTATTGTTGGATGAAGCGGCCTGGACTGACATTACATGACCACGTTCATGAGACTGGTTCTATCGACGTGCTTTGCACACAGGTGGCTAGCGGGTGTCTGTTTCTCCAACTTTAGTTGAATCGAGTTTGACTATGGCCGGTCCTTGTTGAAGGTTAAAACAGCACACTTGACGAAAAATTGTTGTGGTTTTGAGGCGTAGGTAAGAACGGTTCTTGCTAGAAGCCCGTAGCAGCCACGTAAAACTTGCAACAACAAAGTAGAGGACTTCTAACTTGTTTTCGCAGGGCTTGTTGTGATGCGATATGGTCAAGACATGATGTGATATAAATTGTTGTATGAGATGATCATGTTTTGTAACAAAGTTATCTGCAACTGGCAGGAGCCATATGGTTGTCGCTTTATTGTATGAAATACAATCGCCATGTAGATGCTTTACTTTATCACTAAGCGGTAGCGATAGTCGTAGAAGCACTAGCTGGCGAGATAACAACGATGCTACGATGGAGATCAAGGTGTCAAGTCAGTGACGCTGGAGATCATGACGGTGCTTTGGAGATGGAGATCAAAGGCACAAGATGATGATGGCCATATCATGTCACATATTTTGATTGCATGTGATATTTATCTTTTATGCATCTTATTTTGCTTAGTACGGCGGTAGCACTATAAGATGATCCCTCACTAAATTTCAAGGTATAAGTGTTCTCACTAAATTGCTACAGTTCGTCATGCCGAGACACCACGTGATGATCGGGTGTGATAAGCTCTACGTTCACATATAATGGATGCAAGCCAATTTTGCACACGCGGAATACTCGGGTTAAACTTGACGAGCCTAGCATATGCAGATATGGCCTCGGAATACTGGAGACCGAAAGGTCGAGCGTGAATCATATAGTAGATATGATCAACATAGAGATGTTCACCATTGAAAACTACTCCATCTCATGTGATGATCGGACATGGTTTAGTTGATATGGATCACGTGATCATTTAGATGACTAGACGGATGTCTATCTAAGTGGGAGTTCTTAAGTAATATGATTAATTGAACTTTAATTTATCATGAACTTAGTCCTGATAGTATTTTGCAAATTATGTTGTAGATCAATAGCTCGTGTTGTAGCTTCCCTATGTTTTTTATATGTTCCTAGAGAAAACTAAGTTGAAAGATGATAGTAGCAATGATGCGGACTGGGTCCGTGATCTGAGATTTATCCTCATTGCTGCATAGAAGAATTATGTCCTTGATGCAATGCTAGGTGAGAGACCTATTGCAGGAGCAGATGCAGACGTTATGAACGTTTGGCTAGCTCAATATGATGACTACTTGATAGTTTACTGCACCATGCTTTACGGCTTAGAACAGGGACTTCAAAAACGTTTTGAACACCACGGAGCATATGAGATGTTCCAAAGAGCTTAAATTGGTATTTCAGACTCATGTCGTGTCGAGAGGTATGAGACCTCTGACAAGTACTTCGCCCAAAAGATGGAGAAGAATTGCTCAGCTAGTCAGCATGTGCTCAGAATGTCTGGGTACTACAATCGATTGAATCAAGTGGGAGTTAATCTTCCAGATAAGATAAGTGATTGACAGAGTTCTCTAGTCACCATCACCAAGTTGTTGGAACTTCATGATGAACTGCAGTATGCAAGGGATGACGAAAACGATTCATGAGCTCTTCGTGATGCTGAAATCGACGAAGGTAGAAATCAAGAAAGAGCATAAAGTGTTGATGATTGACAACACCACTAGTTTCGATAAAAAGGCAAAGGGAAAGAAAGGGAACTTCAAGTAGAATGGCAAGCAAGTTGTCACTCCCGAAAAAAGCTCAAAGCTAGACCCAAGCCTGAAACTGAGTGCTTCTACTTCAAAGGAAATGGTCACTAGAAGCAGTATTGCCCCAAACATTTGGCGGATAAGAAGAGTGGCAAAGTTAACAAAGGTATATTTGATATACATGTTATTGATGTGTACCTTACTAGTGTTCATAGTAGCCCCTGGGTATTTGATACTTGTTCGGTTGCTAAGATTAGTAACTCGAAACAGGAGTTACAGAATAAACAAAGACTAGTTAAGTGACGATGTGTGTTGGAAGTGGTTCCAAGATTGATATGATCATCATCGCACACTCCTTATACTTTCGGGATTAGTGTTGAACCTAAATAAATGTTATTTGGTGTTTGCGTTGAGCATGAATATGATTAGATCATGTTTATTGCAATACCATTATTCATTTAAGACAAAGGATAATTGTTATTCTGTTTACAAGAATAAAACCTTGTATGGTCATACACCCAATGTTGATGGTTTATTGAATCTCGATCGTAATGATACACATATTCATAATATTGACGCCAAAAGATGCAAAGTTCATAATGATAGTGCAACTTATTTGTGGCACTGCCGTTTGGGTCATATCGGTGTAAAGCGCATGAAGAAACTCCATAAAGATGGACTTTTGGAATCACTTGATTATGAATCATTTGATATTGCAAACCGTGCCTTATGGGAAAGATGACTAAAACTCCGTTCTCCGGAACAATGGAACAAGCTAATGACTTATTGGAAATAATACATACCGATGTATGCAGTCCAATGAATGTTGAGGCTCGTGGCGGGTATCATTATTTTCTGACTTTCATAGATGATTTGAGCAGATATGGATATATCTACTTAATGAAACAAAAGTCTGAAACATTTGATAAGTTTAAAGAATTTCAAAGTGAAGTGGAGAATCATCGTAACAAGAAAATAAAGTTTCTACGATCTGATTGTGGAGGGGAATATTTGAGTTGCGAGTTTGGCCTTCATTTAAAACAATGTGGAATAGTTTCACAGCTCACGCCACCTGGAACACCACAGCGTAATGGTCTGTCCGAACCTCGTAACCGCACTTTATTGGATATGGTGCGATCTATGATGTCTCTTACCGATTTACCACTATCGTTTTGGGGTTATGCATTAGAGACAGCTGCATTCGCTTTAAACAGGGTACCATCTAAATCTGTTGAGACGACACCATATGAACTATGGTTTGGTAAGAAACCCAAGATGTCGTTTCTTAAAGTTTGGGGTTGCGATGCTTATGTGAAAAAGCATCAACCTAATAAGCTCGAGTCCAAATCGGAGAAATGTGTCTTCATAGGATACCCAAAAGAAACTATTGGGTACACCTTCTATCACAGATCTGAAGGCAAGATATCTATTGCTAATAATGGATCCTTTCTAGAGAAGGAGTTTCTCTCGAAAGAAGTGAGTGGGAGGAAATAGAACTTGATGAGGTAGTTGTACCTTCTCCCGAATTGGATAGTAGTTCATCACAGAAATCAGTTCCAGTGATTCCTACACCAATTAGTGAAGAAGCTAATGATGATGATCATGAAAATTCTGATGAAGTTACTACCGAACCTCGTAGGTCAACCAGAGTACGGTCCGCACCAGAGTGGTATGGTAATCCTATTCTAGAAGTCATGTTACTAGACCATGATGAACCTACGAACTATGAGGAAGCGATGATGAGCCCAAATTCCGTGAAATGGCTTGAGGCCATGAAATCTGAGATGAGATCCATGTATGAGAACAAAGTGTGGACTTTGGTGGACTAGCCCGATGATCGGCAAGCTATAGAATATAAATGGATCTTCAAGAGGAAGACGGACACTGATAGTAGTGTTACTATCTACAAAGCTCAACTAGTCGCAAAAGGGTTTCGACAAAGTTCAAGGTGTTGACTACAATGAGATTTCTCAACCATAGCGATGCTTAAGTCTGTCCGAATCATGTTAGCAATTGCCATATTTTATGCAATCTGGTAAATGGATGTCAAAACTATATTCTTTAAATGGATATATCTAAGGAGAGTTGTATATGATGCAACAAGAAGTTTTTTTAAATCCTAAAGGTGCTAACAAAGTGTGCAAGCTCCAGTGATCCATCTATGGACTGGTGCAAGCATCTCGGAGTTGGAATATACACTTTGATAATGTGATCAAAGCATATGGTTTTATATAGACTTTTGGAGAAGCCTATATTTACAAGAAAGTGAGTGGGAGCACTACAACCTTTCTGATAAGTATATGTGATTGACATATTGTTGGTCGGAAATAATGTAGAATTTTCTGAAAAGCATAAAGAAGAGTTTGAAAGGAGATTTTTAAAGAAAGACTTGGGTGAAGCTGCTTACATATTGAGCATCAAGATCTACAGAGATAGATCAAGACGCTTGATAAGATTTTTCAATTAGTACATACCTTGACAAAAAATTTAAAGAGTTTAAAATGGATCAGTCATAGAAGGAGTTCTTGCCTGTATGACAAGGTGTAAAGTTGAGTAAGACTCAAAGCCTGAACACGACAGAAGATAGAAAGAGAATGAAAGTCATTCCCTATGCCTCAGTCATAGGTTCTATAAAGTATGCCATGCTATGTACCAGACCAGTTGTGTGCCTTGCTATGAGTTTGGTAAGGGGGTACGATAGTGATCCAGGAGTGGATCATTGTATAGTGGTCAAAGTTATCCTTAGTTACCTAAGAGGACTAAGGAAATATTTCTCGGTTATGGAAGTGATAAAGAGTTCATCGTAAAGATTTAGGTTGATGCAAGGTTTTATACCGATCCAGATGACTCTGAGTCTCAATCTGGATACATATTGAAAATGGGAGCAATTAGCTAGAGTAGCTCCATGCAGAGCATTGTAGACATAGAACATTTGCAAAATACATACGGCTCTGAATGTGACAGACCCGTTGACTAAACTTATCTCATGAGCAAAACATGATCACACCTTAGTACTCTTTGGGTGTTAATCACATAGCGATATGAACTAGATTATTGACTCTAGTAAACCCTTTGGGTATTGGTCACACGGTGATGTGCACTATGGGTGTTAATCACATACAAATGTGAACTATTCGTGTTAAATCACATGGCGATGTGAACTAGATTATTGACTCTAGTGCAAGTGGGAGGCTGAAGGAAATATGCCCTAGAGACAATAATAAAGTTGTTATTTATATTTCCTTATATCATGATAAATGTTTATTATTCATGCTAGAATTGTATTTACCGGAAACTTAGTACATGTACGAATACATAGACAGAACGAAGTGTCCCTAGTATGCCTCTACTTGACTAGCTCGTTAATAAAAGGTGGTTATGTTTCCTAATCATAGACATGTGTTGTCATTTGATGAACGGGATCACATCATTAGACAATGATGTGATGGACAAGACCCATCTGTTAGCTTAGCATAATGATCGTTAAGTTTTATTGCTATTGCTTTCTTCATGACTTATACATGTTCCTCTGACTATGAGATTATGCAACTCCCGAATACTGGAGGAACACCTTGTGTGCTATCAAACGTCACAATGTAACTGGGTGATTATAAAGATGCTCTACAGGTGTCTCCGAAGGTGTTTGTTGGGTTGGCATAGATCGAGATTAGGATTTGTCACTCCATGTTTCGGAGAGGTATCTCTAGGCCCTCTCGGTAATGCTCATCACTATAAGCCTTGCAAGCAATGTGAATAATGAGTTAGTTGCGGGATGAAGCATTATGGAATGAGTAAAAAGACTTGCTGGTAACAAGATTGAACTAGGTATGAAGATACCGGCGATCGAATCTTGGGCAAGTAACATACCGATGACAAAGGGAACAACGTATGTTGTTGTGCGGTTTGACCGATAAAGATCTTCGTAGAATATGTAGGAGCCAATATGAGCATCTAGGTTCCGCTATTGGTTATTTATCGGAGATGTGTATTGATCATATCTACATAGTTTTTGAACCCACAGGGTCCGCATGCTTAAAGTTTGATGACAATTTGTATTATGAGTTATGTGTTTTGGTGACCGAAGTTTGTTCGGAGTCCCGATGAGATCACGTACATGACGAGGAGTCTCGAAATGGTCGAGAGGTGCATATTGATATATTGGAAGGTGGTATTCGGACACCGGAAGGGTTCCGGAGTGTATCGGGTACAAACCGGAGTACCGAAGGGGTTACCGGAACATCCCGGTGGAAGATATGGGCCATATGGGCCATAGAGGGAGGCTAACCAGCCCACAAAGGGCTGGTGCGCCTCCCGGCAAGGGAGGAGGCCGAATTGGACTAGGGAAGGAGGCGCACCCCCCGTCAAGGAGTGGTGTCCTAGTAGGACTCCTCCCCCCATGGCGCGCCCCTTGGTGGCCGGCCTCCTCCTTCCCTCGTTTATATACGGGCAGGGGGTATCCCAAAGACACAACATTGTCTTAGGCGTGTGTGGTGCCCCCTTCCACTGTTTACTCCTCCGATAGTATCATTATAGTGCTTCGAAGCCCTGCGCGGATCACATCATCAACACCGTCACCAAACCGTCGTGCTGACAAAACTCTCCCTCGACCCTTTGATCTATCAAGAGTTCGAGGGATGTCATCGAGTTGAACGTGTGCTGAACACGGAGGTGCCGTACGTTCGGTACTTGGATCGGTTGGATCGTGAAGACGTTCGACTACATCAACCGTGTTAACTAACACTTCTGCTTTCGGTCTATGAGGGTACATGGACACACCGTCCCCCTCTTGTTGCTATGCATCTCCTAGATGTATCTTGTGTGATCGTAGGATTTTTTGAAATTGCATGCTACATTCCTCAACAGACACATATTTCAGAATAGAGTCCCGACTGCTGATAGGCTACAAAGAAGAGATGGCCTAATTGTGTCATTTGTTAGCTATGTACTAGGAAAGAGCCTGAAACGACCGTTCATATTCTTTTCAAATGTCATCTCTCCGTTAATAGCATATAAAGATTTGGAGGGGTTATTGGACTTGCTCCCCCCTCCCCAATCCTACATGTGTGGCATGCTCGACATCCATGTTGGTCCCTTCTCATGGTATCTATTCATAAGTTATCTATAATTTTTTTATATCTCAGCCGTTTTCCAATGTTTTTGGATCCGCATCCATCCATTATCATCTCATCTCACTTCCAAATCAAGCAAACTACATCTAAAACTAGATCTAGCGTACTTAGACTAAAACCGTGAATTTTGAACAGACTGAATTTAGACTAACTAATATTTAACCTCTTATGGAGAGTAAGAAACACTTTAGGCAACTATGGATTAGTAAAAGCAACATAAAGTTTATTCAAGCATGTCAAGGCCAATACATATCTAAGACAAGAAGGACATAAAAGAGATAAAGATCGAGCGATGTTGAACGAATTAACAAGCATGGTCAAATAAATTTAAAAGCTTATTAAGCTAGCCAACAAAATTAAAAGCTACAACTGCTCATCAACTTGAAACAGCTGGACTCTGATATGAGGACTAGAAACTGACATTTGTTGCCGCATTAACACACAAACCACATGTTCTTTTGTTGGTGTCCTCCTCCTTCTTCTCCATCGCCGGCCTAATTAAATCTCCGGCATGTTCAGGTCAATGGTGTGCCATGCGATCGCCGCCGCGGCCACGAGTCCGAGTTTTCTTTCACTACTAGGGAAACCCTTATACACAGTATCTTAGCAGCAGCGCGGTTTAAAAACAAACGCTACTGCTAATTAGCAGTAGCGATCTTGACGAAAGCTCTCTACTAATTTCGCGGTAGCAGTAGCGCCTGATAACCCACAAGTGTAGGGGATCGCAACAGCTTTCGAGGGTAAAGTATTCAATCCAAATTTATTGATTCGACACAAGGGGAGCCAAAGAATATTCTTAAGTATTAGCAGTTGAGTTGTCAATTCAACCACACCTGGATAACTTAGTATATGCAGCAAAGTATTTAGTAGCAAAGTGGTATGATAATAAAGGTAACAGTGGCAAAAGTAAAGATAATAGTTTTGTAGTAATTGTAACAGTAGCAATGGAAAAGTAAATAAGCGAAACACAAGATGTGAAAAGCTCGTAGGCATTGGATCAGTGATGGATAATTATGTGGGATGCGATTCCTCGTGTAATAGCTATAACATAGGGTGACACAGAACTAGCTCCAATTCATCAATGTAATGTAGGCATGTATTCCGAATATAGTCATACATGCTTATGGAAAAGAACTTGCATGACATCTTTTGTCCTACCCTCTCGTGGCAGCGGGGTCCTAGCGGAAACTAAGGGATATTAAGGCCTCCTTTTAATAGAGAACCGGACCAAAGCATTAACACATAGTGAATACATGAACTCCTCAAACTACGGTCATCACCGAGAAGTATCCCGATTATTGTCACTTCGGGGTTGTCGGATCATAACACATAATAGGTGACTATAGACTTGCAAGATAGGATCAAGAACACACATATATTCATGAAAATATAATAGGTTCAGATCTGAAATCATGGCACTCGGGCCCTAGTGACAAGCATTAAGCATAGCAAAGTCATAGCAACATCAATCTCAGAACATAGTGGATACTAGGGATCAAACCCTAACAAAACTAACCTAATTACATGGTAAATCTCATCCAACCCATCATTGTCCAGCAAGCCTACGATGGAATTACTCACGCATGGCGGTGAGCATCATGAAATTGGTGATGGAGGATGGTTGATGATGACGACAACGACGAATCCCCCTCTCCGGAGCCACAAATGGACTCCAGATCATCCCTCCCGAGAGAGATTAGGGCTTGGCGGCGGCTTCGTATCGTAAAACGCAATGAAACTTTCTCTCTGATTTTTTTCTCCGTGAAACGGAATATATGGAGTTGGAGTTGAGGTCGGTGGAGCCTCAGGGGGCCCACGAGACAGGGGGGCAAGCCCCCTCCCTCGTGGACCGGGTGTGGGCCCCTGGTCTTGATTCTTTCACCAGTATTTTTTATATTTTCCAAAACTTGCCTCCGTGGATTTTCAGGTCATTCCGAGAACTTTTGTTTTCTACACATAAAACAACATCATGTCAGTTTTGCTGAAAACAGCGTCAGTCCGGGTTAGTTTCATTCAAAACATGCAAGTTAGAGTCCAAAACAAGGGCAAAAGTGTATGGAAAAGTAGATACGTTGGAGACATATCAACTCCCCCAAGCTTAAACCTTTGCTTGTCCTCAAGCAATTCAGTTGATAAACTGAAAGTGATAAAGAAAAACTTTTACAAACTCGGTTTGCTCTTGTTGTTGTAAACATGCAAAGCCAGCATTCAGGTTTCAGCAAATATTATGAACTAACCATACTCACAATAACACCTCGGTCTCACAATTACTCATATCAATGGCATAATCAGCTAGCGAGCCATAATAATAAAACTCGGATGACAACACTTTCTCAAAACAATCATAACATGATATAACAAAATGGTATCTCGCTAGCCCTTTCTGAGACCGCAAAACATATATGCAGAGCACCTTTAAAGATCAAGGACTGACTAGACATTATAATTCATGGTAAAAGAGATCCAGTCAAGTCATACCCAATATAAACCAATAGTAATGAATGCAAATGACAGTGTGCTCTCCAGCGGGTGCTTTTTAATAAGAGGGATGATGACTCAACATAAAAGTGAATAGATAGGCCCTTCACAGAGGGAAGCAGGGATTTGTAAAGGTGCCAGAGCTCAATTTTAAAATAGAGATTGAATAACATTTTCAGCGGCATACTTTCACTGTCAACGCAACAACTATGAGATGGATGTATCTTCCATACTACATGCATTATAGGCAGTTCCCAAACAGAATGGTAAAAGTTTATACTCCCCCACCACCAACAAGCATCAATCCATGGCTTGCTCGAAACAACGAGTGCCTCCAACTAACAACAACCCTGGGGGAGTTTTGCTTAATTATATTGATTTGCTTTGATTTTTTTGGATCATGGGGCTGGGCATCCCGGTTACCAGCCCTTTCTCGTGAATGAGGAGCGGAGTCCACTCCTCTTGAGAATAACCCACCTAGCATGGAAGATATAGGCAGCCCTAGTCGAGACATGAGCTGCTCGAGCATACAAAACAGAATTTCATTTTTTTGAGCATCAGTACAGACACAAGCGCTCATATACACACACATACACTCACCCCTATGAACGCACACCCTACCCCTATGAGCACCTCCGAGAGACTGAGCCGGCATATCATCTTGAGATTTACGAAGCCACCATAGGCGCCTCGTTGTCGACGGGAACGTCTCCTCCCACTGAAAGCGCATCGCCAGAAATCCTGAAATAAATTCAGGAATAATGAGAGCACTAGGATTTGAACCCTGGTGGGTTGGGGATACCACTGTCCACCTAACCATCTCAACCACAGGTTGGCACTTACAAACTTGGAACGGCAGGTAAATACCGCATATAGGAAGGTATGGTGGACTCATTGGAATAACTTTGGGGTTTAAGGAGTTTGGATGCACAAGCAGTATTCCCGCTTAGTACAGGTGAAGGCTAGCAGAAGACTAGGAAGCGACCAACTGAGAGAGCGACAACAGTCATAAACATGCATTAAAATTAATTCACACCGAGTACAAGCATGAGTAGGATATAATCTACCATGAACATAAATATCATGAAGGCTATGTTGATTTGTTTCAACTACATGTGTGAACATGTGCCAAGTCGAGTCACTCAATTCATTCAAAGGAGGATACCATCCCATCATACCACATCATAATCATTTTAATAGCATGTTGGCACGCAAGGTAAAACCATTATAACTCATAGCTAATCAAGCATGGCACAAGCAACTATAATCTCTAAATGTCATTGCAAATATGTTTACTTCATAATAAGATGAACCAGAAACGATGAACTCATCATATTTACAAAAACAAGAGAGGTCGAGTTCATACCAGCTTTTCTCATCTCAACCAGTCCATCATATATCATCATTATTGACTTTCACTTGCACGACCAAACGATGTGTATAATAATAGTAGTGCACGTGCATTGGACTAAGCTGGAATCTGCAAGCATTAAATTCAAGAGAGAAGACAAGGTAATATGGGCTCTAAGTTAAATAAACAATCGTGCATATGAGATCCACTAAACATTTTCAATATGGTCTTCTACTATTGACCCCCAAAGAAAATAAAAACTATTTACACGGGAAAGCTCCTAACAAGTAAGAAGAAGAACGAGAAATCTTTTTGGGTTTTTCAATTTAATTACTACTACAAGCATGGAAATTAAACTAACTATTTTTTTGGTTTTTTCTCAAGGTTTAACAAACACACAATAAAAAGGCAAGAAAAAGAAAATTAAACTAGCATGGATAATACAATGAACGAGTATGAGCAGCGACGACTAGAATGGTGTGTGAACATGAATGTAAAGTTGGTGAGAAATACGTACTCCTCCAAGCTTAGGCTTTTGGCCTAAGTTGGTCTAATGCCAAGGGTAGCCTAGCTGATATCCGTAGTTGTAACTGGGGTCGTACTGAGATGCAACAGCGAATGCCTCCTGAGCTGCGGCATGTTGGCGAGCCGCCTCCGCTCTCCCCTCGTGTTCAGCTGCTTCCTCCCTGGTAACAACATATCTTCCTTTTGCCTGGTAATCAAAAAGGAAAGGAGCATGAAGAGTAACATGGACAGAGCTATGTTTGTCAAAGATTAGTTGATACTGGAGGAATTGTTCATTCCTCTTAAGAAAATGATGTTTGACCATAGCGTCATAATCTAAATAAGTTGGAGGCAACATCATATCACCCTCTCGAGGGGCTATACCAAGATAATTGGCCACACAGGTCACGTAAATTCCTCCAAATAAATCTCCAGCCCTACCATTATTATGCAACCTACATGCAACTATTGCCTCCAAGTTATAATCTTTATAACCTAACATGGCACTCTTGAGGACACAAAGATCAGGGACACACATATGACATGTTTCATCTTTACCGTTAATGCATCTACCAATGAAAAGAGCAAAATAATGTATAGCAGGAAAATGAATGCTCCCTATGGTAGCTTTGCTATGTCCCTAGATTCTCTCACAGTAATACTAGCAAGAAAATCTCTAAATTCAGATTTGTGGGGATCATTAATATTACCCCACTGCGGAAGTTTGCAAGCAGTTGTAAAATCCTCAAAGTCCATGGTATAAGATGTATCATAGATATCAAATAGGACACTCGGAGAATTACGTGTACATTTATATTTAAACCTTCACACAAATGAATCAGTCAATTGATAGTACTGAGGACACTTATCTTGTAAGAAGTCCACCAGATCGGCATTACGCACATACGCGTCAAATTCCTCCTTAAAGCCTACTTCGACCATAAAATCGTCGGATGGCCACTCACAAGCTTGTACTTCCGCGTCCCTCGGTAGTTCATCGTCTTGCTCACGTATAGCAATCCTGGGTCCTTTCTTTACTGAGGAACCACCTTGGTACATTCTCTTAGACATATTTCTGAAAATTATTGAAATTTTAGTAATTTCAAAATAAAAGTGAATAAAACTAAACAATATTGGTAGAAACTACTCCTACTAATGCCTAGAGCCTATATCATGCATTAGAATTACTTGGGACCTCATAAATTTGACATGCAAGCTCAAGAACAGGTTCACCTATGCAGTAAAAATTTGCAATGAATAAAGCACTAGAACAAAAACTAATTGGACCAACAGAGGAGTTACATACCAAGCAACAATCTCCCAAAGGAGTTTTGTGAATGGAGCTTTGAGCAAGGAGATCGAAAATCGCAGCAAAATGAGCTAGAACTCGTGCTTGAGCTAGATGGGGATTTTTTTGGGAAGAAGATGGAGTGTATGGGTGCTGGCATAAGTGGAGGGGGGCCACCATAGGCCCACGAGACAGGGGGGCGCCCAGGGGGTGTGGGCGCGCCCTCCACCCTCGTGGCCTAGTGCTTGCCCCTCCTGCAGTGATTTCAGTGCCTAAAATCCTCAAATATTGCATAAAAATCATACCAAATTTGCAGGGCATTTGGAGCACTTTTATTTTTGGGATATTTTTTTTAATGCACGGATAATTCAGAAAACAGACGAATAATACTATTTTTTCTTTGTTTATTCTAAATAACAGAAAGTAAAAAGAGGGTATAGAAGGTTGTGCCTTCTAGTTTCATCCATCTCATGATCATCAAAATGAATCCACTAACAAGGTTGACCTAGTCTTGTTAACAAACTCATTCCGAATAACACGGAGTCGGAGAAATTTCCAATAACACTAAGTTACCTCAACGGGGATATGAACATCCCCAACAATAAGAATATCATACTTTTTCTTGACAATAGGGAGAGGAAATTCAAAACCACCAATAATGATAGTTGGAACTTTTCCAATAGAATTGATGCTATGAACATGAGATTGTTTCCTCCGAAAGTGTACTGTATGCTCATTACCATTAACATGAAAAGTTACATTGCCTTTGTTGCAATCAATAACAGCCCCTAGAATATTCAAAAAGGGTCTATCAAGGATAATCGACATACTATCGTCCTCGGGAATATCAAGAATAACAAAGTCCATTAAGATAGTGACATTTGCAACCACAACAGGCACATCCTCACAAATACTGATAGGTATGGCAGTTGATTTATCAGCCATTTGCAAAGATATTTCAGTAGGTGTCAACTTGCTCAATTCAAGTCTAAGATATAAATAGAGAGGCATAACACTAACACCGGCTCCAAGATCACATAAAGCACTTCTAACATAGTTTCTTTTAATGGAGCATGGTATAGTTGGTACCCCCGGATCTCCAAGTTTCTTTGGTATTCCACCCTTAAAAGTGTAATTAGCAAGCATGGTGGAAATTTCATCTTCCGGTATCTTTCTTTTGTTTGTAATGATATCCTTCATATACTTAGCATAAGGATTTACTTTAAGCATATTAGTTAAGCGCATACGTAAGAAGATATGTCTAATCATTTCAGCAAAGCGCTCAAAATCCTCATCATCCTTTGTCTTGGATGGTTTAGGAGGAAAGGGCATGGGTTTCCGAACCCATGGTTCTCTTTCTCTACCGTGCTTCCTAGCAACAAAATCTATCTTATCATAACGTTGATTCTTTGATTGTGGGTTATCAAGATCAACAGCAGGTTCAACTTCTACTTCATAATTTTTGCTAGGTTGAGCATCAACATGAACATTATCATTAACATTATCACTAGGTTCATGTTCATCACCTGATTGTGTTTCAGCATCAGAAATAGAAATATCATTGGGATTCTCAGGTGTGTCTACAATGGGTTCACTAGAAGCATGCAAAGTCCTATCATTTTTCTTTTTCTTCTTTTTAGAAGAATTAGGTGCCTCTAAATTATTTCTCTGAGAATCTTGCTCGATTCTCTTAGGGTGGCCTTCAGGATACAAAGGTTCCTGAGTCATTCTACCAGTTCTAGTAGCCACTCTAATAGCAAAGTTAGGTTTATTATTTAATTCATCAAGCAAATCATTTTGAGCTTTAAGTACTTGCTCAGCTTGAGTAGCAACCATAGAAGCATATTTGCTAATGAGTTTAAGTTCACCTTTAACTCTAACCATATAATCACTCAAGCGTCCTATCTCGAAAGCATTGTTCTTTAATTCTCTACCAACATAAGCATTAAAACTTTCTTGTCTAGCCATAAAGTCATCAAATTCATCTAAGCATGGGCTATGAAATTTAGTAGAATGGATTTCAACTTTATCATATCTATAGAGAGAATTTACCTTTACTACCTGTGTGGGTTATCAAGACAATGTGGTTCTTCGACAGGTGGTATATTAAGACCATGTATTTCTTCAATAGGTGGTAAATTCTTTACATCTTCAGCTTTTATACCTTTTTCTTTCATTGATTTCTTTGCCTCTTGCATATCTTCGGGACTAAGAAATAGAACACCTCTCTTCTTAGGAGTGGGTTTAGGAATAGGCTCAGGAGTTGGCTCAATTGGTTCAGGAATTGCCTCGGGAATTGGCTCAGGTAGAGTCCAATTATTTTCATTAGTCAACATATTATTCAATAGTAATTCAGCTTCGTCGATTGTTCTCTCCCTGAAAACACAACCAACACAACTATCCAAGTAGTCCTTGGAAGCATCGGTTAGTCCAGTATAAAAGATATCAAGTATTTCATTTTTCTTAAGAGGATGATCAGGCAAATCATTATGTAATCGGAGAAGCCTCCCCCAAGCTTGTGGGAGACTCTCTTCTTTGGTTTGCACAAAATTATATATTTCCCGCAAGGCAGCTTGTTTCTTATGAGCAGAGAAATATTTAGCCGAGAAGTAATAAATCATATCCTGGGGACTACACACACAACCAGGATCAAAAGAATTAAACCAAGTCTTAGCATAACCCTTTAATGAGAACGGAAATATCTTAAGGATATAATAATAGCGGGACTTCTCATCATTAGTAAACAGGGTGGCTATATCATTGAACTTGGTAAGATGTGCCACAACATTTCAGATTCAAGGCCATAAAAAGGATCAGATTCAACCAAAGTAATAATCTCAGGATCAACAGAGAATTCATAATCCTTATCAGTAACACAGATAGGTGAAGTAGCAAAAGCAGGGTCAGGTTTCATTCTAGCATGAAGAGACTGCTGCTTCCATTTAGCTAATAACTTTTTAAGATCATATCTATCTTTACAAGCAAAGATAGCTCTAGCAGCTTCCTCTTCCATAACATAACCCTCAGGAACAATAGGTAATTCATAATCAGGGGGAGAACTTTCATCATCACTATCATCAATAATAGCATCTTCAATAATTTCATTCTCTCTAACCCTAGCAAGTTGTTCATCAAGAAATTCACCTAATGGCAAAGTGGTATCACACATAGAAGTAGTTTCATCATAAGTATTATGCATAGAAGAAGTGGCATCATCAATAACATGCGACATATCAGAATTCATAGTAGTAACAGGTTTAGGTGTCGCAAGCTTACTAATAATAGAAGGAGAATCTAGTGCAGAGCTAGATGGCAATTCCTTACCTCCCCTCGTAGTTGAGGGCAAAATCTTGGTTCTTTCATCCTTCAAGTTCCTCATAGCGATCAACAGATATAAATCCCAAGTGACTCAAAGAATAGAGCTATGCTCCTCGGCAACAGCGCCAGAAATTAGTCTTGATAACCCACAAGTGTAGGGGATCGCAACAGCTTTC
This sequence comes from Triticum aestivum, assembly GCF_018294505.1. Lineage (NCBI taxonomy): Eukaryota > Viridiplantae > Streptophyta > Magnoliopsida > Poales > Poaceae > Triticum > Triticum aestivum. The sequence goes on along the minus strand of NC_057807.1, from coordinate 46,637,533 downwards.
GAGGGTAAAGTATTCAACCCAAATTTATTGATTCGACACAGGGGGAGCCAAAGAATATTCTTAAGTATTAGCAGTTGAGTTGTCAATTCAACCACACCTGGATAACTTAGTATCTGCAACAAAGTATTTAGTAGCAAAGTGGTATTATAATAAAGGTAACGGTGGCAAAAGTAAAGATAATAGTTTTGTAGTAATTGTAACAGTAGCAACGGAAAAGTAAATAAGCGAAACACAAGATGTGAAAAGCTCGTAGGCATTGGGTCAGTGATGGATAATTAAGTCGGATGCGGTTCCTCATGTAATAGCTATAACATAGGGTGACACAAAACTAGCTCCAACTCATCAATCTAATGCAGGCATGTATTCTGAATATAGTCATACATACTTATGGAAAAGAACTTGCATGACATCTTTTGTCCTACCCTCCCGTGGCAGCGGGGTCCTAGCGGAAACTAAGGGATATTAAGGCCTCCTTTTAATAGAGAACCGGACCAAAGCATTAACATATAGTGAATACATGAACTCCTCAAACTACGGTCATCGCCGAGAAGTATCCCGATTATTGTCACTTCGGGGTTGTCGCATCATAACACATAATAGGTGACTATAAACTTGCAAGATAGGATCAAGAACACACATATATTCATGAAAACATAATAGATTCAGATCTGAAATCATGGCACTCGGGCCCTAGTGACAAGCATTAAGCATAGCAAAGTTATAGCAACATCAATCTCAGAACATAGTGGATACTAGGGATCAAACACTAACAAAACTAACTTGATTACATGGTAAATCTCATCCAACCAATCACCGTCCAGCAAGCCTACGATGGAATTACTCACGCACGGCGGTGAGCAGCATGAAATTGGTGATGGAGGATGGTTGATGATGATGACGGCGATGAATCCCCCTCTCCGGAGCCCCGAACGGACTCCAGATCAGCCCTCCCGAGAGAGATTAGGGCTTGGTGGCGGCTCCGTATCGTAAAACACGATGAAACTTTCTCTCTGATTTTTTCTCCACGGAACGCAATATATGGAGTTGGAGTTGAGGTCGGTGGAGCCTCAGGGGGCCCACGAGATAGGGAGGCGCGCCCAGGGGGGTGGGCGCGCCCCCACCCTCATGGATAGGGTGTGGGCCCCCTAGTCATGATTCTTTCGCCAGTATTTTTTATATTTTCCAAAACTTGCCTCCGTGGATTTTCAGGTCATTCCGAGAACTTTTGTTTTCTACACATAAAACAACATCATGGCAGTTCTGCTGAAAACAACGTCAGTCCGGGTTAGTTTCATTCAAATCATGCAAGTTAGAGTCCAAAACAAGGGCAAAAGTGTTTGGAAAAGTAGATACGTTGGAGACGTATCAGCGCCCTAGATGAAACAAGCGCTACTACTATAATTGCCATGGCGTTGCCTCCAGTCTAGATATAGTAGTAGCGCCCTTCCCTGGACGCGCTGCTGCTAAAGTACTTAGTAGCAGCGTTTTTCTTCAAAACTCGCTACTGCTAAGTATTGCACCTAATTAAGTTTAGACTTATCAGTAGCGTTTTTACATAAAACGCGCTATTGCTACATTAGCTATAGCACGTTTACTAAAGTGCGCTACTGCTAGTTCGACTTAACCACCCGCAGGCTCAAAATTTTGCTAAGTCCTCCATTCCCCCTGTTCCCCTACTTCTGCTGTCGCCGCCCGAGCCTACCCTCACCACCACCGCCCGAGGCCGCCCTCAACCTCACCGCCGCCGCCCGCCGCCGCTCTCGACCTCATTGCCGCCGCCGCCGCTCTCGACCTCACCGCTGCCGTCCTCGACCTCACCGCCGCCGCCCTAGACCTCACTGCCGCCGCCCGAGCCCGCCCAGCACCGCCGCCTCCCGATCCCGAGCCCGCCCTCGCCGCCCCTACCTCTCCGTCGCTGAGCACCTCCCCACCACCGCCTCTCCCCTCTCTGTAAGCCTCCCACCCCTCCCCCACCCCCTTTCTCTCTGCTTAGTTAGTACTAGATGTCTTTTAGTAGTAGTAGATGCTAATTTAGGGTTCATAGATAATGATTTTTAGTAGTAGTAGATGTTAATTAGTAGTAGTGATGGTACTAGTTAACTAGGGCAGTATGGTTAATAGTAGATGTTTTTACTATTGTATAATGTAGTTTATATTTACTGTTTTTAGTAAGTGTTTAAAATAATTAGTAAGTAAATTAATAAACTAGTTGAACTAGTTTAGTTTTAGTTGAACTATTTTAGTAAGTAAATTAATAAACTAGTTGAACTAGTTGAATTAATAGAACTAATGTATTTTTAGTAAGATAATTAATATAACTAGTTGAACTACTTTATTTTTAGAAAGAACTAGTTTTTTCTTCTATTTATAGTAAGTTTATATTTAGTAAGAACTAGTTGAATTAATAGAACTAGTTGAACATGTCATATTTGTTGTTATTTTTTTAGTTTAAGCAATTATTCGGGATGTATTAGTGATAACTTATAGGGTTTTTGCTTTTGCAGAAATCAAGGAGCCCCTCCATCATCCCCACCATCGTCCCCGTCACCGACCCCCTCCGACCTCGAGGTGAGACCAGCCAAATCTCCATGTATATCTTGTGTTGCTCAAATAGGATATGTGGTTGCCCAAGTGGCCGGTCATGTTCAGGTTACACCTCCGAGTGGCCTATGTTTTGCCGGAGTGTTGATTAATTTCCGTTTCGGCAAATTTCAGGCGCTCGATATGTCTTTTTTTAGCAAAGGTCATGCCGGATTTTTCCGTGAATTCTGGCATGACTTGTGCTAGAATATGTAGGAAATATCGAGTGGCCTGAATTTTCTCAAAAAATAATGATCTAATTTAGGTTTTTAGTACATATATTTAATTATACAAGTTTAATCTTTGAATTATGAACGCAGGAAATGCCGTACTCGGACGATGACAGTCTCCTGGGGGAGTGCAGCTGGTGCCACGACGATCGAGGTCTGTGCGACAGGTTCCTTCAGCTGGACGAAGATTGGCGCTTCAGCATTAAGCTCGAGGAGACCTTCGATATTGAAATGGTACGCAACGACGACAAGTGTTTTTTCGTAATTAAGCATCACTTCAACTATTTCAATGTCTAATTTTCATATTTTACAATTCGACTAGCTTATCCCATGCCATGCAAGACGCTATGTCTTGGAGAGGATGGGTTTTGAAGACCGTGAAAATTTTGAAACAAAGAAAATACACCTAAGGACCCATCATGATATGGATTTTGAAGTAAATCTGTACAATTCTCAGAGCATAACCCATTTTGGTTGCCAAAATTGGGAAGCACTTTGCAAAATGTATGGTTTATATGAGGGTATGATTGTCACCATGGATCTTGGTGATCCTGATATCGAGCAAGACAATATGGACATTTGGGTCTTTGTTGATACGCTTTCGATTCTACCGCAATGTGAGTTTCTCAAACATAGTTATTAACTAATTTATATTGTTTATTTCAAAATAGTTGATAGCTTATTTCCATTGACAACTTATTTTGATTCTTCAAAGAATATGCGGAAGATGGTAGACAAAACCCACCACAATGATGGCTCCGAATTAACTTATAAGGAGAAAAGTCATCTGATCACATTTTGTACTTATCTTTAGAATTACAATACCTATTATCGAACTCCTCCAAATTATGTTTAATACGTGCCACTAGTGCACGTGTTGAACCACGGTAACTTCTATGGAGATACCCTGGTAAGATTTTTTACTATTACGACATCCGTGCATCTTTTGCATACTTCTAAAACTAGTACATCATTGCTAACTACGAAGTTATTACTATGTTTTTCAACAGAAAATCCCGATGGATTGTGTGCCGCATCAGATGTATCAGAATGGTCGCCTTGCAGTTCTGAACATACAACCAGGTCAATCTACGAATCTCACCTGTGCATATCGGATCTCTAAAACCGGTGAACACATGCTAATCAAAGAATGGAAAAAATGTTTGGACATTCGCAAGGAGGTTCTTAGAAGTAACATTAAGCAAAAGGCAGAAATTGGAGACAGGATAATCTCCATTCTCCATAATGGAGAGTCAGGGGCTATCTTATTTTTTGCTATTTTACCTTAGAGAATATAGTAGGTCCTAAGAGAATGTAGTAGGTCCTATGAGGTACAATATGTTTATTATGTGGTATAATGTGTTAGAGTTGATGATGAGGAGTACTTGTGATTATGACTAGTGACCAATTTGCTATGTGATGTCTCATTGATGAAAACGATGATCTTGAGGAGGTGTTATATGACAATGATGTATTATGATGATAAGTTGTTAATGATATGATGATGATGATATTTATTATATCATTGGGTTTCACCGTGGATTAGTTTCAAGTGGATGGACATCCACTTGAAACTAGTCCACGGTTCTTTCACCCCGTGATGTAGTAACTCATTATGATGTAAAAACAATCTCTAAATTCCTGTTGTGTGAAAAGTTGTGTAAAGGTGTATGAATACAACATGAAATAAAAAAATACGAAATAATAGTAGTAGCGCGGGTAGGGAGAAGCGCTACTACTAATTACCAGTAAATCGATTTAGCAGTAGCGTTGGTTGAGGCACACTACTGCTAACCTTTAGCTGTAGCGCCGTACCAGTAGCGCTCCAGCCCGCGCTACTGATAGGCCTAAAACCCGCGTTGCTGCTAGGCTTTTCCCTAGTAGTGTTTGCTTGTTTCCGCCGTAGGTGTTGCTGCGCCTGACATGTGAGCGAAGCGCGGAGGAGTTGGGGAAAGTGCTCATGCACCACACACACGGGTGCAATCTCCCATCTGGATGGATTTTCATGTGCGCATTAAGGCCGCGAGACTTGTTGAACCTCTTGAGACACAGGGGGCACTCGTGTAACAGTTGTTGGCTCTCCTGCTGCAACACTTGGTTCTCCACTGCCGTGGCCATGGTCGTGAGCGATTTGCAGGGCTTGATTGGTTGTGTGGACGCTTTGTTGGGCTTGCTGAATGGCACTTTGTTCGTCGCGACAACGTATCGTGCTTGGGTGGATGACAATGCCAGAGCAGGGGCTGGTTGAGTCACAATCACCGGGTTTGGCGCTTGGCTCAGTGGGACCACCCGCTCTAGCACCAGATTTGGCCCGACAGCGACTACCGACGATGGTGGCGGCGCTTGTGTGGGACCTTGCCTTGGAGCAACCACGATCACTGAAGACGATGTTTGGTTGGTCACCTCGGCTGCCGGCGCACCCTGGGCTAAATCGCGGGCTACGCCCACTGGAATATCTACCACGTGTGGTGGCAAAGGCGGTGGCGGTGGTCGCGTTGTATCATGGTCAAGGAATGCAGGATGCTCACCCCAGATGCCATTGGCCAGCATCATCAGCGAAAAAGCGAGGTTCTCCTCCTCGGAGCTGAGTCCACGGCTAGGGTGGTGCGTGGAGCATGGTAGCGAGATTGCCGGTGGTAGCGAAGGCTGGTTATCGGCAGGTCGGCTCGTGGGCATGCGGCTGGCGCTGGCGGCCAGGAGATCTTGGTCATAGACCTTACGAGGGACGAGAGCGGAAGAGATAGATGGTGTCGAAGCAAAGAACAAGGGAAAGAGGACTAGTGTGCTTGTGTTGTGCTTGCGCGAGATAAATATAAAGGGGGTCCTGAAAGGGGAGCAATGTTGTCATCATCTATCAACTAGTAACGCCTGAGGTATGTGACGTGACACATGGTAGCGATAAGCATGGTCATGTTGCCAATAGATCTATCACTACAGTTAGCAGCGCACATTAGAGAATCATGTGTTGAGTAATTATTGTGGTTGATTTTTTCTACCGAGTTATTCTAAGATGCTCCTCTTACCTTCTACTCCGAGACCATTCATTAACGGTACATTTGACCATTCATCAACGGAGTATGAGGTAAGAGAAATGTTTAATCTCAACTGTCCATTCATCAACGGTACATTTTTTTGAGCGAAAACAGTTGCCTTATTATTACTTAGTAGTGCATGGCACCATCAGCCACTAAAGAATCTCGAATACAAACTAGAGAAGCACTAAACCAAGTTTTGCATAAATTTAAAAGGCAACCCTCCCTAGCTAAGTTATGAGCAGCTTTGTTCACTGTTCACCTGGCCCAAGCCACTCAATACTCGGTGACGCCCGACAAAATCACCTTTATCTCCTGGATAAGAGGACCATGCATACTATTCTAATTATATCAACTACTTGTTTATTTTGCTTTTGATACCAAATATTCATGGAATGCATGCATACATAATATGCATGCCTCATTATTGGATAACACATTTTTACGTATTTTCTAGTCATCAAAATTTTCTAAGAAATACAAAATTTTGCTCTAATCTCGTATTACCATTGTAAAATATATATTTAGTTCATACTAAATATACCTTGTAACATTGTATTAGTTTCACTATCAGTTACGAAAAACTATCTAATCAGTCGGAGATCCGAAATTTCAGCGTGAAACATTACATAGATATAGTAAGTTAAACCATATCAAAAAAAATATTGTAGGCGGATTTGTTATTTTTTTTTTCTATGTTGGAATTTTGTTTCACATCAACTGAATTATTTTTCACTTCAAAGTTATTTTGTTCCTAGTTTTTTTCCCTTATGGTATTCAAGTGAGTACTTAGATTTTAGTTAAAAGGTTCAAAAGTTACCAAGAATTTTCCTTAAAAAAAGTTACCAAGAATTAGCTGTGTTTTACTCACTACACGAATATGCAATTTGTATACTTTGTGTGGTGAAAGTGACACGTCTATTCACTATCCAAGTTGGCTACCTATCAACCTAGCTATAAAAAAAAATGTAATGACAGAGACGTGGCATGTAGAAAAGTGACATGGAAATTTGAGCACTACATGCTATATTTCCTAATTTAACATCATGTTTTAATGACATAGTTAATTTTTTTTCTTATTTGCATAAAGGGAAAAATTTCAAGAGGTGATACTAGCCATCGGATGTTGCAAAATGGACGGTTCATACTAATTGGGCCCATCCTTAAATTTCGTTTTGCATACTTATTTGGGCCCGCCTAATAATGACTAAATCCCAAATATGTACTGCCTCTCTGCTGCTTCCCGAAGAAAGAAACCATCCACGTTTCAACCCTTGGCCGCGCGCGCCGCCGCCGTTCCCTTGTGGCAACCATGGCCGGCCCTGGCAGTGGCAGACCAGCCGGCGGCGAAGGCTACTGTGATGTGATTTATTCACCCTATCCGCAGTCGTCGCCTTTTGCTCCTCGCCTGACCGACCTGTTCCAACAATTCGGCCTGGACAAGATCCGCGATATCATGAACCGTCCCGATGGCAAGACGTTCGAGCAGAGGATCATCCACTTACGAGAGGTGAGCGTGCTCCATCCATCCCTTCTCTCATCTAGTTTTTCTTCCATTCAGATTTCAGGTCTCCCCTGTGTCTCAAGATCGTTACAATTCGTCGCCCCTGTGCTGGATCTGCAAACCTCATTCAATCTTTTTAAGATATATTCTCCCTAACTTTTATTCAGGAACTGGATGCTTTCGAACGTGCTCGTAACATATTCTACATGGTCGAGGTCGACGATGACGAGGATGAGGATGAGGACGAGGACGAGGAGGATGAAAATGTAGGACAGATGGTAACAAACTCAAGTCGATCCATAAAATATACTCCCTCTGTTCCTTGATATAAGGTGTATAGATTTTTGAGAAAAAATCCGAAATATAAGGTGCATTGCGTTGCACCACTCGTTTGGATAATTTATTTTTGGAATTTGATTACATTTCCTTATATCAGGCAAGATCCTCTATATACTCATGTCAATTAGTCAGGTGTAATCTCGACCAAAACTTGTGAAATTTCCCCTCCATGTGCGTTCTTTAATTTCCGTGCCAAAAACTATATACTCTATATTTAGGAATGGAGGGAGTATAATTTTGTGTTGGGCGAATTTGCCTCTTCAGTCCTCGACATATACCTGCTTCTTTTTTTGAGCTGCTAATACCTGCTTCTAATATGTACAGTACATTATTTCTGTCTATTAATTCAGCTCTTAGGTGATGAAGAAAACCCAGATACCGCAAAACGGCCACATGCTCCTATTGAAGGCGAACTGGAGTGCGAGAAGCCAAAGATGGCACAAGACTTGAGGTGCCGATTATGAGAAGAACCTGAGGCTGGACGGACAGAGAATTCCTCGCGATAGTTAGTGATTTATGTGTGCTGTATGGATCACACAGCCTATGTTTTCTTAGTTTACATTGCACCAACAAATTTCAAGATGCACTTGTTTATTCTCTTGAGTAAGCTGCGGTTTGGACAATCTAAAATGTTTAGAGATTCAATTGTTTATACTTCAGAGTAAGCTGCAGTTGGTCTGTAGTTTACTCAGTACTCCCTCTGTAAAGAAATATAAGAGCGTTTAGATCACTGACTAGTGATCTAAACGCTCTTATATTTCTTTAGGGGAGGAGTACTAATTATTCCAATGCATTTCTTCATGGACAAAACACGGCTAATTAGGACTGCAGTCATTAACATCACTTTTACTGCTGAAGTATTAACAATAGATGGCTGTTAAAATGACACCTAGTTCAACATACTCGGGTAGCTTTACACGTTGTCTGAACTCTGGTTATATGGAAGCCTAAATTTTTTGCAGAATAATTTATATGATGATAGCGTACCAGCATCAGTGTTCGCCATCAAAATGGCGGCCGACTTCGATGCCTTCGGGCTGGGATTCAATTCAATCATTTGGTTTATGGGCTATGTTGTTTGAAGTATGGCTTGAGGTTTAGGTTCCCGCATAAAGAAAATGTATGGCTTGAGGAGGATCTGCTGCACCTCCTTGAAGACCACCCTCGTGGACAAAAGTGATAACCATGCTAATGGGATTTGGAGTGTCAAAACTACGGCCTGCAGTCTTTATTCTTCAGTTAGTAGACGATATTCAGTTAAGGAACGCCTTTGATGGATGCTGGCGAGAAGGATCCAACGGCTCACTTCGCGCTCCCCGCCGTTTAATGCAGTGTGTAGTTTACTATGGTCGTGAGGTAGCTGTTTATGTAGCTGGCTATAAGATGCCTCACACTGGCTTCTGATGGATCATTCCTCAATATGAGATTTCTCTCAACAACAAAAAAACATATAGTGATGGATATTCCTCAGCATCTACTGTTTCCCCCTTGGTTTCCAAAAAGCCCAAGAAATTTTAAAGGTGTGACTAGATGCATTGGAAAATGCATGAGATAATCTTTCCAAAAATACAAAGATCACCCGATCTGAAGTCACAGGCCTCTGTAATCTGAGTCTGAATCCAAGACGTGGGGTATGTAGTTTGTAAGGCCTTATTTGTATTTTGCCCTCACCCGCCTTTTCAAGCGGGGGCGTCAATTAATTGGCCAAGAATTTCGCTGCCATCAGGATCTCCCGCGCAGGACACACGATCAGAAGGGGTGGCCAATTTTTTGACTCGGATACGAAAATTTGGGAGCTATCCAAAAGCCCGTCTGCCATCCAAACGACTTCTCCCTCTGAATTTCACTCTACCCCCTTCCCCTCTAAATTTCATCAAGTCCTCCGCCTCAGTCTATAAATTTCCTCCATGAGAAAATTCTGTAGATGTAGCTCACTTGCAATAATGGGAGTATCTATTCATAAGCTGTCCACATAAATAATTCTATCTCAAGTCTCTTCCCTATGTTTCTGGATCTGCATCCAACCATTAGCATATCACTCACTTCATACATATGCAAACTAAATATTGAAACTTGATCTAACATGGGTACACAAAACTCCACGATTCGAATATGCCAAATTTAGACTAACTAATATGCAACCTTAACCAAGAGTTAGGAAACTTTGAGGCGGCTAAGAATTAATAAAAGCGAATAAAGTTTATATAATCATGTAAACGCAAATACATGACCAAGACAGAGGACATACAAGAAAGAAAGATCGGACCATGGTGATCCAATCAACAAGCACAAGATAAAAACACGGTCTGACAATAAAAGCCAAAGCTAGCTACCAAAATTAAATACTACAGCTGTTCATCAACTTGAAACTGACGGACTTTAATATGAGGACCAGAAACTGACGTTTATTGCCGCATTAACACACCAACCGCAAGTTCTTTGTCGCTGTCTTCCTCCTTCTCCATCGCCGACCTAATTAAATCTCCGGCATGTTCAGGTCGATGGTGTGCCATGCAATCGCCGCCGCGGCTACGGGTGCAACCGTGCAAGCCTTCTTGGCTTGTTTCCGCCGCAGGTATTGCTTCGCCTGACGTGTGAGCGAAGCGCGGAGGAGGTTGGGAAAGTGCTCATGCACCACACACACGGGTGCATCCTCCCATCAGGATGGGTTTTCATGTGCACATTAGGTGGCGTTTGGTTCGTTGGCTATCCTTGGGGTGGTTAGGGATAGCCAACTTTTCGATGGCCATCGGATGTTTGGTTTAAGAATGGCCAGGGACATGGGCAGTCAAGATTCTGCGAATATTCCCTCAAAACGCGGTTGAGCTCATCCGCGAAAATCTGGCGGATATGGCCAACCACCCTCGCGCGCGTCGCTTCGTTCAGCTGTGAAACGTTTTCTTCGTTTTTCTCTTTTCTCCATCTCGTCTCATCCCCTGAACATGCGTCATGGCAGTTGGACCCAGCCACCCAGGTCGACAACGCCGGCACATCAAGCGCGATAGTGGTGGCCGGAGTTGAGCAGCGGTGGATGCCTCTAGGTCCTGGGGCTGGCTTGTTATGGCGACGCGGAGCAGCGAAAATGAGCAGGCGCGTTGGTCATGCCTGATGGATGCGTGCATATGCTGGTAGATCCACGTTTGTGTTGAACCGTGCGTGCGTGTTTTTTATTTATGCAAGAGCTGCAAGCTGCTGTCCCCCTCTGATGTGTGTTCTTCATCGGAATGCAAGTGAATCCGAGGGAATGTCAGTGTGATCTACACACGTAACTGTAGATGCCTGTGTGTATCAGTTTCTTATCCCTCCAACCAAACAAAAAGAGGTGGCCATCCCATCATTCTGTAATCCTTACAACCAAACAAGAATCAAGGGTATCCCCAACCACATGGTTAAGGGTATCCCCAGCCAATCCCGCCTTCAAACCAAACGCCACCTTAAGGCCCCGAGACTTCTTGAACCTCTTGAGACACAACGGGCACTCGTGCAACAGCTGTTGGCTCTCCTGTTGTGGCGTCTGGTTCTCCGTCATCGCAGCCACGGTCTTGAGCGATTTGCAGGGCTTGATCGGCCGTGTGGGTACTTTGTTGGGCTTGCTGAATGGTGCTTTGTTCGTCGTGACAATCGGCCGCACTTGGGTGGATGCCAATGCCAGACCAGGGGCTTGTTGAGGCACGATCACCAGGTCTGTCGCTTGGCTCGGTGGAACCACCTGCTCCAGCACCAGATTTGGCCCGATAGCGACCACTGGCGACAGTGAAGGCACTTGTGTGGGACCTTGCCTTGAAGCGACCACAACCCCCGAAGCGGGTGTTTGGCTGGTCGCTTTGGCCACCGGCGCACCCTGGGATACACCCGCTGGAACATCTGCCACCTGTGGTGGCAGAGGCAGTGACGGTGTTGTAGCATGGTCGAGGGATGCAGGATGCTTGTCACGGATGCCACTAGCCAGCATCATCAGAGATAAGGCGAGGTTCTCCTCCTCGGAGCTGAGTCCACGGTTAGGGTGGTGTGCGGAGGATGCTAGCGAGATCGCTGGTGGTAGCGAAGGCTGGTCATCAACATGTTGGTTCGTGGACATGCAGTTGGCGCTGGCGGCCATGAGATCTTGGTCACAGACTTGGTGAGGGATGGGAGAGGAAGAGATAGGTGATCTGGGAGCAAGGGAAAGGGGGCTGGTGTGCTTGTGTTCTATTGTGCCTGCGAGAGATAGATATAAAGGGGCCCCCGAAAGGGAAGCAATGCTGTCATCATCTATCAACTAGTAACGCTCGTGTTATGTGATGTGACACATGGTAGCGGTAAGCATGGCCACGTTGCCGATAGATCTACCACTAAGTTAGCGGCACACGTTACCATCGGTGCATGCTACCATCACATGTATGTAGAAAATCATGTGTTGAGTAACCACTATGGTAGATTTTCAATATGAGCTCTTTTAAGATTATCCTCTCTTAGCTTCTAGGAGGTAAGAGAAATGTTTAATCTAAGCCATCCATTCATGCATGAACGGTAAATTTGACTATGCATACTATTTTTATAGCGACTACTTGCTTATTTTGCTTTGGATACCGAATATTCACGAGATGTCTCCATACAAAATAGGCATGCTTTATTATTGGATAGCATTTTTTTCCTTTTCCAATTTATGAAAAGTTCCTATGAACTTTTGCTCTAGTCTCGTATCACTATTGTAGAATATGTATTTAATTCGCATTGCATATACAATGCAACATTTTATTAGTTTCACTCTTAGTCACGAAAAACTATCTAGTCACGAAAAACTATCTAATCAGTTCGAGATCCGAAGTTGCACTATGAAACAATACATAGATACTATGATGTTAGTATAAAGTTGAGCCGTCTATTTTGGAACGGAGGGAGTATCTGTTATCTCAATTGAATAAGGGTCTTTTACAGCTGTGTCCCTAACTCGAACCCACTACTCACATTTGCCCCTAATTCAAAAGCCTGCTCAAAAATGTCCCTCCGCCGTTAGGTGCCCTTACAGAAATGCCCTTCCGTTCCGTTTCCATCCGGTCAAAGGGGTTTGACCGTCTACGGGGCGTTTGTTGGACATTTTGCCCTTGCCTCCATGTGCCACTTACATGTGGGACCCAGTCAGAAAAAAATAAAAAGGAAAAACTCTCCCTCTCACCCTCTCTCTCACACACTTACATGTGGGCCCCAAAAAATAGATAAATAAAAAATCCCTCACACCTCTCTCCCCTACCTCACGACCTCTCTGTCTCACCTCCGGCGAGCGCCGACAGGCCGGATTGTGCGCCGTCGGCACCAGCTCCCCACGCGCGGCAGCACTCCCTCCATTCCATTCTCCCTCTCCCTCCCTCCCTTCCTCTCCCTCCCTCTCTCACGACTGCAGCGACGAGCTAGGCGGCGGCCTCCGGCGGTGCTCGACGGACTCGAGAAGGCGGCCATGGATCCAGTGGTTTAGGGGGCTGGGCGACATCTTAGGGGCACCACGAACACGACTGAGACATTAATTTGTGGTTTAGCAGGACAGGGGCGGCGAATTTACGACGGTGCTCCGGCGGCCGCGGACGAGGAAGACGATCAATTCGGTCATGTTTGCGAGGTCCTGCTCGAGCTGCTCCTAGGAGTAGACGAAGTCGAGGCGTGCGTGTCTCCTGGATAGCTTTTCAGCTGTCTGTGAGGACAATGGCCGCGGCAATGGCGACGGTCACGACGACTGCCGTCCTGGGATGCGGCTGAGGGGAGGAGAGAAAGCGGGGGAAGGGAGGGAAAGTTAGCTAGGGTTGTCCAAGGGCTTGCCGGCGTCGCTAAGTAGCCCTACTCGAGCTACTACGGCGGCAGCTGTCGAACAGCGGGCGACGGTGGCGCGCGCCGGCGCGTGCAGTCGATGAGCTGACGAAGACGACGACTGGGGGAGATGGGTGGGCCTGGCGGTATGCACATGGGCCGAAAGTGCACATTGCACTTGGGCCAAAAGGTAAGCACTCTCTTTCTTCTCTTTAATTTTTTTTCAGGGGTAAAAATGTCCAACAAACGCCCCATAGACGGTCAAACCCCTTTGACTGGACGGAAACGGAACGGAAGGGCATTTTTGTAAGGTCACTTAACGGCAGAGGGGCAAATTTGAGCAGACTTTGAAATTAGGGGCATATCTGAGTAGGTGGTTCGACTTAGGGACAGAAATGCAAATGGCCCATTGAATAAAGATTGTATGTTTTAAAAAAGGATCGTGTGTTTAAAAAAACATTGGATGTTGAAAAATGGACTAGCAACATTTGGGCAGCTAAAATTTCTCTCTGCTTTTTTTGAGAAAGGCTATTCTATCTGCAAGGTTAATTTTTTTTTTACTAAATCCCGAAAATGTATGTATGTTTCCCCTCCCCAAATAAAGAAACCATTCAAGTCAAAACCCTAGCCACGCCGCCGCCGTACCCCTATGGCTGGTAGACCACCCAGCGGCCAAGGCAATCCTCGTCTCTTTCGTGCACCCCATGCGCCGTTGCCGCCTCTTCCTCCTCACCTGATCTACCTGTTCCGACACTTTGACATGAACAAGGTCCAAGATATCTTAAACAGCTCTGATGGTAAGACGTACGAGCAAAAGAGTGGCCGCTTATGCGAGGTGCGCTCGATCCCTTCTCTCATCTAGTTTTTCTCTCATTCAGATTTCGGGTCTCCCTTCTGACTCAAGATCGCTTTAATTCTTCATCCCGTGCGTGTTGGATCTGTATGTTAGATGTGTATAGTCCCTTTTCGGTATATCCTCGTGGCTGCCACTCCCACTTCCTCCCGATTCCCCACTCGGGGCTGCATCGGGCTCGCGTGAGGCTCTCAGCCCCGATCCAGATCGGGGAGAGTTGACCAAAAAACAGAGGAGAAAAATAGAGTTCCCTCATGTCTTCTTCAGGCTATGTTGTTGTTCCTCGATGATCAGTGATCTTCGATGGCACCAACTACGCTGAGTTTGTGGGGTTCATGTGCATCCATATGCGTGGTCTTCTTCTGTGGGGTGTTCTTTCTGGTGAGATCCCCTGCCCACCATGCCCTGTTGCGCCCGTGGCCCCAATCCCATCGGTGCCGCCGATACTTGCTGCTGAGGCTTCTCAGGCTGACCGAGATGCAACCAAGGCCCTTGATGATGATGCCGTTGATGCTTATGATCAGCATGTATCTGCTTATTCCAATTCTCTTTCGGTGTACCACGATGATCTCTCTGCTTACACTCAGTGGTGCAATGACGATGCTCGTGCTGCTGCTGTTCTCACTGCAAGTGTCCTCCCTCAGTTTGCTTCGGAGTTCATGGGACTTGGTACAGTTGCAGCGATGTGGTCTTATCTTTGTCAGCGCTATCAGCCCTCTCGTGATGCTCTCTACCTATCTGTGGTGCATCAGGAGCATGCACTCTAGCAAGGTGATTCCTCTGTTGATGAGTTCTATTCACAGTGCTCTATGATACGTCTCCAACGTATCTATAATTTTTGATTGTTCCATGCTATTATATTACCTGTTTTGGATGTTTATGGGCTTTATTTTACACTTTTATATCATTTTTGGGACTAACCTACTAACCGGAGGCCCAGCCCGTATTGCTGTTTTTTTTGCTTATTTCAGTGTTTCGAAGAAAAAGAATATCAAACGGAGTCCAAACGGAATGAAACCTTCGGGAGTGATCTTTTTGGAACAAACGTGATCCAGAGGACTTGAAGTGAAAGTCAAGAAGCAATCGAGGAGGCCACGAGGGTGGAAGGCGCCCCCCTACTGGGCGCGCCCCTATCTCGTGGGCCCCTCGGGCGTCCACCGACGTACTCCACCGACGTACTTCTTCCTCCTATATATACCCATGTACCCCGAAAACATCAGGGGAGCACACGAAAAACTATTTTCACCGCCGCAACCTTTTATATCCGCGAGATCCCATCTTGGAGCCTTCGCCGGCGCTCCGCCAGAGGGGGAATCGACCACGGAGGGCTTCTACATCAACAACATAGCCTCTCCAATGAGTTGTGAGTAGTTTACCACAGACCTTCGGGTTCATAGTTATTAGCTAGATGGCTTCTTCTCTATCTTTGGATCTCAATACCGTGTTCTCCTCGATCTTCTTGGAGATCTATTCGATGTAACTCTTTTTGCGGTGTGTTTGTCGAGATCGGATGAATTGTGGGTTTATGATCAAGTTTATATATGAGAAATATTTGAATCTTCTCTGAATTCTTTTATGTGTGATTAAGTTATCTTTGCAAGTCTCTTCGAATTATCAGTTTGGTTTGGCCTACTAGATTGATCTTTCTTGCAATGGGAGAAGTGCTTAGCTTTGGGTTCAATCTTGCGGTGTCCTTTCCTAGTGACAGCAGGGGTAGCAAGGCACGTATTGTATTGTTGCCATCGAGGATAAAAAGATGGGGTTTATATCATATTGCATGAGTTTATCCCTCTACATCATGTCATCTTTCTTAATGCGTTACTCTGTTCTTTATGAACTTAATACTCTAGATGCATGCTGGTCGATGTGTGGAGTAATAGTAGTAGATGCAGGCAGGAGTCGGTCTACTTGTGACCAACGTGATGCCTATATACATGATCATGCCTAGATAATCTCATAATTATTCGCTTTTCTATCAATTGCTCGACAGTAATTTGTTCACCCACCGTAATACTTATGCTATCTTGAGAGAAGCCACTAGTGAAACCTATGGCCCCTGGGTCTATCTTTTATCATATAAGCTTTCAATCTACTTTTATTTGCATCTTTACTTTTCCAATCTATATTATAAATACCAAAAATATATTTATCTTATCATATTATCTCTATCAGATCTCACTTTCGCAAGTGGTCGTGAAGGGATTGACAACCCCTTCATTGCGTTGGTTGCGAGTTCTTGTTTGTTTGTGTAGGTGCATGGGACTTTTGAGGAGCCTCCTACTGGGTTGATACCTTGGTTCTCAGAAACTGAGGGAAATACTTATGCTACTATTGCTGCATCACCTTTTCCTCTTCAAGGAAAACCAACGCAAGCTCAAGACGTAGTAAGAAGGATTTCTAGCGCCGTTGCCGGGGAGGTCTTCGCTCAAGTGAAGACATACCAAGTACCCATCACAAACTCATCTCCCTCGCAATTATATTATTTGTCATTTGCCTCTCGTTTTCCTCTCCCCCACTTCACCCTTGCCGTTTTATTCGCCCTCTCTTTCCCAATCTCCTCTCCTCTTTTTCGCTTGCCTTTTTTTTTGCTTGTGTGTTGGATTGCTTGTCTCTATGGCGCAAGATAATACCAAGTTGTGTGACTTTTCCAATACCAATAATAATGATTTCCTTAGTACTCCGATTGCTCCTCTTAATGCTGTTGAGTCTTGTGAAATCAATGCTGCTTTGCTGAATCTTGTTATGAAGGATCAATTCTCTGACCTTCCTAGTGAAGATGCCGCTACCCATTTAAACAACTTTATTGATTTGTGTGAGATGCAAAAGAAGAAAGATACGGATAATGATATTGTTAAATTGAAGTTATTTCCGTTTTCACTTAGAGATCATGGTAAAGTTTGGTTTTTGTCTTTGACTAAGAATAGTATTGATTCATGGAATAAGTGCAAAGATGCTTTTATCTCTAAGTATTTTCCTCCCCTAAGATCATCTCTCTTAGGAACGATATTATGAATTTTAAACAACTTGATCATGAGCATGTTGCCCAATCTTGGGAAAGAATGAAATTGATGATTCATAATTGCCCTACTCGTGGTTTGGATTTATGGATGATCATACAAAAAATTTATGCCGGATTGAATTTTGCTTCTAGAAATCTTTTAGGTTCGGCCGCGGGAGGCACATTTATGGAAATCACCTTAGGAGAAGCTACAAAACTCCTTGATAATATTATGGCTACTTATTCTCAATGGCACACCAAAAGATCTACTAGTAAAAAAGTGCATGCTATAGAAGAAATTAACGTTTTAAGTGGAAAGATGGATGAACTTATGAAATTGTTTGCTACTAAGAGTGCTTCTATTGATCCCAATGATATGCCCTTGTCTACTTTGATTGATAATAATAATGAATCTTTGGATGTGAATTTTGTTGGTAGGAATAATTTTGGAAACAATGCTTATAGAGGAAACTTTAATCCTAGACCGTTCCCTAGCAATTCCTCTAATAATTATGAAAATTCCTACAATAATTCTTATGGTAATTTTAATAAGATGCCCTCTGATTTTGAGAATAGTGTGAAAGAATTTATGATTTCTCAAAAGAATTTTAATGCCTTGCTTGAAGAAAAATTGCTCAAAATTGATGATTTAGCTAGGAACATTGATAGACTCTCGCTTGATGTTGATTCTTTGAAACTTAGATCTACTCCTCCTAAGCATGATATCAATGAGTCTCTAAAAGCTATGAGAATTTCCATTGACGAGTGCAAAGAAAGAACCGCTAGATTGCGTGCTAAGAAAGATTGCTTTTATAAAAGTATGTTCTTCTAGTTTCCATGAAAATAATGATGAAGATCTTAAAGTTATTGATGTGCCCCCTATTAGATCTTTGTTTTGCAATATGAATCTTAATGATGATGGGACTAGAGATGAGTCAACTTTAGTTAAAAGGCGTCCTAATGATTCGGAGTTTTTAGATCTTGATGCTAAATTTGGAAAAAGTGGGATTGGAGAGGTCAAGACTTCAAATAGCATTGAACCCACTATCTTGGATTTCAAGGAATTTAATTATGATAATTGTTCTCTAGAAGATTGTATTTCCTTGTTGCAATCCGTTGTTAATTCTCCTCATGCTTATAGTCAAAATAAAGCTTTTACCAAACATATTGTTGATGCCTTGATGCAATCTTATGATGAAAAACTTAATTTGGAAGTTTCTATACCTAGAAAACTTTATGATGAGTGGGAACCTACTATAAAGATTAAAATTAAAGATCATGAGTGTTATGCTTTGTGTGATTTGGGTGCTAGTGTTTCCATGATTCCGAAATCTTTATGTGATATTCTTGGTTTCCATGATCTTGATGATTGCTCTTTAAATTTGCACCTTGCGGATTCCACCATTAAAAAGCCAATGGGGAGAATCAATGATGTTCTCATTGTTGCAAATAGAAATTTGGTGCCCGTAGATTTTATCGTTCTTGATATAGATTGCAATCTTTCATGTCCTATTATTCTTGGTAGACCTTTCCTTAGAATGATTAGTGCGATTATTGATATGAAGGAAGGGAATATTAGATTCGAAATTCCATTAAGGAAAGGCAAGGAGCACTTTCCAAGAAAGAAAGTCAAATTACCTTATGAATATATCATGCGAGCTACTTACGAATTGAGTGCCAAAGATGGCAGTACTTAGATCTATCCTCGCTTTTATGCCTAGCTAGGTGCGTTAAACGATAGCGCTAGTTGGGAGGCAACCCAATTTTATTTGTGTTTTTCGTTTTTGTTTCTGTTTAGTAATAAATTTTGCATCTACCTTCTGTTTAGATGTGTTTTTATGTTTTATTTAGTGTTTGTGCCAAGTACAACCTATAGGATAACCTATGGTGATAGTTAATTTTATTCTGCTGAAAAATAGAAACTTTACACGCACGAAAATAATTTTAGTAATTTACAGAAACGTGGTTTTTCGTTGATTATTTTTGCTGTATATCAATAGACAAATTTCTCAGGACTTCCTATTTTGATAGGATTTTTAGAGTTCCAGAAGTATTCGAAAGTTATAGATTGCTACAGACTATTCTGTTTTTGACAGATTCTGCCTTTCGTGTGTTGTTTGCTTATTTTAATGCATCTATGGCTAGTATTAAGTGGTATGAACCATAGAAAACTTGGAATAAAGTAGGTTTAACACCAATATAAATAAATAATGAGTTCATTACAGTAACTTATGTGGTGGTTTTTCTTTCTTTCACTAACGGAGCTTATGAGATTTCCTATTGAGTTTTGTGTTGTGAAGTTTTCAAGTTTTTGGTAAAGATTTGATGGACTATGGAATAAAGAGTGGAAAGAGCCTAAGCTTGGGTATGCCCATGGAACCCCAAGATATTCAAGAATAGCCAAAAGACTAAGCTTGGGGATGCCCCCGGAAGGCATCCCCTCTTTCGTCTTCGTTTATTGGTAACTTTACTTGGAGCTATATTTTTATTCGCCACATGATATGTGTTTTGCTTGGAGCGTCTTGAATGATATTAGTCTTTGATTTTTACTTTTCCACAATCATCCTTGCTGTACACACCTTTTGGGAGAATCCCTCTTGATTAGAATTTATTAGAATACTCTATGTGCTTCACTTATATCTTTTGAGCTTGATAGTTTTGCTCTAGTACTTCACTTATATCTTTTAGAGCACGGCGGTGGCTTAATTTTGAAGAAATTGTTGATCTCTCATGCCTCACTTATATTATTTTGAGAGTCTTTTAGAACATCATGGTATTTGCTATGGTTATAAATTTGGTCCTAGAATGATGAGCATCCAAGTTGGGTATAATAAAAACTATCATAGAAAGTGCATTAAACACTAGGATCAATTTGATGCTTGATAATTATTTTGAGATATAAAGGTGGTAATACTAGAGTCATGCTAGTGGGTAATTATGAAATTGAGAAATACTTGTGTTAAAGTTGGCAAGTCCCGTAGCATGCACGTATGGTAAAAGTTGTGTGACAAATTTGTTGCATGAGGTACTCTTTTGATTATCTTCCTTATGAGTGGCAGTCGGGGACGAGCGATGGTCTTTTCCTACCAATCTATCCCTCTAGGGGCATGCGTAGTAGTACTTTTCTTCGAGGGCTAAGTAGACTTTTGCAATAAGTATATGAGTTCTTTATGACTAATGTGAGTCCATGGATATATGCACACTCACCCTTCCACTTTGCTAGCCTCTATTATGCCGCGCAACTCTCGCCGGTATCATGCACCCATTATTTACCTTCCTCAAAACAACCACCATACCTACCTATTATGGCATTTCCATAGCCATTCCGAGATAAATTGACATGCAATGTTATTATGACACGCTCCATCATTGTCATATTGCTCTTTGCATGATCATGTAGTTGACATCGTATTTCTAGCAAGGCCAACTTCATAATTTTCGTACATGTCACTCTTAATTCATTGCATATGCCGGTACACCGCCGGAGGCATTCATATAGAGTCATATTTTGTTCTAAAAGTGTTGAGTTGTAATTTCGAGTTGTAAATTAATAAAAGTGTGATGATCTTCATTATTAGAGCATTGTCCCAATTGAGGAAAGGATGATGAAGATTATGATTCCCCCACAAGTCGGGATGAGACTTTAGACTTTAAATAAAAAAAGTCCAAAGAGCCCACCAAAAAAATAAAAAAAAAATGAGGCCAAAGAGCCCACCAAAAAAAAAGAGAGAAAAAGAGAGAAGGGACAATGCTACTATCTCTTTTCCACACTTGTGCTTCAAAGTAGCACCATGATCTTCATGATAGAGAGTCTCTTGTGTTGTCACTTTCATATACTAGTGGGAATTTTTCATTATAGAACTTGGCTTGTATATTCCAATGATGGGCTTCCTCAAAATGCACTAGGTCTTCATGAGCAAGCGAGTTTGATGTACACCCACTTAGTTTCTTATGTTGAGCTTTCATACATTTATAGCTCTAGTGCATCCGTTGCATGGCAATCCCTACTCACTCACATTGATATCTATTGATGGGCATCTCCATAGCCCATTGATACGCCTAGTTGATGTGAGACTATCTTATCCCTTTTTGTCCTCACAACCACCACCATATACCACCATAGTGCTATGTCCATGGCTTGCGCTCATGTATTGCGTAAGAGTTGAAAAAAATGGAGTGCGTTAAAAGGTATGAACCAATTGCTCGGCTCGTCACCGGGGTTGTGCACGATGGGAGTATTTTGTGTAATGAAAATGAAGCCTGGCCTAACTATATGATTTTGTAGGGATAAGCTTTCTTTGGCTATGCTATTTTGATAAGACATGATTATTTGTTAGTATGCTTCAAAGTATTATTATTCTTTATGTTTTATAAGCTTTTATCTTGAATCATTTGGATCTGAAAAATCATGCCACAATAAAGAAAATTACATTGAGAATTATGCTAGGTAGCATTCAACATCAAAAACTCGGTTTTTATCATTTACCTACTCGAGGATGAGCAGGAATTAAGCTTGGGGATGCTTGATACGCCTCCAACATATCTATAATTTTTTATTGTTCCATGCTATTATATTACCTGTTTTGGATGTTTATGGGCTTTATATTACACTTTTATATCATTTTTGGGACTAACCTACTAACCGGAGGCCCAGCTCGTATTGCTATTTTTATTTTGCCTATTTCTGTGTTTCAAAGAAAAGCAATATCAAACGGAGTCCAAATAGAATGAAACCTTCGGGAGTGATCCTATTGGAACAAACGTGATCCAGAGGACTTGGAGTGCAAGTCAAGAAACAATTGAGGAGGCCACGAGGGTGGAGGGCGGCCCCCCCTACTGGGCGCGCCCCCTTCTCATGGGCCCCTCGGGCGTCCACCGACGTACTTCTTCCTCCTATATATACCCATGTACCCCGAAAACATCAGGGGAGCACACGAAAAACTATTTCCATCGCCACAACCTTCTGTATCCGCGAAATCCCATCTTGGAGCCTTCGCCGGTGCTCCGCCGGAGGGGGAATCGACCATGGAGGGCTTCTACATCAACAAGATAGCCTCTCTGATGAGTTGTGAGTAGTTTACCACAGACCTTCGGGTCCGTAGTTATTAGCTAGATGGCTTCTTCTCTCTCTTTAGATCTCAATACACTACCAAAAAAATACACTTCCGTGATGATACGTGTTTGTCACAGTAGGTCGCGTTTTTTGTCATGCATGTACATCCATGACGATTTTATGACAGAATCAAGATAGTCATACATGTGTTGTCATAGAAGTGTTCCATGACATTACCAGAATTATCATCACGGAAGTGTCCACTTCCATGACGATAAATCACGCGTCATAGAAGTGCTTTCATCAAGGGTGACCGACACGTGGCATCCACCGTAACGGAACGCCGTTAAGCTATTGGGTCGGGTTTTGGATCCGATAACCCGTTAACAGCCCTGACCAATGGGGATTTTCCACGTGTAAAATCATCATTGGCTGGAGGAGACACATGTCAGGTCCGCGTTGGCACAGGTGTCACTCATCCAATGGGCGAGACGCGCCTATGATATGTTGACACGTGGACCGGCCCATCAAGTTTAAATGGGCCGGCCCAACTAAAGGCCCATAAGATTTTGCAGATCATAATGGGCTAGCCCAGCTAAAGGCCCACGAGATTTTGTGGACCATAATGGGTTGGCCCAGCTAAATGCCCACAAGATTTTGCGGGCCATAATGGGACGACCCAGGTAAAGGCCCACAAGATTTTTGTGTGCCATAATGGGCTGGCGTAGGTAAAGGCCCACAAAATTCTTGCGGATCATAATGGGCCGGCCCAGCTAAAGGCCCATGAGATTTCGGCAACATTAATTGGCCGGCCCAGCTGTAGGCCCACAAGATTTTGAGGATCCTAGTAGGCCGGCCCATTAACTGTCTGCCATGTTTTGGGCCAAATGTCGGCCCATATTTGATCCGGTCCATTAATGGCCTGCCACGTTTCGGGCCTAATAATGGCCCATATGAGATCTGGCCCGTTAAAAGCCTACCACGTTTTGGGCCAAATCACGGCTCAGATCAGGTCCGGCCCTTTAAGAGGCTTTGGGCTCAATTATGGCCCATATCAGATTCGGCCCGTCAACTAGACGCTATGCTTTTGGGCCCACTTGCTAAATGTTGATTTGGTAATTCGGCCTAATATTAGTTTCGGCATGTTAAGGGCCCGTTTAACATTTCGGCCCTATATTAATTTCGGCCTGTTAAAAGCCCATCATATAGTTGGGCCTAACTACGGCCTAGTTTGCATCCGGCCTGCTCGCAGCCGATATCTGATTGGGCCAAACAAGGACCGAGACAATTTTGGCCTGTTAAAAGCCCGTGAGTTGATTTGCACAATCATGGGCCGGGGTCCATTGCGGGCTGCTGCCGGCCCGTGAGCTGTTCGGCACGTTTCAGGCCTAACCTACTTCTCAGCCTCCTAAAAGCCCATTGAGTTTTCTTGCGAAAAGAGGGCCGAGGGTTACTCGGCCTATTAAAGGCCTGAATCTACTAGTGGTCCAGTTTACTTTTGGAATTTTAACGGACCAAGATGACGGGGCCCATGATGCGGATCATACATCGTGATTGCATGACGGCCCGATTATGTACCGTAATTTTACGGTTTGGCCAGTTTACTGCGAAGACAGGATATATACAGTAAAATAACTGCAGCATCGTGAATAAGAAAAAACCTAGACTATACAATAAAGAAACTGTGGCATATTACATCCACTGGGCATCAAAGTTCGCCACTATGATAATAAAGCACAAGCAGACAGGAGATTACATACACTGGGCATCAAAGATAGCCACCAGTGCAAATAAACACGCCGACAAAATAATATACAAAACCGACATCACTTCAATAGAGTTCAAGAAAGGTTAGCCTTGCTGGGGTGCTGCAGCGCAAGCAGCTGAGCAAGATGATGAGACTGCACTTGTTCAACACTTATATCTTCCTCACTCTGAAAGATAAACAAGTAGACAGATGACAGGTTTTGCACATAAAAGTATCAGTGCTGACAATTCATCACATTTCTTACTGACGAATAATGTGACACAGTTTAAAATTGCATTAACACAATATGGTATTGTTCAGGTCAAGACATGGCAGGAAATGACATTGTGAAGGAGTTGGCATCTTCACGACACCACTGGATTACATATCAAGAACTCATAAGTATTAATGGTTAGTGTGCTATCAATTTATCCCATTTTAGATTGGCAAATAAAGAGACGGTTTAAATAATAGTAGAATGATATGACATTGTTCATAGTTAAGACATTGCAGAATATGACATTGTGCTGTAGTGGGTAGGTTCACCACACCACTCGATTACAGATGAAGAACAGAAGCATACATGCAGTGCAAAAGAAGATCACTTGCTCTATATAGTTTAATTTACATGGTATGAAGAAGGAACTTAGTTGTACAACTGAAAATTTAAATTGAGAAGGACAAACTTTTGTTTATGAACTACATAATAATCTTTAAACATGCAATTGATGCAAACACCCAAAATAAACAGCTGTTGCAGTCATGCCTAACCAAATATACACAACAAAGTTTGAAGGCTTGAGAAGGACAAACTTACATTACTGGTGAAGACAGGCTCTATAAAGCCCTTGTCCATGCTAATGGGGGGGGGGGAGGGGGCAATTCAAGAAGTTTACCACAGAATATTCTTCATAAGCATTGCCTTTATTCTACATTTTGTTAAGAGTAAATATAGATGTGATAATATACGAAAAAATGGAGAATATTTAAGATAAGTTGAAGAGTGATGCTACATAACCAAGTAGCTATAAATGTATGTGCCACTGCTAGAAAAACCCCTACTAATGGTGCACCTAATATGGCTATTAATGGCGCATCTGTGGTGCGCCATTAACAGCTTGCCATTAGTAATATTTACTAATGGCACACCACCTGGTGCGCCATTAGTATCTGGTATACTAATGGCGCACCGCGGGTGCGCCATTAGTATAGGCCAGGGTGCGCCATTAGTATGCCTCCCAGGGGCCATGTATATCCTGGTGCTTTGGCATGCTAATGGCGCACCACCACTGGATGCGCCATTAGTAACCATGGCATATTAATGGCGCACTTACCAGTGATGCGCCATTAGTATGCTTTGTCATACTAATGGCGCACTATCATGTGATGCGCCATTAGTATGAATATTAGGTTTTTTTATTTTTTTATTTTCTGTTTTTTGCACAGGTTACAAAATGTATAATTTGACAAAATATAGACAGCACACATCAACAACAGATTCATCGAATACAATAGAAGATTAGTCTTTGAATACAATTCATCATATTAGTCTCCGAATACAATTCATCATATTAGTCTCCGAATTGAAAAGACCGAACAAAGATAGAACATTATATTACAAGTCTCGAGACCGCGAGTAGCGAGTTTGTCTTCACATTACAAGTCGATATCGATCATCTAAACTACCATCACATAGAAGAGAGCTGCGGTCATCACGATGAGCATCATCACGATGAAACTCATCTTCATCCGGTTCCTCCAACGCTCCCTCCCCTCTCCCGCTAGATAGCGGGCGTATCTAGATTCGGCCTCGGCCCTAGTGGTGTACCCTTTGTAACTGTTACCGCTGAATCGGTGAACCTGTCTCCGACACTCCTCCCAGTCATCGTAGACTCCGGGAACCTTACCCTTGTACACGACATACGTCGGCATCGCTATGCACTAGCCAAACGAAACGTTAGTACCAATTCACAGACAATACATAAGCAATATATAATTATGCAACAGAACGATCGGAAGAGAAAAGCAAGACATTAATAGCATCGATTACATCTAAGTTGAACGACTCTCGAAACCAAAGAGACATACTACAAGTTCATTAAAGTTTAATTACAACATGAGCCAATCGATGTTTCAGAACTAGACACAGCATCACTGCTTTCGACTCGACTCAAGGGACCGGAGCGTGGATGAAGCCGCCGTCTATCGTGGGAGTCATGAAATAACGGTCGTTGTCAGCCTGCATTTGTAGCATTGTGTCGATGTCACTGTTGGACGGTTGATTTCTGAGGTAGAACTGCCCCGAGGTACGAAGGACATCTTGATGGATGATTTCCGCAAACTCCGACTGGATGCGAAAGAATTCTTGTCGGAGGTCCGCGTCCTGGATTGCCGACACGCTCGCGGCCCAATCTTTGAGTTTACTCGGTAGCAGAAGTTGATGATGGTCCCGTACGATCGCCCGCATGTGATGGATGGCGTAGTAGGCACCCTTCTGACCGCCAGGCGGCTGCTTGACGCAGCAGAACGTCGTATTGTGGGAGAACACGTGCTTGCCGTACTTACGAATAGGCCTGGTGAAGGTGCCTCCAGATTGGGCGTAGCCGGGGAGAACATCATCAAGAACCTTCTTGACATTTGTGTAGTCTACGTTCGACTGACGGTCCGGGTCGAAATACGTGGCCATGGAATATTTGGGGCTTAGGAGGATGAGCGTGCAACGTGTGTCACTGCAGAAAACACGGAATGTTAAAAGAAAAACGATCGAAATGTAAGAATTCATATGTTACGGGCCGGTTGAGGGGAGGACTTACTCGGGAAAGTAAGGCACGAGGAAGTTATCCTTATCTTGGTTTGCCAGAATGACGCCTTCGAGGTAAGAACTCGCGACTTGCCGGTCCCCAGCGCTGCCCAAGATCTTGGCACGCATGTAGAAGGGGTCGACTATCACGATGTCCGGGGTCTTGTCGCGAATGATCCGCATCTCCATACTCAGCGAAAATAGCCGAACGAAGGTGTAGTGCAGCGGATGAAGGTTCAACATAGCGTGGATGTCATCAAAACGCAGGACGATCGTACGCCCGATGGAGTTATCCACAAAGCCCTTGCCCTCTGGCACCTTGGCCGCGAAAACCGGGTATGCCACATCCTTCTCTCTGAGACGCCGCTTCTCCAAAGCAAGAACACTGTCATGCAGACTCCGCATAGCACCGGTTGCAGCATTGAGCATATTTGTCGGTAGCATCGCCCTACCCGCCACATGCACCCTCCTCGAGATATCCTGCGGTGAAGGTGGCCCGTCCTGAGCACGGATCGTACTCGGTGCCGGCTGGCTCGCACCCTTCTTAGTCTTTCTTTTGCGTGCCTTCTTCTTCTCCTGTAATGGGACCGAGTTCTGCTCACAGACCGCCTTCTTGAGTGTGTTGGGGCTGATAATATTTCGCACCTCGCCTATCTGAGGCTCGGTGAAGTCGGCAGCTGGAGGCGTCTCCTGAGAGCTGAACGCCAGACGGCGCCTGTTGCAACTTGGCTTCTCCGCGGTACGAGCTAGATCGCACACGTCTTTTGTTGGGTTTGGTTCTTGAGAAGGAGGCCCCATGAAGTCGCCATCGTACCCATGCTCGGCAAAGTACTGATCGACGTTGCCAAATGTATCATCGTCGTCGTCGTCGTCGTTCTGATCCTGTGCCATATGCATGTTTGGATCCAGTGGCATAGGGATGTCCGGCACCGTTACGGCGGTCTTGCCATGGGGCCGACTTGGCGCCGGCACGACTGGCGGTGTTGTCTTTGGGGTGGTGTCCCCCGCCCCCAAACGAATCTGGCTCTTCGGCCAAAGCAGGGGCCAGCTCAGGCAGGCGCTGAGGGTCATCACGTCTTCATCGTCGGCCCCGACGGGTCGAATCGGAGGTAACAAGTCGTCGCAGCCTGGCAGCACCCGAACCAGTTGAACCCTAAACAAGTTGGGTGGCATCTGGGTACCGTGGAACAAGGGGTTGCCCGGTTGAACGATTTTGCCCTTGGCGACATCGACCAACTCGTTGTTCACGAAGTGGAGGAGAGTGCACGGAACGTCGGCGGCGCCCTGCGAAAACATGTAGGGCGTCAGGGATGCCCAGTCAAAGGCAAGGAGATGAAGTCCTCGGCCGAGAGAGGCTTAATTAGTTACCGTGATGATGGCGTCGAGCTCGGCTAATGTCGAGGCACCGCCAACGGCGGGCGTGCAGTTGACGGAGGGGCCGCTTGCTGAAGAGGTGCCGGCCGGCGTACACCCGGGTGCATTAAGCTCCCGTGCCGGCGTCGGAGACACCAATGCCGCCTCCGCCGGAGGCACCAATGGCCCCGCCATCGCATTATGCGAGTTGCTGGCCGTGAAGCTAGGAATCGGGGGCGGCCCCTGTTGGCCGCCCGCAATCCACGCACTCAACCCCGAGATCAAGGTAGGCACAAGGGCGGTGATCGTCGCTCCGAGTCGTTGTTCCACTTGCTCTTGGACAATCTCCGGAATCCGCGCCACCTGTGCCTTGAGTTCTTGAACCTCTCGCGCCTGGCTTTCCGAGCTGGTCTTTTTCTCCTTCCGCACACCAGCGGTATAGTATGACCCCCATTTTGTCGACAAGCCTTTGCCGGCCACACGACCAGCTGACGTCGGCTTACTGAGCTTATCCTTGTTCTTCATTACATTCAACCCCCTATTTAGAGTGGTGTCCCAAGGGTTGCTCTTAGTCGACTCCGCGCTACTGCTTTCAGTCGCCTGCGGAAGGAATGTGAACCATTTAGAAATTTGGCTTCATTAATTAGAATGCAACCATATGGAGCTAATTACGCGGGGGTGTATTCCTTACCAGAACAAGCTCAAGCGCCCTGGTCTTCGGATCCGTGGTAAGCTCCTTTGTTATCGGGTCCTCCTTGTACCGGGCCCTGACATAGTTCCTAGTCTGCTTGTTACCGCTGTATTTCTCGAAGCGGGGCGGTAGGCCTTGCTCGGCACGGTCCGCGTCCTCCTTGTCCCATATAGGCTCCGCCACTCTGTAACCGCCGGGACCGAGTGTGTGTTCCCCTATGTTCAGCTCCCGCATTTGTTTCCCCCACTCACTTGATTGGGAGCTTGCGGTGCTCGAGCAATTGATCTTGAAGTCGTTGTAGTCATCTTCGGTGATCGAAGGATTTTTCTCCTTGATCTTCTGATAACTCTCACCTTTCTCGATCATTCTCTTCACATTGCTTTTCCAAGTAGACAGGGCCTTGCTCATCTTCGTGAGGGCAGCATTGTTCACTTTATTCCCTTTGAGGCTTGTGTTTTCAAATTCAGCGGGGAACTTGTATCGTTCGTGCAGCTTCGTGAAGAGGAGGTTGCGCAAATTCCCTCGGTCAGGATGCCTCAGGTTCTCGGTGTTGATCGAGACGGTGCTCCGGACAATGCACCCGAGCTGAAGCGAGTACCCCTTGACTATTCGTTCGGGCGCCGTTGGATTCCCGTTGGAGTCCACTTCAGTAACTTCCTCCTTGAGGGTGCGGAGCACGATCGGGCGCCGGTCCTTCCGTTGCCTCTTCGGTTGGCTGCCATCTGTGCGTGCGCCGCCATCATCAGTGGTGGCATCCTCGGCGGCACCATCAGTGGTGGCATCAGTGTGGTCATCCTCGGCGGCACCATCCGTGGTCTCAGGATCGGTGGGGAAGGCGGCGGCCTCATACAAGTGAGGTTGTTCCTCCATCTCCTGGGACAGCTCCCAGAATGCCTTGCCGCCCGAACCCCCGGCCTCATCGTTGTGGGCCATGTTTCTCTCTAAATAGAAACAAAGTTTGGTCAAAAAGTTGGTTATTGTCAAGGAACAAGATCTCTAAGTTGACCAAATAACCTAATTCTCGAGGAATGTCGCCAAAAAGTTGGTTATTGTCAAGGAACAATTGAGAGATGTTTGTGATATTGCCTAGGTGTTTTGGGATAGAACCTGTTAGTGTGTTGTTGCTAAGGTCCAAGTCCACGTTCTCAGGGTAACCTAGTTCTTGAGGGGTGTGTCTAGAAAGTTGGTTGCTGCAAAGATACAAGGTTGTGAGTTTGGTCAAATTGCCTATGATGTTTGTGATATTGCCTTGGATCTTGAAGGCACTGTTGCATGATGCAGTGGTACAGCCAGCATGGGACCTCATCTTTGCAGGCTAATTTTCTAGATTGTAACACTGGGATTTGTGCACAAGCTAAGCTAGCTAAGACAGTAGCTTCCTTGCAACCCACAAAAGACAAAGGAAAAGGGGTGAAAAGGGGGAGATGGTTAGCTTTGATGAGCAGGCAACATCTTCCTAACCCCCTTCTTCTTGTCTCCTCTCACTATCTCTCTCACACACATGGCAAGCAAGGGTGTCTGAGTGTGTGAAAAAAATACTAAACTAATCCAACCACTAAAGCAAATTAATTTTTATTTCGGTTGAGAATCGGGCACCTTCTAGGTCAAGAAAATTGGGCATGACCTTTGCTAATTTTCTTGACCTTGGAGTGCCCCATTTCTCAACCGAAACGGAAATTAATCAACGTTTCAGGAGAAAGGGGTCATTTTAGAAGATCACAAGTAGCAGCAGCATCACTTGACAAAATCACAACTAGCAGCAGCAACTCGCAGATAGCAGCAGCAGCATCACTTGACAAGTAGTACAGCAGCATCACTTGACAAGTAGTACAGCAGCATCACTTTACTAAAAATGAAGAAGAAAAAAGGCAGACAATGTCATGGGGAATTTAATTATGCAACATCAACCTCGTTGACACCGCTAGCATAATGAAACAGACTCCTATTATACATTCGAACCAGCGGCGAGGGATCTTCTTGCTGGAAACTAACACCTAGAGGAAAACTCTGCTCCAAAAGCGCATATACATTCTGTTCACAGGTAATGGAGGGAGAGGAAGAGCCCTAGCCCTGTAGCACAGACCTCTCTCTCTACTGGTTCAAAAGAGCTGTTTGGGAAGAAAAATAAATATATAGTTGCCACAGTTCACCCTTCCAAGTTCCAACAGGCAAAGAGAGCAGGCAAAAATACTATTCACATAGGCAAATCATGCTCAAGCTGTGGTCTAAAGAAAGATGAGATGCATATTCCTTTTCTCTGCATCTACTAAACAAGTGAAAATGGCAAATTCAATCAAACATGTCACTCCGAGAATTTAAGATTCTCGGTGCAGACAATGATTTCAGGGCCAAAATATTGACTCATGGGTAATGTAAGCATGTATTCAAACATAGGAAACTAAGTTTCCACATCCACATGGACTAAGCAATTTCACTTTGGCTCCAGAATAACAGCAGGTAGATCATATTGACAAAAAAGAAACAGAAATATCAGACTATATCTTTTACTGCACAAGCACTCTACAAGTGAACCAAAGTACTAGAAATGTAAAATATAACAACATAACCACATTAGCTACAAATCATTATATCTGCCGGTAAACACCTCAATCACGAAAGGAATCAGGCTAGCTATGTCAATCATTTTCAACCAGTCCACCCGACATGATAAACTAATTGATCTACTGAATTTCGGTTAAATCAGGCTTATATTTATCAAAATAACAATCCTACAGTACCCCATATATATGTCACATTGCCACTGTATTTTCAAAAGAAAACTTGCACTTTATCAAACTAAACACGCAGCTTGCTTATGTAATTATTTTATATGCAGTAACATTATACTAAAATATAATATCACAACAACAGCAGCCATGGAACTGTATAATTTTATACTAGAATTGTATACAAAGACAGTCTTCAAATATTATACTACAACATTATACAAAGACAGTCTTCACAGAACAGTATTTGAAGATAGTCATCACAGAACTGCATATCCTTTCTAAACATTGTACTACTAAAATATACTACAAGTCCTGATGTTGTAAGTATCAATATGCAGTAACATTATGCTGTATATTTTACTACAAGCAAAACCAAGACTATATGTATATTATGGCCCGGTTGGTTTTGAAGAGGATAAGCAAAACCAAGACAGTTTGTATATTTTACTACAAACTAAAATATAACATTATGCTGTATATTATTCTACTACTCTGGTTTTGAAGAGGATAATCTAACTCTCAGGATAATCTAACTCATTATAACCTAATAATAAAGATACTACATTAGGTTAATCAAACCATAGACGGTCGCAACTGGTACAGAGCAAGAAACTCTCCCACAATTGAAACCAAATGACACTCTCTCCGATCCGAATATGAGTACTATAATATGATGAACTAGGCTGTTCATGCAAATTATCATGCTCATATGGAGATGGGATGGGAGGAGGGAAGGGGATAGGGGTCGGGGCGGTAGCTTACCTTGGAGGAGCGGGCCGGGGTGGAGGAGGCGGTCGGAGAGGATAAGGATGCCGGGGAGTGGTGGTGGTGGTGCTCCGGCGACGTCCGGGCGGCGGTGGTGTGGACGGGGCGGCGTCCGGGCGGCGGGGTCGCGTCGAGGCGGCGGGGCAGCGTCGAGGTGGCGGGGCAGCGGCGTCGGGGCGGGGTCGAGGCGGCGTCGGGGCGGCGTCGGGGCGGCGGGGCGGCGTCGAGGCGGCGTCGGGGCGGCGGGGCAGCGTCGAGGCGGCGGGGCAGCGGCGTCGGGAGAGGAGAGGGGAAGGGGATCTAGGGCGAGGGAGAGGGCGAGGGAGAGGGAAGGTGAGGAGAGGGCGAGGGAGGGAGAGGGCGAGGGCGAGGGCGAGCAGTGGGTCAGGGCAGCGGCGGCGGCGGCGGTGGATCGAGAGGGAGAGGGAACTGGCGAGGGGGAGAGGGAAGGGGGGATCGGGCGAAGGGGGAGAGGGAAGGGGGGATCGGGCACAATACTAATGGCGCACCTCACCGTGGTGCGCCATTAGCATATCCATACTAATGGCGCACCTCACCGTGGTGCGCCATTAGTATTTTTTTTATTTCAACTCGAGCCAACAGGTTATGTACCACCAGAACTGATGCACATCAAGTCCCCTCTACTAGCTCGACTGGTCAGTAGCCAGTTCTCACACCAGGAGGTCCTGGGTTCGACTCCCAGGCTCCACAAATTTTTTTTTAGCATTTAAAAAGCTGTTTGATACTTATTTGTGTTTAAATATGTTCAAACTTGTTTAAATAATAACAGTAATATTTTTTTATAAGACAGTAGCATTTAAAAAGCTGTTTGATACTTATTTTTTTTATAAGACGGTGCGCGGGGTGCGGGGGGTCGGCGACGGCGGTTGAGTAGGGGAATCGAGGGTGCGGGGGGTCGGCGGCGGCGGCCGGTGGACTGGGGGGGGGTGCTCGGCGGCGAGGGGGACCGGATCTGGCGAGGTGGGATAGCGATCGAGATGGAGGGGGATCGAGGTGGGCTCCACAAATTTTTTTTAGCATTTAAAAAGCTGTTTGATACTTATTTGTGTTTAAATATGTTCAAACTTGTTTAAATAATAACAGTAATATTTTTTTATAAGACAGTAGCATTTAAAAAGCTGTTTGATACTTATTTTTTTATAAGACGGTGCGCGGGGTGCGGGGGGTCGGCGGCGGCGGTTGAGTAGGGGAATCGAGGGTGCGGGGGGTCGGCGGCGGCGGCCGGTGGACTGGGGGGGGTGCTCGGCGGCGAGGGGGACCGGATCTGGAGGGGGATCGAGATCGAGTGTCCATGAAATTTAAAAATATTCATGATAGTTCAAAAAGTACCCATGAAATACAATCGAGAAATGAAGGCTACGATTTAAATACAATCGATCTTAGCTAGCTATCTGTTCACAATCTTCTTGCCCTTCTTTTTCGCAAATGGAGTTCTTCTGTGGAACGGACGTCCTTTAGGTAGGGTGGTCCTGCTTCTTCTTGTGGTGTATGCTGCTACTTCATCATCGTCGTCATGTTCGATCCTCGGGTCGCCGTACTTGTCGAAGTCTTGCTCATTGGCTACTCCATCCATTCCGATGATCTTCCTTTTGCCTCTCCTCACGACAACACGACTGGGCTTTGGCGGGTCGGTAATGAAGAAGCATTGGTCCACTTGGGAAGCCAGTACCCATGGCTCATTTTTCGCGGTGACGTTTGCGCCCGCGGTCTTGGATTTGGCTTCGGGTATAACCATGGTGGTGAAATACCGGTCTTCTTTTATGACGTTCTTGGCCCATCTGACACGGAACATCGGGACCTTCTCTCCAGCGTAGCTCAGCTCCCAGATCTCCTCGATCCTTCCGTAGTATCTGTCCTTGTCGTTACCGGTGTAGGATTCCATCGTTACCCCGGAGTTCTGATAACCATCGCTCTTCATGTCCTTGGCCTCGGTGTAGAATGTGTAGCCGTTGATATCGTACGCCTCATAGGTCATCAGGTTGTGCTCGGCGCCCTGTGACAAGGCGAATATGAGTTGTTCTTCCGCGGAAGAATCCTCATGTAAAGGGTACGACAGAAGCTTCTGCTTGAACCAACGCGTGAAACATGAGTTGTGCTCTTTGAGTATATCTCCGTCCGTCCTCTGTTGGCCTCGGTCATTGTACGTCTTCTTAATAAAGGTTTTGTGCTCTACCACCCAAGGATCGACCACGTCTATGTGTTGTAGCGCGACTAGGTTTGCTCTTTCAAAGTCGGCGAGTCGACCCTCGAAGTCGACATGCATTTCGCGGCGACCCTCACGGTGACCCCATCCAGCGAGCCTGCCGAGGTGCCTGTTGACGGGCAGACCAACGGGGTTCTCGATGCCTAGATAATTCGTGCAGTAGGAGATGCACTCTTCGGTCAGAAAGCCCCTGGCTATGCTTCCTTCTGGACGTGACATGTTGCGAACGTATCCTTTGATGACACCATTCATCCTTTCGAACGGCATCATGCTGTGCAGGAACGTCGGCCCGAGTTGGATGATATCCTCCACTATATGGACCAGCAGATGCACCATAACGTCGAAGAATGCGGGCGGGAAGTACATCTCAAGCTCGCATAGTATCACCACGATCTCTTCCTGTAGCCTTCTGAGTTGCCTCACGCCAATCGACTTCCGAGAGATGACGTCGAAGAAGTTGCATAGGCCAAATAGCGTTTCACGGACGTGCGCGTCCATGATCCCACGGATTGCAACTGGAAGTATCTGCGTCATCAGCACGTGACAGTCGTGAGACTTCATCCCGCTGAACTTCTGCTTCGCTGGGTCTAGGTATCTGCTTATCTTCCCCGCGTAACCGTAAGGAAGTTTTACTCCTAGGAGGCAGGTGAAAAACTGCTCGATCTCCTCCTGACTTAGAGTGAAGCACGCGGGAGGGTAGTCATTTCCGGTCTTCTTGGCCTTTTTGCCTTTGCGACGACTTTCTGTGTCCTGCTTCGCCTCATCATCATCATCATCATCATCATCATCATCATCATCATCATCATCATATATAGCGTGAAGCTCCTGCCTGATGCCCATTGATTTCAAGTCTGCCCTTGCTTTCGGCCCATCTTTGGTCCTCTCTGGCATGTTGAGCAGGGTACCAAGCAGACTCTCGCACACGTTCTTCGTGATATGCATGACATCAAGGCTGTGAGGCACACGGTGGATCTTCCAGTACGGCAAGTCCCAGAAAACAGACCTCGTTTTCCATACCTTCAGCAGCGGCTCTGGCGCCTTTTGCTTCTTTCCCGGCAGTGGGCAGTCTTTCCAATTTTTCAACAGCTTGTCTATTTCCTCGCCGCTCCTCGTACACGGGCGTTTTCGGGGTTCGGTTTCACCATCGAACAGATCCTTGCGTTTCCTCCACGGGTCATCGTCGCGAAGCCACCTTCGATGTCCCATGAACACGGTTTTCGAAGACCCGGGATCTCTATCTAGCTGGCGATACGTTGTGTCATCCATGCACCTTACGCATCCAGAAAATCCGTGGACTACCTGCCCCGCAAGATATCCGTAACCGAGATAGTCGTGCACCGTCGTGAGCAGTGCGGCTCTCATAGGGAAATATTCTTTCTCTGCGGCGTCCCACGTATTGGCTGGCGTTTTCCACAGCGTGTCAATCTCCTCTTTCAGCAGCCCCAGATACAGATTGATGTCGTTCCCTGGTTGTTTCGGCCCTTCAATTAGCATACTCATGTGAATGTACTTCCTCTTCATGCACAACC
This sequence comes from Triticum aestivum, assembly GCF_018294505.1. Taxonomy (NCBI): domain Eukaryota; kingdom Viridiplantae; phylum Streptophyta; class Magnoliopsida; order Poales; family Poaceae; genus Triticum; species Triticum aestivum. The sequence goes on along the minus strand of NC_057807.1, from coordinate 46,601,328 downwards.
AGGGGGGAAGGTTGTACATCCACACGAACACAGGCCAGGTGCTATGTGTGCTTCTCTGGCTGCCAAACGGATTGACTCCATCGGTGCTCGCGCCCAGCATGATGTTCCTTGGATCGTTCCCAAATTCTGGGTATTCGAAGTTCAACGCTTGCCACTGGCTCGCATCCTTAGGGTGACTCAGCATCTTGTCTTTTTTATCTATCTCCGGATCATTTGCGTCATCTTCTCGCTTCTTCTCCTCCCTATCCGCGTGCCAACGCAGGAGCTTTGCTACCTTAGGGTCCGCGAAATACCGCTGCAGACGAGGAGTGATCGGAAAGTACCACACCACTTTTCGAGGAGCTTTCTTCCTCTTCTTGTATCGAGTGACACCGCACACCGGACATATGGTAGACTCCGCGTGCTCGTCCCGATAAATGATGCAATTGTTCATGCACACATGGTATTTCACGTGCGGTAAATCCAGAGGACACACGATTTTCTTCGCCTCCTCCAAACTGGTCGGGCACTTGTTCCCCTTGGGAAGACGTTCGTGCCAGAATGACATGTTCTCGTCGAAGCATGCGTCGGTCATTTTGTGTTTTACCTTCATCTCCAGAGCCATGAGCGTTACTTTCAGGCGGGTATCCTCGGGCCTGCATCCTTCATACAATGGAGTAACCGCGTCTAACTCAAGTTGATCCATCTTGGCTTTCTCTCGGGCGGCAGCTCTTGCGTTATCCGTCTGCTTGAGAAGCAGCTCTTGAATATGAGGGTCCTGCACCCAGCCCATCGATGGTCCAGCGTCGTCTGCTCCGCCGGCATCATCATCATGTCCTGCATCTTCTACATGATGACTGTGTACAGCATCACCGTCGTGATCATCTCCTGGGGATTCTTCGTCTTCTCGCCCCCCCCCGAGCCGCGGTGGTTGTCTTGCTGCCCTTCCTCATTTCTTGCCCGGCCCCCATGGACGACTTCGTAGTCATCTTCATCACCTTGCCACCGATAGCCATCCATGAAACCACGCAAGAGCAGGTGGTCCCGCACCTGCCCGGAATCCGGGTCCGCAATAAGGCTATTCAGCTTGCATCTTCGACACGGACATCTTATCTCCGTCTCGTTCTTTTGAAGCATCTCGGCCTTCGCGGACCTCAAAAACCTATTCACGATGCCTTCGGTCATCGTGCGGACCATGGTCGCCTGCGGGGTAGAGCAAAACGATATTTTAGAACCAAGAAAAAATTTGGCATGACTTTCCCTAAAAATAGGACCAAAAAGAATGCTTAATGCCAAAATTCTCGCCGAAACGGAAATGAATCAACATTCCGGCAAAATATTGGCAACTATCGCATTTCAAATACCGGTACACCTCCAAACACAAACACATATGCAACACCACAAACATATGCAACACCACGAACATACATAGATCTAGCTAGGCCATAAAAAGTGCATGTGCACATTGTTGTAGGGAGAACAACATAAATATAGCTTCCCCCCTTACTTACCTAGCAAAATAAGGTAACTTAACCACTTAATTTGAATGAATCTATGGTGGAAATGAGGTGAAAAAGAGGAGGCACCCGAGACAAGGAGGAGGCGGTGGAGAGAATGAAGTGGGGAGAAAGTGAGTGTGGGAGGAGAGGCTGTCCAAAATATCTTGTTGCTGCCCACTTACTAATGGCGCACCAGCAACAAATGCGCCATTAGTAATCCAGGTTACTAATGGCGCACCCCCTGGTGGTGCGCCATTAGTACTTTTGCAAAAAAAGGAATAAAAACAATAATAAAAAAATAACATTAGTGGCGCACCTTCTGGCTGGTGCGCCATTACTAGTTACAACTAGTAATGGCGCACCACCAGTGGATGCGCCATTAGTATGTTTGGACAGGCGCACTAGTTCAAAAAAAAATTTGGTACTAATGGCGCACCATGGGCAGGGTGCGCCATTAGTAGTTTCAACACTAATGGCACATCAGAAGGTGGTGCGCCATTAGTATAAACTAATGGCGCACCACACGTCTGGTGCGCCATTAGTGTCATTTCCATCTATAGCCCTTTTCCTAGTAGTGTGCAGCGATACAGGCAAAAGGCACAACCAAGAGCAATGCATAGCTAAACTTCTTCAGTACCAACCTTATGGTAAGAGTAAATATAGATCTGATGTGTAGAAAATGGAGGGCAAAGGAAAATAAGCTGCAGAGTGATGGTACATGAACAACTACCTGTTAATATAAGTACACTGACAAAGGACAACATGTACTTACAAGAACAATGCAGAGCTAAAAAAATTCATTGGCACTGGATATATTCTACACTAATGTAACCATTCATACAGATCAGATAATTTGGAGCGAACAATTGATAAACAAGCTATCATGCATGCTGTTGTCACATAATGAACCAGGTATGTATGCAAGTACAGTGATACAGGACAATAGGTACTAACAAGAGCAAAGAAGCGGGCAGCATATTTGCGATATCCTGTTGTTCTTTTCAAACTGGAATTCTTCTTCGAGCAGATTTCCTGCAAAAAAGATCCGTAACGCACATGCGGAAAAGTAGAAGTTCAAATTGTCATGTGATTTCATAGACAGTACCTCATCCTGGGAACGAGACCAGTGCATAACAAGGTTTTTCCATTCAATGTCTTCTAAATTTAGCACATGAGATTTCACCGGAAATTCGTTTATAGACTTGCCATCAAAGTGTGATTTCCTCAGGTAACACCAATACTGTTCCAATGCTTCCTTGAAAAGCACACGCAAGCTTTGCTTGTCATGACTATCCAGATTGACCCTCGCCTAGTTACAACAATGTAATGTAAATCATTGATGTGTTCAATCAGCAGAAAACAAGAAAATAATAACCATGAATAATAGCACTTACACATAAGTTGGACAGGAACATGTGAAAATGGTGTTTGCCTTCACTATAATCTTCCCATGATGGGAATATATGCACGTAGTCCCTAACAACATTGAAAGCATTGTCTTTTAAACTGGGAATAAATGGAATGGGGTTCCAATCTGCAAGAATTGGACGTCTCGGTAGTTTGGATAGGTATTCGGCCGGTGGACTTGCTGTACTTTTTGCTGGAGTGGGATTTTTCTGTGGTACGGCTGGTGCTATGACAAATGAAATCAGTATACCTTTTGCTGGAGTGCAGGTCCTATGTGGTGGGGCTAGTGGTGTGGCCAGTGAAGTATGGGTACAATCTGCTGGAGTCGGTCCTACGTTTTGTGTCACTGGTTGTACATCCAATATAAGCGGGGCGCTATCTGATTTCTCTGGCACCACCACGTTTTTCAAGGACTTTGCTGGTGCTCCTTCAGGTTCGGCAATCACCCTCTTCATTTTTGATGTCTGATGCACAAGAATAGCATTTCAGTGGAAAAACATGGTATGATGACAGATGGAATATGTATTGATAATGGATGGGCATGGCATCTCGAGTTATATGATGAGTAAACTAAGCAGATGGTGGTGCAACAAAGTAGAAGAAATGCAAGACAACATATGCAAGATACGCACAATCAATAGAACCTTGCCAAATTGGAACAGGCACCTTGATGGGTGAACAGGACAGGCCATCTGCCTTTGACTCCTCGAGGTTAGAATAGTCATTAGGATGATATTCTGAACAAGAATCAACAGGTGGGGAGCGTATGAGTTTCATTGCATCCAGAATGGCACTCAATGCCTTGGTGCCAATTTTGTAAGTCATTGAAGTGTTTCACAATATTCTTCTGATGCATGGATTCTGATATTCACTGTAATTGCGTATAATATCTGAGAACCATGAAAACATAAATAGTTGTGAGATTATCTTTGTAATGCAGATGATATTCTAATATAGGGGCGCCCCTATAAACACTTGTGTGCTATCACTGGATTCTGATGAGAGAGCTCATGTGTGCTATAATATGGTGTGTGCATTTATATAATCTGGCACAAGTATACAGAAAAATAGGCTCCAGAAGTAAGGATAGTTGGCAGATGATAGGTCCATAATATAATGTATAGAGAGTTTATTGCCAAACCATGATAACAAGAGCACACAACAACTAGGCAGATCATAGTGTACATAATAGGGGTACACCATAACCACGATATATAAATCGGGAAAGTGGAACTAGCTTGAAAATACGGTGTTGTATTGCCGCTAGTAATTGAAAGCCTTTAGATCACGTACAGGCCAGCTCTATTAGCTGTTGACTGCAGATGTCCCTGCACCCCTTCCTGACAAGGAACATACTGTACATACTAAATACAGAATAAACAAAGAGGAACACGTTAAAGAATAGAAGAGGAAGCATATTCTTGAGGTTCCGATTCATTGCATACAATGTTGGTTGCCCACTCATGATGAATCACAGCGCCCAAAGAAATGCAACTCCATGATGTCTCTCTATATGTGGCAATTTTGAACAAGAGTCATTAGGATCATATTATGAACAAGAGTCAATAGGTGGGGAGCGTATGAGTTTCATTGCATCCAGAATGTCACTCAATGCCTTGGTGCCAATTTTGTATAAGTCATTGCAGTGTTTAGCTTCAAGAGTGGACTGCTTCTAGTGTGACACAAAGCAGCTACACAGATCATAGTGTAGATATAACGGGAAAACCTTAAGCATCAGAGTAAAATCAGCAAAGTGGAACTTGCTGGAATATATGTGCTAGTATTGCTGGTACGGCTAGAAAGGCTTCAGGTACCAGTTCTCTTCAACTGAAGGTGCAGTACTATTAATATCAGTGTAACTATCAAAGGCGACACAGATCCCCGCATTTCCTTGCTATTCTTATAGGATTCAAGTGGGCAGGTCACAACAAATCCTATTCCTATGTTTACAAAATCCTACGAATCAAAGAGGCTCAAAGTGTCCATCACAACCGACCGTATAGACCTCTACACTACGAATTTCCCTGCTCATCTTCAGTACAAGGAACATACTATACTACTATCATACTCCCTCCGTTCCAAAATATAAGTCTTGGTAGAGATTTCCACTATGGATCACATACAGATGTATCCAGATATATTTTAGAGTGTAGATTCACTCATTTTGCTCCATATGTAGTCCATGATGGAATCTATACAAAGACTTGTATTTAGGAACGGAGAGACTACATATTAAAGAAGAACGGAAGATGAACATGGTAAAGAAGAGCAAGCAGATTTTGGATAATAAAATGTTGGTTGCGCAGTGCCCATACATGATGAACTAGAGAGTGTTAAGCATGCAACTCCTAGCTATCTCTCGACCATTTCAGGCAGTTGGATGAAGATCCTATGTCTCCTAACCCTTCTCCTTCCTCGTCTCTGATTCTTCCCATATAGAACACCGCACGGGCCGCCGGCCGGACCACTGGCCCTCACCGCCTGTGTTCCTCCGCCACCCCCACCCCCACCCCCGCCCCAAACCCCACCCACATTGAGTTTTCTTCGTTCGGCGAGGCCCCACAACCACCCGAGCCCCTTCGTTCGCACCAGCAAACTCCGGCGAGCTCTGAAAAATCGACTGACCCAATTTTGAAATTTAGTCTACTGTGATTTAACTAGTGTGGAATATAAAAGGGGAAAACCATAAGCATTGGGAGTATAGTGTTGAGCGTGCCATGGCGGATCTGAAGGTGCAAACCAGACAAAGGCAACTTCGCAACCAAGACAAGAAATCAGAGTAAAGCAGTGGCGATCTATTTTCTTGCTGCGATAAATAAGTTGAGCAGATACGAAAGAGTACCGCCTATGGTGCGGCGCCGTGTACGCATCTGCTGAGAATTTGACGGTTCTGCGGTAGCGATGGCTGTCGGCAGCGTGGAACCAGATCTAGGAGGGTAGATGGTGGCGGCAGGGTGCGGTGGACGAGACGGTCGTAGGAGCGGCACCAACAAGGTGGACGACGGCGGGGGTGAAGCGAGAGGACGGGATGCAAGGATCCTGGTCCGAAGCCATGGATGAGAGAGTCGATCTCTTGTAATGGACGGCAGCGTCAGGGTATCAGCTCCAGCATGATGGAGGAGGACGGCGGTGGATGGGGTGGGGGACGGCGGCAGAAGGAGGAGGGTGGGATGGAGAGGGTGTTTTGGCGCCCACGGAGTATGAATGGGGAAAAGGGAGGTAGAGAGGAAGGGGGGAACCATGTATTTAGGGGGTGCTTGTCTCAAATGCGAGGAAATTTACAAACTTAATCCTGGTTTCAAATTTCTACCACATCACAGCAATATTAGTCGGTTGGGGATAGGACGGTAATCTCGCATACACCGAATATTTGCCGACGAGAGTTTGTTTTTGGCGCGCACCGAGTATGAATATGAATTGGGGAGGGAGTCGATTTCGGCCGAGGACACACTATGTTTTGGCACCCACCGTGTATGAATCTGGGTGAGAGGCGGTTACGTCAAGTTTGGGTGAAATTATAAACCTACCCCTATCGAAACCTATAGAAATCCAGCAGATAGGCTTTGCGTGGCAGGGATATATAGGCAGTAGTAATTTCCATATCACAGATATTGGTTTCGTGCGGTTACTGCGACTTTCCCCGCTTCGTTCAAATTTTGCAGAGTGCACATTTACCGTGCCAACTCAATTCGAATCCCGTTTGTATTCTATTTTTTTCGGGCGGGATCCATTTTTAATTGGAATTACATTCTATATACATCATTTTTTATATATACTTTCAAAAGCACAACACCATTTATACATAAATATGGTTTACAAATGGCATGATCTCAGATTCATAAGGTTGTATCCATCAATTTGGATTTTCAAATATTTGAAACCACTTTATGTTGAAATCCAATGTATGCACTCCTCGCTAACTGTCTCCAATTAATGTTTGTTTCATGCGGTTTTTTTTACTTCTCAAACATGTATAATGTGTTTCACACACGCAACGTATAGTGTAATCCCGTTTAGACATTAATTGCATATATAAACCATGCATTGTTTGTAATTAAAGAATCTATGGATCATCAATATTGATAAACTATATAACATTATACGTGTGCCCAAATTCAAATGAATATGCATGTTTGATACACCAATTTGCGTTATGATATTATCGATGTCGTGATCTCCAGTTTAAATATTTGAATCCCCTTTAATCCAGATATTCGTCTCATATAGCTATCACTCATGCTTATATAGGACTATCTCTCTGGACCTATACGCGTTCATCGTCTCTCAGGTATCTCTTGTGCTACCTGTATGTCGGCAATGATCTTTTATCTTCGTAACACACTGATGGTACTCTCTCCCTCGACCTTCATCACTCTATCTCTCTCTAAGTATATCTCGCTCCCTGCTATGTGTCTCTAACTATGATTCTCCATGTGGAATCTCTTTCTCTCACACAAACACAAAACTTTGTCTCCCAGGGTCTCATTTCTCTCTACTATTCCCATGTGTGCCACTCGCACACCCCTCATACGGAGACGTCTTTCGCTCCTTAGATATGAGAACCTACGACTCTTCCTCTTAAATATCTCTTTCTCACACACAAACACAAACTCTGTCTCCCAGGGTCTCATATTTCTCCATTGTTCTCTTGTATGTCGCTCACACACACTCTCTGTCCCTAGATATATCTTGCGTTCCCCCATATGTCTCTCTAGCTATGACTCTCGTTGTGAAATATCTTTCTCTCTCGCAGACACAAAACTCCATCTCTCGGGGTCTCATTTCTCTCTGATATCTGTTTGTAAGTGACTCACATGCACCCTCTCTCTATCTCTCTCACACCCACACACATAATTCAGCCTTATGATCCACTCGACTCCTATCTCTAACGCACACTAGCTATCATCTTTATCTTTCTATTTATCTGTTTCTCCATCAACCTTCTTTCTCGCCCTCACTCTTGATTCCTATCACGCACACTACATATGTTTCTCTCTACATGCAGTCAAGTGCCCTCTCACACACATATATAACTTCACCCTCTGAACCACCCGGCGGTCATATCCAACACCCAAACTAGCGGATGTCCCTCTAGCTAGCATCTCCATCTCTGTATCTGATGACCCGCAAGTATACGGGATAGTTGTAGCCTCTTTCGATAAGTAAGAGTGTCGAACCCAATGAGGAGCTAAAGGTAGAACAAATACTCTCTCAAGTCCTATCGGCCACTGATACGACTCTACGCATGCTTGACGTTCGCTTTACCTAGAACAAGTATGAAACTAGAAGTACTTTGTAGGTGTTGTTGGATAGGTTTGCAAGATAATAAAGAACACGTAAATAAAAAGTAGGGGCTGTTTAGATAAAGATGCAATAAAGTAAATATAGCGAGTGTGGAAAAGTGGTGGTAGGAGTGGTGAAATTGTCCCTAAGCAATTGACTACGGTACTAGACCGATAGCAAGTTTTATGTGGGAGAGGCATAAGCTAACATACTTTCTCTTCTTGGATCATATGCACTTATGATTGGAACTCTAGCAAGCGTCCGCAACTACTAAAGATTCATTTAGGTAAAACCCAACCATAGCATTAAAGCATCAAGTCCCCTTTATCCCGTACGCAACAATCCCCTTACTCGGGTTTATGCTTCTATCACTCAAGCAACCCACCATAAAAGAATCATGAACGTATTGCAACACCCTACAGCGGGAATCCCTCACGCTTGCGCGACATGGAGGGCACAATAGGACAGCAACATAACCACAAGCAAATTAAATCAATCATAGCAATTCATCAATCACCAATAGGACAACGAAAATCTACTCAGATATCCTAGGATGGCAACACATCATTGGATAATAATATGAAGCATAAAGCACCATGTTCAAGTAGAGGATACAGCGGGTTGCGGGAGAGTGGACCACTGTAGATAGAGGGGGGAAGGTGATGGAGATGTTGGTGAAGATGGCGGAGGTGTTGGTATAGATCGCGGTGATGATCATGGCCCCCGGTGGCGTTTCGGCGCCACCGAAAGCAAGGGGGAGAGAGCCCCCCTTCTTCTTCTTCTTCCTTGACCTTCTCCCTAGATGGGAGAAGGGTTTCCCCTCTGGTCCTTGGCTCCCATGGTGTGGGAGGGGCGAGAGCCCCTCCAAGATTGGATCTATCTCTCTGTTTCTGCGTTCTGGGATTCTGCCCTGGCACCATTTCCTTTATATCTGGAGATCCGTAACTCCGATTGGATTGAAACCTTCGCCCAGATCGTTTTCCAAAAATTATCTTTCTTGCGGCCAAAGAAGGGCATCAACCTCCTTACGGGTGGCCCACGAGGGTGGGGGGCGCGCCCACTTTAAGTGGGCGTGGGCCCCTATCTCGTGGCCACCTCGGGCATCGTCTCGTGTTGATTCTTCCTCCCAAAAATCACAAATATTCCAAAATAATTCTCCGTCTTTTTTATCCCGTTTGGACTCCGTTTGATATGGGGTTTCTGCTAAACATAAAACATGCAACAGACAGGAACTGGTATTGGGCACTGGATCAATATGTTAGTCCCAAAAAATAGTATAAAAAGTTGCCAAAAGAATATGAAAGTTGTAGAATATTGGCATGGAACAATCAAAAATTATAGATACGATAGAGACGTATCAGCATCCCCAAGCTTAATTGCTGCTCGTCCTCGAGTAGGTAAATGATAAAAAAGATAATTTTTGATGTGGAATGCTACCTAGCATAATCTTGATCATATGTCTAATCATGGCATGAATATTAAGACACGAGTGATTCAAAGCAATAGTCTATCATTTGACATAAAAACAATAATACTTCAAGCATACCAACCAAATACTTATGTCTTATCAAAATAACATAGCCAAAGAAAGCTCATCCCTACAAAATCATATAGTCTGGCTATGCTCCATCTTCATCACACAAAGCATTCAAATCATGCACAGCCCCGATGACGAGCCGAGCAATTGGTTCATACTTTTTAACGCGCTTCAGCTTTTTCAACTCTTACGCAATACATGAGCGCAAGCCATGGACATAGCACTATGGTGGTATATGGTGGTGGTTGTGAGGACAAAAAGGGAGAAGATAGTCTCACATCAACTAGGCGTATCAACGGGCTATGGAGATGCCCATCAATAGATATCAATGTGAGTGAGTAGGGATTGCCATGCAACGGATGCACTAGAGCTATAAATCTATGAAAGCTCAACAAAATAAACTAAGTGGGTGTGCATCCAACTTGCTTGCTCACGAAGACCTAGGGCATTTTGAGGAAGCCCGTCAATGGAATATACAAGCCAAGTTCTATAATGAAAAATTCCCACTAGTATATGAAAATGAAAGCATAGGAGACTCTCTCTATGAAGAACATGGTGCTACTCTGAAGCACAAGTGTGGTAAAAGGATAGTAACAGTGCCCCTTCTCTCTTTTACTCTCATTTTTTTTATTTTCTTTTTTTCTTTTTATTATTTTTTTTGGTGGGCTTCTTTGGCCTCTTTTTTTATTTGGGCTTCTTTGGCCTCTTTTATTTTTCATAAAGTCCGGAGTCTCATCCCGACTTGTGGGGGAATCATAGTCTCCTTCATCCTTTCCTCACTGGGGCAATGCTCTAATAATGATGATCATCACACTTTTATTTATTTACAACTCGATATCTCGAACAAAGATATGACTCTATATGAATGCTTCCGGCGGTGTACCGGGATGTTCAATGATCTAGCATAGCAATGACATCAAAAAACGGACAAGCCATGAAAACATCATGCTAGCTATCTTACGATCATGCAAAGCAATATGACAATGATGGAACGTGTCATAATAACAGAATGGTGGAAAGTTGCATGGCAATATATCTCACAAAAGCTATGGAAATGCCATAATAGGTAGGTATGGTGGCTGTTTTGAGGAAGGTAAATAATGGGTTCATGATACCGGCAAAAGTTGCGCTTCACAATAGAGGCTAGCAAAGTGGAAGGGTGAGTGTGCGTATATCCATGGACTCACATTAGTCATAAAGAACTCATATACTCACTGCAAAAGTCTACTTAGCCATCGAAGCAAAGTACTACTACACATGCCCCTAGGGGGATAGATTGGTAGGAAAAGACCATCGCTCATCCCCGACTGCCACTCATAAGGAAGACAATCAAAAAACACTTCATGCTCCAACTTCGTTACATAACGGTTCACCATACGTGCATGCTACGGGACTTGCAAACCTCAACACAAGTAATTCTCAATTTCACAATTACTCAACTGGCACGACTCTAATATCACCACCTTTATATCTCAAAACTATTGCAAGGAATCAAACATATCATATTTAAGTGATCTACAAGTTTATGTAGGATTTTATGACTAACGATGTGAATGCCCAATTCCTGTCATATCTCTAAATAGATGTAAGTGAAGCAAGAGAGTTTAATTCTTTATGCAAAAGATATGCCCACGCTCTAACAATTATAAGTGAAGCAAAAGAGCATTCTACAAATGGCGGTTTTCTATGTGAAGAGAAACAGGCAATCCAGACTTCAAATGATATAAGTGAAGCACATGAAGCATTCTATAAAGCCATACTCAAAAGATATAAGTGAAGTGCAATGAGCATTATATAAATAAAACAAGGACCCTCTCATACCAGCATGGTGCATAAAATAAAAATGAAACTAAATGCAAAAGACGCTCCAAGACTTGCACATAATGCATAAACAAAACGAATACGAAAACATACCGATACTTGTTGAAGAAAGAGGGGATGTCTTCCGGGGCATCTCCAAGATTAGACACTTGAGTCTCCTTGAATATTTACTTGGGGTGCCTCGGGCATCCCCAAGCATGAGCTCTTGCCTCTCTTCCTTTTCCTCATATCGAGACATCCTCGATTAGACACTTCATCCACACAAAACTTCAACAGAAAACTCGGTAAGATCCGTTAGTATAATAAAGCAATCACTACTCTAAGTACTGTAGAAAACCAATTCATATTTTGTTTTTGCATTGTGTCTACTGTAATATAACTTTTTCATGGCTTAATCCACTAATATAAATTGATAGATTCATCAAAACAAGCAAACTATGCATCAAAAACAGAATCTGTCAAAAACAGAACAGTTTGTATAAATCTGAACATTCACCATACTTCTGGTACCCCAAAAATTCTACCACAATTAGGAAAAATAAACAAGTTGTATATCAAGATATTGCAAAAATAATCAGAACCGTTTGACGTTCGAGTTAAAAATGTAAAATCGCGCACTACAGCCAAAGTTTTTGTCCTGCATCGAACAAACCAACAAGCATTGTAAACATCCTAAAGGCAAACCTTGGCACATTATTTTTATAATACAATGGAATTGTACAAGGGGATAATTTATTTTTGATGAAAAGTTTCTGTAATCAAGATTCACAAAGTTTCCGTGAGCATGAACAAAGTTCAAGGAGCTCTCCCACTTCAACAATGCTTGTCTTTCTTACTTTCACTTTCCTTTTTGAAAAAGTTTTTGGGTTCCCCTCTTTATTTTTTTGTTTTAAACTATATAAAAGCACTCAACAGAAATAAATAAATCTCTAAAACTTCCGGGTTGTCTCCCTGGCAGCGCTTTCTTTAAAGCCATTAAGCTAGGCATATAGTGCTCAAGTAATGGATCCACCCGGATCCCAAGGTATATCAAAGCCAATTTTAATTAACAATGATTTGTAATTTAGTAGTGAGCACAAAGTAACATATATCAAGTAACAACGAAGTCTAACTCTCTTCCTATGCATCGGCATGTCATAAAAGAACAATTCATGCACACCAAGTAAAGGCCAATGCATAGTATAAGCAGTTTCTTGCAATTCTATCGTGTTGGAAACATAGAGAGGTGGGGATATAGTTCCTCTCTCATAATAATTGCAAGTAGGAGCATCAAGTACATGAATATCACATTCATAAAAATTATCATGTGCAATGGTAAAAGGCAACCCATCAATATAATCCTTAATAAGCACAAACTTCTCCGATATAGTGTAGTTGGGAGAATTCAAAAAGATAATAGTACTATCATGCGTGGGTGCAATAGCAACAATTTCATGTTTAACATAAGGAACTATAGCAAGTTCATCTCCATAAGCATAATTCATATTGGCATCTTGACCACAAGCATAGCAAGCATCATCAAAAAGGGATATTTCAGACAAATTCAAGGGATCATAGCAATCATCCTTCGGTAAGCACGAAGGGGAATTAAACAATGTATGAGTTGAAGAGTTACTCTCATTAGAAGGTAGGCATGGGTGATCAATCCGATCTTCCTCCTTTTGTTCTTCGCACTCCTCATCATCTTTTTCATCCAATGAGCTCACAGTTTCATCAATTTCTTCTTCCATAGCTTCCTGCAAAATATTAGACTCTTCTTGGAGAGCGGAGACTTTCTCAATAAAAGAATTAATATTGTAATTATATTCATAATTTTCATAGCAATATCTAAGTATAGCAAGATTTTCAGGCCTATAAACACCACCATCATCAAAAGCTTCATACTTTTCAAACAAAGATTATATTTCATAAGCAGCCTTAAAAGCAACAAATTCTTCAATTTGTTCAACATCATAGTAATCATAGATACCATTAGCATAAGAAGCTAAGGTTTCATTATAATTAAATTTGCATGAAAAGGGAAGGTGTGGAGCCTTCATCCTAGAGCAACAAGTAATATCATATGTCAAGCATATATCCCTAGCATACCACTTCAACATTTGAATTTGATCCCATAATAGTTTCCCTTTTTGTGTCAAGCGATAATCCCTAAAGTATTCACGTTGATCCAATGTGTCTCCCTTTATAAAGTTGAGTTGGGTTTTCTCAGGATTATCAAAGTAGTACAAAATATTTTGAACATAATAAGCATCGAGGGTTTTAGGAGTTACACCCTCTCTATGAGTAGCAAGTACACCTAATTTTTTTGTATTTCGTGTTCCATACCCATAACTAAAGATAGAGAACAACTTAGAACAGCAAATAAAAATTACTTAGTCATAAAGCAAACAAGCACACACGAGAATATTCACCTCATGCTATGACTCCCCGGCAACGGCCCTAGAAAAAGGTCTTGATGACCCGCAAGTATACGGGATAGTTGTAGCCTCTTTCGATAAGTAAGAGTGTAGAACCCAACGAGGAGCTAAAGGTAGAACAAATACTCTCTCAAGTCCTATTGGCCACTGATATGACTCTACGCACGCTTGACGTTCGCTTTACCTAGAACAAGTATGAAACTACAAGTACTTTGTAGGTGTTGTTGGATAGGTTTGCAAGATAATAAAGAACACGTAAATAAAAAGTAGGGGCTGTTTAGATAAAGATGCAATAAAATAAATATAGCGAGTGTGGAAAAGTGGTGGTAGGAGTGGTGAAATTGTCCCTAAGCAATTGACTACGTTACTAGACCGATAGCAAGTTTTATGTGGGAGAGGCATAAGCTAACATACTTTCTCTTCTTGGATCATATGCACTTATGATTGGAACTCTAGCAAGCGTCCGCAACTACTAAAGATTCATTAAGGTAAAACCCAACCATAGCATTAAAGCATCAAGTCCCCTTTATCCCGTACACAACAATCCCCTTACTCGGGTTTATGCCTCTGTCACTCAAGAAACCCACCATAAAAGAATCATGAACGTATTGAAACACCCTACAGCGGGAATCCCTCACGCTTGCGCGACACAGAGGGCACAATAGGACATCAACATAACCACAAGAAAATTAAATCAATCATAGCAATTCATCAACCACCAATAGGACAACAAAAATCTACTCAGACATCATAGGATGGCAACACATCATTGGATAATAATATGAAGCATAAAGTACCATGTTCAAGTAGAGGGTACAACGGGTTGCGAGAGAGTGGACCGCTTTAGATAGAGGGGGGAAGGTGATGGAGATGTTGGTGAAGATGGCAGAGGTGTTGGTGTAGATCGCGGTGATGATGATGGCCCCCGGCGGTGTTCCGGCGCCACCGGAAGCAAGGGGGAGAGAGCCCCCCTTCTTCTTCTTCTTCCTTGACCTTCTCCCTAGATGGGAGAAGGGTTTCCCCTCCGGTCCTTGGCTCCCATGGCGTGGGAGGGGCGAGAGCCCCTCCGAGATTGGATCTATCTCTCTGTTTCTGCGTTCTGGGATTCTGCCCTGGCACCGTTTCCTTTATATCTGGAGATCCGTAACTCCGATTGGATTGAAACTTTCGCCCAGATCGTTTTCCGAAAATTAGCTTTCTTGCGGCCAAAGAAGGGCATCAAACGCCTTACGGGTGCCCCACGAGGGTGGGGGCGTGCCCACTTTAAGTGGGTGTGGGCCCCTATCTCGTGGCCACCTCGGGCATCGTCTCGCGTTGATTCTTCCTCCCAAAAATCACAAATATTCCAAAATAATTCTCCGTCCATTTTTATCCCGTTTGGACTCCGTCTGATATGGGGTTTCTGCGAAACATAAAACATGCAACAGACATGAACTGGCACTGGGCACTGGATCAATATGTTAGTCCCAAAAAATAGTATAAAATGTTGCCAAAAGAATATGAAAGTTATAGAATATTGGCATGGAACAATCAAAAATTATAGATATGACAGATTCGTATTAGTATCTATCTGTAGTTTCTCCGTCAACATTTCTTTCTCACACGGAGTCTTGCTTCCTATCACCCACACTATATATGTCTCTCCATACATATGCATTTATAGGTTGATCTCTTTTGCACAATCTTGTGCCTCACTCCCTCTGCTCGCCATAGATGCATGCTCCAGCCCACGCCACTATCTCTTAAAGACAAAAACACATGCTCAATTGTCGGGCCTTCTTCCCTTCATTCTCACATGCATGCATATTGTCATACCGATCCGTCTCTCCCATGTCGTTGATCTTATGACTTATGTCTTCTTTCTTTTATCTCGATCACGCGCGCGCACACACACACACACATCCCACATATACATGTATATCTCTCACACATGCACGTTCAAGGTCTCTATGTCTCCATACATAGTTAATTACCCTCAATCCTAACGCCACATCGAATCGTTCTCCTCTTTGGTGCACATAACTTCCGCCTGGATGGGTAAAACACACACTCACACTTAACAATCTCCTTCTAGCTACCCCCCCCCCCCGCGCACCTCTCACTCTTCCCCTATATCCCCGAAACCAATAAGATCATCCCTTTGTTTAATTCCCGCCTACATGCACCATCGATATATAGTAGTCTTCATCGGTGTCTCTCGAACAAACACGTTCTCTCGATGTCGACTCCTCTCACGTGCACACACCTTCTCTTCCCTATCTACGGGCATTTTCTCTCTCGCACCTCATCGTTGGTGGCCTCTGCCATAAACATCACCTCTCTATGATGAAGCCATGCACACTTAAATTACATCCGCCACAGAGGACCCCGCGACACCCCCTCCCCCCCCACACACACACGCACGCACACCCCCCTCCCCCCACACACACTAAGACTCCATCTCTCTCTCTCTCACACACACACACACGCACGCACGCACACCCATCCACCCAACCCCCCCCCCCCAACACACACACACACTAAGACTCCATCTCTCTCTCTCTCACGCACACACAAACTAAGACTCCATCTCTCTCTCACACACACACACCCCACACACACACACTAAGACTCCATGTCACACACACATGCTCTAGGCGGAGCATTTGTTCCTACCACCCTTCATCCAACCTTACCCGTATGATAAACAATCACCTTTATTTACTTGCATAACATGGAAAAATTCCACTTTACTTTAGTAGTCAGCAAACTTATCATCTGTACCCTTATGAAAAAATGAGTTGGCGATGATGGTGTGCCTGCCATCTTGTAATACAGACCGTATGATCTATATCTGATGGATAGAAAGCAAACTATGATAATTTTACAAAATATACCCACACCTCTCTCCACATAATTATCTCCCACAACCTCATTGCTCAGCAATTAAAAAAGGAATAAGTCTCTAGAACAATCTAGCATGCATGGTGGCCGCTGCCTCCTACCGGCGCCGTCCATCCCCATGCCTCCGCCCATTCCGACCACCAGTCACCACCACGCTCCACTCCTCCTCGCCTTATCTCTCATCTTTCATTTTTTCGATGACATTCTCGAGATACCAGTTTTCCGATAAAATTCTCGAGATATCATTAGTTTTTACATATGGGATTACTCCTGCATGGGTCCATCACAACAGGTGTTTTGTAAAAAAATGCATATTGATGTTCCGTGCAATGCACGAGAATCTTGCTTGTAATTATATAAAGCAAATCATGAGCAGGAAGTGACATTTTTTGACACAACCATGTTAACATGGCCACGTAAATCACTAGCTAAAGTAAATACCATTATACTTATATCCTAATGCAAAAGGTTGAGTACATGTCCGAAGAGTAGAGTCGCACACATGCACTCTGTCTCTCAGAATCTCTCTCTCACACACACACCAGTTACGTGACACCCACTTAAGTAGACACGTATGTTACAATTTGTGCACCTGCGGGTACACGTGATCCTGCACATTTATTTAAGCCAGAAGGTGAACCCAAACAGTAGCTGCATTCAGTCCCCTCCCGCCGCCTCTTCTCCGGTCGCCGTCGCCCGGTAGCCATGGACCGGCCGAAGGTAACAACATACGCCATACTCCCGCCGGAGCGGCGCTTTAATATGGAAATTTTAGTGGTCATGCATGCATCTTTTTGTGCTAGCACTCCTATATAAGGGTTGACCGGTCGCTTCCCGCGGATGTGCGCGGGCGGTGGAAGAGGAAGGAGAAGGGAAGCGGGCTGTGGAGTAACGATTTTTATCACAATTTCCTAGGAAACTGAGTGCAATAATTGAGTAGTTTTGCAAACTACTAGTACTACACCTGAAACGGTTCAAAACTTATACTCCCTTGCCAGCGCGCGCTTCCCGCGTGAAACAGTCAGTGTTACCCTAGAGCGTCAGTGCCCCATTAATTCCCGGCCAGAGCGGAGGTGACCTCTCACTGGCGCCGTCTTTGAAGTGGCGCGATGGCCGAGAGAGCGCCGCTTCCCGGTGCACGCGACTGCTCCGCGTCGAGACTGGCCATAGGCCCTGTTTGGATCCATGTGTTAGAGTTAGTTGGAGCTAGTTGGGGCTCAAATAGCCCTAAAGTATCGAAGCATGAGGGTTTAAATTGGATTAAGTTGCACCGAACCCACCAAAAAAAACTATCCCACCCAAGAGGTGCTAACTGGAGATAGTTCTTATTGGGACTACTGAAAAATCACTTTTCTCTCTCCATCAAGTGCATTTATTGTCAATCTAACCCTGTCACCCAAACACCTCTTTGGCTACAGTTAGTTCGGGGTTAGTCATGAGTTAGTCTAACCTCTAGCTAAGTTAGAGTATCAAATAGGAGAGGTATAGGACATGCAAGTTGCTCAAAGCATACAGTAAAATTCATATGTGAAAGGATTTTTTTCTTTTTGAAAACGGAACGTGAAAGGAATTTTTTCAGAATGCTCTTGGCATGTGGCTAACATGTGATGAGTTAACTGACCTCAATAGACGGCAAAAACGCCAGCCCGCCGCACTTTGATAGAGACGAGGAGGTTGAAGCGATACAGGCTGCTGGATTACTAGAGATAGGTGTTGCACGGAAGCCAAGAAATATGGTGATAGCATGGGTTAGCCATGTACTAGTATGATGTAACTACACTGGGCTGTCGTGTTTCGTACTCTTCCAGTCCACTGTGGAGATGATTGGTTGATTTTATATCGCTGAATAATATTAAATATTATGAGTGCAGACGCTCCACCACGAGGTTCCTTGCTCCTTCTCGGTCGTCGGGAATCTATGTTCTTCCACTCTATTTTTTTACGTGAGCTTTGTCCATCCTTTTACCAACACGTGAGACATCTAGCATCAAGGTGCACATGTTATGCAAGGATCGTTCCATCTATATGAAGAACACGTGGGACTGGAACTACAAGACGGACATGTACCCAGGAGTGGACGTACAAACCTGAGTAATGTAGCACAGTAAGTGAAGTAGAAAGGCACAAATGGTATGAACATGCGTGGCATATAGGGTGTGTTTGGTTGCGTTCTCGTCTCAGCATAGTTGTTCCCTCTTCATGCATGCTAAACTCAACACCCCTCTTCATGCATGCTCTCTTCATGCATGCTTCTAGTGTATTTGTGCTAAACTAGTGTGGACTCATGCACCCTCCATACACTATACCAAACACCCAAAAGTAGGTCAAGAAGGGAACTCTTGGGCGGCATTTGTCTCTTACTACATACTACCACTAAATGTTGTACGTGCAATGCACGGTGATGTTATGGAGTACATGCCTAAGTACTCGACCACTACTATATTAGTTGGAGGCACATATTAACTTTTATATTTGTTTACGTGTATGCCCCGAGACCTTCCAACTAGACGTGTCTTTCTCTCCAGTTCGCACTTTGTATGGTTCATACCACTAAGTACTACTACGTGTGGTCTCCGACCAAGAAGTGGAAGAAGTGGAGACGCTCTACCACGCTATTTTTTTACGCTGGGCTCTACCATGATGTTCATGTCCCACTCCTTTCGCTGACGTGTGGGACATCCAGCACGTGCCGTGTTTGGCACCCTTCGTCGTAAGAGTTGAAACGCTAGCATTCATCAGAAATAAAAAATAATTATAAATCAGCAGTGATACAATTTTTTTGAGAACCAATCAGTAGTGATACTATACCATGCAGTTTCCTTGCTCCTCGATATCGGAAAGAATACTTCTGTTCGCCAACATGTGGGACGTCGACCATCCTGGTCCACTTGCCATGCACGCAGAACTCCAAGGGAGAGTCACCCAGGTCATCGCGCCGCAGTAACAATGACTAATGAGCCGTCAAATCACAGGCCCACTTCCCACTTTGAAGTTGCTCGGACGAAGGAGCCATCATGACTTTGTTGAATTCCGCTTCTTGAAGAAAACTACTGTACCAGCAGTACTACTAGCTACAGTAGGTACTCCAACAGAGGCCTCCTTTCGTTCATAGGATAGGAATTTTATAGGAATATGAAAATCATAGGAAGTGAGATGACATGCATCTCAATTCCTATAGATAAAGAGATGCCATTTGATGCATAGGATAGGAATTTTTCCATTTAGTCTAGGCTAATGTACTGGTAATTTTCTCTAAAAACTACAGTAGTAACTAGTAGTACTGGTACATGCTCGTACTTAGACACAGACACACACACTAACTACTAGCACTACTACTTCTCACATGCTGGACAGACGTCGTCGTTCTCCTTCCCGGCTTTGTCGGCGACACCCCACCGTGCTTGGATCTCCGCTGACCTCTCCGCAGCAATGCATGCGTCCTTTTCTTTCTTGCAGCGGCGGGCTTCTCTTTTCTTGAGTGCTTTCTGACTTTTCCGCTCCCTCTGTGCGGCTTTGGCTGCCTCTTGCTCTACCGCCCATTCGGCCTTGGCATCTTCAAATTCCTCCCACATAGTTGTGAGGTCGCGAGCGGTGATGAACTCGGCATGGCGGGATGCCATCGCTTCCCTACCATTTTGTGTGCGGTCATGGGCGGCGAGGAACTCGGCGTGGCGGGATGCCATCGCTGCCTTACCGATTAGTGTGTGGCGTGGTGGCATGAACGACGCTTGGTGAGAGCTCTGGGGTGGAATGGCCGGACAACTGTATAGTGCATTGGTTTGTCAAGAGCTCAAGGACAGAAGACGAACGAAATTTGGATTCCCCTTCAATCCTGGTCATTTATTACCGAGTAAAATGCATTGGCGGTCATCGAACTTGTCTTGATGGCTCACTTTGATCATTGTATACGAGATATGGTGATTATACGGTCACTGGCTCAGCGTATAGCTCCGTATTTGTCTTGTTGACCAGCCAAATAGTCCGCATGCGCCTCATCAGCTCGTGTTATTTATCTATCTACACGGGCCTACCTGTCAATGGAGAAAGAAATACTGTAAAAACCAAAATTATGCGTATGTGGGGAATCAAACCACGGACTCGTCGCTGCAATGCACCCTTGTCAGCCAAATGAAAATGAAATACTTCACGTCAGACACTCGCGCTCACGCTGTCAAAGCATGCTAATGCATGCACATCGCCCTCTAAATCAAAGTCCTACTCGTGGCGCAACGCAAACGGCGAGCCCATCACTTGTGCGCCCTGACGGTGCCTGACATTACTGTTTAGACGTTTGATGGAGGCCTACGCGAACGCCGAGCATGTATTCACCTGGCTCAACACCAACGGTCATACTCAGAGCGCCTTTCTCATGTATATCGTCCATGGCAACGACAATCTATAAAACAGCCTAGCTAGAGAGGGTACTATGGTAGTATGGTACGGAGTATGTACTATCGTGAGTGGCCGATCTTAGTGCCACTGCACACCGAAACCCCTTCCATCGCTAGCGCGCGCTTCCCGCCTGAAACAGTCACCGTCTCTCCAGAATGTCAATGCCGCATTCACCGGACTTAACTGCAGGTGCAATTGGTGTTTCACTGACATGCGGGCCAGATGCCCGTTGGGCCCACATGTCAGTAACCCAACGCATCTGCAGTTAAGTCACTGAAGCAGCGTGCGCATTCACGCCCGATGAACCAACTCCGGCGCCAGTTGTCCATCTGTCTGCCGTGGCTCATTGCCATTCGCCCGCTATATGAACTTGAGCCCCAGCTCCCAGCCATAGCCAAAGACCCACACTTATTCTCCTCCGGTCCCTTCCTTCTGTCGGCACCACTCCAACCATGGCCTTCTAGCGCTCCAAAGCTCTCTTGGACGTACTATCGCAGGAGCAGACGAGGGACATCGGCAGCTCCGCTCCAGGCGTGCTCCAAGGCTCTCTTTGACGTACTGTCATAGGAGTAAACAAAGGAGATCGCCGGCACCCCCCTCCCCCCCGGCCGCCCTCCGCCGCCATGACCACGAAGCCGGCGTGCGTGCGCGGGCGCAGCCGGTAGCGAGGAAGAGTAGTACACGGTAGGTCGCTGCCGCTCTGGTCCCAGGAAGGCCACCGCTACTCCACTCGGTCGACACCAAGCTTGGTGGGGTAAACATCGGCGGCCGATTAGCCGCTTGACAGTGACGTGGAGGCGGAAATCTTCAGAACCTTGTGCTCCGGAGGAGGAGTTTATCGAGGCGGATGAGGAGGAGGCAAAGGCAATGGCTAGCTTTCTCGGGTTCATGGCCGGACATGGTGGTGGGGCACCGGCGATCGTTTAGATTAGGTTTATAGTAGGTTTTAGTACGGTTTGTGCGAAATATGTAATAAATTTCGTCCAGTTTGTAGGAAAAGTTTTTCAAAATGTAATGAATTTCATCCGGTTGATTTGAAATTTGCTTTGTTTGCATGATTTTCGTCTGGTTAGTTCATATAGTTGTCGAAAGGTATGCAGGAAGCATCGGATGGCATCCATCAGTGTCCTCGGATAGATGCCGGTGTAAATTTGTGGGCCAGCGCTGGAGATGCCCTAACTATCATGCTATAATCACTAACAGTCCTCCATTATTTGGCAGGGAATAGTTATCCCTCAATCAAAATCAGATCCACGGTGTTTCGCACTCCTCCCGCGTAAGAGTGTAAACTCTTGCTTACATAAAAATGGAGCAAGTGTACGCCACTGTAGCACGTCATATCACTCGAACTAGCCCGCCTAACAATCAGGAAAGCACCGCCCTCGTCATTTTGTTCTGGATTTCTATCGATTGATCACGCAAAAATGTTACGCTTCGCAAGTTCTAAAGGAAAAGGCGGCACACTTACGACTCGTACGCGTCGCACCCCCGGCAGTCCGCCTCGCACGCCGCTCACCAAAGGGGACATGCGTTGTCTTGCAATTTCACTGACATGTGGGACTGTAATTGAATAAACCGTCGATAGCCAAAATCTAATCGCTCGGCGGGTGTCGGCTGAGAAGAGAGAAACGGGGGAGGTAGAAGAGATCACCCGCCCGCCGCGCACGGACTCCAAGAAATATATGGTGATAATGTGAGGTGGGCCATGCTGGAGTCTGGACCGCTTCCGGAGCCCGCTCTGACCGCCATGGCCCCTCAAGACGCCAGCTGCCCGTCGCATGCATAGCAAGTAGTCCCTGCTTATGTGGAGGAGAGAGAGGCATTGACAAAGTCAAGGAGTAACAGTGGAGACAATAGCTTTCATCAAAAATAAACAATGAATACTCGTTGCTCATCCTCTATATCGGAAAGAATACTTTCATTCGCCAACATGTGGGACGTCGACCATCCTGGTCCACCTGCCATGCACAAAACTATCCTGGTCTACCCCGGTCGTATCGCAGGCCCAACCTTTCCCACTGTAAGTTGTTTGGACGAAGGAACTATCATGACTTCATTGAATTCCGCTTCTTCAAGAAAACTTACTGTACCCGCAATACTGCTACCACACGCGAAGACTGGACGGCACTGTACCACGTCATATCACGGAAACCCACTATGCCAAACTAGCCCGCCTAGGTCATCTATTTTGGAACGGAGGGAGTACGTCTCTGCATTGCTATGATTTTGTGTTGCACGTTATCTGTATTTTTGCTATGATTTTCCTACCCTATGAACCAAATGAGGCATGAATCTATCTGTGTTGACTATTGTCTGATCGATCACTAAGCCTACAATCTTAGGAGCTAGGGCTATTGGTCGAGGGATAAGTATAAGCGTACCACGAGCTCATCAGCCCCAACGTTTCTCTTCAATGTGTGTTTTGCAAGTACTATAGCTCGCACAGTAGCTAGCCTACTAACACCAAGAATCATCAAACAAGCCCTGCTGATATGATAAACAGTTCAAACTTACATCTAAGCATGCCATATATTACATCAAAAGCTGGTGAGGATACATTTGTTTCCATAACTCGGAGAGGGTTCGCATGATTCACTATCAAACAAAAGTAGCAAGTACCACCCACACAAGACAGTGCACTAGCCCTAAGATGGTTTGATAACATGCATCGTTCTGGTAATTAAACACAGCACAATGCAAACTACCCTGAAGGATTAGCGCGACCAACTATTTCTTGTCATCGATCTCTCGGGCAATGACCACAGCACGGACAGCGGAATGGGAATCAATTTCTGGGGCGATGTCCACAGGACTGACCGCGACATCGGAATCGATCTTTGGGGCGATGTACACAGGATGGACAGCGGCATTAGAATCGATCTCCGGGGCGATGCCAACAGGAAGGGCCACGGCATCGGAATCATCAAGGACGTCCACCGGCACCTGCACAACCCTAACATATTAGCAAGCACATTGCAAATAATCAAAAACCACAACTATGGTAATAAGCCATTATTTTTTACCTTGTGCAGCTCACCGGGGGATCTCATCCCTCCGGGGGCCATCTCCTCGTCCTCGATGGGGGCCATCACCTTGCCAGGGGAATACTGCTTCTCAACGGCGACTATCTCCTCAAACTCGGCCTTGAGCCTCGCATAGGTGGCCATCAGAGTTCCTGGGGTAGGCACGGTGGGGCCCTTGCTGTTCTTCCAACTTTCTTTGAGGAGCGCCAACGTCGTCAACTCTTAGGCCAGTGCTTGTTTCTTGGAGTTCTTCGTCTCCATGGGTTGGCCTGCCAACATGGTCAACTCGTTGGTCGGTGCTCGCTTCCTGGAGATTGCTGTCTCCAGTGGGTTGTCCGCCGGCAACTCTTTGCTTAGTGCTCCAGGATCCATCAATGAACTGACAAACAAAAAGCAATCGAAAGGAAACCACAATCGCAATGAAAACAGGAAAAGAATAGGATGTGAGAATCGGTCGGTGCTTTACAAAAAGAAGATTCTTGGAATGAAAATATAGCAGCATAATTGATTCGCCCACCTTTCCTGTGTCGGTACAGAAGAAAAATGGCAGAAGTGAGTAGCCTGGAGTGAGGTTTTCTTCAAGAAAGGGAAGAAAGGGCTTGAACGAGCGTTGCAGTGAAATGATGGTTGCTTCGTCCAGTCCAACTTGGAGGCCACCTTACCACTGCTGGTAAAGGTGTGGGTTTTGTGATATGATGAGTCATGACGGCCACACCGGGGTGAATGGTGAGTCTCGACTGTAGCACCTCGCTATGTTTTCGTGGATGGCACGCGGGCCCGGATGCTTTTAAATGTCCCGCATGTACATAGAGCGGCTAGTCATATAGGAGTGCTCAATATTGTGCACCGCGACCAAGGCGGAGAGGAAAACGAGAGAACTACGTAATTAATGCATGAGTTTAATTAGGGTAGTTTTGTAAAGTACGAGATACATTCCTCCAATCGCAAAATGCCTTGGTTCATGAGATTTGAGATTTGAGCCCTATAAACCGGAAGGGAGGGAGTACTACACGCGGTGTATTCTAGTCACTTGTTGAAATCTCTAGAAAGGCAAATACTCCTTTCCGGTTTACAGGGCTATACTACTCCCTCCGTCTAGGTGTGTAAGTCATCTTACGAAAACCAAATAGTCCCAAAACACTTAGGCACAGTGCATTAACTTCTAACTTGTTTCTTGTTTCTTGACATATCAACCAATAAGAGATGAGAGGTGTGCATGCTTTTAATGACTTGCAATGGCTAGTTCATTGCATGCAATGCTATTAATTAGCAAATAAACATTGGTGACCCCAGGAGGAAACGGTGTTGAGCGTGTGGACCTATGCAGAATGAGTATCAACCAATGGATGATGGAGTTTAATTGTTAAACAATAGCAATTTTGTCTCATCCAAGGCACCGCACCACGCGAGTGTTCGCAACTGCCACGTTCGGGTTGTCCTTGGCTCTTCGCCTCTTCGAGAAGACGAACAATGATGTTACTCCTACTTCTACAGTATCGAATCCACCACTGCATGTCCGTCCACCTCATGTGGGAGGGATAGCGTGTAGCGAAAGCTTCTACTTACTGCTCCTGCCTTTGCGTCTATGACAGGTGGGCCCAACAGGTGGTTGGCCCTCCTGTCATGCAGCCAAAGGCAGGTGCAGTTAAGGCACTGGAGCTCAATCCGCGAGGGAGAGGGCGTTGTAGTAATCAAATTTCTCGGTCTTGTACGAGTTGACGCGACACATCAAAGCACTGCACTCGATATAAGTCTTTTTACACATTGCAAATGGACTACTTTGTATGTAGACATATTCTGCTTCATATGTAGTCACTTGTTGCAATCTCTAAAAAGACTTATATTTGGAAATGGAGGGAGTACAACGCATGCATTCATGCCATGACTTTCCTTTTGATACTTGCATGTGTTGATTTAATGCACCTTGCCAAATTTTGACTATAAATTTAACTAACCAAATTTTCATGCATGTCACAAAAAATTACGGGGCTGTTTGGATTATGACTATGTTTGTCTTATGTTGCCACATTATTTTTCCCACACTTGCCACACTTGCCTAACCTGAGTTGCTCAAATTGTTAGACACACTTTGGCTTGCCTAAGGGAATCTTGCCACAATTTTTGTGTCTATGACACATTATTTTTGTGTCTATGACATGTGGAGTAGAAAATATAAATAATAATGCATGTTGGGGCAACCCACGTTTCCGCTAATTTTAGCCGTGGGCTTGTTCACATTTTTTACGAGGGGGTGGTTGTTCATCTAATGGAGGGACTTGTAGTACCAGACTTGAATGATACAAAGTGCGACCTGGCACACCGTAACACCACTTGGAACAAGCAGGTAGCTATCTCAAAAAACAATCAACAACTTAAAAAAACCGCGACCTGGCATGTAGTAGTACACAATTTTAAACGATTGTTTTGATGGAGTGAAAAAGGAAAACTACCCCACTACGTATATATAGGCCGGAGCCTCCATGCTTGCTTGCTAGGGTTGCTCTATTCACTCACTCTCATCCTCTCCAGATCTAAACAAGATAGGGGTAGTAACACTGTCTTTCTCCCTTCAAAAAACACTGGCTTTCTATCCTCACTGCTGGTTACAGATCCGTATGTATCCCCCTCCGCCGGTGAACGGGAGGAGGGGCAGTGTTTAGGCCGTCGTCAACAGAGAGGGAGGAGACCCAATGCCGTCCGCACCGTTATCTCTGGCCGAGCGCCGGTGTAGGAGGTCCTCCGATCCCTTCGTCGTTCCCTGTGGGCGGATTCGGCCGCCCGCCGCCCACCTATCCACATCCCGACGACCTTCAGGTATATCTTCGTTCGATACCGTGTTAGCTCTACTTCCCCAGCTCGCTACGTCGCTGCATGTGCATCATTTTCTACCTCTCAGCCCCTCTTGATCGGATGGTCCAATGTCACCTTTTTTCTTCTTCTATTGTTAGAGGTAAAGCTACTTCATGGAGTCGAATCTTGTACTCCCTCCTTCTGAAAATACTTGTCATTGAAATGAATGTATCTAGATGTATTTTAGTTCTAGACACATCCATTTTGATGACAAGTAATTCCGGACGGAGGGAGTACTTGGTTCAAACAAGAAATAAAGTGGGGGTGGGGGAATTTAGTATGTACATTGGACATGATACAAACAGGAAGGAAAGGGGGTGAAAGTAGTACAGACTGGTCATCCAACCAGTCTCTTGGTCGAAAAGGGAAATATAGGGGTAACGATGTACACAGTGGTATGACTAGGACTAGATTTGCTATCCACACATAGGAGTAGGTGTCTAGAGTGAACAAAAATGGTACCAACCCAGATATGTTTCTTGGATGTTTGTTTCTCGGGGCAACAAACTATGAATCACCACTTTATGCCCATGTTTACGTACATGGTGCAGGACTACTGGTGCACTGCACAAAGCTCTTCTTAAAAGAAGTGACTTTTGTGCTTTTTAACTGGAATGTCAGAATGGAACAGTTGGTTCATTTCGGTGGAACTGCACAAAGGGAGATGTGTGTTCCAATCCTCATCATCCATATTGGCGCCATAACCTTCCTTTGGGTAAGAATGATATTTAATGCATGTGTTCACCTCTATTTTCTGACTGCCATGAGAAAATAATGATATTTTTTACTAGTACACTTGTACTCCCTCACTGACAAAACCAATTCTGAATTAGAAGGCCAATCATGTACTTGGTTTCACCAACTGGGGAGGATAAAGAGAAACAGAGCATGAAGAGGAAGAAGAAGAAGAATAAACAATGCCAAGGCGATCTTGCTGAAGCCAGAGGCCTCAGTCGAGGCCATTCAAGGGCTCCAGCAACAACTACCTTACATGTGAGACGATCCTCCAGGGAGCCCTTCCACTTCTACTGTCTCACTTAATTAATTAGGAGTACTTAAGTACCACTAATTTATTACTGCCTAATTTTCCTGTCGGAGTTAAACAAATCTTTAGTAAGACCCTATGCTGAATCATGTACGTGTGTATGTTTGTCTATGGAGGTGAATCATGTGGTGGAGCAGGGAGGGAATATTATTAGTGTCATGACATAATAGTGCTATTGTTTTGCATGTCAATTTATTGCCATTGGTTCAATGAGGCAATGTTTTGCGTATTGTCCATCATGAATTTGATGCTACTATTTGAGTAATATGCTAATGTCTTCCTATCCTTTCTCACTAAGCTAATGAAGGTTTCACCTTGTTCCTACTTGTGCAAATAGGGATCATGTTGTGCCAATCATCCATTTTAGTGGAACTACACAAGAGAATACAATGAACTGTATCCCAGCCAGTGCTTTAACTCTGCTGGAAGTTCTTGATAATCTTTCGATATATCTCAGCACTGGTAAACAAGAGTGATTTCAACCATACATTTGAAGTGCACAAAAATATATACTATTGTGTGATTCCAGTGAGTGCTTTATCATCTCTTATGGGACTACATGAATAAGCTTTTTTTCTCAGGTTGGTACGGGCCTAAGGCCTTCATCCATATTAGTTTGTTGTCATCTCTATTTGTATCGTGCTACTGTCATGAGAAACTCCTTTATCTTTGCACGTTACAGTTTTGCAACCTATGATAAATGGCAATGCTTTGAGTGTTGAGCTAATTGGCACTGATTAAATAAACTAATACCTCTCTTTAAGCAAGACTACTATGTTGCTAACTTCACCAATTAAGATAATGATGGTGTTTCTATTTGTTAGTGTATGTTTCATCAACTAGTCCCACTATTACAGTAATCTCACTCTCTCAATATATGTGACAACAGGGATGCTCAATTTTGGTGGAACTACACAAAAACTTCGGGTGCTTCATTGCCACGACAGCTTCCGTCCTTTCCTGTCAGTCGCTAATCTCGGCTTGCTTTCTTCCTTCGCTATCAGTCGCTTCGCTTATCTTGGCTTCCAGTCAAAGGAAATAGTAATTGATATGCTACCTCACACAGGTTGGTACTGGTCTTTATCCTGATTATTGTGCTTGTCATATGTATTGGTAATTTGGTATTGTGCTACTATTTGCCGATTTCATAAAGGAGTAATTTGGAGCCTGAACTTGCAGGCAAATCATTACATCGGGTGATTTCAGTAGAACTGCACAAAATGATCAGATGGACAGGTACTTATGCTGCTGCTATGTACTCCAAAGTTCACTCAGACAAGCATCGATGTTGACAAGAAGAAGTGCCTATATTCATTCGAGTATCAACCGGCGTCAACCAATTGTCAATCTCCAATTATTAGGAGAGTGAACGCCAAAAATATTGCTTGGTGCATAGCCCAGAAAAACGCAGACCAGTCTTTGGTCCCAACTTGTGCCTTTTGATTATCGGCACATATGGTAGCGAACTATATGGCATGGAGTCTAAAGATTCCAGACAATTTGGTTGATGCGTATATTCATCTGGCACTTAATCAGTCTGCATGCCAAGGATGCTCCATTTCAGTTGAACTGCACAAAAAAATTGGGTGGTTCATTTTCTCAACCGCCTCCTTTCTCGTATGAAATGTAGAATTTTGGCGAGATACAGGACCAAGATGAGCCAGTAAACTAGTTGGATGGAAGTAGTGGCCAAGTTGCTCAAACCTCCTTCGGCACGAGGCCACTATTTGAGGATAAACCTACAAGCAAAGTTCAGATTGTCTGTGTTGCCTCTTATGTACTCGAAAGTTTACTCGAACAAGAACTAATTTTAGCAAGAAGTACCTCCGATTGAACACCATTTACCAGTCTGTACCCTAGGTAATTAAAGTTCGTCCATGGATCATATTGGATGTGATCTCAATCATTTGGATGCATAAACATACTGAACATGTGTATATCTGAATCTTTTTGTGAATTATGTATGAATATTGTCGTGTGATCTATCAATCATTTGGATGCATAGATATGCTGAGCTTGTGTGTACATGAATCTTTCGAGTTGTTGAAAGTGAATGTTGTCTATGAATATGAACGTGTCCTATGAACTTGAGTTTGATACGAATGTTTATCTTTTCTGTTGTATTTGTGTGTGAACTTGTTAGTATGCCTACTATGGGGTATGTGACATGTGGGTGTCAACGGCACACCTTCTTCCCGATAAGAATTACACCTACTTTGTTAGGGTAGCAACGGTGCATCAGCTCTTTTTAATCGTTTTATTACTCTGTCTTCCCCTCTCCCCCGCTCAACCCCTGTTGTAATGTTTTGGGCCTCAAAACAAACATAGTACTGGGTTGTTTTTGGGGCTTGATGAAAAATCGAGTGCTGGTTTCTGTAGGTTGGCTCGCCTAGCAAATGGGCTGCTCGTCCACCATGACGGACTGGGAGGCTAAAAATACAAGTTGTATGGTGCAGAGGCAAGTAAAAAAACGCTATCGAGAGCCATCCGCTGAAGAAAAAAATCGCTCCTGATGTGCTTCTTCAGTCGTGCCGCCGGCCCCCTCTTTAATCCAGTTCGCTCGGGGATCTGGTATCAATTTTTTCAGAGGGCGAACAAGTATCAGCTAGGCCTAGGTTTTGTATTTTAACATGCGTAGCCCAGGACATACGGAGACAATGGTTTCAACTTATTTTTTGAGGTCCATACCGGCCTATGGGCTTTTTCTAAAAGATCGGCAGCCCAATGTATTTTTTAATAAAACGCAGATCTCTGTTCTATTTATCTACATATAAGAATAATAATGCTGTGTCCAATTTATGTTTTCCCTTCTAACCACATTATATATATTTATATTATTACTATTATCGTATATTTTATAGAGACTTATATATACATTATAAAAACATCCCACATGTTATTAACTTATAAAAGTAAATGTTTAATGAAAGTTGGCAAGGAAAATCCTAGTTGTTTTTGACTCACAGGCAAGGAAAAACCTGGTGGTTGCGCACAAAAGCTTGCAAAGATTTTAAGGACCAATTTAATAATAACGCGCTCATTTTTATTTTGAGCAATAACTCGCTAATTTGTTAATTATATATATATATATAATGTGCCTCTCCGGTTTATTCTTTGATATTAATTGCTCCTTCTAACATAACATTATATATATAATGAGCCCACCTAATACGTGTATTTGAAGGAAGTGCAAATGGGCTGAGATTTCTTAGAAAATATAAATGGGCCTGATTGACGCGAAATTATTTGTTCACCCAGCCCAGCAAATGGACTGTACATTCTAGAAAACATGGGTTAAATATATGCCACATTTTTGCAGGCTGGCATGTGGACCAATAGGTCGAAGCCTACGCAGGGCAACAAATGATTGTGTCATCCACAGACATTGGATTTATATCCAACGGCCGGCATGCACCTTCAATCTCTCGTCTTCTTCCTCCAGCATCGCCGGGACCGCCTGGTCCGGCCTCCGGCGGCTAGCGGCTCTGCTTAGCATGCATCACTGCGAAGCGCTACCCCACCACCGGCCAGGCTATCCCTCCACCCCTCGACACATCCTATTATTCTCCACAGACTGCAGCCCCACGCCGCAACAGAATCAGTTATAACCCTTCTCCTCCTCTCAATCTGCGACTCCAGTGCCGCATCTTCCCATCTCCGAGTCGTTCCCGTCTGGGGCATCACCATCGTCCACCGTCTTGCTGCGCTCGGTGCGGCATGGTCAACAAACGAGAGTCATTAGAAGAGGACTGTACGTGGAGAGCCTGACGGCTAGGACCCACGAGGTCCATGGTCACACGCAAGGAAAGTTCCTCCTTATTAAGCTGAAAAAATGTTTCCTCCACCTGACAGCTGGGACCCACCGGCTGTATCTTCGCATGGAAGGAAGTGCCTCCTTGTTTTGCGAAAAAAATTATTCATCCCGTTGACAGCTGGGACCCGTCAGATTTGGTGGCTGACTTGTGGGCCTACTAAGCGAACGTGTACGCACGGCTTTGTCAACTTCATCAACAAATGATTCTAGCAGCTGGACCATTGGATGTTAATCCAACAGCCGTGCTCCTTCTTCAACCTCTGTTCTTGCTCCTGTCTCCCGTTGGCGCCACCGCGGTTGTGCTGCCGCGCACCCGAACCAGTGAAGTTTCCCACTCCTCTCCATCTGCGACTCCACTGCCCCGTCTTCCCCATCTCCGGGTCGTTCCAGTCTGGGTGCGCTCGGCACGGTGTGGTCAACATGGTCAACAACCGAGAGTCATCGGAAGATGACTGTATGTGAGAGGCTGACAGTGGGGACGCACCACGCCCATGGACGCATGCATGCAACGGAACGTGGCGTGGTCAACGTGGTCAAGGAACGACTTCCATCAGAAGTATACTGTACGTGGAGAGTCTGACAGTTGGGTCCACGGCCGCAGCAAGGAAGTGCCTCCTCATTACGTGAAAAAAAGATTCCTCCAACTGATAGCAGGGACCCACTGGACAGGCCACCGTATTTTGCAAAAAAACGTTTGCCCCCTGACTGCTGGGACCCACCTGACGGGCCACCATTTTCGCGAAAAAAACGTTCCCCCACTGTCAGCTCGGACCCACCGGAAGTGCCTCCTTATTAAGCAGAAAAAATGAATACTCCCCCTGCTAGCTGGGACCCACCTTGGTGGGAGGCTGACTTGTGGGCCCACTAAGTTGACGGGGACGGAGGGATTTGTCAACTTAGTCAATATGAACGATTCTAGCTGCAATGACCGTACGATGTCCATCCAACGGCCATCGTGCTTCTTCAACCTCTGGTCTTCTTGCTCCAGCCGCCCAAAGCAGCGCCGATCATGCCGCCTGCTCCTGCCTCCCGTGGCCGGCTATGATGCTGCGAAGGCCTCACCGCCCCTACTACTCCCACCGCTGGCCAGGCCATCCCTCCACTCACCCACACCCCCTGTTATTCTGCAGCGACGGTAGCCTCACACCGCAGCCGAACGAGTGAACCCTCATACTCCTCTACGCGTGGGCATCCACTGCCGCGTCTTCCCCGGCTCCGCGTCGTCCCCTTCCTAGGCCTCGCTATCGTCCACCGTCGTGGTGCTCTCGGCGTGGCGTGGTCAATGTGGTCAACGACCGACTTCCATCGAAAGAGTACTATACGTGGAGAGGCTGACAGCTGGGTCCACGGCAGCCGCAAGGAAGTGCCTCCTTATTACGCGCAAAAATAATTATTCCTCCACCTGACAGCAGGTACCCACCGGACGGGCCACCATATTTCGTGAAAAAAAACGTTTCCCCCCTGACTGCTGGGACCCACCAGCTACACCTTCGCACGCAAGGAAATGCGTCCAGGCAAAAAAAACACGATTCGCCCCCCTGACTGCTGGGACCCACCAGCTACATCTTCGCACACAAGGAAGTGCTTGACAGTCGGGACCCACCTGGTCGAAGCGTACGTAGCGTTGTCATTCTGGTCGCGAATGTGTACGTACATATATACTGGTGGATGTAGAGGTGCGCATGTGTCCATGTAGAGGTGCGCACGTAGCATGTACACGTACGCACAGCGGCCAGTGTGCAAAAAAGAAAATACAGCCACGTATGTGTACATACGGGCGGGGTCTCGAATGCTACTCGCGCATTTGTATTGCCAGGGCTCATGTACATGGCTGGGTCGGAACGGAGAAACAACATTGTCGTCGTGTTCATGGGGAGGCAACGGAATGCGTCGTGTTCATGGGGAGGCAACAGAATGCGTCGTGTTCATCGGGAGGCAACGGAACGCATGGGAGACAACGGGCTGGGTTAGAATGGAATGTGTCGTCGTGTTCATCGGGATGGCTTGGATGGAACAGGCGATGGAAACGAGGCCCAGCATACCACAGACCGGAGGAAACAGCCTTGTGTTCGACATGCCACGTTCGAAACGGGATCCTGTTCATCGGGAGGGGTCTGGCGTACCTCAAAATGGAGGAAACGGACCTCCTATGGTCGAAACGGGGGTCCTATTGATCGGGAGGGGTGTGGCGTACCGCAAAACGGACGAAACGGACTTGTGTTGGAGTGCTACGGTCGAAACGGGGGTCCTGTTGGTCGGGAGGGGAGTGGCGTACCGCAAAACGGACAAAACGGACTTGTGTTGGAGCGCTATGGTCGAAACGAGGGTCCTGTTCATCAGAAGGGATGTGGCGTACCGCAAAACGGGACTCCACGAGATACTGTTCATCTCCACCGTCGACCTCCTCCAGCCTCCACGGGCTCCTGTTCATCCAGCCTCCACCGCGCGCTACTCCACCGGCTACTGTTCAACCACCCCTCCACGGGCACCCCTCCACCGTCTACTGTTCATCCAGCCCTCCACGGGGTCGTCCTGTTCATCCATCCCTCCACACCACGGGGTCCTGATCATCCAGAGGCAACACCACCGCTCACTGTTCATCCAACCCCCCCCCCCCCGCAACGCTCACTGTTCATCTAGAGAGGCAGCATCCATCGGCTTCAGTTAGCAGCAGTAGCGAAGGAATCGCTCGATCGGGTTCAGTTAACAGCCATCGATCGATCGCTCAGGTTCAGTAACGTGTAGCCTGCAGTGCAATCGCTCGGGTTCGGTTAGAGCCCAACGCCTCTCCCGGGTTCAGTTAGAGGAAACACCTCGCACACACACACGTACGTGTACGAGAGAAACGCGCATCGCTCGGCCCCCGACCTCCCACTGTAACCGGGAACTCCCCAAAATTTTCTTCGCCCTCGCTTCTACCACAGTTTTTTCCGTCATGGACAGCCCAAAGAATGTCATGCAGCTGCGTCTTCGGCCCGCCCAGGACGAAAAGCCCATTTTCTGTCAAGATTTTTTGTCATAGAAGTAGGAGCCCACCACATCTATGATGATACCGGGTTTTGTCACAATTATCGTCATAGAAGTGTCATATGTATGACAAAACAAAATTTCGTTCGTCCCAAAATGTCACGCATGTGTCTTTTTTTGTAGTGATACCATGTTCTCCTTGATGTTCTTGCAGATCTGTTCGATGTAACTCTTTTTGCGGTGTGTTTGTCGAGATCCGATGAATTGTGGGTTTATGATCAAGTTTATCTATGAGAAATATTTGAATCTCCTCTGAATTCTTTTATGTGTGATTAAGTTATCTTTGCAAGTCTCTTTGAATTATCAGTTTGGTTTGGCCTACTAGATTGATCTTTCTTGCAATGGGAGAACTACTTAGCTTTGGGTTCAATCTTGCGGTGTCCTTTCCCAGTGACAGCAGGGGCAGCAAGGCACGTATTGTATTGTTGCCATCGAGGATAAAAAGATGGGGTTTATATCATATTGCATGAGTTTATCCCTCTACATCATGTCATCTTTCTTAATGCGTTACTCTGTTCTTTATGAACTTAATACTCTAGATGCATGCTGGATAGTGGTCGATGTGTGGAGTAATAGTAGTAGATGCAGGCAGGAGTCGGTCTACTTGTCACGGACGTGACGCCTATATACATGATCATGCCTAGATAATCTCATAATTATTCGCTTTTCTATCAATTGCTCGACAGTAATTTGTTCACCCACCATAATACTTATGCTATCTTGAGAGAAGCCACTAGTGAAACCTATGGCCCCCGGGTCTATCTTTTATCATATAAGCTTTCAATCTACTTTTATTAGCATCTTTACTTTTCCAATCTATATTATAAAATACCAAAAATATATTTATCTTATCATATTATCTCTATCAGATCTCACTTTCGCAAGTGGTCGTGAAGGGATTGACAACCCCTTTTTCACGTTGGTTGCGAGTTCTTGTTTGTTTGTGTAGGTGCGTGGGACTTTTGAGGAGCCTCCTACTGGATTGATACCTTGGTTCTCAAAAACTGAGGGAAATACTTATGCTACTATTGCTGCATCACCCTTTCGTCTTCAAGGAAAATCAACGCAAGCTCAAGACATAGCACTCTACCATCTGGCGTCAGCTTGACTCTCTTTGGACAGTTGTTTGTGGCACCTGTCGTTGCTGTCAGACTACTCGGTCTGTTCTGGAGTTTCAGCGGGTCCATGAGTTCTTATCTCGTCTCCGCTCTGAGTTTGAGCCCAGACGTGCTCACTTGCTTGCTCGTGGTCGTGTTCCTATCTCGGAGGTACTTGCCGAGCTTCGTGATGAGGAGACCCGTGTAGGATCGAAAGTATGTCTAGAGGGGGGTGATTAGACTACTTCACCAAATAAAAATCTAGCCTTTTCCCAATCTTAGTTCTTGGCAGATTTTAGCAACTTAGCACAAGTCAAAGCAATAACCCTACACATGCAATTCTAAGAGTATAGCAGTGGAATGTAAAACAATTGCGTATGAAGGTAAAGGGAGGAGTTTTAGGAAGCAAACGCAATGTTGACACAGAGATTTTTTATCTGTGGTTCTGATAGGTGGTGCTATCGTACATCCATGTTGATGGAGACTTCAACCCATGAAGGGTAACGGTTGTGTGAGTCCACGGAGGGCTCCACCCACAAAGTGTCCACGAAGAAGCAACCTTATCTATCCCACCATGGCCGTCACCCACAAAGGACTTGCCTCACTCAGGTAGATCTTCACGAAGTAGGTGATCTCCTTTCCCTTACAAACTCCTTGGTTCAACTCCACAATCTTGACGGAGGCTCCCAAGTGACACCTAGCCAATCCAGGAGACACCACTCTCCAAGAGGTAACAAATGGTGTGTTGATGATGAACTCCTTGCTCTTGTGCTTCAAATGATAGTCTCCCCAACACTCAACTATCTCTCACAGGATTTGGATTTGGTGGATGATAACCCACAAGTGTAGGGGATCGCGACAGCTTTCGAGGGTAAAGTATTCAACCCAAATTTATTGATTCGACACAAGGGGAGCCAAAGAATATTATTGAGTATTAGCAGTTGAGTTGTCAATTCAACCACACCTGGATAACTTAGTATCTGCAGTAAAGTATTTAGTAGCAAAGTAATATGATAATAAAGGTAACAGTGGCAAAAGTAATGTTTTTGGCTTTTGTAGTGATTGTAGCAATAGCAACGAAAAAATAAATAAGCGAACCACAAGAAGTGAAAAGCTCGTAGGCAATGGATCAGTGATGGATAATTATGTCGGATGCATTCCTCATGTAATAGCTATAACATAGGGTGACACAGAACTAGCTCCAATTCATCAATGTAATGTAGGCATGTATTCCATAAATAGTCATACGTGCTTATTGAAAAGAACTTGCATGACATCTTTTGACCTACCCTCCCGTGGCAGCGGGGTCCTAGCGGAAACTAAGGGATATTAGTGCCTCCTTTTAATAGAGAACTGGAACAAAGCATTAGCACATAGTGAATACATGAACTCCTCAAACTACGGTCATCACCGAGAAGTATCCCGATTATTGTCACTTCAGGGTTGTCGGATCATAACACATAATACGTGACTATAGACTTGCAAGATAGGATCAAGAACACACATATATTCATGAAAACATAATAGGTTCAGATCTGAAATCATGGCACTCGGGCCCTGGTGACAAGCATTAAGCAGAGCAAAGTCATAGCAACATCAATCTCAGAACATAGTGGATACTAGGGATCAAACCCTAACAAAACTAACTTGATTACATGGTAAATCTCATCCAACCCATCACCGTCCAGCAAGCCTACGATGGAATTACTCACGCATGGTGGTGAGCATCATGAAATTGGTGATGGAGGATGGTTGATGATGACGATGGCGATGAATCCCCCTCTCCGGAGCCCCGAACGGACTCCAGATGATCCCTCCCGAGAGAGATTAGGGCTTGGCGGCGGCTCCGTATCGTAAAACGCGATTAAACTTTCTCTCTGATTTTTTTCTCCGTGAGACGGAATATATGGAGTTGGAGTTGATGTCGGCGGAGCCTCAGGGGGCCCACGAGACAGGGGGCGCGCCCAGGAGGGTGGGCGCGCCCCCCACCCTCGTGGACAGGGTGTGGGCCCCTGGTCTTGATTCTTTCTCCAGTATTTTTTATATTTTCCAAAAAATGCCTCCGTGGATTTTTAGGACATTCCGAGATCTTTTGTTTTCTAGACATAAAACAACATCATGGCAGTTCTGCTGAAAACAGCGTCAGTCCGGGTTAGTTTCTTTCAAATCATTCAAGTTAGAGTCCAAAACAAGGGCAAAAGTGTTTGGAAAAGTAGATACGTTGGAGACGTATCAACTCCCTCAAGCTTAAACATTTGCTTGTCCTCAAGCAATTCAGTTGATAAACTGAAAGTGATAAAGAAAAACTTTTACAAACTCTGTTTGCTCTTGTTGTAAACATGCAAAGCCAGCATTCAGGTTTCAGCAAATATTATGAACTAACCATACTCACAATAACACCTCGGTCTCACAATTACTCATATCAATGGCATAATCAGCTAGCGAGCCATAATAATAAACTAGGATGACAACACTTTCTCAAAACAATCATAACATTATATAACAAAATGGTATCTCGCTAGCCCTTTCTGAGACCGCAAAACATAAATGCAGAGCACCTTTAAAGATCAAGGACTGACTAGACATTATAATTCATGGTAAAAGAGATCCAGTCAAGTCATACCCAATATAAACCAATAGTAATGAATGCAAATGACAGTGTGCTCTCCAGCGGGTGCTTTTTAATAAGAGGGATGATGACTCAACATAAAAGTGAATAGATAGGCCCTTCACAGAGGGAAGCAGGGATTTGTAGAGGTGCCAGAACTCAATTTTAAAATAGAGATTGAATAACATTTTTGAGCGGCATACTTTCACTGTCAACGAAACAACTATGAGATGGCTGTATCTTCCATACTACATGCATTATAGGCAGTTCCCAAACATAATGGTAAAAGTTTATACTCCCCCACCACCAACAAGCATTAATCCATGGCTTGATTGAAACAACGAGTGCCTCCAACTAACAACAGCCCTAGGGGAGTTTTGTTTAATTATATTGATTTGCTTTGATCTTTTTGGATCATGGGACTGGGCATCCCGGTTACCGGCCCTTTCTCGTGAATGAGGAGCGGAGTCCACTCCTCTTGAGAATAACCCACATAGCATGGAAGATAAAGGCAGCCCTAGTTGAAACATGAGCTGCTCGAGCATACAAAACAGAATTTCATTTGAATGTTTGGAGTTTGGCACATACAAATTTACTTGGAACGGCAGGTAAATACCGCATATAGGAAGGTATGGTGGACTCGTTGGAATAACTTTGGCTTTAAGGAGTTTGGATGCACAAGAAGTATTCCCGCTTAGTACAGGTGAAGGCTAGCAGAAGACTGGGAAGCGACCAACTGAGAGAGCAACAACAGTCATAAACATGCATTAAAATTAATTCACACCGGGTACAATCATGAGTAGGATATAATCTACCATGAACATAAATATCATGAAGGCTATGTTGATTTGTTTCAACTACATGCGTGAACATGTGCCAAGTCGAGTCACTCAATTCATTCAAAGGAGGATAACATCCCATCATACCACATCATAATCATTCTAATAGCATGTTGGCACGCAAGGTAAACCATTATAACTCATA
Organism: Triticum aestivum; assembly: GCF_018294505.1. Lineage (NCBI taxonomy): Eukaryota > Viridiplantae > Streptophyta > Magnoliopsida > Poales > Poaceae > Triticum > Triticum aestivum. The sequence goes on along the minus strand of NC_057807.1, from coordinate 46,561,662 downwards.
GCTAATCAAGCATGGCACAAGCAACTATAATCTCTAAATGTCATTGCAAATATATTTACTTCATAATAAGCTGAATCAGGAACGATGAACTCATCATATTTACAAAAACAAGAGAGGTTGAGTTCATACCAGCTTCTGTCATCTCAATCAGTCCATCATATATCGTCATTATTGCCTTTCACTTGCACGACCGAGCGATGTGTATAATAATAATAGTGCGCGTGCATTGGACTAAGCTGGAATCTGCAAAAATTCAACTCAAGAGAGAAAATACAAGGTAATATGGGCTCTAAGTTAAATAAACAATCATGCATATGAGAGCCACTAAACATTTTCAATGTGGTCTTCTACTCTCGACCCCCAAAGGAAAGAAAAGAAATAAAACTATTTACACGGGAAAGCTCCCAACAAGTAAGAAGAAGAACGAGAAATCTTTTTGGGTTTTCATTTTAATTCTACTACAAGCATGGAAATTAAACTAACTAATTTTTTTGGTTTTTCTTCAGGTTTAACAAACACACAAGAAGAAAACTATAAAAAGAAATTTAAACTAGCATGGATAATACAATGGAAGAGTATGAGCACCGACGACTATAATGGTGTGTGAACATAAATGCAAAGTTGGTGAGAAATACGTACTCCCCCAAGCTTAGGCTTTTGGGAACACAAGGACCGCTACTACTCTCCCTGGTGTACTGAGAGGTGTAATCAGGATACCACTGGCTAGCCATCTCCGGGTCCCACTGGTAAGATGATGCACGATAAGGGTCCAGTGCAGGTTCCGGCTCAGGCTCAGGTTCTGGAGTGGATGCTTGGCCTCGATGAGCGTACACTGCTTCCAGTGTGACAAGAAATTTATCTGCAGTCAAATCAAACAACAGAGGCGCAGGCAAAATAATAGTCTCACTGTGTTTCTTATTAAATCTCAGGTTATACAAGAGCATCTTTTCTTTGTTGTCAACAATAAACTCGTGTGATCCCTATTGCATCCCTTCACCTTGCCACCAAAAGGGATAGGCTGAGGAGTGCAACGTTGGATCCTCTCCAGTTTTTCTTTCGTTTCTCTTCAGTTTATCTCTTTTGATCCTAGGATCAACCACCATGTATGCTTGATTTCCCATTGCTCCTTGCTATGATCAATATGAAAAGCCAGCAGCTTTGCTGGATCTTTCAAAAAAAACAATAAACTCGTGTGCTACCATGCTCTTGTAATCTAAAATGTAAGGAGGCAATTTTGTCTCCTCTTTCTCATGGTGCCTAATAGGTATCTCAAAATGTCTAGCAAGACGTGAAGCATAGATACCTCCAAAGATGGGGCCTTTTGTACGATTCAGGCTTAGCAGTTTAGCAATAACGGCACCCATACTAAAACTATTATGTCCAAACAAGGCATGGTGAAGAATGATAATATCAGGAACATTGAAGTTTCCATTAATTCCACAACCAATCAAGCATCTACTAGCAAATATGGCAAAGTAGCATAAAACAGGAAAGTGTATGCTAGATATTTTTGCATCGGAACCCTTCTTTGGCTCCTCTACAGTGATAGTGTTAACAAAGCCATCCACATCTTTATGATGGGGTTCCTCTAATTTTCCCTCAAAGGGTATCCTACATACCGCGCAAAAATTACGTAAAGACATTTCCCAGAATTCATCATATAAATGAAATGATACTGAAGGCGGTGACTTCTTAGGATAATAATAAAAGTTTTGCACGAAAGTATTGGTAAGTAAGAGATACTGATCGATCCGGTCGTGGAGGAAGTCGGTGAGGCCTGCATTTTCAACCAAGGAATAAAGTCTTCATAAATACCGGCTTCTCTTAAGAAATCATCGCAGGGCCATTCACATGGCCGTACTTCCGCTATGCGAGGAAAATTATACTTGGCCTTTTCCTTCTCTTTAGCTTGTTTTTTCTGGGAGCCTTGGCTAGAAGAGCCCCTCAAAAATCTCCTTAACATCTACTGAAAATTTCTGAAATTTTAGTAACTTCAAAATAAAAGTGAATAAAACTAAACAAGATTGATAGCAACTACTCCTACAAGTGCCTAGATCTTATATCATGCATTAGAATTACTTGGGACCTCATAAATTTAACATGCAAGCTCAAGAACAGGGTCACCTATGCAGCAAAAATTTGCAATGCATAAAGCACTAGAACAAAAACTAATTGGACCAATGGAGGAGTCACATACCAAGAAACAATCTCCCAAAGCAGTTTTGTGAATGGAGCTTTGAGCAAGGAGATCGAAAATCGCGGAAAAATGAGCTAGAACTCGTGCTTGAGCTGGATGGGGATTTTTTTGGGAAGAAGATGGAGTGTGTGGGTGCTGGCATAAGTGGAGGGGCCACCAGGGGCCCATGAGACAGGGGGGCGCGCCCAGGGTAGGTGGGCGCACCCTCCACTCTCGTGGCCCGGTGCTTGCCCCTCCTGCAGTGATTTCAGTGCCTAAAATCCTCAAATATTCCATAAAAATCATACTAAATTTACACGGCATTTGGAGCACTTTTATTTTCGGGATATTTTTTTATTGCATGGATAATTCAGAAAACAGACGGATAATACTATTTTTGCTTTATTTATTCTAAATAACAGAAAGTAAAAAGAGGGTACAGAAGGTTGTGCCTTCTAGTTTCATCCATCTCATGATCATCAAAATGAATCCACTAACAAGGTTGATCAAGTCTTGTTAACAAACTCATTCTGAATAACATGGAACCGGAGAAATTTCGAATAACACTAAGTTACCTCAACGGGGATATGAACATCCCCAACAATAAGATTTTTTCTTGACAGTCGGGAGAAGAAATTCAAAACCTCCAATAATGATAGTTGGAACTTTTCCAATAGAATTGATGCTATGAACTTGAGATTCTTTCCTCGGAAAGTGTACCGTATGCTCATTACCATTAACATGAAAAGTGACATTGCCTTTGTTGCAAGCAATAACAGCCCCTGCAGTATTCAAAAAAGGTCTACCAAGGATAATCGACATACTATCGTCCTCGGGAATATCAAGAATAACAAAGTCCGTTAAGATAGTGACATTTGCAACCACAACAGGCACATTCTCACAAATACCAACAGGTATAGCAGTTGATTTATCAGCCATTTGCAAAGATATTTTAGTAGGTGTCAACTTCTTCAATTCAAGTCTACGATATAAAGAGAGGGATATAACACTAACACCGGCTCCAAGATCACATAAAGCAGTTCTAACATAATTTCTTTTAATGGAGCATGGTATAGTTGGTACCGCAGGGTCTCCAAGTTTCTTTGGTATTCCACCCTTAAAAGTGTAATTAGCAAGCATGGTGGAAATTTAAGCTTCCGGTATATTTCTTTTGCTTGCAATGATATCCTTCATATACTTGGCATAAGGATTTACTTTAAGCATATCAGTTAAGCGCATATGTAAGAAAATAGGTCTAATCATTCCAGCAAAGCGCTCAAAATCCTCATCATCCTTTGTCTTGGATGGTTTAAGAGGAAAGGGCATGGGTTTCAGAATCCATGGTTCTCTTTATCTATCGTGCTTCCTAGCAACAAAATCTCTCTTATCATAACATTGATTCTTTGATTGTGGGTTATCAAGATCAACAGTAGGTTCAATTTCTACTTCATTATTTTTGCTAGGTTGAGCATCAACATGAACATTATCATTAACATTATCACTAGGTTCATGTTCATCACCTGATTGTGTTTCAGCATCAGAAATAGAAATATCATTGGGATTCTCAGGTGTGTCTACAATGGGTTCCCTAGAAGCATGCAAAGTCCTATCATTTTTCTTTTTCTTCTTTTTAGAAGAACTAGGTGCCTCTAAATTATTTCTATGAGAATCTTGCTCGATTCTCTTAGGGTGGCCTTCAGGATACAAAAGTTCTTGAGTCATTCTACCAGTTATAGTAGCCACTCTAATAGCAAAGTCGGGTTTATTGTTTAATTCATCAAGCAAATCATTTTGAGCTTTAAGTACTTGCTCAGCTTGAGTAGCAACCATAGAAGCATACTTGCTAATGAGTTTGAGTTCACCTTTAACTCTAGCCATATTATCGCTTACGTGTCCTATCTCGAAAGCATTATTCTTTAACTCTCTACCAACATAAGCATTAAAACTTTCTTGCCTAGCCATAAAGTCATCAAATTCATCTAAGCATGGGCTATGAAATTTAGTAGAGGGAATTTCAACTTTATCATATCTATAGAGAGAATTTACCTTTACTACATGTGTCGGGTTATCAAGACAATGTGGTTCTTCAACAGGCGGTATATTAAGACCATGTATTTCTTCAATAGAAGGTAAATTCTTAACATTTTCAGCTTTAATACCTTTTTCTTTCATTGATTTCTTTGCCTCTTGCATATCTTCAGGACTGAGAAATAAAACACCTCTCTTCTTCGGAGTGGGTTTAGGAATAGGCTCAGGGGTTGGCTCAATTGGTTCAGGAATTGGCTCAGGAAGAGTCCAATTATTTTCATTAGTCAACATATTATTCAATAGTAATTCAGCTTCGTCGACTGTTCTTTTCCTGAATACACAACCAGCACAACTATCCAAGTAGTCCTTGGAAGCATCGGTTAGTCCATTATAAAAGATATCAAGTATTTCATTTTTCTTGAGAGGATGATCAGGAAAAGCATTTAGTAATCGGAGAAGCCTCCCCCAAGCTTGTGGGAGACTCTCTTCTTCAATTTGCACAAAACTTATATATTTCCCGCAAGGCAGCTTGTTTCTTATGAGTAGGGAAATATTTAGCAGAGAAGTAATAAATCATATCCTGGGGACTATGCACACAACCAGGAGCAAGAGAATTAAACCAAGTCTTAGCATCACCCTTTAATGAGAACGGAAATATCTTAAGGATATAATAATAGCGAGACTTTTCATCATTAGTAAATAGGGTGGCTATATCATTCAACTTGGTAAGATGTGCCACAACAGTTTCAGATTCAAGGCCATAAAAAGGATCAGATTCAACCAAAGTAATTATTTCAGGATCAACAGAGAATTCATAATCCTTATCAGTAACACAGATAGGTGAAGTAGCAAAAGCAGGGTCAGGTTTCATTCTAGCATTAAGAGATTGCTGCTTCCATTTAGCTAATAATTTTTTAAGATCATATCTATCTTTACAAGCAAAGATAGCTTTAGCAGCTTCCTCATTCATAACATAACCCTCAGGAACAACAGACAATTCATAATCAGGGGGAGAACTTTCATCATCACTATCATCAATAATAGAATCTTCAATAATTTCATTCTCTCTAGCCCTAGCAAGTTGTTCATCAAGAAATTCACCTAATGGCAAAGTAGTAAGACGAATAGAAGTAGTTTCATCATAAGTATCATGCATAGGAGAAGTGGCAGCATCAATAACATGAGACATATTAGAATTCATACCAGTAGCAGGTTTAGGTGTCGCAAACTTACTCATAACAGAAGGAGAATCTAGTGCAGAGCTAGATGGCAGTTCCTTACCTCCCCTCGTAGTTGAGGGCAGAATCTTGGTTTTTGCGTCTTTCAAGTTCTTCATAGTGATCAGCAGATATAAATCCGAAGTGACTCAAAGAATAGAGCTATGCTCCATGGCAACGGCGCCAGAAATTAGTCTCGATAACCCACAATTGTAGGGGATCGCGACAGCTTTCGAGGGTAAAGTATTCAACCCAAATTTATTGATTCGACACAAGGGGAGCCAAAGAATATTATTGAGTATTAGCAGTTGAGTTGTCAATTCAACCACACCTGGATAACTTAGTATCTGCCGCAAAGTATTTAGTAGCAAAGTAATATGATAATAAAGGTAACAGTGGCAAAAGTAATGTTTTTGTTTTTTGTAGTGATTGTAGCAATAGCAACGGAAAAATAAATAAGCGAAGCACAAGATGTGAAAAGCTCATAGGCAATGGATCAGTGATGGATAATTATGTCGGATGCGATTCCTCATGTAATAGCTATAACACAAGGTGACACAGAACTAGCTCCAATTCATCAATGTAATGTAAGCATGTATTCCGTAAATAGTCATACGTGCTTATGGAAAATAACTTGCATGACATCTTTTTTCCTACCCTCCCATGGCAGCGGGGTCCTAGCGAAAACTAAGGGATATTAAGGCCTCCTTTTAATAGAGAACCGGAACAAAGCATTAGCACATAGTGAATACATGAACTCCTCAAACTACGGTCATCACCGAGAAGTATCCCCATTATTGTCACTTCGGGGTTGTTGGATCATAACACATAATAGGTGACTATAGACTTGCAAGATAGGATCAAGAACACACATATATTCATGAAAACATAATAGGTTCAGATCTGAAATCATGGCACTCAGGCCCTAGTGACAAGCATTAAGCATAGCAAAGTCATAGCAACATCAATCTCAGAACATAGTGGATACTAGGGATCAAACCCTAACAAAACAAACTTGATTACATGGTAAATCTCATCCAACCCATCACCGTCCAAAAAGCCTATGATGGAATTATTCACGCGCGGTGGTGAGCATCATGAAATTGGTGATGGAGGATGGTTGATGATGACGACGGCGATGAATCCCCCTGTCCGGAGCCCCAAACGGACTCCAGATCAGCCCTCCCGGGAGAGATTAGGGCTTGGCGGCGGCTCTGTATCATAAAACATGATGAAACTTTATCTTTGATTTTTTTTTCTTCGCGAGACGGAATATATGGAGTTGGAGTTGAGGTCGGCGGAGCCTCAGGGGGCCACGAGACAGGGGGCGCGCCCCCCACCCTCGTGGACAGGGTGTGGGCCCCCTGGTCTTGATTCTTTCTCCAGTATTTGTTATATTTTCCAAAAAATGCCTTCGTGGATTTTTAGGACATTCTGAGAACTTTTATTTTCTACACATAAAACAACATCATGGCAGTTCTGCTGAAAACAGCGTCAGTTCGGGTTAGTTTCATTCAAATCATGCAAGTTAGAGTCCAAAACAAGGGCAAAAGTGTTTGGAAAAGTAGACACATTGGAGACGTATCAGTATAAAGAAGATTTGAGTGGAAAGCAACTTGGGGAAGGCTAGAGATCAAGATTTATGTGGTAGGAATGGAATATCTTGACCTCAACACAAGTGTAGGTGGTTCTCTCTCAGAAAATGTATGTTGGAAGTGTAGGCATGTTCTGATGGCTCTCTCCACGAATGAAGAGTGGGTGGAGGGGTATATATAGCCTCCAAACAAAATCTAACCATTACACGCAATTTACCAAACTCGGTGGGACCGAATCGTGAAACTCGGTCAGATCGATTTATTTCATAATGTGACTGTTAGGCATTTCAGTGGGACCGGTACGTCAACTCGGTAGGATAGATGTCGTTAGGGTTAGGGCATAACGTAATCTCGGTGAGACTGATTACACAAACTCGGTAAGACCGATTTTGGTAATAGACAAACAGAGAGTTGGTCGGGCAAACTCGGTGGGACCGATTCGCTCATCTCGGTTGGACCAAAACATTACAAAAGGGAAACAGAGAGTTTGCATTGCAATCTCGGTGGGACCGATCGCTCATCTCGGTTTGACCGAAACATTACGAAGGGAAACAGAGAGATTACAATCCCATCTCGGTGAGACCGAAAAGACTAGGGTTTCTGGCAGTGGCTATGTCAACTGAACTCGGTGGCGCCGGATAGAAAGTTTCGATGGGACCGAGTTTGACTTTTGGTTTGGAACATATGTGGATGTGAGAAAGTAGTTGAGGGTTTTTGGAGCATATTGCTAAGCACTTTGAGCAAGAAACTCATTAAGCAACACCTCACCCCCTCTTGATAGTATTGGCTTTTCCTATGAACTCAATGTGATCTTGGATCACTAAAATGAAAAATTGTAGAGTCTTGTGCTTTGAGCTTGAGCCAATCCTTTTGTCCTTAGCATTTTGAGGGGTCCACATTTCTCATCCATGCCATGCCAAACATTGAGCTTTCCTGAAATATTTATCTTGAAATAGCATTAGCTCAATGAGCTATATGTTGTTAGGAATTACCAAAACCACCCAGGGATAGTTGCACTTTCAGTCTCCCCCTTTTTGGTAATTGATGACAACATATAGATCAAAGCTTCGACAAATGATAATAAGATGGAAAAACATCGTCGCTTTGAGAAGTATGTGATAAGCAAGAGCTCCCCCTAAATTTGTGCATTATTTAAAATTTGCTTTGGACTGCAAATGCACAATGTGTTAGCATCATGGGTTACTCTTTAATGTCACATACATCTTGGTGGAGCGCTCAAAATGATAGAAGTTAAAAGCATGCACTCATCACCAAGCAAGTGAATGATCATATAAGGATATAAGAGATAATATGATCCAACAAGCATTAAGGGTAGCATATGATCAAACACATGATCGAACAAGTAAACAAGTAGCTCACAAGCACACAGTCAAGAAGTTCAACCAAAAACAAGAGAGATAAAAAGCAACACTCTCTCTCGAAGCCTATGATCTATAGATTTTCTCCCCCTTTGGCAACAAATTACCAAAAAGTTCAAAGAATGCATAGTGCTAAACGATTCTCAGGCTTGGTCTTCGGGAGGTGGTGTAGAGATGGCTCCAAGGACGAAAGCTTATGTTGATGTAGTTGGAGTTGGTGGAGTGGCTGCTGGAGGTGGCACTAGAGCTGTAGCAGCTGGTGCTGATGTTGTAGCTCTAGTATCTGTGACTGGCACTGCAGCAGATCTCTGTCCTCTGGGCACTCTAGAAAAAACATTTGTAGTAGACTTGCCCTTCTTCTCCTCTGCTTCCTCCTGAAGCTGCTCAACTGCAGTTTGGATCTCAGTTACCTTGACATCAAGATCATAGAATTTCTGATCAATTATCCTATCCAAACTCTCCTGGTTTTGAGTCATGGTGGCCAAGCCCTTCTCAATCTTTAAAGTGGATTGAATCAGATATCCAAGCTGGTCTTGCTTGCTCTTGAAGAACACTAGAGATGCCTCTTCAATAGTTGGCATCTTTGCAGCTTTCTCTACCCTTGCCTTCTCTCTCTTCTCATGTGCTTCAGTTGATGATGGTTCATTCTCATTCATGACAACAGTTGCCTTCAAATTCAGGGTAGATGGCAGGCGCTCCTTATCCAATAGATATTTGCTTGTGCCCATCTTGGAGTTGATAAGCTCCTGAATTTATGGGGCATACCCACAAGATCTTTTCTAATTAGCTGTTGTCCTTTTGATTGTCTCCACAATTAGACTCATGACTTTAAACTTTTGAGGCACATCAAACAAATGTAGCAAGTTGATAGCATGTCCTCTGATCATCTTGTGATCACCTGACTTGGGTAGCAATGTGTGCCTTAGGATCCAGCTGATGGTAGGTAAACCAGTACACAAGAAGTGGACAGATCCAAACTTATGAGTCTCCAAAGCATCATCTGGGATCTCTCTGTACATGTGTGCCATAGTGTTATGGTCTTTCTTCTTCTCAGCATAAACATCCAAGTAATCTTCATTTTCTTCTGGGGCATTGATCAACTGAGCCCACTCTTCCACAGAGGATTGGTACCTAGTACCTTTTGACATCCAGATGATCTTCCCATTTGGGTAGAAGTGGGCAGTGGAGTAAAACTTCATGATCAGCTCATCATTCCACTTGGTGAGCTTCTGGGCAACAAATGTATCAACTCCACATGCTTTGAAGCTGTCATATACACTTGGATAGTGATCTTCATTCTCCTTGATGTACTCCCAGTCAACCCATCTCATGTCACAGACAATAGGCTTCTTGTCAAGAAAAATTGTCTCATAAAATTCTTGTTGTTCCTTAGTGTGAAACCTGTAGTCAACAGCAGTTCTTCTCCTGACAAGATATGGATCAGACTGTCTCCATAATCTCAGTCCTGAATCCTTCCTGATTTTCATGTTCTCTGCAACAGGATGTGCATCATTGTGGTCAGGGATCTTGGGCTTTAGTTTTCTCAAAACAAGTGAATCATCTTCTTCTGCTTCAGGCACTAGGGCCTTATTCTTCTCCTCAATTGGAATACTTCTGGTGTTCCTCTTGGGTTTAGGCTTTTGAGCTGGAGCAGCAGCCTTGGGAGCATCTTTGGGCTTAGATGGAGCAACCCCTAATCTGATTGCATCTCCCATGAGTTTCTGAGCTTTGGATGCTGGTGCAACATCCTCTTCTTCTTCTTCTTCTTCTGAATCTCTCATCATGGAGGGCTTGCCAAGAACTTTGGCAATAGTGGTTCTTGCCCTCTTCTTCTTCTTACCATCACCTACTGCTTCACCATCATTTGATTCAATGGTGAATTTCATAGTTTCACCTGTGGCAACTTTCTTTGACTTGGAAGATTCAATAGAGAGGCTCTGGCTTTTGACATTGGAATTCTTCTTGCTGGAGCCTTTGTTTTCATTCCTGGCTTAGTTGTAGTAGTTGTGCCATACTCCTTTTTCAGCACTTTTTTCCTTGAAGTGGCCTCATCCTCAACAGCCACATAATCCTCATCTTCAGAATCTGAGGTTTTCTTCTTCCTTGTCCTGGTAGCTGCCTTTGGCAAGTTACTAGGTGTGCTCCTACTGCCCTCATCATAACTGCTTGAGGGACTAGTGCCCTCACTCAACTGAACCTGTTCCTCTGACTTGTTCTAACTATCACTTTGATCAGACATCTTCAGGAAAACTGTCAGCAGACCCTATGAATAGGTTGTAGATGAGGTAGAGTAGATAAGCATCACAAAGTGCAGAGTTTTGCAAAATAGATGACTCAAAACTTAGTTTTAGTTCTCCACAAAAAGCATTTCGGAGCTACCGATTTGTAAACTCGGTGATACTGAAGCAGCTTTTGGAACCTAAACTAGTGAACTCGGTCAGACCGAGTCACAGCTCGGTGGCACCGAGACTGCTAGGGTTTCACAGAGAATCGAACTCGGCCACACCGATTTGCAATTCTCGGTCAGACCAAAAATCACACGTGAAATGGCCTAAGTGTGACGCCCCCGATTCAATCGTACACTAATCATGCACACAAATGTGTACGATCAAGATCAGGGACTCACGGGAAGATATCACAACACAACTCTACAAATAAAATAAGTCATACAAGCATCATAATACAAGCCAGGGGCCTCGAGGGCTCGAATACAAGTGCTCGATCATAGACGAGTCAGCGGAAGCAACAATATCTGAGTACAGACATAAGTTAAACAAGTTTGCCTTAAGAAGGCTAGCACAAACTGGGATACAGATCGAAAGAGGCGCAGGACTCCTGCCTGGGATCCTCCTAACTACTCCTGGTCGTCGTCGTCAGCCTGCACGTAGTAGTAGGCACCTCCAATGTAGTAGTCGTCGTCGACGCTGGCTCCTGGCTCCTGGACTCCAGCATCTGGTTGCGACAACCAGAAAGAAAGGAAAGGGGGAAAAGGGGGGGGAAGCAACCGTGAGTACTCATCCAAAGTACTCGCAAGCAAGGAACTATACTACATATGCATGGGTATATGTGTAAGGAGGCCATATCGGTGGACTGAACTGCAGAATGCCAGAATAAGAGGGGGATAGCTAGTCCTATCGAAGACTACGCTTCTGGCAGCCTCCGTCTTGCAGCATGTAGAAGAGAGTAGATTGAAGTCCTCCAAGTAGCATCTTCAAGTAGCATCTCCAAGCAGCATCGCATAGCATAACCCTACCCGGCGATCCTCCTCTCGTCGCCCTGTAGAAAAGCGATCACCGGGTTGTCTGTGGAACTTGGAAGGGTGTGTTTTATTAAGTATCCGGTTCTAGTTGTCATAAGCTCAAGGTACAACTCCAAGTCGTCCTGTTACCGAAGATCACGGCTATTCGAATAGATTAACTTCCCTGCAGGGGTGCACCACATAACCCAACACGCTTGATCCCATTTGGCTGGACACACTTTCCTGGGTCATGCCCGGCCTCGGAAGATCAACACGTCGCAGCCCCACCTAGGCAAAACAGAGAGGCCAGCACGCCGGTCTAAACCTAAGCGCGCAGGGGTCTGGGCCCATCGCCCTGAGCACACCTGCACGTTGCGTGGGCGGCCGAAAGCAGACCTAGCCTAGTGGCGTTCCAGTCCAATTTGGCGCGCGCCGCTCCGTCGCTGACGTCTGAAGTGCTTCGGCTGATACCACGACGTCGGGATACCCATAACTACTCCCACGTAGATGGTTAGTGCGTATAGGCTCGTAGCCAACTCAGATCAAATACCAAGATCTCGTTAAGCGTGTTAAGTGTCCGCGAACGCCGAACAGGGCCAGGCCCACCTCTCTCCTAGGCGGTCTCAACCTGCCATGTCGCTCCGCCACAAAGATCCACACAGAGGGCCATCGGGACAAAGGTCCTTTCAGCCCCCAATCCGTGAATCACTCGCGGGTACTCTTCGAGCTGACCCGACTTTAGTCACCATATGTATAGTATGTATGTAGGTATAGTATATACCCGTGATCACCTCCCGAGTGATCACGGCCCAATAGTATAGCAAGGCAGACTGACAAGAATGTAGGGCCAATGATGATAAACTAGCATCCTATACTAAGCATTTAGGATTGCAGGTAAGGTATCAACAGGTGTAGCAACAATGTCAGGCTATGCATCAGAATAGGATCAACGGAAAGCAGTAACATGCTACACTACTCTAATGCAAGCAGTATAGAGAGTAGAATAGGCGATATCTGGTGATCAAAGGGGGGGCTTGCCTGGTTGCTCTGGCAAGAGAGAGGGGTCGTCAACTCCGTAGTCGAACCGGGCAGCAGCAGCGTCGGTCTCGTAGTCTACCGGAGAGAAGAGGGGGAAGAAACAATGAATACAATGCAAACAAATGCATATAGATGCATGACATGACAAGTATCGATGCTAGGTGTGCCCAATCGCGGTAGTAGGTGATACCGACGAAGGGGGGAAACATCCGGGAAAGTATTCCCGGGGTTTCGCGTTTTCGGACAGATGAAACGGAGGGGGAAAGTTGCGTGTTTGGTATGTTAGAGGTATGTGGTGGACGAACGGGCTGCGTATCCGGGTTCGTCTCGTCGTTCTGAGCAACTTTCATGTTGAAAATATTTTAATCCGAGTTACGGATTAAAAGATATGATTTTCTAAAGATTATATTAATTTCTGGAATTTAATTAATTAATTATTTAATTCGAAAATGAATTTATGACGTCAGCATGCTGTCATGCTGACGTCAGCAGTCAACAGGGTTGACTTGGTCAACCTGACAGGTGGGTCCCGTTCGTCATTGACTGTTTAGTCTAATTAATGTTTAGCTAATCTAATTACTGTTTAATTAAACTAATTAGTTAATTAGGTTAATCTAATTATGATTAATTAACTTAATTAATTCCTTAATTAATTAATTAATTTAATTATTATTTATTTATTTAATATATATATATTTTTAATTTTTTTTAAAAAAACGTTCTGGGGCAAGGGCCCCGTTTGTCATAGGCCCCTAGGGGCCATATTGGGTTCGGGTGCTACGGGCACAGGGAGTTCGGGTGCATGGGCGCAGCCACGAGGACGCACCCGGTGGGGCGCGCGGGCGCCGATGGGGTCGGGGAGAGGGGCGGCCAGCGCCGGCGAGCGGCGGGGCCGGCAGGAACGGCAGCAGGCAGCGGGGCGCACGCGGCCAATGGCCAGCGGCGACGCTAGGAGAGGGGCGAGGCCATGGCCGAGGTGGCCGGAGCAGGGGAGGTGATGGCGCAAGGCGGGGCCGGAGGCCACGGTGCCGGCCAAGCGGCCGGAGCGGCGATCACCGCGGTGGGAGGCGACACGGGGACGTGGGGACAGGGGACGAAGGAGCGGCATCTTCGGGCGAGGCGAGCGCAAAGTGGTGTGGCCGGACGGGGCGCCACGCTCGGCCAGGGCGCGACCGGCCACGGTGAGCGCGTGAGACAGAGGAGGGGAGGAGGAGTCGGGGCTCACTGCGGGATGCAGGGATCGGGGCAATGGGGCGCGGGGAGGAGGACGGTGACGCGCGTCGGAGAGGAGGCAGTCCGGCGGGGTAGAACGACGAGGTGGAGGCGGCGGCGTGGTTCCGGCGAGGGGTACTCCAGGCGGTTGTGGCGTCCCAACTCCAGACCGAGGGTGGCGCGTGGAGGGGCGCCGGGGTGACTCGGGGTGAGGCGAGGAGGCGTCCGGCGAGGGGGAGGGTGGTGACGGGCGACGCCGGTGACGCGGGATCTGGCTCCCCCCGTCTCGATCTAGACGAGGGAGAGAGGGGAACGTGAGAGGAGCGAGTGGGGGGAGTGGACGAGTGGGGTGGCGGCTAGGGTTGCGGGGGGGGGGGTAAGGAGAGGAGTGGGGTTGGCCGGTTGGGCCTTTGGCCGGTTGGGCCTTTGGCCGGTTGGGCCGGCCCGTTCGGGCGGCGGAGGCCAGCTGGGCCACTTGGCCCAGCGGGGGGGGGGGGTGTCTGTTGTTTTTGTTTTATTTTTTTATTTTTTTCTTTCACTTGTTTCCTTTTTTTTAATTTATTTTCCTTTCTATTTTATTCAATTTAAAATATTTATGCATTTTATAAAAATGTGTTTACTTCACCATAATTATCTTTGTAATATTTGACAACCCCCGAACATTTTAGATTTAATTTTTGAAAACTTTCATTGTTTGCCTATGTTTTCAATTGAATTTGAACCGGGTTCGAATCAACGTGAGTTTAATCATGGTAACCGAGGTGACGTGGCATCATTAGCAGGGATTACTGTAGCTTAATTATCCGGGCGTTACACTAAGCCAAATCAGTGAGACCGATTTCAACAATTCAGCCGGTCCGAGATGAGTTTAGTGGAAACCTAACCCTAAATTTTCAAATCAACTATAATCTACAGGATGTTTTCGCTGGACAGGATGATTTCATACGTGGCAAGAATCATGGCAAAGCAATGTGCTATGAATCGGAGTTAATGAATAGCACAAAGTATCAAGTTCATACCCTAACTCGGTGGTGAACTTGCTACGAAGGAAATAGTGGGGCAGATTGCCGTTGACGGCAGCGGAGACCAGCAGCGGGAGGTCGCTGGCAGCGAGAAGACGATCCGGAGACCCGAAGAGGTAGAGCAGGTTATGCGCGGGTGAAGAGTTTCGGAAAAATTTCCAAATTTTTACCCGTCAGTATATATAACCTGATCCTGTCGGTGTGACCGAGTGGAACAACTCGGTGGCACCGAGATGCAAAACTACAAGCAGTTACTGCAACTCGGTGTGACCGAAAGGTTCTAATCGGTTGCACCGAGATTGAAAACCTAGATCAACTTAGTGATCTCGGTATGACCGAAAAGGGTGAATCGATCAGACCGAAATGCATAAAGAGGTTTTGGAAGTTTAAGTCTATGACGAATCGGGGATTCCGAGTGCTCCTCACACAGAATGGTTCGAATCTGACTTGATCAAACTTTGTGATGTAGCATGAATAGAGTTTGAGACGAGAAAAGCATAGATAGCTAGAGAAGGTTCTTAGGCATTCTTGTCCATCCACTTGGCAAAAGGAAAGAAACCAAACAATCAAAACAACAAGTGGATGTCCTCGATTGAGTAAAATATGCAACCAACATGCTCACACAATAAAATGGCAAATGAAATATGTGGCAAAGCATGCACAACCAATTCTAGCATCTATCAAACAATTGGCGATGACAAGGTCATCTATATATGAGTATATTGACTTAGGAGTCAAATGAGAACATTTGATCATAGGTCATACTCATCGTTTAAGCACAAGTGGGGTTACCACTTTTACATAAAGCGTTGTTGTGTTCACACCATTAGAGTTGCTTTAGCTCAATTCTTAGAGTAAAGCTCCCCCTAGATGTGATATCCCCCCTAAGAGGGATGAACTAACCTTGGGTTTTGTTGATGATGACTTCATGTAGATGTCGAAGATGTGGATGCTCAATGTTGATGATCATTTGGAGCAATCCATTGGAGTGAGTTGCACTTCCAATACCTACACGGGTTAGTCCCACAAGGAACAAACAGGGATATCCATAGACATAGAGTGATGTATACACAAGATGATGTCCATGAAAGCATTAGGTTACCTTGTCCCTTGTCTTACCAACAAGAGGGTTTGTGACTCCTTGAACTCATGCAAGATGTGGAAGTTGATTGCACTTGTCCTTGCCGAAATGATATGAGTGAAGTATAATGGCGGAGTCACCCTCAAGAACTCTCTAGTTCTTCTTCTTTGGGATCCACATCATCTTGATGGCAATCCTTGGAGTTGTAGTCGTACTTGATGAAGTAGAACTTGATGTAGTCTTGGGAACCCACTTGACCAAGGCCTTAGGAGCTTCTTCAAATGCATCAATCTCCTGTTGAAGCTTGTCCTTGCCTTTTTGCTTGTGGTCTTGTGGTGGAAGATCATCTTGAGCTTGTGTTCCTTTGAAAGAAGTAGGATCATACTTCTCTTGTTGAGGAACAAACTTCGTCTTGGGGTATTGATCTTCTTCCCACTCAACTCCATTGGCAATGAACTTTCGTTCAAAACCAACACCTTGATTCTTCCGGTGCCTTCCTTGCTTGCGTACAATCTCCTCGAATTGCTTACTTCCGGCAAGGCTCTTGTAAACATCTTTCTCTATAATTACCTTCAATAAGCTATTTTCTTGCTCAAGTGTAACTTGACTAAGAGAATCATTAGTGGAATCAAGAGAACTACTAGAGGCAACAACATTGGATTTAGCATGATTATTGTTACTACTAGAAGAAGAATCTTTCTTGTTCTTGTTACTAGACTTGACTTGTGGCATGTAAGTAGACAAGAGTAAACGCTTGGCAATGTAAGAAGAAAATTTTTCTTGCGAAGATCATCATTGATTGCCTTTAAAAACTCATGCTCTTGCTCAAGGTTGAGCTTTTCAAAGCGTAACTTCTCACGAGTCTTTAAAAGTTCTCGATGATCTTCCAAGATAGTTTCATGACCTAACTTAAGAGTGTTTAGTTCTTTAGTTAGGTGCTCAATCTTCTCCTTATCATTGTCATCCGTTTTATCTTGATTAGCATGATTAATTGACGTTTCATCATAGTATTCATCACTAGAGTTGTCAACAAGTAAATCATCATCACCTAACAAGTCATCTTCATCACTATTGAAATCAACATACTCGGGGTGTGATACCTTTGGGCCTTTATCCATGAAGCATCTTCCATTCCTTTATTTGGTGAGTCAAATATGTCGTAGGAGTTGGTTGATACAAGTGCTAGACCGGCAACACCTTCATCTTGAGTATATTCGGAGTCGGAGTGATAACTTCTTTCGGAGTGATTGTCGGAGTCGGAGTCGGATACCCATTCACCAACATGAGCTTGATGTCTTCTTTTTGTGTAGCTCCTTGATGACTTATCCTTTCTTTCTGAATCCTTGCTTCTCCGAGAGAGTCTTCGTTCATAACGATCATCTATACTCCTTCTTTCTCTTGATGGTGATTCTTCTCTTCTACTCCTTCTTTTTGGAGAATCTTCTCTTCTTTTGTAGGGAGTCGTACACTCATTGGAATAGTGTCTGGGTCTTCCACAATTGTAGCAATTACGCTCACAACTAGAAATCTTTTGTCATTGTAGGACCTTGACTTGGAACTTCTTTCCTTGCTTCTACTCTTGTAGAACTTGTTGAAGTTCTTCACCTTTAGGCTCAATTCTTCATTGAAGGTTTGTTACTCACTTGATGATGTGGGAGCTTCACATGAGGCTTTGTAAGCACCACTTGACTTGTTGTGGAGATCTTCCTTATCCTTGAGTGACATCTCATGAGCAACAATTCTTCCAATGACTTCCGTTGGCTTGAGATCTTTGTAATTGGGCATCATTTGGATCAAAGTGCACACGGTATCATATTTTCCATCCAAGGCTCTTAGGATCTTCTTGATGATGAATTTATCGGTCATCTCTTCACTTCCTAAGCCGGCAATCTCATTTGTGATGAGAGCAAGCCTAAAGTACATTTCAGCGACGTCTTCACCATCCTTCATTTTGAACTTGTCAAGTTGACTTTGCAGTACATCCAATTTGGATTCCTTGACGGAGTCGGTACCTTCGTGCATATCAATCAAAGTATCCCAAATTTCCTCTGCATTCTCAAGACGGCTGATTTTGTTGAATTCTTCGGAGCACAACCCGTTGAAGAGAATATCACAAGCTTGAGCATTGTATTGCAGCATCTTCAACTCTTCTGCGGTAGCTTCACGGTTCGGTTGTCTCCCATCAAAGAATTCACCTTGCAAGCCAATACACACAATAGCACAAACGGCGGGGTTATGTCCAATAATATGCATTTTCATCTTATGCTTCCAACTAGCAAAATTTGTACCATCAAAGTAAGGACATCTACAGTGGTAATTTCCCTCGCTAAACGCCATACTCTCCTAGGTTGTGAAACCAAGGCTATGACCACCAAAAGCTATGGAAATCAAAGCAAATGGAGACCAAAGCTCTGATACCACTTGTAGGATCGAAAGTATGTCTAGAGGGGGGTGATTAGACTACTTGACCAAATAAAAATCTAGCATTTTCCCAATTTTTGTTCTTGGCATATTTTAGCAACTTAGCACAAGTCAAGCAATCAACCTACACATGCAATTCTAAGAGTATAGCAGCGGAATGTAAAAGAATTGCATATGAAGGTAAAGGGAGGAGTTTGACGAAGCAAACACAATGTTGACACGGAGATTTTTTATCCATGGTTTCGATAGGTGGTGCTATCGTACTTCCACGTTGATGGAGACTTCAACCCATTAAGGGTAACGGTTGCGCGAGTCCACGTAGGGCTCCAACCACGAAGGGTCCATGAAGAAGCAACCTTGTCTATCCCACCATGGCCATCGCCCACGAAGGACTTGCCTCACTCGGGTTGATCTTCATGAAGTAGGCGATCTCCTTGCCCTTACAAACTCCTTGGTTCAACTCCACAATCTTGACGGAGGCTCCCAAGTGACACCTAGCCAATCTAGGAGACACCACTCTCCAAGAGGTAACAAATGGTGTGTTGATGATGAACTCCTTGCTCTTGTGCTTCAAATGATAGTCTTCCCAACACTCAACTCTCTCTCACAGGATTTGGATTTGGTGGAAAGAAGATTTGAGTGGAAAGCAACTTGGGTAAGGCTAGAGATCAAGGTTTATGTTGTAGGAATGGAATATCTTGACCTCAACACAAGTGTAGGTGGTTCTCTCTCAGAAAATGTATGTTGGAAGTGTAGGCATGTTCTGATGGCTCACTCCACGAATGAAGAGTGGGTGGAGGGGTATATATAGCCTCCACACAAAATCTAACCGTTACACACAATTTACCAAACTCGGTGGGACCGAATCGTGAAACTCGGTCAGACCGATTTAGTTCATAATGTGACCGTTAGGCATTTCAGTGGGACCGGTGCATCAACACGGTAGGACCGATGTCGTTAGGGTTAGGGTATAACGTAATCTCAGTGAGACCGATTACACAAACTCAGTAAGACTGATTTTGGTAATACACAAATAGAGAGTTGGTCAGGCAAACTCGGTGGGACCGATTCGCTCATCTCAGTTGGACTGAAACGTTACGAAAGGGAAACAGAGAGTTTGCATTGCAATCTTGGTGGGACCGATCGCTCATCTCGGTTTGACCGAAATGTTACGAAGGGAAACCGAGAGATTACAATCCCATCTCGGTGAGACCGAGATCCCTATCAGTGAGACTGAAAATACTAGGGTTTCTGGCAGTGGCTATGTCAACTGAACTCGGTGGCGCCGGATAGAAAGTTTCGATGGGGTCGAGTTTGACTTTTGGTTTGGGACATATGTGGATGTGAGAAAGTAGTTGAGGGTTTTTGGAGCATATCACTAAGCACTTTGAGCAAGAAATTCATTAAGCAACACCTCACCCCCTCTTGATAGTATTGGCTTTTCCTATGGACTCAATGTGATCTTGGATCACTAAAATGAAAAATGTAGAGTCTTGTGCTTTGAGCTTGAGCCAATCCTTTTGTCCTTAGCATTTTGAGGGGTCCACGTTTCTCATCCATGCCATGCCAAACATTAAGCTTTCCTGAAATATTTATCTTGAAATAGCATTAGCTCAATCAGCTATATGTTTTTAGGAATTACCAAAACCACCCAGGGATAGTTGCACTTTCAACCCGCCTTCGCTCTGCTGGTTTGCTGGCGGTCCCGTCTGTGTTGGCTGCTCGGGCTTGAAAGATCGAGGATGTCGCCTAGAGGGGGGTGAATAGGCGCTTTAAAATAATTACGGTTTAGGCTTGAACAAATGCGGAATAAACTTAGCGGTTAATTTGACAAGCACAAAACGTAAAACAACTAGGCTCACCTATGTGCACCAACAACTAATGCTAAGCAAGATAAGCAAGTATGAGATAGCAAGATATATGACAAAGAACAATATGGCTATCACCAAGTAAAGTGCATAAGTAAAGGGCTCGGGTAAGAGATAACCGAGGCACGCGGAGACAACGATGTATCCCGAAGTTCACACCCTTGCGGATGCTAATCTCCGTTTGGAGCGGTGTGGAGGCACAATGCTCCCCAAGAAGCCACTACGGCCACCATAATCTCCTCACGCTCTCGCACAATGCAAGATGTCGTGATTCCACTAAGGGACCCTTGGGGGCGGTCACCGAACCCGTACAAATGGCAACCCTTGGGGGCGGTCACCGACCC
This sequence comes from Triticum aestivum, assembly GCF_018294505.1. Taxonomy (NCBI): domain Eukaryota; kingdom Viridiplantae; phylum Streptophyta; class Magnoliopsida; order Poales; family Poaceae; genus Triticum; species Triticum aestivum. The sequence continues at coordinate 46,541,043 of NC_057807.1, read as the reverse complement.
GTACACTTTGGCAACCCTTGGGGGCGGTCACCGGAACCCGTCAAATTGCTCGGGGCGATCTCCACAACCTAATTGGAGACCCCGATGCTTGCCCGGAGCTTTACACCACAATGATTGAGCTCCAAACACCGCCAATCGTCTAGGGCGCCAAGGCACCCAAGAGGAACAAGCTCTAGGGTGCCCAAACACCCAAGAGTAATAAGCTTCTCAAACTTCACTTCCATGTATCACCAAGGAGAACTCAAACCGATGCACCAAATGCAATGGCAAGGGCACACGAAGTACCCAAGTCCTTCTCTCCCAAATCCCACAAAAGAAACTAATGCTAGGGAGGAAAATGAGAGGAAGAACGAAAGAAGAACACGAAGAACTCCAAGATCTAGATCCAAGGGGTTCTCCTCACTTAGAGGAGAAAGTGATTGGTGGAAACGTGGATCTAGATCTCCACTCTCTTTTCCCTCAAAAACTAGCAAGAATCCATGGAGGGATTGAGAGTTAGCAAGCTCGAAGAAGGTCAACAATGGGGGAAGAGCACGAGCTCAAAGGGATTAGGTTCAATGGGGAAGAAGATCCCCTTTTATAGGTGGGAAAAAATCCAACCGTTATGCTCACAACCCGCAAAGAGCGGTACTACCGCTCCAAGGAGCGGTACTACCGCTAGGGCGGTAGAACCCATTTGAAAAACAACAGCGAGGAGGCAAAAGGCCAGTAGAACCTCCGGAGCGGTACTACCGCTCGTCCTCACGGTACTACCGCTCGACCTCACGGTACTACCGCAAATGGTAGCGGTACTACTGCTTGCGAGCGGTACTAAAAAAATACTTCTGTGCCTACTTCCCTTGAGCAAAACACGAGATTTTGGTCCGGAGCGGTACTACCGCTTAGGAGCTGCGGTAGTACTGCTCTGGAGCGGTACTACCGCTCAGGAGCCACGGTAGTACCGCTCTGGAGCGGTAGTAAAAAATTACATCCGCTCTAGTCGTGGTAGTACCGCTGTAGCCTTTACCAAAACAGCCACAACTTTTGCAAACGGACTTCGAATTCAACGAAACCAAGTTTGTTGGAAAGCTAATGACATGGGATAACACAATATTGATAGAAATATCAAGAATAAGCGAATGAGAAAAGTACCATAAGAAAATGGTGAGAACCCTTCATCGGATAAGACCGGTAAAACCTCCAACACCGAAAACATCATAGAAGACGCATGCGAACTCCGTTTTCCATGAACTCAAGCTTGTCATCAAGATGACCATAAGCTCTAAGACTCACAAAGATAACCAAACAAGAACCAAGAAACATGATGCAACGATGCAATGGTTTGAGCTCTCTACTAATGATACGATCAAGCTACCAACTTGAGAGCCCCCCTTGATAGTACGGCAAATGATCCTATAAATCGGTCTCCCAACTACCACCACGAGACCGGTAAAATAGAAAACCTATCAAGGGCAAACCTTTGCCTTGCACATGGTCCACTTGAGCTAGATGAAGACGATCTTGACTCCCTCAAGTTGGACCACCTTTCTTGATTGTGTTTGCTCGATGAAGACTAGATGATTGCTCCCCCATAGTTCACTATGGGTGAGCCACTCTTCGGCACATCTTCACAAGTCCATTGACACCACAATGGATGGAAAGATTCAAGCACTTGATCTCTTCGTGATGCTCCACTTGAACTTGCACATGGCAATCTTGATGACGATCACCACTTGATGTCATCATTTCCATGGGTTGTATGATATCTTCCTCTTGACGCAAGCCCATGGATACGTACCTAACCCCACATACATCTCTCACATAGACCATGGGTTAGTACATAAAGTGCAATGGACAATGCTTACCATACCATGGGATCACTTGATCCCTCTCGGTACATCTTCTATGTTTTGTGAGTTGATCAACTAGATTCACTCTTGACTTAGTCTTGATCAACCTTGAATCTTTGCAACTCTCTTCATTTGGATGATGTATTGAAGGTAAACATGAATGATCACACAACCTTCTTCTTCAAGACATGCTTGCAATAAGCTCAACACTCATATGACCAATCTTTGGATAATTCCTTAATAGCACCTTGGTCATCACAAACTCTCATTGAAACCAACAAATGGACTCCAAGAAAAGCCTATGGGCAAACCCTTCAAATATTACTCAAGGCAACTATTAGTCCATAGAGATTGTCATCAATTACCAAAACCACACATGGGGGCACCGCATGTCCGTTCAATCTCCCCCATTTTGGTAATTGATGACAATCACTTTCAAGAGAGTTTATACAAGGAATTATGCATCACCATGCAATGAACCAACCAATAATGCATGCAAATGAGATGCAAATGCTAAGGAAACAAAAACCAAAGCTACTCCACAAAACTCTCTGAAACTTCTCCCCCATTGGCATCAAATTGCCAAAATGGGCGAAAAGCTTAGAAGGCAAATATAAATTGTGGTCCTCCATAAATTGTGTATTTCTCAACAAGAGAGTGGAATGCAATACACATATCCAACTCCCAATACTTGGAGGAAGACAAACTATATTGATGCCCAAAGATTGCAACAGAAAGATATGCCACAAAGACATAACAAAGAGAGACACAAGCAATCAGAAGATACCAATTGAAGCAAGCAATCAACGGATATCAATTGAACCAACTAGACCAATGATCCTACATGCCACAAGAATAAAGATATTATGAAAAGCACAAAGGAGTGTTCTAAAGAAACTAGAGAAGCTCCCCATGATTTGTGCACACATAAGAATTTTTGTATTTGAATACAAAGTGCACAAAATAGGATCATAGCTCCCCCAAAATCAACAGAAACTCACATGCAGTGCAAGTGAGCATATAGGAAACTGTAAGTGCATCTAGTGCCACCCCTAGTTGGTTTTGGAGTATTGACGACAAAGTTGGTTGAGGGACTAATGCGTTTGTGAGAATTGTAGGATAACGCAGGTAGTGTCCCTCATTGATTCGGTTTACCTACCGGAGATGACCCCTAAAAATGTATGAAGACATTGACGACAATGGTGGTATGTGAAGATATTCATATTGAAGTCTATGACATGAGAAGACATTGAGTGAAGACTATGGAGCGCGAAGACTGTGTTGTTTTGTTGTTTCCTTTTCTTCTTTGTTGAGTCATAGGAACCACCGTGCTGTTAAGTGGGGTCCAAGTGAACAAAGTCAGAATGACTGAAGTGATGCTCAACCCAAATCCTATGTCTTCGAGCGAAGACAATGAGAGCAAATCTTATCCAGAGCTGGATGAGTCATCTTTGCTTGTAGCCCAAGTAAAGTTGTCGTGTGTGTTTGAAATCTGACCGTTGGAACACATGTCAGTTCCTTAGTGACCCAGGGTCATTTCGGACATATCAGGTCGGGTTGCCTTGTGGCTATAAATAGCCCACCCCCTACACCATAAATTGGTGGCTGCTCAGAGTTAGTTCATGGCTTTTGTCGTTTGAGAGCAACCCACCTCGAAGCTTTTGAGAGAGAGAGAAATCCTTGCGAGGACAAAGCCCAAACACCCAGAGCCAAAGAGTGTTAGGCATCACTGAAGTCTTTCTGTCTGAGGGACCTGAAGACTTATTACACTTGAGGACTGTGTATCCTCCAGCCGGTTACGTGTCGCATTCTGAGTATCCAAGAGTCATTGTGGATCGCCGGTGAACGAACTCTGTGAAGGTTCGGAAGTCTACCTTGAAGACTTACCAGAGTGCTTGGGTGAGGACTGTGTGTCCTTAGCTCAAGGGGAATAAGGTGAAGACGCGGTCTTCTGAGTTGAATCTCAGCCTCCCTAACCAGACGTACAGTTGTCACAGCAACTGGAACTGGTCCAACAAATCTTGTGTCTTCAACAAGTGACTGGTTCTATCCTCTCCCTCCCTTTACTTTGAGTTTGTCTTCATGAAGTCATTGCCTATTTGTCATACCTGTTTGACTTCATTGCTTGACTACTATCGTTGGTTGGCTTCATACTATCTTCCATCCTGATCCTTACTACCAAGCTGCTATTAGTCTTTGTACTTTCACATTATTGCATACTTGACTATGGTTTGCTTGTTGTAGTTTATCTTCCACTGCATATCAATTAGGTCATTTCTATTGTTTGTCTTTGAAACTTTCATGTTTTGAAGACTTTGATAAAAATCACCTATTCACCCCCTCTAGTAGATAACTAGCACTTTCAATTGGTATCAGAGCAAGGTACTCCCTTGTTTTGTGTGATTCGGTTTAACCACCTGGAGTTTAGCTATGTCGATTGCAGGGATAATCAAAGTCTCCGCTGCTTGCCCCGTGTTCGATGGAACTGAATATCCCTACTGGAAGAATAAGATGCGCATGCATCTTGAAGCCATTGATGTCGACCTCTGGTATGTCGTCAAGAACGGCGTTCCCAAATCTGGTGAAGGTGTCACCCCTACTGATGTCAATAAGTTCATTCAACTGGATTCTACTGCAAAGAACATCATCTGTGGTCATCTGACCAAAGGACAGTATGGCCGTGTGAGTGCTCTGGAAACGTCAAAGCTAGTCTGGGACTGGCTATCCAAGGTCAACGAAGGGGTCTCAACTCAGAGAGATCAAAGGATCAGTGTTCTTTGCAACCTCTTCAACCGCTTCAAGCGAAACGACAATGAAAATGTCCGGCTCACGTTTGATCGCCTCACCGACATCACAAATGAGCTTCAGGCTCTCGGCACCACTGAGATTACCAAGCATGAAATCGTCAAGACACTACTGAGATCACTTGACAGCTCCTTTGACACCCTTGCCCTCATGATACAAGAATGCCCTGACTTCAAGACACTTGATCCGTCTGATATACTTGAGAGGCTCAACACACATGAGTTCCAGCTTTCTGAGAAAAGAGATATCTATGGTCCCAACTATGGCCGAACTCGTGCTTTGAAGGCAAAAGCTGTTTCCTCATCTGAAGAAGAATCTGACTGCGGTTCTGATGATCCTGAAGACATTGGAAAGGGACTTGCTATGCTTGTGAAGAAGTTCCAGAAGTTCACCAAGAAGAAGGGCTTCAGAAAGTCTTCACGATCTAGCTCAAGAAATGATTAAGCTTCCACTCATGACAACAAGAAGAGAACATGTCACAAGTGCAAGAAACCTGGACACTGTATCTCTGAGTGTCCACAGTGGGACAATGAGAAGAAGAAGAAGAAGAGCAAGGAATATGATTCTGATGACAAGAAGAAGAAGAAATCTTCAAAGTCTTCTTCCAAGTCCTCATCAAGGTCTTCATCTCATAAGAAGAGCTCATCTGGCAAGGCTCGTCCTTTTGTTGGCAAGATAATGGATTCAGAGGAGGAGTCTGCTTCTGAGGAGGCGGAGGTGGAGTCTGAAGAGGAGCCCGACCCTGGCGTTGCAAGTCTGGCTCTAGCCACAGCCTATGTTGCCAAGTCCATCTTCAACACTGAAGACAATGACTTCCACACCAACGCTGAAGCTGATGACAAGGACGATCCTGCTCCCACCTACTGCTTCATGCCACGTGGTGCCAAGGTAAAATCACGTGATGCTTACTTTCAAACATCAAGTGAAGATGACTCTGATTGTGAATCCAAACCCAGCTACAAAACACTTGCTAAAATTGCAACTGAACAACAAAAAGCTATGGAACATACTCAAAAACTCTTAGACAAAAGCGATGAACTGTTGGACACAGAAATGACACGTTCATAGTCCTTAGTTGAATACATAAAAAATCTTCATGCTAAGTACCAAGAACTTGAAAGTCTTCATGAGACACTCTCAACCACTTATGAAAAAAATCTCCTATGATTATCTTCAAAGGAAGCAAGAGCTTGAGAAATTGAAAGCGGCTCATGAAGATCTTCAAAAGGAGAATGAGTCACTTCATGCTCAACAGATCAGTTCCGCTCAGCATGGATTTGAACCACCATGTCTAAAATGCATTGAGCGTGATAACGCTACCTCTGTTGCTGAATGTTCCACTACTGCTACTGTTGCTTTGTCTTCAACTACTGATGTGGTAACTAACCCCTCTGCTGAGGATACCACTACTATTGATGATGAAAATGCTAGGTTGAAGACATTGCTTGAAACAGGGATGTATAAAAGTCTGAAAGGACATCAGACACTTTGCGATGTCCTCAAAAAGCAGATTCTGAACCGAAACCCTAGGAAAGAGGGTGTTGGGTTCGAGAGGAAAATGAATGTTGATGGTTCCTACTGGAAGCCTGAGCAGTATCCCAAAACCACATGGGTTGCTGCAAAGGAACCTTCAGTGGATCCATCCACCTTATCTGGCTTTACCTGTGCTAATCCTATTATCATTGATGAATCCTTTGATGCAAACTATAAACTGTTCAAAAATCAGAATGGTGAAGTGTTTGCCAGGTATATTGGTACTAACTGCAGGAATGGACCACCTATGAAGAAGATCTGGGTTCCCAAAAGCTGTCTTGAAAATCTTCCAGTGAATGTCATCATGACACCACCAGGGAAGAAGACAAACCCCAGACCTAAGGCGTCATATGGTCCAAAGGCTTCATACAGATACAGGACTCACCTGAGTCACCCTAACGCCAATGTTTTGCAGGGAAATCATACTCAAACTTATGAATATGAGCGTGTCCTCAAACCGCTATGTTCATAGAACTAAGAACTTTTCTGCTTATTCATATGAGTATCATTCATCTCCTGCAAGGCTATTTGCTAGGGCTCTAAAGCCGAAGTTCTCAGATGCTGCACTTAGACTCATTCCTTCTAAGCCACCCCTGAAGATGTGGGTGGTGAAGAAGAATTAACTTTCTTTTGCAGAATAAGGTCTCCAGCCTGCTATCAAAGGCGTCCGATACTATTGCTGGGGACCTAAAACACATTAAGGGACGCATGATAAAATGGTCTTACTATGTATTTCACATGTGAATCGCTTACCAGTCATACTATGAGTCCTAACCTTGATCTAAGCTGTGATAATCCTTGTGTGCGTCAAATGCTTATGCTTCACAATACACTTTGTGAAGCCTATCCTCCTAACTGCACTGTAGGGTATGACACCTCATGCTTCAGAATGGATTATGGGCAGCGGATGCACTAATCATATGACTGGTGATCGAAGTCTTCTCATGGACTCAACCTTACGTCCATTAGACAAGAGTCACATCACATTTGCTGACACTGGTAAAAGCAAGGTATTGGGTCTAGGTAGAGTTGCAATCTCAAAGGATCAACACATGGATAAAGTGATGCTTGTTGAATCCCTTGGGTTCAACTTAATGTCTGTCTCAATGCTTTGTGATTTGAACATGATTGTGCTATTCGGAAAATATCGTTGCCTTGTACTAATGGAATATGACAAGTCTCTAGTCTTTGAAGGGTATCGGAAAGATGATCTATACATGGTAGATTTCTCAGCAGGTCCACAGCTTGCCGTATGTCTTCTTGCAAAAGCTTCAGAATGCTGGCTCTGGCATCGGAGGCTGGGGCATGCTGGCATGAGGAACTTACACACACTCGTCAAGAAGAAGCATGTCATAGGCATCGAGGGTGTCAAGTTCAAGAAGGATCATTTGTGTGGTGCCTGCGAAGCTGGAAAGATGACTAGGGCAATGCACCCCTCGAAGACAATCATGACGACATCTCAACCCTTCGAGCTGTTACACATGGACTTATTTGGCCCTACTCACTACTCTACCCTCACAACAACAGCTTGTCTCTATGGCTTCGTCATTGTTGATGACTACTCAAGATATACATGGGTGCACATAATTCTCTACAAGACTGAAGTGCAAGATGTCTTCAGACGCTTCGCCAATCGAGCCATGAACAATTATGGCATCAAGATCAAGCATATCAGAAGTGACAACGGCACTGAGTTCAAGAACACCGGGCTTGATCTTTATCTGGATACAATGGGAATCACTCATGAGTTTTCTGCTCCATACACACCTCAGCAAAATGGCGTTGTAGAGCGCAAGAACAGAACCCTCATTGAGATGGCTCGAACAATGCTCGACGAGTACAAGACACCAAGAAAGTTCTGGCCTGAAGCTATTGATACAGCATGTCACATCATCAACCATGTTTACATCCATAAGCTTCTGAACAAAACATCCTATGAGCTCCTTACTGGCAAGAAGCCAAATGTCAGCTACTTCAGAGTATTTGGTGCTAGGTGCTGGATCAAGGATCCCCATCACAAGTCAAAATTTGCACCTAAAGCTCACGAAGGCTTCATGCTCGGTTACGGAAAGGAATCGCACTCTTACAGAGTCTTCAACCTCTATCTCTACAAAATCGTTGAAACTGTGGACGTGCGATTTGATGAAACCAATGGTTCACAAAGAGAGCTCCTGCCAAGTACACTAGATGAAGCTCTGCCCAGCGAATCTATCAAGCTGATGGGAACTGGTGAAATCATGCCTTCTGAAGCATAGCCTGAAGAGGAACTTATCATTTCTGCACCAAACCAACCTGAAGACAATGCTCAGACCGAAGACAATCCTCCCAATGATGACAATGATCAGCAAGAGCAAGGTCTTCGTCCAGTTCATCCTCGTGTTGCAAATGAAGTACAAATTGAGAAGATAATTGATAGCATCAATGCACCTGGTCCACTTACTCGCTCAAGAGAAACACAGTTAGCAAATTTCTGTGGGCACTTTTCGTTTGTGTCAATATCAGAACCCAAGAAAGTTGATGAAGCCTTTATGGAACCTGAATGGATTCAAGCTATGCAAGAAGAACTTCAACAGTTCAAGCTGAACAATGTTTGGGAACTAGTCAAGCGTCCTGACCCTCGCAAGCATAACATTATTGGCACAAAATGGATATATCGAAACAAGCAAGATGATCATGGTCAAGTTATCAGAAACAAAGCACGTCTTGTGGCTCAAGGATATACTCAAGTTGAAGGAATTGACTTCGATGAAACATTTGCTCATGTGGCTAGGCTTGAAGCTATTCGCATACTATTAGCCTATGCCAACCATCACAACATCTTACTATATCAAATGGATGTGAAGAGTGCATTCCTAAACGGCAAGATTGAAGAAGAAGTGTACGTTGCTCAACCACCTGGCTTTGAAGATCCAAAACATCCTGATATGGTGTACAAGCTAAACAAAGCATTGTATGGCCTCAAACAAGCTCCTCGCGCTTGGTATGATACGATCAAAGACTTCCTGAAGAGCAAAGGCTTCAAACCTGGATCCCTCGATCCCACACTCTTCACAAAGACATATGATGGTGAACTGTTTGTGTGCCAAATTTATGTGGATGACATTATCTTCGGCTGCACCAACCAGAAGTATAGTGATGAGTTTGGATACATGATGCAAGAGCAATATCAGATGCCCATGATGGGTGAGCTGAAGTTCTTCCTTGGTCTTCAAATTCGTCAGCAAAGGAATGGCATCTTCATATCTCAAGAAAAATATCTCAAAGACTGTCTGAAGAAGTTTGGAATGCAAGATTGCAAAGGTTACACGACGCCAATGCCAGCCAAACACCATCTTGGTCCCGACGACAATGGTAAAGAGTTCGATCAAAAGGTATACCGCTCCATGATTGGTTCCTTACTTTACCTATGTGCATCTAGGCCAGATATTATGCTTAGTGTTTGCATGTGTGCTCGATTCCAAGCGGCACCAAAGGAATCGCATCACTTAGCTGTGAAGCGAATTCTTCGATATTTGGCTTACACCCCAACACTCGGATTATGGTATCCAAAGGGCTCAAAATTTGATCTGGTTGGATTCTCGGATGCTGATTATGCTGGAGACAAGGTGGATCGCAAGTCTACATCAGGCACATGTCACTTTCTGGGACGATCACTTGTCTGTTGGTCTTCAAAGAAGCAAAACTGTGTATCACTCTCAACTGCTGAATCTGAATACATTGCTGCTGGATCTTGCTGCGCTCAGCTTCTATGGATGAAGCAAACTCTCAAGGACTATGGCATCAATCTGAAACAAGTACCTCTCTTCTGCGACAACGAAAGCGCCATCAAGATTGCCAACAATCCAGTCCAGCACTCGAAGACAAAGCACATTGAAATTCGTCATCACTTTCTCAGAGATCATGTCATGAAGAAAGATATTGACATCATTCACGTCAACACTGAAGAGCAACTGGCAGATATCTTCACAAAGCCCTTGGATGAGAAAAGGTTTTGCAAGTTACGGTGTGAGCTAAATATCTTGGAATCCTCAAATGTCCTGTGATCAGGCACACATCCTAACACTTATGCATGTTGATGACTTAGATGTGCAACACACGAAGTAAAGTATATCTTCAATCAATGAAGACTTACATTCTGAGTGTGAATACATTAACGTGGAATTTGACTTCGGAGCGCCACGATAATTGTGCGCCGTGTCTGGGTCTAATACTTCCTATACGGTGGGTAACGCCACCACCAAATTTCTTGGTTTGAAGTGTTTCACTCATGGCGTTATTTTTGAAATGTCTTCGCATTTGGTTTGTCTTCAAATTTCAACTTATCTTCATGATTTACTTCACTATGTTGATTTGATTGCTTTCTGATATATATACTAGTGTTCTGTCCTCTACAGCATTCACTTATAGCTATGTCTTCCTTGTTAAATCTTTTGAACTAAGTGAATGTGATCGGACCCTAATCTCTCTATGCTTTCTATCTCAAACTCTATCTGTCCAAATCATATGCATTCTATTGAAACTGTCGAATGTCTTCTCTGCATCCTTGTCAGCAGAAGACACAGAGACAAACATTAAGTCTTTTTAAATGATTCATCCTTATTGTTTGAAATCCGGATAAGCTGGAACAACCATCCGACAAACCTGGCGGGCGTGGGAACGTGGGACAACTCTGAGTATGTTGCATGCTTGCCACGTGCCCCTCAGATGTGAACCGCCAGGGGCACCTGCGTAATTGCGCTATGCCGCACACTTCCTTATAAATATATGTCCCCTGCGGTAAAGAAAACCTTCTTCCACCTCTCCACCTCGTCAAAACCCTAGCGCCACCGCTAGCTCCCGACGACGCCGGTGACGAAGCGCTTAGCTGCCGCGACTTCTCCGACGCTGTCCTCACGCCGGCCGCGGACATCGTCCTCTCCGCCGCCGCCGTAGGTGTCCTCCGTCGCCAAGTTAGGGCACGGTGGATTGAACTGCTCGGTCTCCTATTCATCCCATCTAGCAGTTCTTCGTGTGGTAAATATAACTCTATTTTTACCATCTTTTTGATCCTCAATGATTCATCCTATTTACCAAAATTGGTTTCTGCCTATACAATGTTAGATCTATTCTGTCTGCATCTCATACTGCCTAGTATATTCACTTAAGCTTCATATCTAGTTAGATTCCTCACTTGTACTTATTCACGGATTCGTACAAATCTGGAACCAACTCTCAACATATAAGTGAATGTCTTCGCATCATGAGGTCAATGTCTTCAAACTGATTTATCTTCAAAATCTTCTGAGAATGCATATGACCTCTTCCCCTTCCCTCGCATCTCTAATGCTGTCACAGGTACATGTCCGTGGGAGAATCCCTTGGTTCTCATAGTCTGCATTCGTTTGCAGAATTCTTACAGCAACACATTAACTCTCCCGAAGCCAGTTCCTGTTTGTCCAGAAAGCGAAAGCCTTTGAAGCCTTTGAATGTATTGAAGCCATTCAGTTTGAAGTTCATGGCTGCAGAGAAATCAGTAAGGAAGGGTGGCAGACAGCGTCGAGGGGGAACATCAAAAGATTTGCCTGATGACCTCGGAGACCTTTACAAGATAGATCCTGAAGAGGATTATAATCAGCGCAAGACACGAATCCAATGGATTCGATGATATTGGGCTGAACAATGGTTCAAATACAAGTTCGTGACCCAGGAATACGCTGAGAAGAATGCTATCAAAAGTCCTTGGGGTGATATTCTCTATCGAGGCCTTCCACCCAAGAACAGAGTTGAAGCTATTGCACAGGGTTTCTATCCTTGTATGGTCCGTGGACCACAGCCTGAAAATGCCGACCCATCATCATTGCTCTAGTGTCGTGACAATAATCTCTTCAAACGCAACTTCCAGCATGCAAAGGCATCAGCCAAGGAAAACAAGAAGTCATTGGGATTAGACTTCAACCCTGGTCCCTCTGCTCCCCGTGCTGACGGCTCACGTGATGCAGAACCCAATGTCATCGGCCCCTTTTCAAACCTTGATGGCCTCATCACTTACATCTTGGTCCAAGGTGCGAAAGTGGATCATTCTGATAATGATGCTGACATTGATGAAGCCCCAGCTCCTCCTCCAAAGCCGCAGAAGCTAAAGAAGACTAAGGCTTCACAATCAGCTGCACCTCCAAAAGCTTCACGTGCGAAGCCACTGATCACTGCACCTCCTGAAGACAGTGTGCAGTCTGAAGATTTATCACGCATCTCCAAGAAGACGGAGAAGAAAAAGAAAATCGTCAAGAATACTGATCAGACATTGACTCCTGCTGCCATTCTGCGAGAAGAGCACATTGATCTGTCCAGCGATGAAGATCTTGCAGATGATGCTCTTGAGCAACTGATCAAGAGCAAGGAAGAAGCAGAGATCTTCAATAATTTGCCTCTCTTTGATGTGGCAATCATCCATAACTTCATTGATGAGTGGTTTGACACCCCAAATCTCAGCTTTGATGATCTGCAACTTCCCATTGGCCTCAGCGTCTCCTTCAATGGCGCCATTGCTTCTGAGCTAGCTCTTGCTCAGCGCATCGTTGAACTGAAGCACAAGATCGACTATGAGAAAGCTCAGTTCAAGAAGCATGTGGCCAAGCTCAGCGTGCAAGATGTCAAAAACTTCAAGATCATGCTGCACGAGCTCAAAGAAGCCTTTCACAAGAAGCGCGAAGAAGCTAGAGGCTCTCGTGAGCACATGAAGAGTCTGGCTGACAAGTGTGTGCTAGCCTACAATGAGGCTGAGAAGCGCAAGGCTCTTGGTCGTCCTGGCATTGACCCCAGAATGGCTGCAAAGAAGAAGAAGCTATCAACTGTCCAATCTGCACCTTCAAGGCAGGATGAACCTCGCATAGTCTTCCCAAGCAGCATGACTGGCTCGAAGCCAAAGGTCATGTCAACCACTTCAGAACTGAAGAAGACGAGGGCTGTCGAGGCTGAAGCCAGAAAAAGGAAAAACACAGAAGCCTCTGATGTTGCTCCCTCCAAGAAGAAGCGCAAAACCAAGAAGAATCGGGCTGCTCCCACAGAGCCCTTAGTTGTTGAACCTATCTCAATGGTTCGCCCTGCATCTGAACACCAAGAACGACGAATGATTGTTCATGAGCCTGCTTCCACAGAGGCTTATGAAGCTGAAGACATTCCAGCAGTTGATCCCATCGCTGCTGAAGACATTGGTCACCATGACAATGTTGAAGATGATGAAGTTCTTCCTCAGATCAAACACAACTTAGGTATCATCGCCTGTTCTCACGAACAGTGAAATCATCAGCATTGGTCGTCCTCTGACGCCAATTGCTCAGGATGCATCATGGGCTGATCGCCCACAACAACAAGACTCCCCAGTACTCCCCAACAACAACAAGTCACACCACCTGTGCAAGAAGAAGAGGATGAGGCCCAGCCAACTCCATCTCCAAAGGCGTCGCCAGTATTACAAAGGCTTCGCAAAGGACCAAGGCCTCAAGTCCCTCTTCCGAGCGTTCCAGAAGGAGAAGTGCACCACCAATCTGTTGCACGTCAAGTGTTTCCAGAAGCCACTCCGACTGTGAATGTCTCCGTGTCTGAAGCCAAAGCTGCTGAAGACAATCCGGCTGCATCAGCCGATGACGAACAGGAAGAAGAACGTGTCCCTACTCCCCCCATTACTGAAGAAGCTGTTCCTGAAGTGAACGTGCCAGTGCCAGACCCTCCAGCTCATCAAGTGGAGGTTGAAAATCTTGAGGCTGCCACCACCAACACAAATGAAGCCATGACGTAGTCATGGCTGAAGCAAGTGTGGAGCCTGCACCAACCAATATGCCAGAAGCCAATGCTGCAACTGCTCCTGAAGCTTCTGTTGTGCAGCCTGAAGCCTCTGTTGTTGCCACTGCTCCTGTTCCGCCACCAAGGCCCCATACAATTGAGCAAGCATACAACCATGGCCAGCTAATCACTGTCAGATGGCCCGTTCTGGTCCCTCCGCCTAATGTCTCTGGTCCTCAGTTTGATTATCATATTGAGCATAGGCCTCAGGTCCAGAAACCAAAGCCAAGACTGCCAAGGTTCCCAGGTACTGCCACCTCTACAGGGTCCTTCAATGCAAATGGCTTCAAAAGCCACAACACCTTCTTTGACAGCGCAAAGAACCCCTACTCAAGGCCAAGAATATCATCTGATCGTTTCTGGAGCCATCAGCAGCGAAGCTATTACTCCTGCGTTCTATATGATCAAGGGCGCATTTTCCCTCATATGTGCCTCGACACTAAAGCCATTGCTGGACTGCCATGCTTAGAAGAAGCACTTGACTGCTTTCGTGATGCAGGTCTGCTCAGCTTTGTGACAGACAAAGAACATTGGAATGAGGAACTTTTGCTTCAATTCTATGCTACCCTCCACATTCGCGGCTACAACAGGGATACAAAGACATGGGTTCTCGAGTGGATGACAGGAAATGTTCATCATGAAGCCAAAGCTCTTGACATCATTGAGCTTACAGGCCTATCCACTCCCGGAGAGCTGTACGAACCTGATTGTCAACTTCACCGCAATGCACTGGAGAGCATCTTCCATAAGCCAGAACCCAACATGAGCCAGATGTTGAGCATGATGAAGCCTTTGCCACATGACGCTGAATACCCAAAGGAGTTCTTTGTTGATGACCTTGAGTATCTGCCTCGCACAATATATCACATCATCAGGCGGACTCTATGGCCTATCAAAGGGCATTCATCAGCTGCAAAACTTGAAGGAGCCATGAAGACATTGGTCTTTTACATCCTCAATGGCATCAGCTTCAATGCACAAGAATTCTTCCTCCGGCAACTGGTTGCGTCTGGATCTGACCTGTTTGGCCTGAAATTCTATGCTCCATGGGTCATGCGCCTCATCAAGCTACACTCTGCTATCAACTATCAGCCCTCTTCTCGCAATCATCTGATCTTTCTACCAGAGGTTGATATGTCAGTTGAAGCCATATACCCTGAGCCTGCCAAGAAGCCTCTTTGTCTTCAAAATGCTGAACACCAAAGCTTCACTCAGCCCATGGAAGGAGTCCAAGCAGTAACTCGTGTCTATCCAATGGCTGGAACACTCGTCTGCCTCATCGTGCACCAACTGAAGCTACTGAGAGCAAAATTGCCCAAAGGCCTAAGAAGCGCTCTCGCGTCCTAAATGACCGAGAACTTCTTGTGGCACTGCATCAGAAACAAGACAAGCATCACTTTTGGCTCAAGCGACAGATGCAAAGCCTCTTGGTGGACGTCAATCGCATTCGAAATCTTGCCACCAAGAATGCCTTTGTCACTCACGAGACCTGTCGGCGATCATGGAAGAGTTTGACACTGCTCAGTGCTGAAGCAGATCTTCAAGACGATGGCTTCACTGAAAGATTCAAGTTTGACTCCACTCCTCCACGGAATGCTGTCCTACGTCGAACTCCATCCCTTGAAGACTCTGACTATTCTTCCTCCGCGGCAACTGTGAATGCCAAAGTGATCGATGATGAAGACGATGCTACTTCACCGCCCCCTACTTCTGCACGCATCGACACTGCACCAAGTTCGTCTGCGCCGCCAAACAACAACGACAACCCTGCTGCTTCACCTACTCCTCATGAGGACGAGTAGATGCTCTATGTCTTCAAACCTTTTTGGTCATTACTGACAAAAGGGGGAGAAGCATATGAGTTTGATAGTCTTCAAGCGGGTTCATATGGGCGGTTGCTTTATATTTTGCCTAGTGATTACAACTCTTGCTTTTGATACATTTCGTTCTTTGAGTTGTAACACTTAAACTCGATGGTCGTCTGCTACTTATTTGCTTTTCCATGTGCGATGATAACTTCCGCACTTAGATCATTCTGCAGACGTCCATTTTTCATTATGCATGTCACTCTCTTAGTTATATCATTTCATGCATGATGAATTATCTTCATAAGTTGAAGAGGATCTCCACAAGTACAACCTGCCATGTGCATTTGCATTCCAAAAGCAAATTACTTATATGCACATCTTCAGGGGGAGCCTTGCCACTTATGAAGACAATATCCTATCCTTTACAATTTCACATACTTTATCCCCGTTGAAAACTTCAACCAGTTTGTCATCAATCACCAAAAAGGGGGAGATTGTAAGTGCATCTAGTGCCACCCCTAGTTGGTTTTGGAGTATTGACGACAAAGTTGGTTGAGGGACTAATGCGTTTGTGAGAATTGCAGGATAACGCAGGTAGTGTCCCTCATTGATTCGGTTTACCTACCGGAGATGACCCCTAAAAATGTATGAAGACATTGACGACAATGGTGGTATGTGAAGATATTCATATTGAAGACTATGACATGAGAAGACATTGAGTGAAGACTATGGAGCGCGAAGACTGTGTTGTTTCGTTGTTTCCTTTTCTTCTTTGTTGAGTCATAGGAACCACCGTACTGTTAAGTGGGGTCCAAGTGAACAAAGTCAGAATGACTGAAGTGATGCTCAACCCAAATCCTATGTCTTCGAGCGAAGACAATGAGAGCAAATCTTATCCAGAGCTGGATGAGTCAGCTTTGCTTGTAGCCCAAGTAAAGTTGCCGTGTGTGTTTGAAATCTGACCGTTGGAACACGTGTCAGTTCCTTAGTGACCCAGGGTCATTTCGGACATATCAGGTCGGGTTGCCTTGTGGCTATAAATAGCCCACCCCCTACACCATAAATTGGTGGCTGCTCAGAGTTAGTTCACGGCTTTTGTCGTTTGAGAGCAACCCACCTCGAAGCCTTTGAGAGAGAGAAATCCTTGCGAGGACAAAGCCCAAACACCCAGAGCCAAAGAGTGTTAGGCATCACTGAAGTCTTTCTGTCTGAGTGACCTGAAGACTTATTACACTTGAGGACTGTGTATCCTCCAGCCGGTTAGGCGTCGCGTTCTGAGCATCCAAGAGTCATTGTGGATCGCCGGTGAACGAAGTCTGTGAAGGTTCGGAAGTCTACCTTGAAGACTTACCAGAGTGATTGGGCGAGGACTGTGTGTCCTTAGCTCAAGGGGAATAAGGTGAAGACGCGGTCTTCTGAGTTGAATCTCAGCCTCCCTAACCAGACGTACAGTTGTCACAGCAACTGGAACTGGTCCAACAAATCCTGTGTCTTCAACAAGTGACTGGTTCTATCCTCTACCTCCCTTTACTTTGAGTTTGTCTTCGTGAAGTCATTGCCTATTTGTCATACCTGTTTGACTTCATTGCTTGACTACTATCGTTGATTGGCTTCATACTATCTTCCATCCTGATCCTTACTACCAAGCTGCTATTAGTCTTTGTACTTTCACATTATTGCATACTTGACTATGGTTTGCTTGTTGTAGTTTATCTTCCGCTGCATATCAATTAGGTCATTTCTATTGTTTGTCTTCGAAACTTCCACGTTTTGAAGACTTTGATAAAAATCGCCTATTCACCCCCCCCTCTAGTCGATAACTAGCACTTTCAGACTATAGGGAAAAGCCTAGCGCTTGCAACAGCACATGGTTGAAGGCAACATGTAAAAGAGGCAACTTAAGAATAGGCCTCAACCAAAATGATGTGTGTGAGTCATGGCGAAGCACATTTGAGAATTACTCAAAATTAGGATGAGCATGTAAGCATTCAACGTAGTCTTAAAAGAATGGAGGCACACGGTGCAAGTCTATCATTACACACACAACTGGCAAATGTTCAACAAGCTTACTAAAAGCAAAGAAGAACCTAGTTGTGACAACCCGTGGTGAAGATAGACGAGGAGGCTCATCAAGACGAGGGATACCATTAGATGCAACAACCTCGTAAAGATAAGCAAGAAGGAAAATAATCTTCACCACACAAGAGTGCAACAAGATGCAACAATAGAAGACACGCACCTCAAGGCAAAAGCTTTCACGGAGCCACCAAAAAATTACATAAGAAAGACAAGGTGACGTGAAAGAAAGGATATCAACTAGAGATGTAATTTCTCTCAAGTGTATAAGGTTCTATGTAGACGAAATCATGAGATGATATATATCTACAGAAAGGATGTACACCCGAAATAGTTAACACGAAGGAACAAGATATCCCACAAAAAGTCATAAATATACCAATAAGATATTTGCTTGAAAGCATAGCACTTGGCTAGATATGGTCTTATTGTATATAAATGAAGTCCAAGCACACATCCATCAAAGGCATCACAACTAGCAACAAGAGATCATCGTTGGGATGCTTTGAGAAAGGAAACAAGTATCACAAGATATGAAATGAATATCATGCCAAGATGCAACCTACACAAGGTTGAATGTAAGAGGAGAAAGCATGAATAGATACTTGTTACCGAGATATCATTGGAAGGATGTAGTAGATACCAATTGAAGGTAGATAGTAGTTCATTGATCATCCTAGCTTGACTCCAATATGCACATGGTGACAACACCTTCCTTGTGAGTAGCCGAGCATCCAATGCATCTCCAAATGTTCCTACAAGAACAACACAAACTACATGGTACCCAAACTCATTGGGACCAAAGGGTTAGAGACATCAATACATAGGACAATCTCCACATAAATATGTGCAAACAGATATGAAAATGAATTTCATGCACATCTCATCCAAATTGAGACTAGGTGGAGTTTCCGCTATATATTGAGTCAAAGAAAAGAAAGCATGCCAAATGAAATACATGAAGTAAACATGCATGCTCAAGACTTTCAAAACCCGAACCAAAAGACAAAGAAATGCCAAGTGAAAAGGATACCAAATGGAGAAATCATCACTTGGAAGATATCATTTAAGATACCTCAAGGAATGAGATATCCATTGATACACACTAAACTAAAGATGTCAAACTCCCAAAGAGAGGATGGTTCCAAACAAACCAAGCTCTCAACAAAGTTTCATGATGGCACAAAGTACCAAAAAGAAATGGCTTGCCTTCCACCAAAACACACTTGATAAGGATCACAAGAAGAGTGTTCTAAAGAAAATAGAATAGCTCCCCCGCGAGTTGTGCATTATATAGAATTTGTATTTGAATACAAAATGCACAAGGTGGGATCACCGCTTTCACTATATCTAGAAAACACTAGACAAGAACAAGAAATAAACAAGATCCACAAGTGGTATGGAAGACAACGGGAGTTGACACAAACCTTGGCAAGAGAAAAGGCAAGTAAAACAAAAGCCAATGTAAAGATGATCAACAAATTCTACCACACATATGACTACCAATTGTCAAAGACAAGAAGTATTTGGAAATAATTCCTGGTGGTAGATAACAAGGATATCCGACATCATCTTCACACCAAACACAAGCAAATTGCAACTTGTAGAGCTAACATGCCACCTAGGAACAAGATAATCTACAATATCAATTCTAGGTGACAATATCTCAAATGTACACATTTTCTAGGCTTGTAATATGCACTTAGCATATTACTCCCCCATAATGTGATACCAATAAGAACTTAACAAGAGGCAATAAGAGGAACAAACAAGAGATAATTAATGGACTATTTAGAATTTGAATTTCTCATGAGAGATATTGTCACATCCCTAGCTTCTGGTGCTGCCTAGTGTTTGCATCTTGCTTGCATCATGTTTAACTTTCATGGAAATTTGAAATGGGAATGTTCAAACCCTAGCACCAAATGGAATTCAAATAGGTTCAACCTAAAAATATTTTTAGTGAATCCAAATGGCTTTCAAAAATGTTCATCATTTCTGGAAAATGCTAGAACCATAAACAGAGGTGTTGCACATTTTTCCATGACATATTTGGTCACTGAATTAAATCATATGTACTTTGCATTTGGCCATTTAAATGCTAGTGAATATTTTAAATGCTCAAATAATTCTGGAAATAAGTGTGGGCTGTTGGAATTAATCTAAACAGAGCCTATGATTATTTTCAGGATTTTTGAAGGTGTCTAACTATTTTTAATAAAGCCACAAACTTACAGAAAAATAGAAAAACAGAATATAAGAGAGAGAGAGAGACTCACCTGGGCACTTGCCTGGCACCCACCAAGCCCACCTGGGCCTCTCCTGTGCTGGGCCAGCCCACCTAGCCTGGTGCCAGTCATCCCCAACCTCTGCCAGTAGGCAGAGGAGGGACAACACATGGCGCGCGCGGGCGCCACGCCACCAGGATGCCTGCCTGCGTCGCCTGGCCAACGCGACGCCTCGCGTCTTCTCCTCGGCGCCACCACGCACCCCCCTGGACCTCTCTCACTCTCTCCCGACCTCTTTCCCCTCCTCTGCTCTCTTTCCCTCTCGCGCCCAAGCGTAGCCGCAGTCGCGACGCCGATTGCCGCAGCCACCATGCTCCCCTCGCCTCGCCGACGCGCCAAGAAGCCCCGTCTCGTCCCCCTCTTCCTCCTCACCAAGACAGAAGGTGCCGGGAAGCCCTGGACGCCGCCAGCTCCGCCGTTCCCCTCCTCGGCCACCGAGGATCGCCGCCGCCCATACGTCGCCATTCGGCCTTCTCCGAGCCCACGTCGACGCCCTCTGCAACCACTATGAGCTCCCGCGTCGAAAACCCCTCTCCCCCGAGCTCGTTACACCCTGTAGCCGTCGCCCCCCTACCGACCAAATCGCGCCGCCGCTTGAGCTCCTCACCGTCGTGGCCACGCCCACTAGAGCTCGAAACTGAGCGCGTCACCGCGCTCAGCGCGTCACCACGGGACCGGAGCAACCATCCGTCGCTCCTTTCATGCCCTGCGACGTCGGAACGGTCGACGTCCAAACTCCGGCCATCGCGGACGTGCTTGCCGCTGTCGTCTCTGGCTACCCCAGCACCTGCCACCACCACCGTTGGACACGCCACCTCGTGGGCATTCCAACGAGCCCAACCCTGCCTCTTCTCGTCGCCGGAATCGCCGGGACGAGCGACGCCACCGCGTCTGTGCGCCACCGGCAGTTAGCCGCCGACGTGGGCATCATTAGTGGCTAATGAACCACTAACTAACCGCTCCTGTGACACCGACAGCTGGGCCCCGTGCCTAATTAACTCCGGGTTTATTTTCTGTTTAGATTAGTTTAATAACACGGGACCCACCGGTCCTAGTTGACTGTGCTGACGTGTCCGTTGACCCGACCCCACCTGTCAGTGACACAAACAACACTGTGTCACTGACCAGTGGACCCCGCTGGTCAGGTTTGACCCGGGCCATGCCCCGTTGACCTGCTGACGTCTTGATGATGTCAGGCTGACACAGTAATCCTTTTCGGAATTTAAATAAATCTTAAATGATTTGTTTAATTCACAAAATATCCCAAACTTCTAAAATTCATAGAAATTCAACCGTAACTCCAAATGAAATAAATTATATATGAAAAATGATCAGAAAAATCGAATATATCCATCTGTACCATTTTCATGCATGTTTGAATAACCTAAGGTTGCTGTATATGACAATTTGCATGATTGGCATTTAAATAAGCACATATGGAGTTTGAATTTGAACCCTTGGTTCAAACCAACTCCATTTAACCTGCTGCTAGATGCATTAGCTCAAACCACAGCATATTGCCATGTCATGATCATGCATCATATTGTTGCATTGCATTGATTGTGCTCCTCTTTGTTTGCCGGTATTTGTCCCCTCTCGATAGATGTGTACCGACGATGTGATCGATGACACCGATGAAGAACTATACTATCTTCAGAAGTGCCAGGCCAGCAAAACCCCCTTGTTCATTCCGATTCAATCCTACTCTCTCGCTCCTACTCTCTTTTACTGCATTAGGACAACAACAATTCATCTGTTACTTGTTGCGGTAGCTGAACCCCTTTATCCTCTGCATGACCTGTCATTCCCAAAGTAAATAGATGAAACCCACTAGCATGAGTAGGAGTTGTTTGAGCCCTATTGTGCCTACTCATTCATGCTTGTTTGTCATGCCTGCTACTGCTTAGAGTTGAGTCAGGTCTGATTCATCGGGGATGAATCAGAGGTGTGTGAACATGTCCTATTGTGTGTGAGCTAAGTGTGTGAACACGATTTGGTAAAGGTAGCGGTGAGAGGCCATGTAGGAGTACATGGTGGGTTGTCTCATTGAAACCGTCCTCAGGAACTGAGTTCTGTGTTTGTGATCCATGAACAGCTACTACCGCACATTGGGATCCTTAATTGACTCTCTCGACTTATTAATCAACTCGATCTCTGTCCAGGAGTTGCAACTAGTTTCTGGTGTTTGTAGGTAGTGTTAGTAGTCTACCAAGTGGCACCCGGTACAGGTGGGCTTGGGACAGACTAGGCACAGTGGCACGGTGTACCAAGTGGCACCCGGATAGTGGGCTTGGGAACCCTGCTCACATCGTTTGGGGCCATGAACGACACCCCGGCCGGATCTCCTTGCGGATGGAACCCGAATAGGCGATAAACCTGGACGAGAGACTTGTGTGGTTAGTCAGGTCGTGGCCGACACCCTCGCTAGGCTTCCGCTTGAAGGTTGCCGAGTACATGTCGTGTAAACGGCGGTAAGTGGTGAGAGCGTGTGTGAAGAAGTACACCCCTGCAGGGCTAACATTATCTATTCGAATAGCCGTGTCCGCGGTAAAGGACTTCTGGGTTGCCTGTACAGTTCATAGATAAGTGAAAGTGGATACTCTAAAATATGCAAGATAAGTGTGAGTGCTATGGACGGCGTTCTCATAGGGAGACGGGAGTGGATCCATAGTGGTGTATTGATATGGTGAATATGTGGACTCATGTGCGCCACCTCAAAAGAGTTACTTGCAGTCGTAGTTTAGGATAGCCACTGAGTCAAAGCTGGCTTGCTGCAGTTAAACCCCACCACCCCCTTTGTTGATAATGATGCATATGTAGTTAGTTCTGATGTAAGTCTTGTTGGGTACATTTGTACTCACGTTTGCCTATTTTATGTTTTTGCAGAGAGACTTCAGTCTCGCTAGTAATTCCGCTTGGACTTCGACGTTTAGCTTGTTACCTCAGCTATGATCTTGTGCCCTCGGCAGGATCTGGTAGATAGTCAGGCTTCTCAGCCTTTTTCATTTGTAGATGTCTGTACCCAGACATGTTAAGCTTCCGCATGTGCTTTGACTTGTATGCTCTGAATGTTGGGTCGTGAGACCCATGTTTGTAATATCTCGCTCCTTGGAGCCTATTGAATAAATACTTGAGTTGTAGAGTCATGTTGTGATGCCATGTTGTATTTGCACATATCGAGCATATTGTGTGTATGTTATTGAAATGCTTGGTATGTGTGGGATCTGACTATCTAGTTGTTTATCCTTAGTAGCCTCTCTTACCGGGAAATGTCTCCTAGTGCTTCCATTGAGCCATGGTAGCTTACTACTGCTTCGGAACACTTAGGCTGGCCGGCATGTGTCCTTCTTCGTTCCTATGTCTG
This sequence comes from Triticum aestivum, assembly GCF_018294505.1. Taxonomy (NCBI): domain Eukaryota; kingdom Viridiplantae; phylum Streptophyta; class Magnoliopsida; order Poales; family Poaceae; genus Triticum; species Triticum aestivum. The sequence goes on along the minus strand of NC_057807.1, from coordinate 46,517,522 downwards.
TCCCTTTGGGGAAATGTCATGTGATGAATACCGGAGTCCTGTTAGCCCGCTACATCCCGGTTCACCAGAGTCCTGCTAGCCCAGTGCTACAGCCTGGATTCACTCGCTGATGGTGGGTCATGGATGCCTGTCCCTGTAAGTTTGTGCCACTTTGGGTTTACGACTAGCCATGTCATCCCGGGCTCCTTATCATATGGATGCTAGTGACACTATCATATACGTGTGCCAAAAGGCGCAAACGGTCCCGGGCAAAGGTAAGGCGACACTCGTGGGGATACCGTGCGTGAGGCCGCAAAGTGATATGATGTGTTACATGCTAGATCGATGTGGCATTGAGTCGGGGTCCTGACAGCTTTGGTATCAGAGCCAGGTCGCCTGTAGGATTACCAAGCCAAACTGGTCGAAGTTGAGTCTAGAAATTCTTTAGTTATATAAGGGAATTGATTGTGGGATGGAACGTAAGGCTCTTTTTACTCCTTATACCTTATGCCCTTCTGATCTGAGTCATCTTATCCTTCCTACAGGGTTAAGGAACTAGGCTTTCTCTTTTTCTATCAGGATCACGTGTTACTAATCCGTAGACTTATAAGATTGTTGGATTTAAGCCTCAGTTCGGTTCCGACTACCTCCGTATGTTAATGTTGATCTCGAAACCTTGATATTGTGCTTCTAAGTGGCTATGCCACCATCTTGTAGCATGTCTCCAATCTTTTTGAGCATTTACAACAGTTATGTTGTCCGAGTCACCCCAGGTTTCTAAATAGTCTGATGCATTTGCAAATCCCTTCCTCCTGTTCCTGATGTCCCGTTGGGCCAGATTAACCATACTAATCAGTGAGTTGACATACTCTATTGCCTCGACGTATATGTTGGAGCTATTATTATGACCCTAGGTGTCTAGAGTATCACCTAGTAGTCTAGCCGTGTTTTGTGTTTCAAGTGTGATGATTCTGGCCGTCATTCTCGAAAGCATCCCATGATGCCATTTAGTTAGTAGGCATTCTATTCCTGGGTTTTGAACCCGAGATTCACGCTACTTACTTCATGTTGATAGTAATTGCTAGCTCCCTTAGGTTATTAGTAACCTTTGCGTTAGTCCTCGAGGTCCATGGTATTTCCTTCTTCCAAATACTATGAACCGTTTATGGCAGAAGTTCTTTGAACCAAAAGATCACAACCGGAGCTCTTGATGAGTTCTCGATTCTATGTTGTGACTCTGCCAGTTCTACCTTTCCGCATGGGTTGTCCAAAAGAAATATGTTGAACTCGTTTGACATGCTAATCCATGCATCCACAACTCGGAAAATCATATGTTCTTTTGAGTTGTTCCCCCTTTAGTTGTATTCTGACCCGCGTCTATCAATCGATAGTCTAGAGTATGTGTGCATTCGTTCGTCGATGCATATTATTCTTGTGGTCTGTTAATCCATTCTATTCTGGGATGACTAGGAGAAACAAACTCCAGTACCTTATCCATATTTAGGATTGGGTCAAAGCAGTTGTATTCCACAGACCAAAATGCCAATCTAGCTTTTGCTCTGCTCTACCTTGGAGTATCACCCTCTTATGAACTCTTGATATAGTGATACTTCTCGCCCTCATTATTCATTTCTCGGCTCCCGTGTTGTTGCAACCGGAATGCCGACAGATGAAGTATGATGTGTGAAATCAATACTCCTAGCAACTCTGTTGCTTGGTAGTTAAAGGACAGAATTTCATTCTTAGTGTGTTGGTTATCGAATCTTCATCCTAAGATTTATCGTGCCACCTAGTCCTTATTTTAGGTGCACCTTTTGATCAATGAGTTAGGGCTATGCCAACCCCTAGCTTATTTGATCATCTCATCTTGCCCTGAAAAGCAAGATTGTTCTCGAACTTAATAGCATATCGGTGGTTTGTGATTTTCCGATTATCTTCTCGGAAGTATCACCAGGTTGTCACCTGACCGCTATGTTGAGCTCGTGATCAAGTTGGTTTTCGAAACCACCCTTTCTCTAAGAAACCGTGTTGGATACCCTGAGCTAGTTGGTTAAGCTAAACAACAACTTGGAGAGTTGGAAGATAAAAGCTTGTTCGACTCAGTTCATTCCAAAGGGATATCCTTGTGCGTGTGTGTTGAACAAAGATGATATCTTCATTGGTTGATCCTCGTGGTCAATTGTTGGAACTATTGTCTTACCCAAACCTTTGATTTGAGTATGGGCTATCGTCAAATCAAATCAGAACCAACGATATTCGTAATGTTGTCTTACTCGTGGTTGTTCCTCGAGCATATGCCATTATATCTTTCGGGTCTGAGCAATGCTATGTCCTTGCTCACATAATTATGGAATTCCATTTATATGGTCATCCAGATGACTTGTTGTTGAGCCCATCAGCAGCATTTTATCTTCTCCATGATCATGTTGAACATCCATCTAGTGTTGGAAACTTTTGTAAACATTACCTCCGTGTTCCATTCATGAGGTATATGTTCGGATGAAAGAAGTGACTTTCTCTAATTCACGTGCACTTGGTGTAAGTTGCCGCCGTGGACCCGAGAAAGATTGTTTTTGCTTCCTTTGGAATCATCCCAAGTCAGTCATGCATGTGCGAAGTATACATTGGATTGTGAGATTAGCTACCTCCATTCTATATGTGTCTGTAGCACACCAAGCCACTGACTGATTTGTTCAGGAAAAGGAGTTAAGTGCTAATCCATGGTAATGCACAAGACTTTGATATCCCCGATGATGGTTCCCTACCGGGACTCAGTAGTGTTTTATTGTAAGACTACCATGTGATCATGCTTGTCTGGGACAACATGTTCACATGTTTATAGCAGAACCAGCTCATGTTTTGGAGCCTACTATCGTAGTCCATTTCCCGAGAATCTCGCTGTTGGGGAACGTAGCAGAAATTCAAAATTTTCCTACGCGTCACCAAGATCTATCTATGGAGAAACCAGCTATGAGTAGAAGGAGAGTGCATCTACATACCCTTGTAGATCGCTAAGCGGAAGCGTTCAAGTGAACGGGGTTGATGGAGTCGTAATCGTCGTGATTCAGATCACCGATGATCCTAGTGCCAAACGGACGGCACCTCCGTGTTCAACACACGTACAGCCCGGTGATGTCTCCCATGCCTTGATCCAACAAGGAGAGAGGGAGAGGTTGAGGAAGACTCCATCCAGCAGCAGCACAATGGCGTGGTGGTGATGGAGGAGTGTGGCAATCCAGCAGGGCTTCGCCAAGCACCATGGGAGAGGAGGAGGAGGAGAGGCAGGGCTGCACCAACGAGAGATCAAATCGCGTGTTATGGGCAGCCCTATGCCTCACTATTTATAGGGGGAGAGGGGGATGCGCCCCCCTCTAGGGTTTCCCACCCCCAAGGGGTGCGGCCAGCCCTAGATGGCAAAGGGGGCGGCGGCCAGGAGGGGGAGAGAGGGGAGGCGCCCACTAGGTGGGCCTTAAGGCCCATCTGGACTAGGGTTTGCCCCCTCCCACTCTCCCTTGCGCCTTGGCCCCTTGTGGGGGGCGCACCAGCCCACCTAGGGGCTGGTCCCCTCCCACACATGGCCCACGCAGCCTTCTGGGGCAGGTGGCCCCACTTGGTGGACCCCCGGGACCCTCCCGGTGGTCCCGGTACAATACCGATATCGCCCGAAACTTTTCCGGTGACCAAAACAGGACTTCCCATATATAAATCTTTACCTCCGGACCATTCCGGAACTCCTCGTGACGTCCGGGATCTCATCCGGGACTCCGAACAACATTCGGTAACCACATACAAGCTTCCTTTATAACCCTAGCGTCATCGAACCTTAAGTGTGTAGACCCTACGGGTTCGGGAGACATGCAGACATGATCGAGACGTTCTCCGGTCAATAACCAACAGCGGGATCTGGATACCCATGATGGCTCCCACATGTTCCACGATGATCTCATCGGATGAACCACGATGTCAAGGATTTAATCAATCCCGTATTCAATTCCCTTTGTCTATCGGTATGTTACTTGCCCGAGATTCGATCGTCGGTATCCAATACCTTGTTCAATCTCGTTACCGGCAAGTCACTTTACTCATTCCGTAACACATCATCCCGTGATCAACTCCTTGGTCACATTGCGCATGTGATGATGTCCTACCGAGTGGGCCCAGAGATACCTCTCCGTTTACACGGAGTGACAAATCCCAGTCTAGATCCGCATAAAACAATAGATACTTTCGGAGATACCTGTAGTGCACCTTTATAGTCACCCAGTTACGTTGTGACGTTTGATACACCCAAAGCACTCCTACGGTATCCAGGAGTTACACGCTCTCATGGTCAAAGGAAGAGATACTTTACATTGGCAAAGCTCTAGCAAATGAACTACACGACCTTTTGTGCTAGGATTAGGATTGGGTCTTGTCCATCACATCATTCTCCTAATGATGTGATCCCGTTATCAACGACATCCAATGTCCATAGTCAGGAAACCATGACTATCCGTTGATCACAACGAGCTAGTCAACTAGAGGCTCACCAGGGACATATTGTGGTCTATGTATTCATACGTGTATTACGATTTCCGGATAATACAGTTATAGCATGAATAAAAGACATTTATCATGAACATTGAAATATAATAATACTTTTATTATTGCCTCTAGGGCATATTTCCAACAGTCTCCCATTGCACTAGAGTCAATAATCTAGTTCACATCGCCATGTGATTAACACTCACAGGTCACATCACCATGTGACTAATACCCAAGAGTTTACTAGAGTCAGTAGTCTAGTTCACATCACTATGTGATTAACACTCAATGAGTTTTATGTTTGATCATGTTGCTTATGAGAGAGGTTTTAGTCAACGGGTCTGAACCTTTCAGATCCGTGTGTGTTTTACAAATCTCTATGTCATCTCCTAGATGCAGCTACCACGCTCTATTTGGAGCTAATCCAAATAACTGTTCTACTTGGAGCTATTCTAAATTGTTGCTCCATTATATGTATCTGGTATCTCTACTCAGAGCTATCCGGATAGGTGTCAAGCTTGCATCGACGTAACCCTTTACGACGAACTCTTTTACCACCTCCATAATCGAGAAAATTCCTTAGTCCACTAGTTACTAAGGATAACTTTGACCGCTGTCCTGTGATCCATTCTTGGATCACTCTTGTACCCCTTGACTGACTCATGGCAAGGCACACTTCAGGTGCGGTACACAGCATAGCATACTGAAGAGCCTACGTCTTAAGCATAGGGGACGACCTTCGTCCTTTCTCTCTATTCTGCCATGGTCGAGCTTTAAGTCTTAACTTCATACCTTACAACTCAGGCAAGAACTCCTTCTTTGACTGGTCCATCTTGAACACCTTCAAGATCATGTCAAGGTATGTGCTCATTTGAAAGTATTATTAAGCATTTTGATCTATCCTTATAGATCTTGATGCTCAATGTTCAAGTAGCTTAATCCAGGTTTTCTATTGAAAAACACCTTTCAAATAACCCTATATGCTTTCTAGAAATTCTACATCATCTCTGATCATCAATATGTCAACAACATATACTCATCAGAAATTCTATAGTGCTCCCACTCACTTCTTTGGAAATACAAGTTTCTCATAAACTTTGTATAAATCCAAAATCTTTGATCATCTCATCAAAGCGTACATTCCAACTCCGAGATGCTTACTCCAGTCCTTAGAAGGATCGCTGGAGCTAGCATACCTTTTAGCATCCTTAGGATCGACAAAACTTTTCTGATTGTATTGCATACAACCTTTCCTTACGAAAACTAGTAAGGAAACTTGTCTTGACATCCATCTGCCAGATTTCATAAATGCAGCTAATGCTAACATGATTCCGACGGACTTTAAGCATCGCTACGAGTGAGAAAATCTCATCGTAGTCAACTCCTTGAACTTGTCGGAAAACACTTCGCCACAAGTCGAGCTTCATAGATGGTGACATTACCATCCACGTCCGTCTTCTTCTTAAAAGATCCATTTATCTCAATGGATTGCCGATCATCGGGCAAGTCCATCAAAGTCCATGCTTTGTTCTGATATATGGATACCATCTCGGATTTCATGGCTTCTAACCATTTGTCGGAATTCGGGCCCACCATCGCTTCTCCATAGCTCGTAGGTTCATTGTTGTCTAGCAACATGACCTTCAAGACAGGATCACCTTACCACTCCGAAGTAGTACGTGTCCTTGTCGTCCTACGAGGTTCGGTAGTGACTTGATCCGAAGCTTCATGATCACTATCATAAGCTTCCACTTCAATTGGTGTAGGTGCCACAGGAACAACTTCCTGTGCCCTGCCACACACTAGTTGAAGAGACGGTTCAATAACCTCATCAAGTTTCCACCATCCTCCCACTCAATTCTTTCGAGAGAAACTTTTCCTCGAGAAAGGACCTGATTCTCGAAACAATCCCTTATTGCTTTCGGATCTGAGACAGGAGGTATACCCAACTGTTTTGGGTGTCCTATGAAGATGCATTTTATCCGCTTTGGGTTCGAGCTTATCAATCCTGAAACTTTTTCACATAAGCGTCGCAGCCCCAAACTTTAAGAAACGACAACTTAGGTTTCTCTAAACCATAATTCATACGGTGTCATCTCAACGGAATTACGTGGTGCCCTATTTAAAGTGAATGTGGTTGTCTCTAATGCCTAACCCATGAACGATAGTGGTAATTCGATAAGAGACATCATGGTACGCACCATATCCAATAGGGTGCAACTATGATGTTCGGACACACCATCACACTATGGTGTTCCAGGCGGTATTAATTGTGAAACAATTTCCACAATGTCTTAATTGTGTGCCAAAACTCGTAACTCAGATATTCATCTCTATGATCATATCATAGACATTTTATCCTCTTGTCACAATGATCTTCTACTTCACTCTGAAATTACTTGAACCATTCAATAATTCAGACTTGTGTTTCATCAAGTAAATATTCTCAACATCTACTCGAATCATCTGTGAAGTAAGAACATAACGATATTCACTGCATGCCTCAGCACTTATTGGACTGCACACATCAAAATGTGTTACTTCCAACAAGTTGCTATCTTGTTCCATCTTATTGAAACTGAGGCTTTTCAGTCATCTTGCCTATGTGGTATGATTTGCATATCTCAAGTGATTCAAAATCAAGTGAGTCCGAACGATCCATTTGCATGGAGTTTCTTCATGTATATACACCAATAGACATGGTTCGCATGTCTCAAACTTTTCAAAAACGAGTGAGTCCAAAGATCCATCAACATGGAGCTTCTTCATGCGTTTTATACCCATATGACTTACACAGCAGTGCCACAAGTAAGTGGTACTATCATTACTATCTTATATCTTTTGGCATGAAAATGTGTATCACTATGATCGAGATTCAATAAACCATTCATTTTAGGTGTAAGACCATTGAAGGTATTATTCAAATAAATAGAGTAACCATTATTCTCCTTAAATGAATAACCGTATTGCGATAGACATAATCCAATCATGTCTATGCTCAACGCAAACACCAATCTCGGTGGTAGAGGGAGCGTGCGATGCTTGATCATATCAACCTTGGAAACACTTCCAACATATATCGTCAGCTCACCTTTAGCTAGTCTCCGTTTATTCCGTAGCTTTTATTTCGAGTTACTAACACTTAGCAACCGAACCGGTATCCAATACCCTGGTGCTACTAGGAGTACTAGTAAAGTACACATTAACATAATGTATATCCAATATACTTCTATCGACCTTGCCAGCCTTCTCATCTACCAAGTATCTAGGGTAATGCTGCTCCAGTGGTTGTTCCCCTTATTACAGAAGCACTTAGTCTCGGGTTTGGGTTCAACCTTGGGTTTCTTCACTAGAGCAGCAGCTGAATTGCCGTTTCATGAAGTATCCCTTTGTTCCCTTGCCCTTCTTGAAACTAGTGGTTTCACCAACCATCAACAATTGATGCTCCTTCTTGATTTCTACTTTCGCGGTGTCAAACATCATGAATATTTCAAGGATCATCATATCTATCCCTGATATGTTATAGTTAATCACGAAGCTCTAGCAGCTTGGTGGCAATGACTTTGGGGAAACATCACTATCTCATCTGGAGGATCAACTCCCACTCGATTCAAGTGATTGTTGTGCTCAGACAATCTGAGCACAAGCTCAACGATTGAGCTTTTCTCCCTTAGTTTGCAGGCTAAGAAAATCGTCGGAGGTCTTATACCTCTTGACGTGGGCACGAGCCTGAAATCCCAATTTCAGCCCTCGAAACATCTCATATGTTCCGCGACGTTTCGAAAACGTCTTTGGTGCCTCTACTTAAACCATTTAATTGAACTATCACGTAGTTATCAAAACGTGTATGTCCGATGTTCGCAACATCGACAAACGACGTTGGGGTTCAGCACACTGAGCGGTGCATTAAGGACATAAGCTTTCTACTGATCGCATAATCGCTACTATCAACTTTCAACTATATTTCTCTAGGAACATATCTAAACAGTAGAACTAAAGCGCGAGCTACGACATAATTTGCAAAAGGTCTTTTGACTATGTTCAGGATAATTAAGTTCATCTTATGAACTCCCACTTAGATAGACATCCCTCTGGTCATCTAAGTGATCACATGATCCGAGTCAACTAGGCCGTGTCCGATCATCACGTGAGACGGACTAGTCATCATCGGTGAACATCTTCATGTTGATCGTATCTACCATACGACTCATGCTCGACCTTTCGGTCTCCGTGTTCCGAGGCCATGTCTGCACATGCTAGGCTCGTCAAGTTAACCCTAAGTGTTTTCGCTGTGTAAAACTGTCTTACACCCGTTGTATGTGAACGTAAGAATCCATCACACCCGATCATCACGTGGTGCTTAGAAGCGACGAACTGTAGCAACGGTGCACAGTTAGGGGAGAACACTTCTTGAAATTTTGTAAGGGATCATCTTATTTACTACCGTCGTTCTAAGCAAACAAGATGCATAAACATGATAAACATCACATGCAATCAAATAGTAGTGACATGATATGGCCAATATCATATAGCTCCTTTGATCTTCATCTTCGGGGCTCCATGATCATCTTGTCACCGGCATGACACCATGATCTCCATCATCATGATCTCCATCATCGTGTCTTCATGAAGTTGTCACGCCAACGACTACTTCTACTTCTATGGCTAACGCGTTTAGCAATAAAGTAAAGTAAGTTACATGGCGTTCTTCAATGACACGCAGGTCATACAAAAATAAAGACAACTCCTATGGCTCCTGCCGGTTGTCATACTCATCGACATGCAAGTCGTGAATCCTATTACAAGAACATGATCAATCTCATACATCACATATCATTCATCACATTCTTCTTGGCCATATCACATCACATAGCATACCCTGCAAAAACAAGTTAGACGTCCTCTAATTGTTGTTGCATGTTTTACGTGGCTGCTATGGGTTTCTAGCAAGAACGTTTCTTACCTACGCAAAACCACAACGTGATATGCCAATTGCTATTTACCCTTCATAAGGACCCTTTTCATCGAATCCGTTCCGACTAAAGTGGGAGAGACTGGCACCCGCTAGCCACCTTATGCACCAAGTGCATGTCAATCGGTGGAACCTGTCTCACGTAAGAGTACGTGTAAGGTCGGTCCGGGCCGCTTCATCCCACAATACCGTCGAAACAAGATTGGACTAGTAACGGTAAGCATATTGAACAACATCAACGCCCACAACTACTTTGTGTTCTACTCGTGCAAAGAATCTACGCAATAGACCTAGCTCATGATGCCACTGTTGGGGAACGTAGCAGAAATTCAAAATTTTCCTACGGTCACCAAGATCTATCTATGGAGAGACCAGCAACGAGTAGAAGGAGAGTGCATCTACATACCCTTGTAGATCGCTAAGCGGAAGCGTTCAAGTGAACGGGGTTGATGGAGTCGTACTCGTCGTGATTCAGATCACCGATGATCCTAGTGCCAAACGGACGGCACCTCCGCGTTCAACACACGTACAGCCCGGTGATGTCTCCCACGCCTTGATCCAGCAAGGAGAGAGGGAGAGGTTGAGGAAGACTCCATCCAGCAGCAGCACAACGGCGTGGTGGTGATGGAGGAGCGTGGCAATCCAGCAGGGCTTCGCCAAGCACCATGGGAGAGGAGGAGGAGAGGCAGGGCTGCACCAACGAGAGATCAAATCGCGTGTTATGGGCAGCCCTATGCCTCACTATTTATAGGGGGAGAGGGGGCTGCGCCCCCCTCTAGGGTTTCCCACCCCCAAGGGGTGCGGCCAGCCCTAGATGGCAAAGGGGGCGGCGGCCAGGAGGGGGAGAGAGGGGAGGCGCCCACTAGGTGGGCCTTAAGGCCCATCTGGACTAGGGTTTGCCCCCTCCCACTCTCCCTTGCGCCTTGGCCCCTTGTGGGGGGCGCACCAGCCCACCTAGGGGCTGGTCCCCTCCCACACATGGCCCACGCAGCCTTCTGGGGCAGGTGGCCCCACTTGGTGGACCCCCGGGACCCTCCCGGTGGTCCCGGTACAATACCGATATCGCCCGAAACTTTTCCGGTGACCAAAACAGGACTTCCCATATATAAATCTTTACCTCCGGACCATTCCGGAACTCCTCGTGACGTCCGGGATCTCATCCGGGACTCCGAACAACATTCGGTAACCACATACAAGCTTCCTTTATAACCCTAGCGTCATCGAACCTTAAGTGTGTAGACCCTACGGGTTCGGGAGACATGCAGACATGACCGAGACGTTCTCCGGTCAATAACCAACAGCGGGATCTGGATACCCATGATGGCTCCCACATGTTCCACGATGATCTCATCGGATGAACCACGATGTCAAGGACTTAATCAATCCCGTATTCAATTCCCTTTGTCTATCGGTATGTTACTTGCCCGAGATTCGATCGTCGGTATCCAATACCTTGTTCAATCTCGTTACCGGCAAGTCACTTTACTCGTTCCGTAACACATCATCCCGTGATCAACTCCTTGGTCACATTGCGCATATGATGATGTCCTACCGAGTGGGCCCAGAGATACCTCTCCGTTTACACGGAGTGACAAATCCCAGTCTCGATCCGCATAAAACAATAGATACTTTCGGAGATACCTGTAGTGCACCTTTATAGTCACCCAGTTACGTTGTGACGTTTGATACACCCAAAGCACTCCTACGGTATCCAGGAGTTACACGCTCTCATGGTCAAAGGAAGAGATACTTGACATTGGCAAAGCTCTAGCAAATGAACTACACGATCTTTTGTGCTAGGCTTAGGATTGGGTCTTGTCCATCACATCATTCTCCTAATGATGTGATCCCGTTATCAACGACATCCAATGTCCATAGTCAGGAAACCATGACTATCCGTTGATCACAACGAGCTAGTTAACTAGAGGCTCACCAGGGACATATTGTGGTCTATGTATTCACACGTGTATTACGATTTCCGGATAATGCAGTTATAGCATGAATAAAAGACATTTATCATGAACATTGAAATATAATAATACTTTTATTATTGCCTCTAGGGCATATTTCCAACACTCGCAACGTCGTCTCGTCGATTTGTGTTGCAAACTATCCTTTTCTTTCTAGACTTGATGAGTTTGGAATATTCTGACTCCAACCAGATCTGAATCTCAGGCTGATATGATGGTTGGAACGTTTTCCCAAGAACTATAATATTGGTCTCACCGTAACCGGTAAAGTGGATGTCGTGATCAATGCACCCAACTGGTTGATTGAGGAAGTTGGCCACATCCCATAAAGATTTCGTTGGATTTATTTCCTAGTTGTCCCTTATGGATTTTGTGTTCCCGAAGTCCGGCCTTTTACTTGATGTTCTAGATACCAAACCATGTAAATGGGTTACGATAGAACATCAAGGAGAACATTAGAAGCGGAGTGCTAAATGTCTCCCGGTCGATCATCCAGATTTTGTTTCCTTGGCCTCGCTAAGGTGAAATCTGAGAAAGTGTTGCCTTTCTTTGCGTCTGCATCGTCCATCACTATTCATCATGGTAGTATGATGTGTTGCCAGGATCCTCGACACGGATGTTGGTAAGACCTTGATGAATCTGGAAATGCTCAAGTTCTTGAGAGCACGCACAAGCGCTAGGTGTTATCATCGGCACTAACCGGGATTGCTCTCAGCTTCCTCGGTCATGCTATAACTTTTCAAACAGTGGACTCACTCTCTACTGTTGAGCTTCTCCCCAGTTACTAAAATCATCCCTTGTGTTGTTTTCAACAAGGTAATCCACATCATCCATTCTAATCCAGGTATGCCATTCTACCAAACCCCTCCAAATGATCGCTCGAGAATTGCCTTAGGCTGGTATAAAGAGTTTCGATGATCTCTGAATCAAAGGTAATTCTTTTTTCCACTTAAGGGATATTCCTACGGGTCACCTTCCCTAAGGTGCCCCGTTATGGTATCATGGAAATTCAACTCCTCGCTACGTTGACAACTGATCACCACATTCTTAAGTCTGGAATTGTTGTCTACCTAGCGAGCCATCGTCATCTATCTCACTCCATTTCTTCAGATGTATGCTTCGTGTCTCATCTCGAGAGATGTGTCAATCTCTCATCCCATGAATTGACCCTGAGTTGTTCGGTCTTCGAGAAGATCGATTCTTCTAGAGTTTTCCTTTCCTCTTCTTGTCATGTTAGTTGGAGTTCTCAGAGCAAGACGACGAGACAAGATGGTGATCGATTCAACATTTTGATGAAGTGCCACCTGGATCATGAAGATTATGTTAGTTTGCATTCCCCCTTCATCCTACCCTACGCTTGAATCTCGGGACGAGATTCTTGTTTAGTGGGGGCGAGTTGTCACATCCCTAGCTTCTGGTGCTGCCTAGTGTCTGCATCTTGCTTGCATCATGTTTAACTTTCATGGAAATTTGAAATGGGGATGTTCAAACCCTAGCACCAAATGGAATTCAAATAGGTTCAACCTAAAAATATTTTTAGTGAATCCAAATGGCTTTCAAAAATGTTCATCATTTCTGGAAAATGCTAGAACCATAACCAGAGGTGTTGCACATTTTTCCATGACATATTTGGTCACTAAATTAAATCATATGTACTTTGCATTTGGGCATTTAAATGCTAGTAAATATTTTAAATGCTCAAATAATCCTGGAAATAAGTGTGGGCTGTTGGAATTAATCTAAATAGAGCCTATGATTATTTTCAGGATTTTTGAAGGTGTCTAACTATTTTTAATAAAGCCACAAACTTACAGAAAAATAGAAAAACAGAATATAAGAGAGAGAGAGAGAGACTCACCTGGGCACTTGCCTGGTGCCCACCAAGCCCACCTGGGCATCTCCTGTGCTGGGCCAGCCCACCTGGCCTGGTGCCAGTCATCCCCAACCACTGCCAGTAGGCAGAGGAGGGACAACACACGGCGCGCGCGCGAGCGCCACCCCACCAGGATGCCTGCCTGCGTCGCCTGGCCACCGCGACGCCTCGCGTCTTCTCCTCGGGGCCGCCACGCACCCCCCTGGACCTCTCTCACTCTCTCCCGACCTCTTTCCCCTCCTCTGCTCTCTTTCCCTCTCGCGCCCGAGCACAGCCGCAGCCGCGACGCCGATTGCCGCAGCCACCATGCTCCCCTCGCCTCGTCGACACGCCAAGAAGCCCCGTCTCGTCCCCCTCTTCCTCCGCACCAAGACAGAAGGTGTCGGGAAGCCCTGGACGCCGCCAGCTCCGCCGTTCCCCTCCTCGGCCACCGAGGATCGCCGCCGCCCGTACGTCGCCATCCGGCCTTCTCCAAGCATGCGTCGATGCCCTCTGCAACCACTGTGAGCTCCCGCGTCGAAAACCCCTCTCCCCCGAGCTCGTTACGCCCTCTAGCCGTCGCCCCCCTGCCGACCAAATCGCGCCGCCACCTGAGCTCCTCACCGCCGTGGCCACGCCCACTGGAGCTCAAAACTGAGTGCGTCACCGGGCTCAGCGCGTCACCACGGGACCGGAGCAACCATCCGTCGCTCTTTTCGTGCCCTGCGACGTCGGAACGGTCGATGTCCGACCTCCGGCCGCCGCGGACGTGCTTGCCGCCGTCGTCTCTGGCTACCCCAGCACCTGCCACCACCACCGTTGGACGCGCCACCTCGCGGGCGTTCCAACGAGCCCAACCCTACCTCTTCTCGTTGCCAGAATCGCCGGGACGAGCGACGCTGCCGCGTCTGTGCGCCATCGGCGGTTAGCCGCCGACGTGGGCATCATTAGTGGCTAATGAACCACTAACTAACCCCTCCTGTGACACTGACAGCTGGGCCCCGCGCCTAATTAACTCCAGGTTTATTTTCTTTTTAGATTAGTTTAATAACACGGGACCCACCAATCAGAGTTGACTGTGCTGACGTGTCCGTTGACCCGACCCCACCTGTCAGTGACACAAACAACACTGTGTCACTGACCAGTGGACCCCGCTGGTCAGGTTTGACCCGGGCCGTGCCCCTTTGACCTGCTGACGTCTTGATGATGTCAGGCTAATGCAGTAATCCTTTTCGGAATTTTAATAAATCTTAAATGATTTGTTTAATTCAGAAAATATCCCAAACTTCTAAAATTCATAGAAATTCAACCGTAACTCCAAATGAAATAAATTATATATGAAAAATGATTAGAAAAATCCAATCTATCCAGCTGTACCATTTTCATGCATGTTTGAATAACCTAAGGTTGCTGTATATGACAATTTGCATGATTGGCATTTAAATAAGCACATATGGAGTTTGAATTTGAACCCTTGGTTCAAACCAACTCCATTTAACCTGCTACTAGATGCATTAGCTCAAACCACAGCATATTGCCATGTCATGATCATGCATCATATTGTTGCATTGCATTGATTGTGCTCCTCTTTGTTTGCCGGTATTTGTCCCCACTCGATAGACGTGTACTGACGATGTGATCGATGACACCGATGAAGAACTATACTATCTTTAGAAGTGCCAGGCAAGAAAACCCCCTTGTTCATTCCGATACAATCCTACTCTCTCGCTCCTGCTCTCTTTTACTGCATTAGGACAACAACGATTCATCTGTTACTTGTTGCGGTAGCTGAACCCCTTTATCCTCTGCATGACCTGTCATTGCCACAGTAAATAGATGAAACCCACTAGCATGAGTAGGAGTTGTTTGAGCCCTGTTGTGCCTACTCATTCATGCTTGTTTGTCATGCCTGCTACTGCTTAGAGTTGAGTCAGGTCTGATTCATCGGGGATGAATCAGAGGTGTGTGAACATGTCCTATTGTGTGTGAGCTAAGTGTGTGAACACGATTTGGTAAAGGTAGCGGTGAGAGGCCATGTAGGAGTACATGGTGGGTTGTCTCATTGAAACCGTCCTCAGGAACTGAGTTCTGTGTTTGTGATCCATGAACAGCTACTACCACACATTGGGATCCTTAATTGACTCTCTCGACTTATTAATCAACTCGATCTCTGTCCAGGAGTTGCAACTAGTTTCTGGTGTTTGTAGGTAGTGTTAGTAGTCTACCAAGTGGCACCTGGTACAGGTGGGATTGGGACATACTAGGCACAGTGGCACGGTGTACCAAGTGGCACCCGGATGGTGGGCTTGGGAACCCTGCTCACATCGTTTGGGGCCGTGAGCGACACCCCGGCCGGATCTCCTTGCGGATGGAACCCGAATAGGCGATAAACCTGGACGAGAGACTTGTGTGGTTAGTTAGGTCGTGGCCGACACCCTCGCTGGGCTTCCGCTTGAAGGTTGCCGAGTACATGTCGTGTAAACGGCGGTAAGTGGTGAGAGCGTGTGTGAAGAAGTACACCCCTGCAGGGTTAACATTATCTATTCGAATAGCCGTGTCCGCGGTAAAGGACTTCTGGGTTGCCTGTACAGTTCATAGACAAGTGAAAGTGGATACTCTACAATACGCAAGATAAGTGTGAGTGCTATGGAAGGCGTTCTCGTAGGGAGACGGGAGCGGGTCCATAGTGGTGTATTGATATGGTGGATATGTGGACTCGTGTGCGCCACCTCAAAAGAGTTACTTGCAGTCGTAGTTTAGGATAGCCACTGAGTCAAAGCTGGCTTGCTGCAGTTAAACCCCACCACCCCCTTTGTTGATAATGATGCATATGTAGTTAGTTCTGATGTAAGTCTTGTTGGGTACATTTGTACTCACGTTTGCCTATTTTATGTTTTTGTAGAGAGACTTCAGTCTGGCTAGTAGTTCCGCTTGGACTTCGACGTTTAGCTTGTTACCTCAGCTACGATCTTGTGCCCTCGGCAGGATCTGGTAGATAGTCAGGCTTCTCAGCCTTTTTCATTTGTAGATGTTTGTACCCAGACACGTTAAGCTTCCGCATGTGCTTTGACTTGTATGCTCTGAATGTTGGGTCGTGAGACCCATGTTTGTAATATCTCGCTCCTCGGAGCCTATTGAATAAATACTTGAGTTGTAGAGTCATGTTGTGATGCCATGTTGTATTTGCACATATCGAGCATATTGTGTGTATGTTATTGAAATGCTTGGTATGTGTGGGATCTGACTATCTAGTTGTTTATCCTTAGTAGCCTCTCTTACCGGGAAATGTCTCCTAGTACTTCCACTGAGCCATGGTAGCTTGCTACTGCTCCGGAACACTTAGGCTGGCCGGCATGTGTCCTTCTTCGTTCCTGTGTCTGTCCCTTCGGGGAAATGTCACGCGATGAATACCGGAGTCCTGTTAGCCTCCTACAGCCCGGTTCACCGGAGTCCTGCTAGCCCAGTGCTATAGCCTGGATTCACTCGCTGATGACCGACACGTTCGATGATGGGTCATGGATGCCTATCCCTGTAAGTTTGTGCCACTTTGGGTTTACGACTAGCCATGTCAGCCCGGGCTCCTTATCATATGGATGCTAGCGACACTATCATATACGTGTGCCAAAAGGCGTAAACGGTCCCGGGCAAAGGTAAGGCGACACACGTGGGGATACCGTGCATGAGGCCGCAAAGTGATATGAGGTGTTACATGCTAGATCAATGTGGCATTGAGTCGGGGTCCTGACAGATATACCACCTAGCGACTAGATAATCTTGTAATATCAATACTAGATGGTATTCCTCATGTACACACATTTATAGGATTGTGAGGTGCACAAAGCACATCACTCCCCCAAAATGGGATGTTCCATTAATCTCTCACACGAGCCAACTAGGATACAAACAAGAAGCATAAAGGCTCAACGCACGACACACACGTACCTGATGTGCAAACCAACACACACATACTTGATTGCTCAAGATAAGCAAGTTGGAATCACAACATATACAAACACATGCAAGGAACAAAACCAAAACATGCAAGGGGGCAAGTAACTTTCAATGTAAGCAATTTTAAGTACAAGTTACCGCAAGGAGGCACATTGGATATAAGATATAAACTTGATGATTCAATTGACTTGGCTTGAGACAATAAGAGTGATGAAGTCCCCTTAATTCTTCATAATGTAGCCAAGTCTCCAATGCCCTCCAACAACACCTATTGATCAAGTTTGAGCTTGTTGGTCCCCAACCAAGTTGGGTCCTAAGAGGTTAGTCACAATAGGTTTGGCTACGCAAATGGTTCTTTGCTTGACACCACTTTGAGTACCAACAAACTTAGCAAACACATTGCCAACCTTATCCTTACCAAGAGAATAGATATCATCAATAATAATTGGGTTGGATAAGTTACCACTAGTGCATGAAGAAGTGACGTGACCTTTCTCACGACATAAGTAGCAACGTCTACTCTTCACTTTCTTCTTACTTGATTTCTCAATTTGAGAAGCATTAACTTGAGTCTACTTGGGAAGAGGCCTTTCTTCAACTTGATGTTGAGCATGAGATTGAACTTGTTCCCTCTTCCCTTGTTGCTTGACACTAATGGCCTTCTTCTTCAATGGGCAAGATCTAACATGATGCCCTTCGACTTTGCACTTGAAGCAAACAATCTTGGCCGAATTCTTGACTTGTTCTTGGCCCTTACTTTTGTTCATCTTGGACTTCTTCTTCTTATTGGAGTTGAATCCAAGTCCACCTTTGTCATTGGGGGATTTTTGCACACTCAAGATATTGTTGAGTGTGGATTTCCCTTGATGACTCTTTTCCAAGTCTTTCTTCAAAGAAGTGACTTGGGCCTTGAGCTCTTTGATTTCCTCTACATGGTTAGTCTCAACACAAGTACTAGAGGAAGTATAAGCTTCATCGTTAGAGCAACAAGGCAAGGAAAGCAATTCATCACAAGATGTACCAACATTGTGAGTAGATGAATTACAAGGACTAGCACATGGCAATATACTATTTTGACTAGAAGTAGTGCTAGTATCCACATGAGGCTCACTAGATGTTACCTTAGCAATCATGGCCTCATGAGCTATCTTTAGCACACTATGGGATACTAGAAGATCATCATGAGAGCTTGAGAGCTTTTCATGACTTTCTTCCAATTTCCCATAATTGCTAGATAGCACCTCAAGTTGAGCCCATAGCTCAACATTCTCCTTCAAAATGGATGCTTCACAAGTAATAGAGTTAGTAGCACAAGCATCATCATTTACAACAATAGGAGAGGACAACTTGGAAAGCTCTTTTAAATAAGAAGCTTCAAGTTGAGCATGAGACTCGGTGAGTTTGATGAGCTCACCCTTGATGACCCTTGAGCCATTTTCGAGGTGCTCAAAATCCTCAAGGAGTCTAGCATGAGCAACTTCAAGCTTAGCATTTTTAGTTTCAAAAACATTGGCCACCTCAAGAGCTCTATCATTAGATTCCTTCACTCTAGACAATTCTAGAGCAAAAGTCTCCTCAAGAGATTCCTTGGTGGTTTGTTCAAGTTCAAGAGCTTGAGAGAGGTCCGCAATCTCATTAGCGTAATCACGCCCATGACCTTCCATTTTCTCAATGGTGACCTCATGCTCCTCTAGAGGAGATTCCAACTCCTAAATGTATTTCTTGCCATCAATGGAAATGGACATTATTTCCATGAAGTTGGAACGAGCAATTTTATTTTTATGAAGAGCTTTAAAAATCATTTCCCCCTTAGTTTTTAAGGAGGCAACATTATCATTCTCTTCATCATTATCCTCAACATCATCATCAAGAGACATATTGGGGTACAAAGTAGGAGATACCTTTGACGCCCTAGCCATAAGGCAAAAAGCAATAGATGATGATGTAGGATCCCTTGAGGCACCATTAAACACCACATCTTGTTCCATGGAGTGTTCGATTTCCTCTACATTGTTAGCACAACAATTCGAGGAAATAGATGCATTTTTATCATGGCAACAAGACATAGCAAGCATATCATCATGAGATCTAGTCAAGCAATTTCTACATGATATGCAAGGATTATCAACACAAGCATGTGAAACATTTGGAGTGCTCGAAGTGTTAAAGCCCAAAGAGGGAGCATTGCAATAAGATAGTGATGAAGGATCATCCACAATAAGCATACTATCATCATTGCAATGACCAACACTACTCACCATATCATTACCTTGTGGCAAACCACATGTAGGTGAAGTAGAAGAAGTTGAGAATGCAACACGGCCGGAGGTGGAGGGAGAACAATCATCCTTACAAATCTTGGACACGCCATATTTATCTTGAAGCTTTGTGCACAACCCATGAGCATCCCGAAACGACATGAGTTGAAATATAACTACATTGCTCAAAGCATCGAAAAGCACATTAGAAGCTTGAGCATTGAGATAAGAGTTTTTCTCATCCTCTAAAGATAATCTTCGGGGATCCTTTGGAGGAGAAAAACCCATATCTACAATTCGCTCTAAATTTGGGTCCATGACCCTAAAGAGGTTAAGCATGTGAATTACCCAAACATCAAAAATTGTGCCATTGAAACTAAGAGTGTCAGAGAATCCTAATCCCCTAGTCGACATCTTTACTCTCTAGGTGGTAAAGCCTAATAAAGAGAGACGAGGCTCTGATACCAATTGAAAGATCGAGGATGTCGCCTAGAGGGGGGGTAAATAGGCGCTTTAAAATAATTACGGTTTAGGCTTGAACAAATGCGAAATAAACCTAGCGATTAATTGACAAGCACAAAACGTAAAACAACTAGGCTCACCTATGTGCACCAACAACTAATTCTAAGCAAGATAAGCAACTATGAGATAGCAAGATATATGACAAAGAACAATATGGCTATCACCAAGTAAAGTGCATAAGTAAAGGGCTCGGGTAAGAGATAACCGAGGCACGCGGAGACGACAATGTATCCCGAAGTTCACACCCTTGCGGATGCTAATCTCCGTTTGGAGCGGTGTGGAGGCACAATGCTCCCCAAGAAGCCACTAGGGCCACCATAATCTCCTCACTCCCTCGCACAATGCAAGATGCCGTGATTCCACTAAGGGACCCTTGAGGGCGGTCACCGAACCCGTACAAATGGCAACCCTTGGGGGCGGTCACCGAACCCGTACACTTTGGCAACCCTTGGGGGCGGTCACCGGAACCCGTCAAATTGCTCGGGGCGATCTCCACAACCTAATTGGAGACCCCGACGCTTGTCCGGAGCTTTACACCACAATGATTGAGCTCCGAACACCACCAACCGTCTAGGGCGCCAAGGCACCCAAGAGGAACAAGCTCTAGGGTGCCCAAACACCCAAGAGTAATAAGCTTCTCAAACTTCACTTCCACGTATCACCGAGGAGAACTCAAACCGATGCACCAAATGCAATGGCAAGGACACACGGAGTTCCCAAGTCCTTCTCTCCCAAATCCCACCAAAGAAACTAATGCTAGGGAGGAAAATGAGAGGAAGAACGAAAGAAGAACACGAAGAACTCCAAGATCTAGATCCAAGGGGTTCTCCTCACTTAGAGGAGAAAGTGATTGGTGGAAACGTGGATCTATATCTCCTCTCTCTTTTCCCTCAAAAACTAGCAAGAATCCATGGAGGGATTGAGAGTTAGCAAGCTCGAAGAAGGTCAACAATGGGGGAAGAACACGAGCTCAAAAGGATTAGGTTCAATGGGGAAGAAGATCCCCTTTTATAGGTGGGAAAAAATCCAACCGTTATGCTCACAGCCCGCACAGAGTGGTACTACCGCTAGGGCGGTAGAACCCCTTTGAAAAACAACAGCGAGGAGGCAAAAGGCCAGTAGAACCGCCGGAGGGTACTACTGCTCGTCCTCACGGTACTACCGCTCGACCTCACGGTACTACCGCAAATGGTAGCGGTACTACTGCTTGCGAGCAGTACTAAAAAAATACTTTTATGCCTACTTCTGCTGAGCAAAACACGAGATTTTGGTCCGGAGCGGTACTACCACTTAGGAGCCGCGGTAGTACCGCTCTGGAGCGGTAGTAAAAAATTAGATCCGCTCTAGTCGCGGTAGTACCGCTGCAGCCTTTACCAAAACAGCCACAACTTTTGCTAACGGACTCCGAATTCAACGAAACCAAGTTTTTTGGAAAGCTAACGACATGGTCTAACACAATATTGATAGAAATATCAAGAATAAGCAAATGAGAAAAGTCCCATAAGAAAATGGTGAGAGCCCTTCATCGGATAAGACCTGTAAAACCTCCAACGCCGAAAACATCATAGAAGACGCATGTGAACTCCGTTTTTGATGAATTCAAGCTTGTCATCAAGATTACCATAAGCTTTAAGACTCACAAAGATAACCAAACAAGAACCAAGAAACATGATGCAAGGATGCAATGGTTTGAGCTCTCTACTAACGATACGATCAAGCTACCAACTTGAGAGCCCCCCTTGATAGTACGGCAAACGATCTTATAAATCGGTCTCCCAACTACCACCACGAGACCGGTAAAATAGAAAACCTATCAAGGGTAAACCTTTGCCTTGCACATGGTCCACTTGAGCTAGATGAAGACGATCTTGACTCCCTCAAGTTGGACCACCTTTCTTGATTGTGTTTGCTCGATGAAGACTAGATGATTGCTCCCCCATAGTTCACTATGGGTGAGCCACTCTTCGGCACATCTTCACAAGTCCATTGACACCGCAATGGATGGAAAGATTCAAGCACTTGATCTCTTCGTGATGCTCCACTTGAACTTGCACACGGCAATCTTGATGACGATCACCACTTGATGTCATCCTTTCCATGGGTTGTATGATATCTTCCTCTTGACGCAAGACCATGGATACGTACCTAACCCCACATATAACTCTCACATAGACCATGGGTTAGTACATAAAGTGCAATGGACAATGCTTATCATACCATGGGATCACTTGATCCCTCTCGGTACATCTTCTACGTTTTGTGAGTTGATCAACTTGATTCACTCTTGACTTAGTCTTGATCAACCTTGAATCTTTGCAACTCTCTTCATTTGGATGATGTCTTGAAGGTAAACATGAATGATCACACAACCTTCTTCTTCAAGACATGCTTGCAATAAGCTCAACACTCATATGACCAATCTTTGGATAATTCCTTAATAGCACCTTGGTCATCACAAACTCTCATTGAAACCAACAAATGGACTCCAAGAAAAGCCTATGGGCAAACCCTTCAAATATTACTCAAGGCAACTATTAGTCCATAGAGATTGTCATCAATTACCAAAACCACACATGGGGGCACCGCATGTCCGTTCAGGGCTTCTGGAGCCTCCTTCCATATGTCTTCTGATTCTTCTGTGCTGTCTTCTCTCTGACCTCTTGATTCGCCTATTAATATTCTTACCGCCGATGCCACACCTCTTCCTGTTGCTAGTCGTGGTCTTATTTCCACTCCATCTTTTTCTGTTCCTAGTGTTTCATATGTTCCTCGCCTTACCATGAATTTGTTTTCCGCTGCCCAACTTACTGATTCTGGTTGTCGTGTCATTCTTGATACCGACTCTTGCTCCATTCAGGATCCTCGCACCAAGGCTTTGGTTGGTGCTGGCCCCCGACGCCATGAGTCAGAGGGCCTTTGGGAGGTTGACTGGCTTCGTGTTCCTTCTGCTGCCACCACTCCTGCCAGTTCCCATGCTCTTGCTGCCTCTTCGTCTGCGTCCTTCCAACAGTGGCATCATCGCGTTGGTCAGATCTGTGGCTCTTGCTTGTCTTCTTTAGTTCGTCAGGGCCTCTTAGGGTCTGTATCTGGAGATGTTTCTTTACATTGTAATGGTTGCAGACTTGGCAAACAGACCCAGTTGCCTTATCCTACCAGTGAGTCGGTATCTCAGCATCCTTTTGACTTAGTTTATTCTGATGTTTGGGGCCCTGCTCCCTTTGATTCGAAAGGTGGTCATCGCTACTATATCTTGTTTATTGATGATTTCTCTCGCTACACTTGGCTTTACTTCATGAAATCTCGTAGCGAGGTTCTCTCTATATACAAACATTTTGCTGCCATGGTTCACATCCAGTTTTCCACGCCCATTCGTACTTTTCGTGCTAACTCTGCTGGTGAGTTTATCTCCCAGTTGTTGCGTGGTTTTCT
Source organism: Triticum aestivum (assembly GCF_018294505.1). Classification (NCBI taxonomy): domain Eukaryota; kingdom Viridiplantae; phylum Streptophyta; class Magnoliopsida; order Poales; family Poaceae; genus Triticum; species Triticum aestivum. The sequence goes on along the minus strand of NC_057807.1, from coordinate 46,494,065 downwards.
TGCGGAACAGGATACTCTTGCCCAGTTCTCCTGTCCTGGTGCTCATGCTCAGAATGGTGTTGCCGAACGTAAGCATCGTCATCTACTTGAGACGGCTCGTGCGCTGATGATTGCTGCTTTCCTTCCACCTCACTTTTGGGCTGAGGCTGTTTCTGCATCCACCTATCTCATCAACATTCAGCCATCGACTGCTTTGCAGGGTGGTATTCCTATGGAGTGTCTCACTGGTCGTTCTCCTGACTACTCAGCTCTTTGTATGCTTGGATGTGTGTGCTATGTCCTTCTTGCCCCACGAGAACACACCAAATTGACTGCTCAGTCGATTGAGTGTGTCTTCCTTGGCTACAGCGATGAGCACAAGGGCTATCGCTGTTGGGATCATGTTGGTCGTCGTTTGCGCATCTCGCGTGATGTGACTTTTGATGAGTCTCGCTCTTACTACCCCCGTCCTTCTTCCTCGAGCTTCTCTATGGACGATATTTCTTTTCTTCTTCTCCCTGATACACCCTGCTATGTGCCTCCTGTTTCATCTCCTCCTCCTGCACCTCTCATTCCCTCTCCTTCACCACTGACACCATCTTCCCCATCCTCCCCCTTCACCTCTCCATCATCATCTCCAGCCTGTCGCCCTCTCTCACCGTTTCCTCTCCACTATAATCGTCGCCTTCATTCTGAGGATGCTTCTCCTGATGCACCTTCCACCTCTAGTGCACCTCCCTTCATGCCTCCCCCGGTTCGTAACCTCCGTGCTCGGCCTCGCTACTCTCCTGCTCGGTATGGTCTCTCTGTTATTGCTGAGCCCACTTCCTATCGAACTGCCATGACTTAGCCTGAATGGCAGCTTGCGATGGTCGAAGAGCTTGCTGCCCTTGAGCACTCTGGCACATGGGATCTGGTTTCCCTCCCTTCCGGTGTTCGTCCCATCACCTGCAAGTGGGTCTACAAGATTAAGACTCGCTCTGATGGTTCTCTTGAGCACTACAAAGCGCGTCTTGTGGCCCGTGGTTTTCAGCAGAAGCAGGGACGCGATTATGATGAGACATTCGCTCATGTGGCCCACATGACCACTGTTCACACTCTTCTTGTTGTGGCTTCTGTTCGTCATTGGTCTATCTCTCAACTTGATGTTCAGAACGCCTTTCTCAATGGCGAGTTGCGTGAGGAGTTTTATATGCAGCCACCGCCGGGGTACTACACTCCTGATGGTATGGTTTGTAGACTTTGCCGCTCCCTCTATGGTCTTAAACAGGCTCCTCACGCCTGGTTTGAGCGCTTCGCCTCTGTGGTGACTGCCGCTGGTTTCTTGCCCAGTGATCATGATCCCGCGTTGTTTGTTCACACGTCTCCTTGTGGTCGGACTCTTCTCCTCCTCTATGTTGATGACATGATCATAACTGGTGACGACCTTAACTATATTGCCTTTGTTAAGGCTCGCCTTCGCGATCAGTTCCTCATGACTGATCTTGGTCCACTTTGCTACTTTCTTGGGATTGAGATCTCCTCGACCTCTGATGGCTTCTACATCTCCCAAGAAAAATATATTCAGAATCTTCTTGCTCGCGCTGCTCTCGATGATGAGCGCACAGTTGTGACTCCTATGGAGCTCAACGTTCAGCTTTGTGCCTCCGATGGTGACCCTCTTCCTAATCCCACTCGCTATCGTCATCTTGTCGGCAGTCTTGTCTATCTTGCTGTTACGCGTCCTAGCATCTCCTATCATGTCCACATCCAGAGTCAGTTTGTTTCAGCCCCCACCTCTGTTCACTATAGTCATCTCCTCTGTGTTCTACGATATCTTCGTGGCACGATCTCTCAGCGCCTTTTCTTTCCCCGCTCCAGCTCTCTTGAGCTCCAGGCCTACTCTGATGTTACCTGGGCTAGTGATCCCTTTGATCGACGCTCGCTGTCTGCTTATTGTGTCTTTCTTGGTGACTCTCTTATTGCCTGGAAGACAAAGAAACAGACTGCAGTTTCTCGCTCGAGTACAGAGGCTGAGTTGTGAGCCATGGCTATGTTGATGGCTGAGGTGATCTGGTTACGGTGGTTACTTTAGGATTTTGGTGTATCTGCTACTACCTCGACTTCCTTACTGTCAGACAGTACTAGCGCTATCAGTATTGCCCGTGACCCGGTGAAGCATGAGCTCACCAAGCAGATCAGTGTGGCTGCCCACTTTGTGCGTGCTGCTGTGCAGGATCAGATTCTCGCTCTTCACTATGTGCCCTCTGAGTTACAGTTGGCGGACTTCTTCATGAAGGCACAGACTCGAGCGCGGCATGGCTTTTTCCTCTCCAAACTCAGTGTTGTTGATCCACCATAAGTTTTTTTTTGCATGGTAATACATGTCTCATTCATATCATAAAGATTAAAGTACAAGTCACGTAAGGACCGACATGACAAAACTGAAAAGCTAGCAGAACATTTCTGAGCTTGACACCAACGCCCATCACGTGCCTCCTGCACCACGACAGCAGCCACCGAAGAAAAGAATGATGGATCACCTCCTCACCCGAGCTCGACGCGGCTCCATCGCTGATATGCAGCTTTGCGGACCTCCAAGGTGGCTCACCAAAAGTGAAGCCCTTACCGTTGAACGAATCAGACCGGGGCAACACCCCGGACACGCCATCGAACTCTAGATCTGGCACCCCACCGCGACTAAGACGTCGCGGAAGGAAACCATACCTGCCATCCACGAACCACGAACCCAGCACATGTTCCGTCTTCCAGATGTCATCGATGCAGACTACAATCTGCATCCGCTCCTGGACTACCTCCCAAGCTCTGCGCCAACACTGGAGCAAACGCCGTCGCAACGGCGGAGCCCGAGGACACAGGTCCACCACGAGGATGCCGCCGCCGCCACGCCATCCTTGCTTGAACAGACTCGTTTCCAAATCCAACCCAAACCATAGGACCGATGGCCTTGTCAAGGAAGGATCCGAAGAATCAGCGCTGTCATCGTCGCCGCCGAAACAAAAACGATGAACAGCCTAAAACTCTAGACTACAAGAGAGTAAAAACGATCCACACGCGTGAATCCGGCGACCCCCTCACCACCGACGACCGAGGTCGCCGGCGGAGGGGAGCCGCCGGAGGACGGCGCTGGAACATTGGGTCTCTGGCGGCGGCTAGGGTTCCAGCACCAGGAACAGGAGGAAAAGGATTCGAGGTTGATCCACCATGAGTTTGAGGGGGGATGTTAGATGTGTATAGTCCCTTTTCGGTATATCCCCGTTGTATAAGAGGTTTTCTGCACTTTGACACACATGTATATGTAATGGCCTTTGGTCCTCAGGAAATACTAGTTGTTCACTTATCCAACACTATAAACCTCAATTGATCCTCTCCCGAACATATACATTCAGGAGAGGGATGCTTTCAAACGTGCTCATGATCACATATTCCGCGAGGTCGTGTATGAGAGTGAAGGCGGGGACGAGGACGAGGCGGAAGAAAAGGTACTACTAACAAACTTCGTTCGATCCATATATGTATCAAAATATCTAATTTTGTATTGGCTGAATTTGGCTCTTCAGTCTTGGACTGAAACATGCTTCTAATCTGTACATTATTTCTGTCTATTCAGCTCTTAGAAGGTGATGAAAAGAAACGACCACATGCTCCTATTCAAGGTGAACTGGAACTCAAGGCCTCAAGGAGAAGAACCTGAGTCTGGAGGGATAGAGAACTCATCCCGCTAATTAGTGATTTACGTGTAGTACGTCACTAAATCCCAGCCTCTATTTCCTCAATTTACATTGCACCCACATTTTTCAAGATGCACTTGTTTATAAAACAGTTGGGCAACAACCCCTTTGATCCAGTTGTGCCGGACTGTTGTTTTCTGCAGCTTGAAAAAAAAATTAGATAGCTTTTATCTAAAAAAAATTAGGTGGCTAAGACTGCAGTTTTACTCTCAAGTTACATTACTGTTTTCTCCAATACATTTCTTCACTGACAGTCATTAACATTACTTTTACTGATGAAGTATATTAGTGACAAAAGATGGCTGACACCTTGTTTAACAGCACTTACGTATATATCTTCACCCGTTATCTGAACTATGATTATATCTCAAAACTTTGCGGTTTGTACAATGATGCATACCGGCCGTGCTGGAACTGCAACGTCCGGGGGCAGCGTTGCGTCCAGCACCACCCGCGTTTCCAGCAGCCGGCGATGACCACGCCGACGGGGGTGCTGCAACCTGCCAGATGCTAGAACCACGGTGACCAGATACTAGAAGCCCGAAGCTGCCGGTGGTGACCACGCCGGCCCTGTGCTGCAACCGCGGTTGCCAGATGCTAGAACCACGGTGAGCAGATGCTAGAAACCCGAAGCTGCCCGTGGTGACCACGCCGGCAGGGTGCCACAACCACAAAAATGCATGGTTTCCATGAGTTCTATTGGCGGCTACTAGGCAACGAACCGAAAATTGGGTCGATCGGCCGGTGCCTAGGGCTGCCCTAAATCGAGAAACACCGAGTTACTTCTGTAATCCAGTTCAAAAGGGGGCCTGATGCGTTAAAGAAGAAATGCTACCAATCAACAGCGGCATTGATCTTGTGAACTAATCAACTGTGGGAATGCCAAATAGGATAACTAGCTACGACAGTGAGAGCTGGAGCAACGCCACCAGCAGGGCGGCAGCCACCGGCGCCACGCCGAGCCGCGTGACCGCCGCCCCCGAGGTGGCTATCTGGATGGTGAAGTTGCACGTCGCCGTGGAGGGGTCCGTCTGGGTGGGCAGCGCGAGGCCCTGGAAGTCACAGGCCTCGTCCTCCTGGCTCTGCGTCTGGTAATAGGCGTTGAAAGCGTAGGAAGCGTTGCCCTTGGCGTCCATGCCGTTGCACGACGAGCCGTAGCCCAGCGTCGTGCAGTCGGCGTTGCTGCACGCGTAGTCGATCTTGGCACCAAGGAGCTTGTTGAGATCGTCCCTGCTGGCCTTGGGGTTGAGCGCGCACCACGTTCTCGACAGGTACTGCACGCCCTTGGCCGGCACCAGCGTCGCGTCCCGGCGGCCCTGCCCGCTCAGGTCCATGCCGAACTTGGGCTGCCCGTCGTACCGGAAGATGCCCCAGTGCCGCTCGAAGCTGCCCGGCTGCACGCTCTTCCGGTCCTCGTCCACCAGCCCGAAGAGGTACGTCTCGATGTGCCGGTTCGGCCTCGCCGGCGTGCCTCGGTTCGCCGCCAGCCGCCTCAGCAGCCCGTCGTAGAAGCGGTGCGCGTGGGACGCCTTGGCGTGCCTGTCGCCATCGGTGGGCCAACCGACCTCACCGACAATGATCGGCATGTCCCCGTGCCCCACCGCCGCCAGCGCCGCCACCAGCGTGTCGAAGTTGGCGTCGTACACGTTGGTGTACATGACCCCGTTGTCGTTCACCGGCGTCGCGCCGCCGTCGAAGAAGGCAAAGTCCAGGGGGAAGTTGTCGTCGAGGTAGAGGCTGAGGAAGGGGTAGATGTTGACGGTGAAGGGCGCCTTGTTCTTGGCCAGGAACTTGACCATGTCCGTCATGACGCCGGAGATCTCGGCGCGGAAGCGGCCCGCCGATGGCACGGGGTTCCTGGCCGGGGAGTTGTACACGTCGGCGTTGAGAGGGACCGTCGCCTTGATCCGGTCGCTGACGCCCGCGTCGTTGAGCGCGTTCTGGATGTTCTCCAGCGCCGGCAAGGTGACCTTCATGAACGACCCCTTGTACGCTGCCAAGAATGGCTCGTTGCCCACGGCCACGTACCTGCAGTGCAGCAGACCATGGAGTAGTAAGAATCAGAACAAAACTCTTGTCTACTGTTCAAGTTCCGGCATTGTGGTTCAGTAAGGCTGCATCCTGAAGAGAAAAAACTCACTTCTTTCATGTTGCAGGTTCAGTAAGCGCCTGAAAATGTCCAAAACTCAACACTGAATTATTGGCTACAGTAAGTTATTGGCATAATTAAACTCCACACATCTCCTTTATCCTGAATTGCAGTATGTCCTAAAGCTACCACTGTCAATGAAGCACGTATAAATCGTCCTAGAGCGTCACTTTTGACCAAAATTGTCATATCGACGGACGGTTATTATGCCGATCGGCCCCGATATAGCAAGAGTTGCTCTTAGACATGCTATGTTTTTCTTTCTCTATTTTTTCAAACAACACCCACACATCTCCTTTAACCTGCATCCCGGTATATCCTGAAAATGTCCAAAACTCAACACTCAAGTACTGGCTATAGTAAATTGCTGACATAACTCCACATAAAGAATATGACAATTGACAGCCACCCCACTGAATTATCCATTCCATGCTGTAAGATGGCCCGCCAAAAGAATATGATCCCTTGGGTTGCACACCAGGACCAACCAAATCGTCCCAACAACCTCCTCCACTGAGCACTGTCCCCCTCCAAACCTCATTCTATAAGCACATTGATGCTCTGCAAATCTTCACCGGATTACAATATTGTGCAGGAAGAAGAAGAGGATGAAACTGAAGCGTGCGCCACTCTGTGTGGTGTGCTGTGCTAGTGCTACACCCAAATGGAAATGGTTGGTGGCAATATCACGGCGAATATTTGCACTTGTACTAAGATAAGGTAGAAAATTAAGCAGGGCGACGGCGACGGCTGATGAGAGAAATGGAAGGGAGCTGGGCTTACTTGATGACGACGCCGCCGTCGAAGTCGAAGCGCTTGACGTTGCGCTTGACCCAGTCCTTGGCGGCGGCCGAGTCGCCGGCGATGCGGTGGAGCATGTCGTTGGGGATGGCGAGCATGACCTCGACCCCGCTGCCGGCGAGCGCCTTCATGGCCTCCAGGTTGGTCTCGAAGAGCTTCACCTTCTTGATGCCGTTGTCCTTGAGCAGCTGCACCACCACCTTGGGCGGCAGAGGGTGCGACGCCTGCGTGCCCCAGTTCACCCCCAGCCCCTCCGCCGCCCCCGCCAGCACCAGCACAGCCGCCGCCGCGGCCAGCAGCAGCGCCGCCGCGAGCCTCGTCATCCGCGCCAACTAGAACTAGATGCAATGCGCACTCCTGGAATGGCGAGATGGAAGAAAAGAAAGGAGCAAGCAAGGCCGGGGGGGAATGGAAATACCGGAGCCGTAGTGGCGACTGGCGAGCGATTCAAGATGGGGAATTTCAGGCAGGTCCACACCGCCAGAACCCAGCTCAGCAATGCTGGCTGCTGGGGGTCTGTCTGGGTAGCTCGCCAGCAAAATGAAGGCGCAGGCAGGCTACGAACGAACTCTGACCGCGGAAGGAAGACGACGGAGTATTTGAATCGAGCAAAGAGGAGGACGGACGGACGGGGGAAGCTCAATCAAACGGGGGCGGAGGCGGACGGCGGCCAGAGTCCGACCAATCCAGATGGATCTCTGATATGGTGTGTGCATTGATTCTGGTTGGGTAGGATGGGGAGGGCCGGAGGGCGTTTCGGTCATTCGCTCATCATCTTACCATTTTTAGAATCGGGAGCCGAACACGTGGGACTTTTCAGCTCTGACAAACGCCTTTTCGCCCCGATGGATGGAATTTTCGAGACACCTCGTCCTCGTGCATTGCCAATTTCGCCCCTTGGGCACATAAACACAGGGCAACCCCTCGAAAAACAAAACATAAACACGGGGCATTTCTAAGGTCAGACCGCAAACGTTTGAATTGACATTTCCGGACGCCTTTTGTATCCAATGTAATAGTAATACCCTTCTTGTTCGTGAACGCGTACGGATGTTCGAAATCCACAAACATAACGCAAACGAAGGAGGTTTTGCGAGCGTTCGGACTGATAACATGTAGTACGTGTCTGACTGCCACGTCTCATCCAAAAACTCTCTCCACCCAAAGAACCCTCTCCGCGCGAAGCGGTCGACGCACATTCATGCTGGTCAGGCCGCTGCATGCGGACGCGACTTCGCATGGCATTGATGTCGGTCAGAGCGGTGTCAATGAACAAGCGGGCGTCACCATTTCAGTGTTGATGCGGTGTCCGAGAAGCCTACTCAGCCGCCGCATTAAAGTCGGCTTCCCATCCATTCGCTTGACGCGCAACTTCGACGCTGTGCAAACCACACCGCCCCACTCCTCTCAGCTCACAACCTCTTCGATCCTCTCCGCTCTGGCGGCGTCCACACCTCACCATGCAGAAATCTTGGTTCTCCGCACCGACAAGCAATGGCTCCTGATACGGATCATAGCGCCGCCGCATCGCTCTCCGAAGCCTTTGACCTCCACGGTGGCGAAGGAGCAGTCGCCGTACCAGCAGTTGTGTATCTTCTCAGAGGCGGCAGTCACGGATGTGGAGTACTGGCAGCACATTGAGCTCTTGATCGAGCAGTCAGTCTCCGATCGTGGTCCAGCACCGCTGTCGCTGCCATGAGCCCGTGTCAAGGAGGAGTCGCTACAGTAAACCGAACTACAGTATTCGATTTTGGACCACTCGCTACAGTAAACCGAACTACAGTATTTGATTTTGTTTAACCTGGTATAAGTCTCTTTGGCATGGTCTTAAGTAAAAGTTGATTTCCCTGAAAAAAGTAAAAGTTGATAACATTAATAAAATAAAAAATTTGTGGAAATATAAAAAAATCCCGTGTTTAAAAACAAATGCATGCATTATTATTAAAAAGTGTGCACACAATTTTATTCTATTTTATTTTTGACAATGCAAAAGAAAATTGTTTCGTGACACTCAAAAATGTATATCAAATTTGATGGAAACATTCCAGCATATCATGAAAATGTCCATGCATTTAAAAAATGATATATAAAATATGTAAGAAAAAATCATGTTGGTTAAAACTTTTCGACGAAAAAGCGTATCATGACTTTCAATAAATATCCCTATGTTTCCGAAAATTTCTATGATTTTTTAAAAAAATTATAGAATGTAAAAGCAATGTTTATGCCATCCATTTCATATTAATCATCACTGATCTAGTGCAAATATGTTCTAAATCAGCGACAATTAAAATGGATCGGAGGGGTTAGTTTAAAAGAAATGTTTACATGTATTTGAAATAAAATCCCATGGATTTAAAAAGTGTTCAAAACATGGGTTTAAAAAAGTTATTTGTCACCCATTTGGAAAATGCCTAGCGTGTAACATAAAATTGTATCATGTGTGCTATAAAATTTATATTGTGTAGCGAGGAAAAGTAGACATGTGTTGAGAAAAAGAACAAAAACTGATAAAACCCGACTAAAAAGAAAAAGAAAACCTATTCTATTGAGAAAACAAAGAAACCATAGCATAGCGAAAGAAAGAACAAACCAAAATAAAATCAATGAGAAAACAAAGAAACCAAATTAAAGCGAAGAAAAATATAAAAAAAACCAAAGAAAACCAGTGAAAAACAAAACAAATCGAAAAGAATAAAAGGAACCAAAAAAGAAAAAGAAAACGTAGCGAGCACCCGCTCTAAACTGGGCAGGCCCGCTATTGTGGTCCGTAGACGAGAAGAAGCAAGAAACTTTGTCTAGAAAAAAAAGAAAAAAAAGAAAGCCTTGTTTACCCTGTTCGTCATCCCCATCACGGCCTGCTTGCTTCAATTCCCAACCAAAACAGCAGAGCAGTCCGGCTGTTAACCTGACCCCGCCGCCACCAATTTACCGCCGCCGCCGCCGCCGCCGCCGCCGCCGCGGGCGGGGCTCCCTTCTCCTGCTCCCCTCAGGTAGGCCTTACGCTCCTCGTGTATCTCCCTCGTCTTTTCTAGATCCATTCCCCTTCCATTTAGACCGATTATCCCGCCTGCGGCCTGCATCTAATTCGGGAGGTGATTTGGTGCTGTGCATGCGGTAGGTTGAAACGGTGAATGAATTCTAAGCCTACCGAGCAGAGCAGTCCCTCCCACTGAACCCTCTTCTTCTACCTCATGATTAGGTCTTGAATCCGATTTGTTCATCCCCCCTCTTTTCATATCTTATTAGTATATCACGCTGCTCATTAAGCAATTTGCTGTTGCTTCTGGCAGCACAAAACAAGCAAAATTGAATGCTACTGAAGCAATTGTATTCTTTTGGAAAATGTTCAGAAATATCAAAATATCTTCACAAACAGGAAAAATTGTTCGGAATTTCGATAATTGTTCACAATTTTCAAAATAGTTCAAAATTTCAAAAAATGGAACGAAAAAACTATTCACATTTTTGAAAAAAAATCAAAAATTATCCGCATTCAAAAAATGTAGGCGTTTTGGAAAAACTCAATTTCATTCAAAATTTGTTCGAATTGTTTTGGACCACTCGCTACAGTAAACCGAACTACAGTATTCATTTTTGTTTAACCTGGTATATTTTTTTTGGCACGGTCTTAAGTAAAAGTTGATTTCCCTAAAAAACGTAAAAGTTGATAAGATTAAAAAATATATTGTGGCAATACGAAAAAAATCCCGTGTTTAAAAAGCAAATGTATGTGATATTATTAAAAATTGTGTACACCATTTTATTTTATTTTTGATAATTTCATAAAATTTATTCGCGCCACTAAAAATGTATATCACATTTGATGGAAACATTCCCGCATATCAAGAAAATGTTCATGCATTTAAAAAATGATATATAAAATGTGTAAGAAAAAAAGTCATGTTGGTTAAAACATTTCCACTAAAAATCGTATCATGACTTTCAAAAAATAACCACGTGTTTCAAAAAAAATCCATGATTTTTAAAAAATATTATACAATGTAAAAAAGCAATGTTCATGCCATCCGATTCATATTAATTATCGCCGATCTAGTGCAAATTTGTACTAAATCAGCAACAATTAATATGGATCGGAGGGAGTAATTTAAACAAATGTTTACATGTGTTTGCAAAAAAATGTTCCCATGTATTCAAAAAGTGTTCAAAACATGCATTTCAAAAAATGTCATGCGTTTGAAAAATGTCATGCGTGTATCATAAAATTGTATCATGTGTGCTCTAAAATGTACATTGTATACTGACAAAAAAAATAGACATGTGTCGAAAGAAAAATGAAAGCCGATAAAACCTGACTAAGAAGAAAAAGGAAAACCAAAACAATCTATGAGAAAACAAAGAAACAGAAATATAACGATAGAAAAAATAAAAGAAAGGAAAACCAATGAGAAAACAAAGACACCAAAGTAAAGTGAAGAAGAAAATCCACAGAAAACCAGTAAAAGAACAAACCAAAGAAAATAAAATAAAAGGAACCATTCGAAAGGACTGGCTTGTAATGGTGAAATTCTTACTGAAAGCACAGCTATGCCCGGAGCGAGCACCCACTTTAAAATGGGCAGGCCCGATACTATCATCCGTAGACGAGAAGAAGGAAGGAACTTTGAGGAAAGGCGTTTTGGCTCCCGGGAGCGCGTACTCCCATGTAAATAGTAAACAAAAAATACGTGTTAGTGTCGCAAGCATCCCGGCAGCCAAAACGCCATTCCCCAAAGTTCCCTATATAGAAAATGTTTTTTAAAAATGATTATTTTTGTAGATGTTCATGTTAGTGTCGCAAGCATCCTTAAAAATTTCACTGCGAAACGGAACAACGGTGTTTCGCAGGTGAAATAAATAAATTTTGGGTGACATTTTGAGATAACATTTGGTGTTTTTTTTTGCACATGCAAAAATGTTTAATCTTTTTTCCTACAAAATGTAGCATTTAGATGTGACAAAGAACACACAGAATTTTTCTTGGAATTTTTTTGATATTTCAAAGTATATTCTCGCACGCTAGCACCAACGGATTTTCAGGAGCTTTGTCTCAAAAAAAAAAGCCTTGCCTTTTTTTTACAGCGTCCCTGAGCCTAATTTACCCTGTTCCTCATCCCCACCACGGCCTGCTTGCTTCAATTCCCAACCAAAACAGAGCAGTCCAGCTGTTGACTTGACCCCGCCGCCACCAATTCACCACCGTCGTCGTCGCCGCCGCCGCCGGGGCTCCCTTCTCCTGCTCCCCGCTACCCACTCCCCTGCCCTCAGGTAGTAGGCATTACGCTCCCCATCTCCCCGTGTATCTCCCTCGTCTTTTCTTGATCCATTCCCCTTCCATTTAGATCGATTATTATCTCGCCTTCATCCACTAATTCGATAGGTGATTTGGTGCATGCGGTAGGTTGAAACAGCGATTGGATTCCGCTCATACCGAGCAGAGCACTCCCTCCCACTGAACCCTCTTCTTCTTCCCCATGATTAGGTCTTGAATCCTATTTGTTCATCCGTCACTATTTTTTCCCCTCTTTCATATCTCCGCTCCTGAAGCAATTGCCCTGTTTAGTCGTTTCTTTCTTTACAAAGGACAGAGCTTTGTACATCACAGAATTATGCTGTTACAATCTCTCTCATCACATGTTACATTTTTTCGCATCGGCAGTAGGAGGATATCAACACTTATGCTCAAACACAAGTATATGGTTGAGGCATTGTTTTGCACCTATATTATATAGTTGAGGCATTGTTTGTATGCATGCACATCAGTGGATGCTGTTTAGCTCTATGGGCTATATTCTGTTGCATCTACACAGCAGCGTCTTGAATATCATTCATTTTATCATACTCCTCAAACTACATTTTCTTTCCTGTCTCATGTTTTCCCCTCTTATCTGTTACACCTGTCCAGAAACAGTTAATTCAGATGAAAACCAATGGATCATCTGCCAAGAGTCAGGAAATCGGGTCAAAAAGAAAGTGGAAGAACCAACATGAACATACAGCGAAGCAGATCGCATGGCATTCCTTTGGGTACCAAGGCCACTATCCGCAACAGAGGCCTGCACGGGATGGTGCTTCACTCACCCCCTTGCCAGGGAGGCAAAATGATTTCCATGTTTCAGGAGATCGATTCTTTCTGACGTCCAGCCCATACCAACAAGATCTGGAAAGTAGGTACATCCAGGACAAAATGAACGGTGTAATCACTTGTTTGGTCTGTGGCAGCCAAGGACATTACAGTTCTGAGTGCCATTTCAAGGACCAAGAGCACAAAATCATTTGCGCAGTCTGTAGCAAAAATGGCCACTGTAGCATGTGGTGTTGCCAGCAGAACAAGTTGGAGAATCGCGCTTGCACCCGCTGTGGAGAGATAGGGCATACTACCAGTACACATGGTCTCGGTTGCTCAAGCTGTGACGAGTATCATGACGATGGAGAGTGCCGTTTAAGCCAAGTTAAATGCTTTATCTGTGAATGTCAAGATCATTATCTTGCTCAGTGCCCCTTGAATTCAGTATTGACTGAGGCATTTCAGGGTCAGAGACGGAACTTCCAAGCCGCTCTGCGGCTTGCACTATCAAAACAACGCAACCCATCATCTACACCTGCCAAGTATTACGCAAAATCAGAAGGAGAAGTACTGACCGCCAACAAGTCTAGTCCAATTTGCTTTACATGCCGTGAAGAAGGTCACTTTGCCTTTCAGTGTCCTCAGAACAGCCCCGGCCAGTCCGAAGAACTTGAAGAGAGCAACACTATAGCTACATCCGCCAACCTGTCCGAAGAATTAGAAGAACGGGACCCTGATACAGGTACTGCTAAACAATCATCAGAAAGGAAGCCGATATTGTACGATCAGTGTTGCCCCTCAAAAGCAAAAGTACTGACCCCCAACAAGTCTAGTCCAATGGTTAGAACATGTAAAACAAAAACAGAAGGGAAGAAAAGGATGTGCTTTACATGCCGTGAAGAAGGTCACTATGCCTGTATGTGTCCGCAGAAGCTCGGAGCTATATCTGGCAACACGTCAAAAGAATTAGAAGAGAGCAGCACTATACCTACATCCTCCAACATGTCCAAAGTATTGGAAGAACAGGGCCCTGGTACTGCTAAACATTCATCAGACATGAAGTGGGTTGTTCGATGTGTTAGCTGTGGTCAGGAAGGGCACAGGGCCAGGAGCTGTCCAACACGAGTGTTTATATGCTCCTTATGCAATGAAGAAGGCCACAAAGCCAAGAAATGCCCTCAGAAGGGCCAGAAATCATCAGAAATGAAGCGTAAATCGAATGTCCGATGTGTAAGGTGTGGCTTGGAAGGGCACAGGCGCAAAACATCAATCATAGACCGTCCGCAAGTCTAGTCCTTTGGTTACAGTAGACAACACATCAACACAAGTGGTTACATGCTTCCGTTGCAAGGAAGAAGGCCACTGTGCCAATCGATGCCCTCAGAAGCACCAGAAGCGTTAAGACTGTTCCAGCAAGAGCTATCGCTAAAGCAAACAGCATTACATTTTCAATCACGCCGAGAAGCAGCTTGGGAAGAGATCTTGGCACTGAAGATACAACCAAGGGGAAAGATACTCACTGAGCTGAGCCAGACCTCCTCCCTTGACTAAAAAGTTACTGCACAGTTACCGTCTTTTTCTTTAGATACTCTAGCGGTTGAAAAGTTTCCAAGGAAGGGCATTTTATATCATGTGTTTTTGGAATGTCTTTCTCTGAGATGATGTTGGTGCCAATTGACGATCTGATGAGAAGACATTCCCAAGATGGGATTCACAACCACTTGCATTGTGCAAGTCTACTGGCATATTCTTTGGTAGTAAATGCTTCTCCATACTTCATGTACTTGATGAATAAGTGTACGGGATACATCTGGGTAAGAACCTTTTTGTTTTGTTTCTGGTAGAGGGTCTAGTGAAGTTTTTTGGCAGGAGCACACATAATAAACTTAAAAAGACTTAGTGTTGGCAGAGTGAATGTTTAAAAGACCAGTGTTGGCAGACCGAATGTTTACTGGTCAAATACTGCAATTACTTTCTTTCATATGAATCCTCTGTATAAGTGTTATTTTTATCGAAATATGTACTGCTGTTGTGTTCTCAAAAGATTCACAATAAGCTCTCCACTTAACCATTTCATAACATGCATTCAGAATAACGATTTGCCGAAGAGAAAGAAGGTTACTCATCCTTTTGCTCAATACATCGGGGGGGGGGGGGGGTCTATTGCTGGAACATGTATAATGTTGATCCCTAAGTTATAGTTATGCTGTGGTTAATTTGTAGAACCGCACTTTAGGATCATTGATTTTCAGTGACTACATAATGATATAATCATAGAACTCCATTCTAGCATGAAAACATGGAAACCCTACATTGAATTTGTACATGAGTATGCCCCAAGTTTTGTTGCTTGTATAGTCAAACAAGTTTGAACTTTGAACTGAAAAATGGTAATGTAGGGTACAGTGTGTTAGTTAGCATTTAGCAGCTTTTGCTTATAAAGCGCCAGATTAGCACTTAGCAGAGTACCTTGTACAGTAGCGTAAAATTAGGTATAGAACCAACATTTGAGCACTAGTCCATCGCCTGGGCGATTCACTGATTTGCTTGCTAAGGCTTACTTTCAACTTATCATTGAATATGAACGATATAGTTATCAGTGTCACTTCTATTATCTTCAGAAAGAAGGAGCTAGCTTCATTTGCTTGAATATTTGGGAGTTCTACTTATGATTATTATTTACGTGTGTGTAACAGGGCATCAGTAGACAGCACAGAGGATGGAAAGTGGAAACTCGCCGTGTGTAATTCGAATTATCCGGCGTTCGTATTTTGCTCACTAGGTTTGATGGCTTGTCTGTATAAGGGCTGAAACTGTGTGCTCTTGAGGGCTCATCTTTGAGAGTGGGGTGTTTTGGAGCCCCTTTCTGTGTTTTTTTTTGAAAAAAATTGCAAATCATATTTTTTAAAGTTTACAAAATATCTGAAAGTATACAGAAGTACAGAAGGATGTATTCTACATGTTTTTAAAGTTTCATGATGAATCTTGAAGAGTTGAGCTCCACAACAACAAAAACCAAATTCATGTATAGATATCTTTGACCTCTCCTTTTTTTTAATGTTCAATTTTTCGAGAGCCCGCTAAGGGTATCTGCAATGCAGACCCTCAAAACGCCAGCAAATGTTTGGACTGAGGGGCCCATTGACCCCACACGACCTCTCCACGTGGGCGGCCCCCTAGTCGCCTGGCTTGGCCGCGTGGGGGCCTGGTGTGGCACCCTGGCCTCACCTGACATTTTCTGGAATCTTCATAACTTGGAAAAATCATATTAAATCTTTGGTATATTTTGATCTTCGTAGATATGGATTCTCTGAAAAGTCAAAAACATGTAGGAAACAACAACTCGCTCTGAGCATTGAATTAATAGGTTGGCCTACAAAAAATTGCTATGAAAAGTATTCAAAATTGATATTATAATAGCATGAAACAATAAAAAATTATAGATACATTCGAGATGAATCAAATATACTGTATCACCGAGAGGTCGAATCCAAACCTCTTACACTAGCTCCGACACCCCTCATATCTAGCCCAAATATGAGGCAGATATGGGGGCGCCCGAGCGCGCCCACCACATCGGACTGACGACGGAGTTCCATGGGAAACGCCTGGAAACCCGACGGTCCGAAGCTCGTCTCTTTCGTTGGACGATGTCACTGCTCTGGCGGGCCTCATGGTGCCTAGTCCGGCTATTTAAGTCGACCGGCGGCGCTGGAACCCTACCATCCATATTTTTCTCCGCTTGTCCACCGCTGCTACCACTTTCTACCCCACCCCCTGTCCACCTAGTACCTCCCACGCCTCTGGGTGAGGAGCGAGCCATTTCTAATGCCGGAGCGCCGACTCAAGCTCCTTGAGCAGATCCGGGCAACGCGCAAGCCCGAATTGCCGTGGGGCTCCCTCTGGATGCAGCGCATCCGGAGGACGAGTTGGAGGAGGAGGAGGAGGTGGTGGTGGTGGAGGAGGACGATGTGGTGGTGGAGGAGTGAAAGAACATGCGGTGCCCCCATGTTTGGTTTTGGTAATTGATGACCATCTCTATGGAGTAATGGTTGCCTTGAGTTATATTTGAAGGGTTTGTCCATAGGCTTTTCTTGGAGTCCATTTGTTGGTTTCAAGGAGAGTTTGTGATGACCAAGGTGTTATTAAGGAATTATCCAAAGATTGGTCTTACATCATCCAAATGAATAGAGTTGGAAAGATTCAAGGTTGATCAAGACAAAGTACAGAGAGTGTTTCAAGTTGATCAACACACAAAGCGTAGAAGATGTACCGAGAGGGATCAAGCGATCCCATGGTTATCTTCCATGGGCTTGCATCAAGAGGAAGATCACATACAACCCATGGAGGATGACATCAAATCAAGGTTGTGTTGTGCAAGTTCAAGTGGAGCATCACGAAGAAATCATGCTTGTAGCTTGCCGTCCATTATGGTATCAATGTGTTGGAAATATGCCCTAGAGGCAATAATAAAAGGATTATTATTATATTTCCTTGTTCATGATAATTGTCTTTTATTCATGTTATAATTGTATTATCCGGAAATCGTAATACACGTGTGAATACATAGACCACAATATGTCCCTAGTGAGCCTCTAGTTGACTAGCTCGTTGATTAACAGATAGTCACGGTTTCCTGACTATGGACATTGGATGTCATTGATAATGGGATCACATCATTAGGAGAATGATGTGATGGACAAGACCCAATCCTAAGCATAGCACAAGATCGTGTAGTTCGTTTTGCTAGAGCTTTTCCAATGTCAAGTATCTTTTCCTTAGACCATGAGATCGTGTAACTCCCGGATACCGTAGGAGTGCTTTGGGTGTACCAAACGTCACAACGTAACTGGGTGACTATAAAGGTGCACTACAGGTATCTCCGAAAGTATCTGTTGGGTTGACACGGATCGAGACTGGGATTTGTCACTCTGTATGACGGAGAGGTATCTCTGGGCCCACTCAGTAATGCATCATCATAATGAGCTCAATGTGAACAAGTGTCTGGTCACGGGATCATGCATTATGGTACGAGTAAAGTGACTTGCCGGTAACGAGATTGAACGAGGTATTGGGATACCGACGATCGAATCTCGGGCAAGTAAAATACCGATTGACAAAGGGAATTGTATACGGGGTTGCTTGAATCCTCGACATCGTGGTTCATCCGATGAGATCATCGAGGAGCATGTGGGAGCCAACATGGGTATCTAGATCCCGCTGTTGGTTATTGACCGGAGAGCCGTCTCGGTCATGTCTACGTGTCTCCCGAACCCGTAGGGTCTACACACTTAAGGTTCAGTGACGCTAGGGTTGTAGAGATATGAGTATGCAGCAAACCGAAAGTTGTTCGGAGTCCCGGATGAGATCCCGGACATCACGAGGAGTTCTGGAATGGTCCGGAGGTAAAGAATTATATATAGGAAGTGCAATTTCGGCCATCAGGAGAGTTTCGGGGGTCACCGGTATTGTACCGGGACCACCGGAAGGGTCCCGGGGGTCCACCGGGTGGGGCCACCTATCCCGGAGGGCCCCATGGGCTGAAGTGGGGAGGGGACCAGCCCCTAGTGGGCTGGTGCGCCCCCCCCTTGCCCCCCCTGCGCCTAGGGTTGGAAACCCTAGGATGGGGGGCGCCTCCACTTGCCTTGGGGGGCACTCCACCCCCTGGCCGCCGCCCCCCCTTGGGAGATCCCATCTCCAGGACCGGCGCCCCCCTCCCCCCAGGGGGCCTATATAAAGGGGGGAGGGGAGGCAGCCGCACCCTGAAGTCTTGGCACCTCCCTCTCCCCTGCTACACCTCTCCCTCTCGCAGAAGCTCGGCGAAGCTCTGCCGGAACCCTGCTGCATCCACCACCACGCCGTCGTGCTGCTGGATCTTCATCAACCTCTCCTTCCCCCTTGCTGGATCAAGAAGGAGGAGACGTCACGCTAACCGTACGTGCGTTGAACGCGGAGGTGCCATCCGTTCGGCACTAGGATCTCCGGTGATTTGGATCACGACGAGTACGACTCCCTCAACCCCGTTCTCTTGAACGCTTCCGCTCGCGATCTACAAGGGTATGTAGATGCACTCCCCTCTCTCGTTGCTAGATGAACTCATAGATTGATCTTGGTGAACGTAGGAAATTTTTTATTTTATGCAACGTTCCCCAACAGTGACATCATGAGCTAGGTCTATGCATAGTTTTCTATTGCACGAGTAGAACACAAATCTGTTGTGGGCGTAGATGTTGTCAACTTTCTTGCCGCTACTAGTCTTATTTTGCTTCAACGGTATTGTGGGATGAAGCGGCCCGGACCGACCTTACACGTACGCTTACGTGAGACAGGTTCCACCGACTGACATGCACTAGTTGCATAAGGTGGCTAGCGGGTGTTTGTCTCTCCCACTTTAGTTGGAGCAGATTCGATGAAAAGGGTCCTTATAAAGGATAAATAGAAGTTGACAAATCACGTTGTGGCTTGTTCTTGCTAGAACCCTATTGCAGCCACGTAAAAGATGCAACAACAATTAGAGGACGTCTAACTTGTTTTTGCAGCAATTGCCTTGTGATGTGATATGGCCAAAAGTTGTGATGAATGATGAATGATATATTGTGATGTATGAGATCATGTTCTTGTAATAGGAATCACGACTTGCATGTTGATGAGTATGACAACCGGCAGGAACCATAGGAGTTGTCTTAATTATTGTATGACCTGCGTGTCAATGATTTAACGCCATGTAATTACTTTACTTTATTGCTAAACCGTTAGCCATAGTAGTAAAAGTAATAGTTGGCGAGCAACTTCATGGAGACACGATGATGGAGATCATGATGATGGAGATCACGGTGTCATGCCGGTGACGAAGATGATCATGGAGCCCCGAAGATGGAGATCAAAGGAGCTATATGATATTGGCCATATCATGTCACTACTATATAATTGCATATGATGTTTATTATGTTTATGCATCTTGTTTACTTAGAACGACGGTAGTAAATAAGATGATCCCTTATAATAATTTCAAGAAAGTGTTCTCCCTAACTGTGCACCGTTGCTAAAGTTCGTCGTTTCGAAGCACCATGTGATGATCGGGTGTGATAGATTCCTATGTTCACATACAACGGGTGTAAGACAGTTTTACACATGCAAAACACTTAGGTTAACTTGACGAGCCTAGCATGTACAGACATGGCCTCAGAACACAGAGACCGAAAGGTCGAACATGAGTCGTATGAAAGATACGATCAACATGGAGATGTTCACCGATGATGACTAGTCCGTCTCACATGATGATCGGACACGGCCTAGTCGACTCGGACCGTGTAACACTTAGATGACTAGAGGGATGTCTAATCTGTGTGGGAGTTCATTAAATAATTTGATTAGATGAACTTAATTATCATGAACTTAGTCTAAAATCTTTGCAAAATATGTCTTGTAGATCAAATGGCCAACGCTCATGTCAACATGAACTTCAATGTGTTCCTAGAGAAAACCAAGCTGAAAGATGATGGCAGCAACTATACGGACTGGGTCCGGAACCTGAGGATCATCCTCATAGCTGCCAAGAAAGCATATGTCCTAGAAGGACCGCTAGGTGAAGCACCCATCCCAGAGAACCAAGACGTTATGAACGCTTGGCAGTCACGTGCTGATGATTACTCCCTCGTTCAGTGCGGCATGCTTTATAGCTTAGAACCGGGGCTCCAAAAGCATTTTGAGCAACACGGAGCATATGAGATGTTCGAGGAGTTGAAAATGGTTTTTCAAGCTCATGCCCGGGTCGAGAGATATGAAGTCTCTGACAAGTTCTATAGTTGTAAGATGGAGGAAAATAGTTCTGTCAGTGAGCACATACTCAAAATGTCTGGGTTGCACAACCGCCTGTCCCAGCTGGACATTAACCTCCCGGACGAGGCGGTCATTGATAGAATCCTTCAGTCGCTCCCACCAAGCTACAAGAGCTTTGTGATGAACTACAATATGCAGGGGATGGTGAAAACTATTCCTGAAGTATTTTCAATGCTGAAGTCGGCAGAGGTAGAAATCAAGAAAGAACATCAAGTGTTGATGGTCAATAAAACCACCAAGTTCAAGAAGGGTAAGGGTAAGAAGAACTTCAAGAAGGACGGCAAGGATGTTGCCGCACCCGGTAAGCCAGTTGCCGGGAAGAAGTCAAAGAATGGACCCAAGCCTGAGACTGAGTGCTTTTATTGCAAAGGGAAGGGTCACTGGAAGCGGAACTGCCCCAAATACTTAGCAGACAAGAAGGCCGGCAACACTAAAGGTATATTTGATATACATGTAATTGATGTGTACCTTACCAGTACTCGTAGTAACTCCTGGGTATTTGATACCGGTGCCGTTGCTCATATTTATAACTCACAGCAGGAGCTACGGAATAAGCGGAGACTGGCGAAGGACGAGGTGACGATGCACGTCGGGAATGGTTCCAAGGTCGATGTGATCGCCGTCGGCACGCTACCTCTACATTTACCTACATGATTAGTTTTAAACCTCAATAATTGTTATTTAGTGCCAAGTTTGAGCATGAACATTGTATCTGGATCTTGTTTAATACGAGATGGCTACTCATTTAAATCCGAGAATAATGGTTGTTCTATTTATATGAGAAATATGTTTTATGGTCATGCCCCGATGGTCAATGGTTTATTCTTAATGAATCTTGAACGTAATGTTACACATATTCATAGTGTGAATACCAAAAGATGTAAAGTTGATAACGATAGTCCCACATACTTGTGGCACTGCCGCCTTGGTCACATTGGTGTCAAGCGCATGAAGAAGCTCCATGCTGATGGACTTTTAGAGTCTCTCGATTATGAATCATTTGACACATGCGAACCATGCCTCATGGGCAAAATGACCAAGACTCCGTTCTCCGGAACAATGGAGCGAGCAACCAACTTATTAGAAATCATACGTACCGATGTGTGCGGTCCAATGAGCGTTGAGGCTCGCGGAGGATATCGTTATGTTCTCACTCTCACTGATGACTTGAGTAGATATGGGTATGTCTACTTGATGAAACACAAGTCAGAGACCTTTGAAAAGTTTCAAAGGAATTTCAAAATGAGGTAGAGAATCAACGTGACCAAAGATAAAATTCTTACGATCAGATCGTGGAGGAGAATATTTAAGTCACGAGTTTGGTACACACTTAAGAAAATGTGGAATCGTTTTCACAACTCACGCTGCTGGAACACCTCAGCGTAACGGGTGGTGTCCGAACGTCCGTAATCGCACTCTATTGGATATGGTGCGATCTATGATGTCTCTTACCGATTTACCGCTATCCATTTTGGGGATACGCTCTAGAGACAGCTACATTCACTTTAAATAGGGCTTCTGTCTAAATCCGTTGAGACGACACCGTATGAATTAATGGTTTGGGAGAAACCTAAGCTGCCGTTTCTAAAAGTTTGGGGATGCGATGCCTATGTCAAGAAAACTTCAACCTGAAAAGCTCGAACCCAAGTCAGAAAAAATGCGTCTTCATAGGATACCCTAAGGAAACCATTGGGTATACCTTCTACTTAAGATCCGAGGGCAAGATCTTTGTTGCCAAGAACGGATCCTTTCTGGAAAAAGAGTTTCTCTCGAAAGGAGTAAGTGGGAGGAAAGTAGAACTCGATGAAGTACTACCTCTTGAACCGGAAAGTAGTGCAGCTCAGGAAAATGTTCCTGTGGTGCCTACACCAACTAGAGAGGAAGTTAATGATGATGATCAAGGTACTTCGGATCAAGTTGCTACTGAACTTCGTAGGTCCACAAGGACACGTTCCACACCAGAGTGGTATGGCAACCCTGTCCTAGAAATCATGTTGTTAGACAACGGTGAATCTCCGAACTATGAAGAAGCGATGGCGGGCCCAGATTCCAACAAATGGCTTCAAGCCATGCAATCCGAGATATAATCCATGTATGAAAACAAAGTATGGGCTTTGACAGACTTGCCCAATGATCGGCGAGCGATAGAAAACAAATGGATCTTTAAGAAGAAGACGGACGCAGATGGTAATATTACCATCTATAAAGCTCGACTTGTCACTAAGGGTTATCGGCAAGTTCAAGGGGTTGACTACGATGAGACTTTCTCTCCCTTAGCAAAGCTGAAGTCCGTCCGAATCATGTTAGCAATTGCCGCATACTATGATTATGAGATATGGCAGATGGACGTCAAAACGGCATTCCTTAAAGGACATCTTAAGGAAGAACTATATATGATGCAGCCGGAGGGTTTTGTCGATCCTAAGAATGCTAACAAGGTATGCAAGCTCCAGCGATCCATTTATGGGCTGGTGCAAGCATCTCGGAGTTGGAACATTCGCTTTGATGAGATGATCAAAGCGTTTGGGTTTATGCAGACTTATGGAGAAGCCTGCGTTTACAAGAAAGTGAGTGGGAGCACTGTAGCATTTCTCATATTATATGTAGATGACATACTTTTGATGGGAAATGATATAGAACTTTTGGACAGCATTAAGGCCTCCTTGAATAAGTGTTTTTCAATGAAGGACCTTGGAGAAGCTGCTTACATATTAGGCATCAAGATCTACAGGGATAGATCGAGACGCCTCATAGGTCTTTCACAAAGCACATACCTTGACAAGATATTGAAGAAGTTCAAAATGGACCAGTCCAAGAAAGGGTTCTTGCCTGTATTACAAGGTGTGAGATCGAGCTCGGCCCAATGCCCGACCACGGCAAAAGATAAAGAAGAGATGAGTGTCATCCCCTATGCCTCAGCCATAGGATCTATTATGTATGCCATACTGTGTACCAGACCTGATGTAAACCTTGTCGTAAGTTTTGTAGGAAGGTACCAAAGTAATCCCGGCAAGGAACACTGGACAGCGGTCAAGAATATCCTGAAGTACCTGAAAAGGACAAAGGACATGTTTCTCGTTTATGGAGGTGACGAAGAGCTCGTCGTAAAGGGTTACGTCGACGCTAGCTTCGACGCAGATCTAGATGACTCTAAGTCACAAACCGGATACGTGTATATGTTGAATCGTGGAGCAGTAAGCTGGTGCAGTTGCAAGCAGAGCGTCGTGGCGGGATCTACATGTGAAGCGGAGTACATGGCAGCCTCGGAGGCAGCACATGAAGCAATATGGATGAAGGAGTTCATCACCGACCTAGGAGTCATACCCAATGCGTCGGGGCCAATCACTCTCTTCTGTGACAACACTGGAGCTATTGCCCTTGCTAAGGAGCCCAGGTTTCACAAGAAGACCAGGCACATCAAGCGTCGTTTCAACTCCATCCGTGAAAATGTTCAAGATGGAGACATAGATATTTGCAAAGTACATACGGATCTGAATGTCGCAGATCCATTGACTAAACCTCTTCCGCGAGCAAAACATGATCAACACCAGAACTCTATGGGTGTTCGATTCATCACAATGTAACTAGATTATTGACTCTAGTGCAGGTGGGAGACTGTTGGAAATATGCCCTAGAGGTAATAATAAAAGGTTTATTATTATATTTCCTTGTTCATGATAATTGTCTTTTATTCATGCTATAATTGTATTATCCGGAAATCGTAATACACGTGTGAATACATAGACCACAATATGTCCCTAGTGAGCCTCTAGTTGACTAGCTCGTTGATTAATAGATAGTCACGATTTCCTGACTATGGACATTGGATGTCATTGATAACGGGATCACATCATTAGGAGAATTATGTGATGGACAAGACCCAATCCTAAGCATAGCACAAGATCGTGTAGTTCGTTTTGCTAGAGCTTTTCCAATGTCAAGTATCTTTTCCTTAGACCATGAGATTGTGTAACTCCCGGATACCGTAGGAGTGCTTTGGGTGTACCAAACGTCACAACGTAACTGGGTGACTATAAAGGTGCACTACAGGTATCTCCGAAAGTGTCTGTTGGGTTGACACGGATCGAGACTGGGATTTGTCACTCTGTATGACGGAGAGGTATCTCTGGGCCCACTCGGTAATGCATCATCATAATGAGCTCAAGGTGAACAAGTGTCTGGTCACGGGATCATGCATTACGGTACGAGTAAAGTGACTTGCCGGTAACGAGATTGAACGAGGTATTAGGATACCGATGATCGAATCTCGGGCAAGTAAAATACCGATTGACAAAGGGAATTGTATACGGGGTTGCTTGAATCCTCGACATCGTGGTTCATCCGATGAGATCATCGAGGAGCATGTGGGAGCCAACATGGGTATCCAGATCCCGCTGTTGGTTATTGACCGGAGAGCCGTCTCGGTCATGTCTACGTGTCTCCCGAACCCGTAGGGTCTACACACTTAAGGTTCGGTGACGCTAGGGTTGTAGAGATATGAGTATGCAGCAAACCAAAAGTTGTTCGGAGTCCCGGATGAGATCCCGGACGTCACGAGGAGTTCCGAAATGGTCCGGAGGTAAAGAATTATATATAGGAAGTGGAGTTTCAGCCATCGGGAGAGTTTTGGGGGTCACCGGTATTGTACCGGGACCACCGGAAGGGTCCCGGGGGTCCACCGGGTGGGGCCACCTATCCCGGAGGGCCCCGTGGGCTGAAGTGGGGAGGGTACCAGTCCCTGGTGGGCTGGTGCGCCCCCCCTTGCCCCCCTGCGCCTAGGGTTGGAAACCCTAGGGTGGGGGGCGCCTCCACTTGCCTTGGGGGGCACTCCACCCCCCTGGCCGCCCCCTCCCCCTTGGGAGATCCCATCTCCAGGGCCGGCGCCCCCCCAGGGGGCCTATATAAAGGGGGGGAGGGAGGGCAGCCGCACCCTGAAGTCTTGGCGCCTCCCTCTCTCCTGCTACACCTCTCCCTCTCGCAGAAGCTCGGCGAAGCTCTGCCGGAAACCTGCTACATCCACCACCACGCCTTCGTGCTGTTGGATCTTCATCAACCTCTCCTTCCCCCTTGGTGGATCAAGAAGGAGGAGACATCACGCTGACCGTACGTGTGTTGAACGCGGAGGTGCCGTCCGTTCGGCGCTAGGATCTCCGGTGATTTGGATCACGACGAGTATGACTCCCTCAACCCCGTTCTCTTGAACGCTTCCGCTCGCGATCTAAAAGGGTATGTAGATGCACTCCCCTCTCTCGTTGCTAGATGAACTCATAGATTGATCTTGGTGAACGTAGGAATTTTTTTATTTTATGCAACGTTCCCCAACACAATGGACTTGTGAAGATGTGCCAAAGAGTGGCTCACCCATAGTGGAGTATGGGGGAGCAATCAACTAGTCTTCATCGAGCGAATGCAATCAAGAAAGGTGCTCCAACTTGAGGGAGTCAAGATCGTCATCATCTAGCTCAAGTGGACTTCGTGCAACGCAAAGGTTTGCCCTTGATAGGTTTTATATTTTACCGGTCTCATGGTGATAGTTTGGAGACCGGGTTATAGGATCGATAGCCGTACTATCAAGGGGGGCTCTCAAGTAAGTAGCTTGATCGTATCATTCATCGAGAGCTCAAACCATTGCATCCTTGCATCATGTTTCTTGGTTCTTGTTTGATTCTCTTTGTGAGTCTTAGAGCTTATGGTCATCTTGATGACAATCTTGAGTTCATCAAAAACGGAGTTTGCATGCGTCTTCTATGATGTTTTCGGTGTTGGAGGTTTTACCGGTCTTATCCGAGGAAGGGTTCTCACCATTTTCTTTTGGGCCTTTTCTCTTTTGCTTATTATTGGTATTTCTATCAAGATTGTGTTAGCCCTTGTCGCTAGCTTTCCAACAAACTTGGTTTCGTCGAATTCGGAGTCCGTTTGCAGAAGTTGTGATAGTTTTGGTGTTATGAAAAGGCTGCAGCGGTACTACCGCGGGTAGGAGCGGAAGTAATATTTTACTGCCACTCTTGGGAGCGGTACTACCGCGGCTATTTCCGTGGCTACTTCCGCTCGGGACCAAAAACTCATCACAAGTCCAGCGGTGGTAGGCACGGATGTAATTTTTTAGTACCACTCGCAAGCAGTAGTACCGCTACCCTTAGCAGTAGTACCGCTACCCCTAGCGGTAGTACCGTGAGGTCAAGCGGTACTACCACTCCAACGGTTCTTCTGGCCTTTTTGCCTCCTTGCTGTTGTGTTTCGAAGGGGTACTACCGCCCTAGCGGTAGTACCGCTCCTTGGAGCGGTATTACCGCTCTGTGCGGGCTGTGAGCATAACGGTTGGATTTTTCCCCACCTATAAAAGGGGGTCTTCTTCTCCATTCAACCTTATCCTTTGAGCTTGTGTTCTTGCCCCATTTGTTGACTTTCTTCGAGCTTGCTAACTCTCAATCCCTCCATGGATTCTTGATAGTTTTTGAGGGAAAAGAGAGAGGAGATCTAGATCCATATTTCCACCAATCACTTTCTCCTCTATGTGAGGGGAACTCCTTGGATCTAGATCTTGGAGTTCTTGGTGTTCTCCTTCTTGTTCTCCTCTCCTTTTCTTCCCTAGCATTAGTTGCTTCGGTGGGATTTGAGAGAGAAGGACTTGGGCACTCCATGTGCCCTTGCCATTGCATTTGGTGCATCGGTTTGAGTTCTCCACGGTGATACATGGAAGTTACAAGTTGAGAAGCTTATTACTCTTGGGTGCTTGGTGCCCTTGATCTTGTTCCTCTTGGGTGATTGGGCGCCCTAGACGGTTGGTGGTGTTCGGAGCTCAATCATTGTGGTGTAAAGCTCCGAGCAAGCGTCGGGGTCTCCAATTAGGTTTTGGAGATCACCCCAAGCAATTTGACGGGTACCGGTGACCGCCCCCAAGGGTTGCCAAAGTGTACGGGTTCGGTGACCGCCCCCAAGGGTTGCCATTTGTACGGGTTCGGTGACCGCCCTCAAGGGCCCCTTAGTGGAATCACGGCATCTTGCATTATGCGAGGGCGTGAGGAGATTACGGTGGCCCTAGTGGCTTGTCGGGGAGCATTGTGCCTCCACACCGCTCTAAACGGAGATTAGCATCCGCAAGGGTGTGAACTTCGGGATACATCATCGTCCCTGCGTGCCTCGGTTATCTCTTACCCGAGCCCTTTACTTATGCACTTTACTTTGTGATAGCCATATTGTTCTTTGTCATATATCTTGCTATCACATAGTTGCTTACCTTGCTTAGCATAAGTTGTTGGTGCATATAGGTGAGCCTGGTTGTTGTAGGTTTTGTGCTTGACAAATTAATCGTTAGGTTTATTCTGCATTTGTTCAAGCCTAAACCATAATTATTTTGAAATGCCTATTCACCCCCCCTCTAGGTGACATCCTCGATCTTTCAATTGGTATCAGAGCCTCGTCTCTCTTTGTTGGGCTAACTGCCTAGAGAGTAAAGATGTCGACTAGGGGATTAGAATTCTCTGACACTCTTAGTTTCGATGGCACAAATTTTGATGTTTGGGTAATTCACATGCTTAATCTCTTTAGGGTCATGGACCCAAATTTAGAGCGAATTGTAGATATGGGTTTTTCTCCTCCAAAGGATCCCCAAAGATTATCTTTAGAGGATGAGAAAAACTCTTATCTCAATGCTCAAGCTTCTAATGTGCTTTTCGATGCTTTGAGCAATGTAGCTATATTTAAACTCATGCCGTTCCGGGATGCTCATGAGTTGTGGACAAAGCTTCAAGATAAATATGGCGTGTCCAAGTTTTGTATGGATGATTGTTCTCCCTTCACCTCCGGCCGTGTTCCATTCTCAACTTCTTCTACTTCACCTACATGTGGTTCGCCACAAGGTAATGACATGGTGAGTAGTGGTGTTCATTGCAATGATGATAGTGGGCTTATTGTTGATAATCCTTCATCACTTTCTTATTGCAATGCTTCATCTTTGGACTTTAACACTTCTAGCACTCCAAATGTTTCACATGCTTGTGTTGATAGTCCTTGCATATCATGTAGAAATTGCTTGACTAAATCTCATGATGATATGCTTGCTATGTCTTGTTGCCATGATAAAAATGCATCTATTTCCTCGAATTGTTGTGCTAACAATGTAGAGGAAACCATGGAACAAGATGTGGTGTTTAATGGTGCCTCAAGGGATCCTACATCATCATCTATTGCTTTTTGCCTTATGGCTAAGGCGTCAAAGGTATCTCCTACTTTGTAGCCCAATATGTCTCTTGATGATGATTTTGATGCTAATGATGATGAGGATAATGATGAAGAGAATGATAATGTTGCCTCCCTAAAAACTAAGGGGGAAATGATTTTTAAAGCTCTTCATAAAAATAAAATTGCTCGTTCCAACCTCATGGAAATAATGTCCATTGCCATTGATGGCAAGAAATACATTGAGGAGTTGGAATCTCATCTAGAGGAGCATGAGGTCACCATTGAGAAAATGGAAGCTCATGGGCATGATTACGCAAATGAGATCGCGGAGCTATCTCAAGCTCTTGAACATGAAGAAACCACCTCCGAATCTCTTGAGGAGACTTTTGCTCTAGAATTATCTAGAGTGAGGGAATCTCATGATAGAGCTCTTGAGGTGGCCAATGATTTCAAAACTAAAAATGCCAAGCTTGAAGTTTCTCATGCTAGACTCCTTGAGGATTTTGAGCACCTCGAAAATGGCTCAAGGGTCATCAAGGGTGAGCTCATCAAACTCACCGAGTCTCATGCCCAACTTGAAGCTTCTTATTTAAAATACCTTGCCAAGTTGTCCTCTCCTATTGTTGTAAATGATGATGCTTGTGCTACTAACTCTATTACTTGTGAAGCATCCATTTTGAAGGAGAATGTTGAGCTACGGGCTCAACTTGAGGTGCTATCTAGCAATTATGGGAAATTGGAAAAGCTCTCAAGCTCTCATGATGATCTTCTAGTATCCCATAGTGTGCTAAAGATATCTCATGAGGCCATGATTGCTAAGGTAACATCTAGTGAGCCTCATGTGGATACTAGCACTACTTCTAGTCAAAATAGTATGTTGCCATGTGCTAGTCCTTGTAATTCATCTACTCACAATGTTGGTACATCTTGTGATGAATTGCTTTCCTTGCCTTGTTGCTCTAACTATGAAGCTTATACTTCCTCTAGTACTTGTGTTGAGACTAACCATGTAGAGGAAATCGAAGAGCTCAAGGCCCAAGTCACTTCTTTGAAGAAAGACTTGGAAAAGAGTCATCAAGGGAAATCCACACTCAACAATATCTTGAGTGTGCAAAAATCCCCCAATGACAAAGGTGGACTTGGATTCAACTCCAATAAGAAAAATAAGTCCAAGATGAACAAAAGGAAGGGCCAAGAACAAGTCAAGAATTCGGCCAAGATTGTTTGCTTCAAGTGCAAAGTAGAAGGGCATCATGTTAGATCTTGCCCATTAAAGAAGAAGGCCATTAGTGTCAAGCAACAAGGGAAGAGGGCACAAGTTCAATCTCATGCTCAACCTCAAGTTGAAGAAAGGTCTCTTCCCAAGAAGACTCAAGTTAATGCTTCTCTTGTTGAGAAATCAAGTGAGAAGAAAGTGAAGAGTAGACGTTGCTACTTATGTCGTGAGAAAGGCCACGTCGCTTCTTCATGCACTAGTGGTAACTTATCCAACCCAATTACTATTGATGATATCTATTCTCTTTGGAAGGATAAGGTCGGCAATGTGTTTGCCAAGTTTGTTGGTACTCAAAGTGGTGTCAAGAAAAGAACCATTTGGGTTGCCAAGCCTATTGTGACTAACCTCTTAGGACCCAACTTGGTTGGGGACCAACAAGCTCAAACTTGATCAATAGGTGTTGTTGGAGGGCATTGGAGACTTGGCTACATTATGAAGAATTAAGGGGACTTCATCATTCTTTTTGTCTCAAGCCAAGTCAATTGGATTATCAAGTTTCTATCCTATATCCAATGTGCCTCCTTGCGGTAACTTGTACTTAAATTGTTTACTTTGAAAGCTACTTGCCCTGTTGCATGTTTTGGTTTTGTTCCTTGCATGTGTTTGTATATGTTGCGCTTCCAACTTGCTTATCTTGAGAAATCAAGTATGTGTGTGTTGGTTTGCACATCATGTACGTGTGCGTCGTGCGTTGGGCCTTTTGCTTCTTGTTTGTATCCTAGTTGGCTCATGTGAGAGATCAATGGAACATCCCATTTTGGGGGAGTGATGTGCTTTATGCACCTCACAATCCTATAAATATGTGTACATGAGGAATACCATCTAATATTGATATTACAAGATTATCTAGTCGCTAGGTGGTATATCTCTCATGAGAAATTCATATTCTAAAAATTCCATTGATTATCTCGTATTGGATCCTCTTATTGTCTCTTGTTAAGTTCTTATTGGTATCACATTATGGGGGAGTACAAGCCTAGAAAATGTGTACATTTGAGATATTGTCTCCTAGAATTGATATTCTAAATTATATTGTTCCTAGGTGACATGTTAGCTCTACAAGTGGAAATTTGCTTGTGTTTGTTGTGAAGATGATGTTGGATTTCCTTGTTATCTACCACCGGGAATTATTTCCAAATACTTCTTGTCTTTTGACAATTGGTAGTCACTTATGTGTGGTAGAATTTATTGGTCATCTTTACATTGGCTTTTGTTTTTATTTGCCTTTTCTCTTGCCAAGGTTTGTGTCAACTCCCTTTGTCTTCCATACCACTTGTGGATCTTGTTAATTTCTTGTTCTTGTCTAGTGTTTTCTAGATATAGTGAAAGTGGTGATCCCACCTTGTGCATTTTGTATTCAAAAGCAAATTCTCTATAATGCACAACTCGTGGGGGAGCTATCCTATTTTCTTTAGAACACTCTTCTTGTGATCCTTATCAAGTGTGTGTTTGTGGAAGGCAAGTCGTTTTCTTTTGATACCTTGTGCCATCATGAAACTTTGTTGAGAGATTGGTTTGTTTGGAACCATCCTCTCTTTGGGAGTTTGACATCTTTAATTTAATGTGTATCAATGGATATCTCATTCCTTGATGTATCTTTAATGATATCTTCCAAGTGATGATTTCTCAATTTGGTATCCTTTTCACTTGGCATTTCTTTGTCTTTTGGTTTCGGGTTTTGAAAGTCTTGAGCATGCATGTTTACTTCATGTATTTTATTTGGCTTGCTTTCTTTCTTTAACTCAATATATAGGGGAAATTCCACCTAGTCTCAATTTGGATGAGATGTGCATAAAATTCTTTTTCATATCTATATGCACATATTTATGTGGAGTTTGTCCTATGTATTGGTGTTTCTAACTATTTCGTCCTGATAAGTTTGGGTACCGTTTAGTTTGTGTTGTTCTTCTAGGAACATTTGGAGATGCATTGGATGCTCGGCTCACTCACAAGGAAGGTGTTGTCACCATGTGCATATTGGAGTCAAGCTAGGATGATCAATGAACTACTATCTACCTTCAATTGGTATCTACTACATCCTTCCAATGATATCTCGGTAACAAGTATCTATTCATGCTTTCCCCTCTTGCATTCAACCTTGTGTAGGGTGTATCTTGGCATGATATTCATTTCATATCTTGTGATACTTGTTTCCTTTCTCAAAGCATCCCAACGATGATCTCTTGTTGCTAGTTGTGATGCCTTTGATGGATGTGTGTTTGGACTTCATTTATATACAATAAGACCATATCTAGCCAAGTGCTATGCTTTCAAGCAAATATCTTATTGGTATATTTATGACTTCTTTGTGGATATCTTGTTCCTTCGTGTTGTAACTATTTCGGGTGTACATCCTTCTTTGTAGATATATATATCATCATGATTTCGTCTACATAGAACCTTATACACTTGAGAGAAATTACATCTCTAGTTGACATCCTTTCTTTCACGTCCACCTTGTCTTTCTTATGTTATTTCTTTGGTGGCTCCGTGAAAGCTTTTGCCTTGAGTGCGTGTCCTCTATCATTGCATCTTGTTGCACTCTTGTGTGGTGAAGATTATTGTCCTCTTGCTTATCTTTACAAGGCTTTTGCCATCTTAATTGGTATCCCTCGTCTTGATGAGCCTCTCCTCGTCTATCTTCACCACGGCTTGTCACAAGCATAGGTTCTATTTTGCTTTTTAGTAAGCTTGTGAACCCATTTGCCAGTTGTGTGTGGGAATGATAGGTCTTGCATCGTGTGCCTCATTCTTCCAAGACTATGTTGATGCTTAATGCTCATCCTAATTTTAGTCTTCTCAAGTGCTTCGCCATGACTCACACACATAATTTTGGTTGAGCCTATTCTTAAGTTGTCTCTTTTACATGTTGCTCAACCATGTGCTTGTTGCAAGCGCTAGGCTTTGTTTCCTATATGCTCACTTGCACTGGATGTGAGTTTCTATTGATTTTGGGGGAGCTATGATCCTATTTTGTGCACTTTGTATTCAACTACAAAAAATTCTTATGTGTGCACAAATCATGGGGAGCTTCTCTAGTTTCTTTAGAACACTCCTTTGCGCTTATCATAATATCTTTATTCTTGTGGCTCCTAGGATCATTGGGCTAGTTGGTTCAATTGGTATCTTTTGATAGCTTGCTTCAATAGGTATCTTTGATTGCTTGATTGCTTGTTTCTCTCTTTGTTATGTCTTTGTGGCATATCTTCCTTTTACAATCTTTGGGCCTCAATAGAGTTTGTCTTCCTCCAAGTATTTACCGTTGGATATGTGTATTGCACTCCACTATCTTGTTGAGAAATACACAATTTATGGAGGAACACATTTTATATTGGCCTTCTAAGCTTTTAGCCCATTTTGGCAATCGATGCCAATGGGGGAGAAGTTTCAGAGAGTTTTGTGGAGAAGTTTAGAGAGTTGTCTCTTCTGGCTTTGGTTTGTTCCTAAGCATGCACATCTCCTTCGCATGCAATATTGGTTGTTTCATTGCATGGTGATGCATAATTCCTTATATAAACTCTCCTGAAAGTGATTGTCATCAATTACCAAAATGGGGGAGATTGAAAGAACATGCGGTGCCCCCATGTTTGGTTTTGGTAATTGATGACCATCTCGATGGACTAATGGTTGCCTTGAGTTATATTTGAAGGATTTGTCCATAGGCTTTTCTTGGAGTCCATTTGTTGGTTTCAAGGAGAGTTTGTGATGACCAAGGTGCTATTAAGGAATTATCCAAAGATTGGTCTTACATCATCCAAATGAATAGAGTTGGAAAGATTCAAGGTTGATCAAGACTAAGTATAGAGAGTGTTTCAAGTTGATCAACACACAAAGCGTAGAAGATGTACCGAGAGGGATCAAGCGATCCCATGGTTATCTTCCATGGGCTTGCGTCAAGAGGAAGATCACATACAACCCATGGAGGATGACATCAAATCAAGGTTGTGTTGTGCAAGTTCAAGTGGAGCATCACGAAGAAATCATGCTTGTAGCTTGCCGTCCATTATGATATCAATGGACTTGTGAAGATGTGCCAAAGAGTGGCTCACCCATAGTGGAGTATGGGGGAGCAATCAACTAGTCTTCATCGAGCGAATGCAATCAAGAAAGGTGGTCCAACTTGAGGGAGTCAAGATCGTCATCATCTATCTCAAGTGGACTTCGTGCAACGCAAAGGTTTGCCCTTGATAGGTTTTATATTTTGCCGGTCTCATGGTGATAGTTTGGAGATCGGGTTATAGGATCGATAGTCGTACTATCAAGGGGGGCTCTCAAGTGAGTAGCTTGATCGTATCGTTCATCGAGAGCTCAAACCATTGTATCCTTGCATCATGTTTCTTGGTTTTTGTTTGATTCTCTTTGTGAGTCTTAGAGCTTATGGTCATCTTGATGACAAGCTTGAGTTCATCGAAAATGGAGTTTGCATGCGTCTTCTATGATGTTTTCGGTGTTGGAGGTTTTACCGGTCTTATCCGAGGAAGGGCTCTCACCATTTTCTTTTGGGCCTTTTCTCTTTTGCTTATTATTGGTATTTCTATCAAGATTGTGTTAGCCCTTGTCGCTAGCTTTCCAACAAACTTGGTTTCATCGAATTTGGAGTCCGTTTGCAGAAGTTGTGGTAGTTTTGGTGTTCTGAAAAGGCTGCAGCGGTACTACCGCGGGTAGGAGCGGAAGTAATATTTTACTGCCGCTCTTGGGAGCGGTACTACCGCTCTTGGGAGCGGTACTACCGCTTGGAGCAGTACTACTACGGCTACTTCCGTGGCAACTTCCGCTCGGGACCAAAAACTCGTCACAAGTCCAGCGGTGGTAGGCACGGATGTAATTTTTTAGTACCGCTCGCAAGCAGTAGTACTGCTACCCTTAGCAGTAGTACCGCTACCCCTAGCGGTAGTACCGTGAGGTCAAGCGGTACTACCGCTCCGACGGTTCTTCTGGCCTTTTTGCCTCCTCGCTGTTGTGTTTCGAAGGGGTACTACCGCCCTAGCGGTAGTACCGCTCCTTGGAGCGGTAGTACCGCTCTGTGCGGGCTGTGAGCATAACGGTTGGATTTTTCCCCACCTATAAAAGGGGGTCTTCTTCTCCATTCAACCTTATCCTTTGATCTTGTGTTCTTCCCCCATTTGTTGACTTTCTTTGAGCTTGCTAACTCTCAATCCCTCCATGGATTCTTGCTAGTTTTTGAAGGAAAAGAGAGAGGAGATCTAGATCCACATTTCCACCAATCACTTTCTCCTCTATGTGAGGGGAACTCCTTGGATCTAGATCTTGGAGTTCTTGGTGTTCTCCTTCTTGTTCTTCCTCTCCTTTTCTTCCCTAGCATTAGTTGCTTCGGTGGGATTTGAGAGAGAAGGACTTGGGCACTCCATGTGCCCTTGCCATTGCATTTGGTGCATCGGTTTGAGTTCTCCACGGTGATACGTGGAAGTTACAAGTTGAGAAGCTTATTACTCTTGGGTGCTTGGTGCCCTTGAGCTTGTTCCTCTTGGGTGCTTGGGCGCCCTAGACGGTTGGTGGTGTTCGGAGCTCAATCATTGTGGTGTAAAGCTCCGAGCAAGCGTCGGGGTCTCCAATTAGGTTGTGGAGATCGCCCCGAGCAATTTGACGGGTACCGGCGACTGCCCCCAAGGGTTGCCAAAGTGTACGGGTTCGGTGACCGCCCCCAAGGGTTGCCATTTGTACGGGTTCGGTGACCGTCCTCAAGGGTCCCTTAGTGGAATCACGGCATCTTGCATTGTGCGAGGGCATGAGGAGATTACGGTGGCCCTAGTGGCTTGTTGGGGAGCATTGTGCCTCCACACCGCTCCAAACGGAGATTAGCATCCGCAAGGTTGTGAACTTCGGGATACATCGTCGTCCCCGCGTGCCTCGGTTATCTCTTACCCGAGCCCTTTACTTATGCACTTTACTTTGTGATAGCCATATTGTTCTTTGTCATATATCTTGCTATCACATAGTTGCTTACCTTGCTTAGCATAAGTTGTTGGTGCATATAGGTGAGCCTAGTTGTTGTAGGTTTTGTGCTTGACAAATTAACCGTTAGGTTTATTCCGCATTTGTTCAAGCCTAAACCATAATTATTTTGAAGCGCCTATTCACCCCCCTCTAGGCGACATCGTCGATCTTTCAAGGAGGATGAGCCA
Source organism: Triticum aestivum (assembly GCF_018294505.1). Lineage (NCBI taxonomy): Eukaryota > Viridiplantae > Streptophyta > Magnoliopsida > Poales > Poaceae > Triticum > Triticum aestivum. The sequence goes on along the minus strand of NC_057807.1, from coordinate 46,457,899 downwards.
AAGGAGGAGGATGTGGTGTACGTTGATGATGCGGATCTCCAGGCGGACAGTAGGCTATCCTCTATTCCCTCCGCTTGAAGTCGGCTGCGGAGACTAGACATCATCGCCGATAGAAGATGGAGGCCCAACAAGCCACAGAGGAGGCACAGATGCTCTCCTACATGGATGAGGTCGAGCAGGAGGAGGATGAGCCGGAGCCCTCCTACCCGCCTGTCCAGCCGGCGCCCGGCATCGTCGTCGTGGACATCTCCGACGATGAAGATTAGCTAGGGTAGTATGTAGGATTCTTTTTCATGCTTTGTATGGATCTAAGGCCAACTCCAGCGCACGACCCCAAACGGACATCCGTTTTTGCCCGCATTCTGTCCGTTTGGGTAGGGTAATGGGGTTGTGTCCGGGCCTGTCATGGGATGTGGTGGTCGCACGCCCAGTGCGTGGACGCATCCTTTGGCCCCATTCTGTCCGCCACGATAAAAAATACCCATATATTCATATTTCAATGTTCAAAACAAGTTTGCACGTCCAAATATTAATTGTCTGAAAATAAAAATAGTTTTACAACCCAATCGAAATTGTCTCTAATAAAATAATTTTACAACCATATGAAATTGTCTTGAATGAACCAATACATCTATTGGTTGCCAATGTGAGTCCACCCATGCTCAACCAAGTCATTTTGAAGATCCAAATGAGTGTGCCAATCACACATTTCACGATGAAATTGAGCAAACTATTCAAACGTGGGCGGTTCTTGGTGCAGGGGCTCAACATTTTCACCTTGAAAATCAAATTCTTGGTCGAAGATGCTGTCATCACGCTCGTCCTGGACGATCATGTTGTGCATGATAACACAAGCAGTCATCACCTCCCAAAGCTTCCCTTCATCCCATGTTAGCGCAGGGTTTTGAACGATACCCCATCGGGATTGAAGCACACCAAATGCACGTTCCATATCCTTTCTAGCACTCTCTTGCATTTGGGCAAATCTCTTTCTCTTCTCACCTTGGGGGTTCGAGATTGTCTTCACAAAAGTTGACCACTGAGGATATATACCATCAACTAGATAGTATCCCTTGTTGTACTGGTGGCCATTGATCTCAAAGTTGACAGGTGGGGAGTGGCCTTCTGTAAGCCTTGCGAAGACTGGAGAACGCTGCAGCACATTGATATCATTGTGAGAACCTGCCATGCCGAAAAAACAATGCCATATCCAAAGATCCTGCGAAGCCACTGCTTCTAATATGACAGTGCACACTTTAACATGCCCCTTGTACTGGCCCTGCCAAGCAAATGGACAGTTCTTCCACTCTCAGTGCATACAATCTATGCTGGCAAGTGTGCCTGAAAAGCCTCTAGCTGTGTTGGTCGCCAACAATCTCTCTGTATCAGCGGCGTTTGGCTGCCTCAAGTACTCAGGTCCAAACACCGCCACCACGGCCTTGCAGAAACTATACAGTGACAACAGACATGTGGACTCACTCATACACACATACTCATCCATCAGATCGTCTGGAATTCCATATGCAAGCATGCGAATGGTCGTGGTGCATTTCTAGTAAGAGGAGAATCCAAGCTTGGCAAGGGCATCCATCTTGCACTCGAAGTATGGGTCATGAGCAACCACTCCCTCTCGGATATGATTGAACACATGCCTTGCCATACGAAAACGGTGACGGAATTTATCTGGCTTGAAGAGCGGGGTGTTCGCAAAGTAACAGGCATAGAGCAGGGCGTGGCCTCTCCGTCGTTCAATGTGGTCGTGAACGACCAGTGCAACCACCACAAGATCTTCATTATCCGAGGACGAATCGTTCGATGAATAAATGAAGTGGTGGTAGAAAAATTCATCTCCACTATCCATACCTTTGTGGCAAAGTGTCAAACACCTTGCGGTCGTGGTGGCAAAGAGGTCGCGATGATCACCTCGATGCAACAGGGGTGGTTGGCGGCCGGCTACTGGCCGCTCTGGAGCACTCGTCGGGAGCTGCCGTGGCCGCCGTGGTCCATAAACGTTGCCCGCGGTCGTATCCCTTCTGCCACCGGCTACGACGGCGACGGCCAAATCTCCTTCAAGCGACGGCCATAACTCCTATGAAAGCACGCGCGTGGTGGCGCCGTGGCGGCCATGTCGAGACGTGCTATGGTATGGACGGCCGGGGGTGAGCAGTGAGGAGGCGGACAGAGAATAGTGCCGGCGCCGGCGGCGGGGGAGAGCGGGTGGAGGCGTTGGAAACGAAAGAACTGCTAGTGACCCCGACAGGCAGGCCAGGAGGACAAGGGTGTGCGTCGAGGCCGTCCACACGATGTCCGTTTTACCCCAAACTCGGCACAAGTTTGGGCCGGAAATTGGTCAAAAACGGACGAAATTCGAACATTTGTCCGTTTGGGGCCGCATGTTGGGCCACGCTGTTCGTCTGTTCTATCCCAAACGAATGCACCCGGATAAGATGGGGTCGCGCGGTGGAGTTGGTCTAAGGATTGAAATATGACAGACTCAAATGCAGACTTAATTTGAGGCGTGACCGCGAGCGTTTGTGCGGATATGCAAAGTCCGGTTGTAGATGCTCTAACAGTGTTCTTGTTTAACCTTTCCTCAATCCCTCATCCCTACTCGTTGCTGCTTCTATTTTCCCATCCCCAACAAAGGTTCAGAATCGAAACGCAAGACGGCACTCCGGTTGTTGACCCCGCCGCCCGAGCTTGCTGCTGCACAACCATCGCCGCCGCCGCCGCCGCCGCCGCCGGGTCTCCCTTGTCCTGCTCACAGCTGCTCACGCCCCTCAGGTATCTCACCGTGGATCTCACTTATCTTCTGTTGATCCAATCCCCTTCCGTTTAGATCCTCGGAGAGTGAATTCCAAGAGTTCATAGCAGAGCAGTCCCACTGAACCGCCTCGTCATTAGGCAGGCCTTCAATCCTACCATGTGTTTATCAGTCACATTTCTTCTTCTTCTTATCCATATCTTATCAAATACTCCTTCCATTTCTAAATATAAGTGAGATATCAATACGGACTACAAACGGATGTATATATACATATTTTAGAGTGTAGATTTACTCATTTTGCTTCGTATGTAGATTTACTCATTTTGCTCCGTATGTAGTCCATATTTTAGAGAGTTCATAGCAGAGCAGTCCCACTGAACCCTCTTTCTTCTGCCTGGTGATTAGGCCGGCCTTCAATCCTACCACGTGTTTCATCAGCCACTTTTTTTTTTCTTCTTCTTATCCATATCTTATCAAATACTCCCTCCATTTCTAAATATAAGCCCTTTTAGAGTTTTCAATACGGACTACATACGGATGTATATAGACATATTTTAGAGTGTAGATAGACTCATGTTGCTCCATATGTAGTCCATATTTGGAATCTCTAAAAGGTCTTATATACGGAGGGAGCATATATCACACTGCTCATTAAGCAATTGGCTGCAGCTCAAGCATTGCCCTGTTTAGCTTTTCTTTCTTTTGGAAGGAGGGAGCTTTGTACATCACAAAGTTATCTTCTTGCAATCTCTCTCTTAGCAGTAATATCCAACACACGCAACCTGATGATTAGCCCCTCTCTTCATATGTTAGATTTTCACATCGACAGTTGAGGCATTGTTTGCACCTGTATTGTTGAGGCCTTGTATGTACATCAGTGGATGCTGTTTAGCTGTTTGGGCTATATTCTGTTGCATCTACACAGTGACTTCTACAATATCATTTTTATCCTACTACTCAAACTAGATTTTTCCTTGTCTCATGTTTTCCCCTCTTATCTGTTATCTCTGGTCAGAGACAATTCAAATGGAAACCAATGGGTTATCTATCAAGAGTCAGGAAATCGGGTCAAAAAGAAAGTGGGAGACTAACGCAGACCTCAGCCGCCGCTTTTGCACTAGCCAAAATGAAAGTCCATGGGAAGGCGGTGCAGCGAAGCACATCACATGCCATTCCTCTGAGTACCAAGGCCAGTCTTCGCAAGAGTGTCCTCCATGGAATTATGGTTCGCTCACTACCTCGCCAGGGAGGCAAAAAGATTTCCGTTTTTGCAGTAACCAACATAAAAGTCCATGGGAAGGCGGCACAACAGAGCACATCGCATGGCATTCCTCTTGGTACCAAGGCCACTCTTCACAAGAGTGGCCTACACGGAATGGTGCTTCGCTCACCCCCTCGCTAGGGAGGCAAAATGATTTCCGCCTTTGCAGTAACCAACATACAAGTCCATGGGAAGGCGGCACAACAGAGCACATCGCATGCCATCCCTCTTGGTACCAAGGCCACTCTTCACAAGAGTGGCCTACACGGAATGGTGGTTCACTCACCCCCTCACCAGAGAGGAATGATTTCCATGTTTCAGGAGGTCAATTCTTTCTGACATTCAACCCATACGAACAAGATGTAGAAAGTAGGTACCTTCAGGACAAAAAGAACGGGGTAATCACTTGTTTGGTCTGTGGCAAGGAAGGACATTACAGTAGTAAGTGCCGTTTCAAGGATCAAGAGCACAGAATCATTTGCACAGTCTGTGGCAAAAATGGCCACTGTAGCATGTGGTGTTGCCAGCAGAACAAGTCGGAGAATCGAGCTTGCACCCGCTGTGGAGAGATAGGGCATAGTATCAGTACACATGGTCTCAGTTGCTCAAGCTGCGACGAGCATCATGACGATGGAGAGTGCCGATTGAGCGAAGTTAAATGCTTTATTTGTGAATGTCAGGATCATTATCTTGCTCAGTGCCCCTTGAATTCAGTATTGACTGAGGCAGTTAAGGGTCAGAGAGACAACTTCCAAGCTGCTCTGCGGCTTGCACTATCAAAACAAGGCAACCCATCATCTACACCTGCCAAGTGTTCCGCAAAATCAGAAGGAAAAATACTGACCGCCAACAACTCTAGTCCAATTTGCTTTACAAGCCGTGAAGAAGGTCACTATGCCCGTATGTGTCCGCAGAAGTTCAGAGCTATATCTGGCAACATGTCAAAAGAAGTAGAAGAGAGCAGCACTATAGTTACATCCTCCAACATGTCCAAAGTATTAGAAGAACAGGACCCTGATATTGCTAAACAGTCATCAGAAATGAAGCCGGCATCGGTTGTCCATTGTGTAAGGTGTGGTCAGGAAGGGCACAGGGCCAAGAGCTGTCCAACACGGGTGTTTACATGCTACAAATGCAATGAAGAAGGCCACGCATCCAGGGATTGCCCTCAGAACCAATCATCAGAAATGAAGCCTAAATCGAATGTCCACTGTGTAACGTGTGGTGAGGATGGGCACAGGGCCAAGAGCTGTCCAACACGGGTGTTTATATGCTACAAATGCAATGAAGAAGGCCACATATCCAGGAAGTGCCCTCAGAACCAATCATCAGAAATGAAGCCTAAATCGAATGTCCACTGTGTAAGGTGTGGTGAGGAAGGGCACAGGGTCAAGAGCTGTCCAACATGGGTGTTTACATGCTATAAATGCAATGAAGAAGGCCACACATCCCAGAATTGCCCTCAGAACCAATCAGCAGAAAGGAAGCCTAAATCGAATGTCCACTGTGTTAGTTGTGGTCAGGAAGGGCACATGGCCAAGAGCTGTCCAACACGAGTGTTTACATGCTTCAAATGCAATGAAGAAGGCCACATAGCCAAGAATTGCCCTCAGAAGCGTTAAGACCGCCACACCGAGAGCTGTCGGTAAAGCAAACAGTGCCACACACTATACATGTCGTTACATATTCAATCACGCCGAGAAGCAGCTGGTGAAGAGATTTTGACACTGAGATACAACCAAGGAAGCTCGCAAAGTTACTCACTGAGCTGAGCCAGACCTCCACCTTTGACCAAGAAGTTGTTGCAGAGTTACTCACGCCGAGAAGCAGCTGGTGAAGAGCTTTTTCTTGTGATATTCTAGCTGTTGAAAGTTTTCAAGGATCTGTCTATTTATGATATGTGTTTTAGAATGTCCTTTTCTATGAAGTTGGTGGTGCCAATTGAAGATCTGATGAAAAGACATTCCCAAGACTGCGTTCACAACTGCCGGACTGTGCAAGTTACTGGCATGTTCCTTGGTTTAATAAATGCTTATCCATACTAAATGAACTGGATGAAGTGTAAGGAATACATCTGGGTAAGTTGCGGCAATATTCTGTAATATCTGAAGAATGCATAGAACATCTGAGTTAGTACTGGAAAGTTTCGTAAACACCATGAGTTGGTACTGGAAAAGTTGTGGAACCATTTAAATGCTGAGTTCATCAAGTGCGAAGTCTGAATGATGGTAAGTTGGCTTCTTAGGACAAGATATGTCTGCAGAAGGAGTTGCATTGATACTTGGGAATGCCAAGATTTACCTGTTTTTTTTTTTTTTGAAAGACGTGTTGGTGATTTCGAAATAGTTGTAACCCTGGGGCTCTTCTGATAGAGGACCTAGTTACGTTTTTTGGCAGGAGCACACATAACAAACTTAGGCAGATGAAGTCTTAACACCAGTGCTGGCAGACTAAATGTTTACTAGTTCTGCATTAACTAATGACCTTCATTTGCTGGAATTACATTCTTTCAAATGAATACTCTGCATAAGTGTTATTGGTATTAAAATACATACTGCTCTTGTCTTCTGAAAGATCCGAAAGAAGCTCTCCATTTAACCTTTACATAACCATGCATTTTGAATAATGACTTGGCTAAGAGGAAAAGTTACCCACTGATGCTCAGTACATGGATGCTCGATTGCTGGAACATATATAATGTTGATTCCTAGTTATATTGCGGTTAATTTGTCGAGCTGCACTTTACGGCCCTTGATCTGAAGTGACTACATAATGATATAATCATAGAACTCCAATCTAACTGAAAACATGGAAATCCTACATTGTGCTTGTATATATGAGTTATCCATAGTTTCATTGCCTGTTTTAGTCAAAGAAGTTTGAATATTGGTCTGAGAAATGTAGAAGTAGAGTACAGCCTGTTAGTTAGCAGCTTTTGCTCATAAACCGCCAGATTTTGACAGCTTGTAAATTGTGGCTGTTACCTTGTAATCTACTAATTTAGGTATAGAATGTTTCCAAAGGATGGAGTGTGTTTGAACAAGCTGAACCAACATTTGAACACATTGCCTGGGCAAACTAGGTGTGTCGACTACTTTGAAATGTTCGACACTGATCCGGATCTATGGATTGCGGCAGCGGTGATGTAGTTTGCGGGAGCAGCATCATGCTGGCTTTCCTCTGTTCAACATAAGTTCGTTAGAGCATCATGGGAGGATTTCTGTCCTCCTGTGCTTCATCGCTTTGGGCGAAATCAACATCGCCTTCAGTAGACTGGATCTGTCGAAGAATACATTGGACAGTTTTCTGAACTTATGGACCAGTTGCCAGCCAATGATCCTGATCCTGATATGCTTCATTGTATGACTAGATTTTTAAATGGTTTAAAATACAATGTTCGTGTGATTGTTGTTGTTCAAAGGCCGGCCGATTCAGATGCTGCGTATCCTATTGCTGTTGTGCAAGAGGAGATGGAGGAGTTTGATGCTGACTTTTATTCGCCCAATCGTCGGTCCAGTGTTACTTCTTCATCTTATTGTCAGAGCAAGAAAGCCAGCACTCGAATTCCTGGATAGCCAAAGAGAAATGACAATTTCAAGAGCAGCCCTGTTGGAGATGACAAGCTGGCAACATTGAAGGCTTACCGAAGAGCAAAGGGATTTGCTTCATCTGTGGCGAAGTGCAGTACTACTGTTCAGTTGCATATTGTCCAAGAAATACTTGAATTCTATTCAGTTGACAATGCTGATTGTGAGGGCAGCAATATTGAACTTAGGTTTTGTCAGCAGAGGCGCAAACAACAAATGGTGCCATTCGCGTAGATTGTCAGATAGCTGAGCATATAGTGGACTCTGGCAGTTCTCATTCCTTGGTCAGTGCTCGCTTGGCAACAGAACTAGTAGGACAAGAGCCACTACCTAAGATGCAAAAGGTCCGTATAGCTGGTGGTGGGCATCTACTTTCATATTCCTCGCTGTAAATGGACTGCGCTCAAATGGTCATGAATTCCAGTATGATTTTAAGGCGTTGCCTCTGCAATACTACGATGGTATTATTGTTGGAAATATGCCGTAGGGGAAACAATATAGTCATTACTATATTTCCATGTTGATGGATCTATTTTGTACGCATTTTTGGAGCTCATTTGTCACATATTATCTTTGTATGTCATGTCCTACTGAGCCAATTACATGTCCATTATGCATGCTTCTCCGTTTATACACTTTTCATTGTGAGCATTACATAATTTGTGGTTTTTATAGTTTTCTTTGTTTATTGTGTCTATAGGTGAGAAATCATGGACAAAGCACGATGAAAAGGTCTAGATTGAGATTAGAAAAGGAGGACCTTCAGGTGCCAGACTTGCACATTTTGGAGTGTCAAGTATGACATTTTGCAAAGTGCTCAATTTGAATATCCAACACTACAGGTGCATCGGCATCGTTCATACAAATCTAATAAATCCACAAACGTCAAAATTTGAGTTCGTATGAAGAAATGCCGGCAGATTCGCCAAAGGAGTCCAAAGCAGAAGACAATCTTCGCGAGCGGGAAGTTGACAGCTTCAGTCCACACGAACCAACACGCAGAAGAAGCATTGTATCAGGGCACCACCAGTTTGAAAACATCACCTCTCTTGCCGGCGATCGAGAGAGAGGAAAATCTGGCATGGACCTGACCACTGACGAATATCTGCAGTAGCAGCACCGCCGGCGCAATGCTCCTGTAAAAGCTCCAAGACTCCATAGGGATGCCGGAGCGTGCATCACCGCGGCGGCGAAGCTAGAGTAGAAAACAAACCACAAGGCAGCGGTCGCCGCCATGCCTGCCTCGGTTGGAAAACCTGTTTCCAGATCCACCGACGACTTTCGCACCCAAGCCACAGGGAAGAGATCCGGAGCACCTTTATTCAGCGCCACCGCCACAACCGTCGAAACCAAAACAACAGACCACATAAAACCTAGCCCTAACCTATCCACACGCCATGAATAAGATGAGAAGGTTCCCCCATCGTCCCGCTGCCGGAGCGGCTGACAGAGAGCGATGGCACATGAGTCGCCTCCCCTTCACGACAAACAAAGAGAAGGGGAAGGAAGACGGTTCCCATGTCGAATCTTAGCCCATCAAATATCTTTGATTGCAAGCTTGTGCTATGTGGGACGATGTTTCAGCCAATATTTCTTCACCGATTTTATAGATCTTGCTTCAAGCTGTGAGTGACTAGTGTGATTTTTAAAGCCTGGTACCACAAAGTGTTTAAAGGTGACCCTTTTATTTACCGTTGGTTCGAATTCAAATGCAATTTTTACTCCGACAGGCTGCATACAATTAAAGAAAGTAGAAGACTAGTATGATTTTATTTTAATTTTTTAGTAATCGTTCTACATCCAATTGTTTTTTGCATTATAATTGTCTTTACATTAAATTCATTTAAAATAGTAAAGAAGTTTTTACTTTTTTATTCTTTTGTGATGCTAGATGCTCACGTGCGTGAAGTCCATGCCAAATTTCATGGAGTTTGGACATTTTAGTAGCTCTCAGCAAAAAAGATAAATTTTGGAGCCGTAAGAAAGTGTACTGTTTTGACCGAATTTTTCTTTTTTGCCTGAGCTCCTCAGATGTCCAAACAAATTGAAATTTGGCATGGACATCACGTATTGGAACATCTTCCATCTAAAAAGTTTCAGAATTTTTTAATTTGTTTATTTTTTTTTAATTTACTGTTCGCCTGGTGCAGATGAGCCTTGACACCGAATTGAATATCCGTATTGAAGCCCAATTCAGGCTCATAATCCGAACCAACCCAGGGTTTACCTTAGGGCATCTCCAATGCTAGACTCTTTTTTTTTTAGGATAATGCTAGACTCTTAGGATACGCGCTAATGGATTAAAAAATAAATATTGTCAACCAAAAAATATTGTAGCGCTTTGTCGCCCAACGCTGAGCGCTAATTAGGCGCCAACTAGCGGGAAAACCGGTCGTAGAATCTGTCGCTACACAACACGGCTTAAACTCGTACAAAGGCAAAAAAAAAAAAAAACGCGTACAAAGGAAAGAAAGGGCTAAGCGCCCGATACCTGTTTTTGCGTCGATGACGGGCTAACTACCAATCGGGTGGGATTCTGATCCTAGCGCCCATGCTAAGCACCAGGCGTTGGACATGCCCTTACTATTTCTTAAAAGAAGAAAACAGATTTGCTATTTCACATTAGATGTGAAATACTATCTCACATCTAAGTTTTTCACCCTTGAATTTGTTTTGTCTGGCCTGCAAAAAAAGAAAGAATTTCTTTTGTCTTTTTGTTTTGGGTGAAGAATTTGTTTTGTCTGATCTCATGATTTTGTTCGTGTCCGGGGGTGCGCTGTTGCAGCCTCCTACGTTGTAGCGTGCCATAACGTGCTGGCTCATGTGTGTGCCGGCGTGTTTGTTCTTTTTAGGGCATGTCCAACACTGGACGCTTATACAGGGGACGAGACTTGCCTGCTCCTCACGTGTGTGTCCATCCGTGCTTCTGCATATGTGGCATGATTTAATTAGAATAAAATAAGGCCCGGCCCCACCCCTTAAAATCAAGGGGGAGATGATTAGATTAGAAAAAAAAAGAAAAAAAAATAATCATAGGATGAAGTGGGAGTATGGATGGGAGCATGGGGAGGGAGCAGGCAAGCCGGATCCCTTATACAGACGCCAGGATCATTATCCCATCAAGTTTCCGGTTGATTAGCGGTTGGACCGTCAAATCCCAGTGTCAAGTGCGGCATCGACGCAAAGGCTGGCATCCGATGCTTGGCCCTTTTCTTGGCTAAACCAAGCGCCCCTGATTGCGTAATTAGGCTATGGAGTCAGCGCCCTGCACTCGGAGCTAGGGCGCTTAGGAATTTTCTATTTTATGGTATTTATTTATTTTCCTTCATAAGCGTCTCGTTAAGAGTCCAGCATTGGACATGCCCTTAGTCTCTTGCTTAACTTTCTTGATTTACTGCAATCGCATAGATAGAAATTCTTTTTCTTTTCAGTTGTAGGTGGGATCCGGTCATTTTTGTTCCAGTTACGTCCATCCTCTACTCATAACTAGGCTTGATTTTTTTGTTCCAGATCCAAGTCCGTCCTCGACTTGCAACTGGTGTCTGATCTTTTTTTGTCCCAGTTGCAAGTCTACTCTCGATTCGCAACTGGAGTCTGATCTATTTTATCATAGTTGCAAGTTCGCCCTCAACTCGTAACTAGTATCTGACGTTTTTTGTTCTAGTTACAAGTCCACCGTTGACTTGTAACTGAGGCCGATTTTTTTCTTCTAGTTACAAGTCCTCCCTCGACTCGCAATTGGGGTTCAACTTTTTTTTGTCCCAGTTGCAATCCCACCCACGAGTCGTAACTAGGACCTCACATTTTTTTGTCCTAGTTGCAAGTCCACCCTCAACTTGCAACCGGGAGTTCAACATTTTTTTTATCCCAGTTGCAAGTCCACCTTCGAGTCGCAACTAGGGCCCAGCATTTTCTCTCGGTTGTAATTACACTCTCGGCTCGCAATTGGGCCCTGATATTTTTTGTCCTAATTGCAAGTCCACACTTGACTCATAACTAGGGTCGGACCTTTTGTGTCCAAGTTGGAAGTCGACCATCGATTCATAACTAGGGGCCAACTTTTTTTGTCCTAGTTGCACGTCCACCTCGACTCGCAACTAGGGCTCAATCTACTTTTATCCAAGTTGTAAGTCCACCATCGACTTGCAACTAGGGCTCAACCTTTTTTAACCGAGTTGCAAGTCCACCCTCGACTCGCATCTGAGGCTCAACCTTGTTTATCCGAGTTGCAAGTCCACCCTCGATTCGTAACCGGGGTCCAACCTTGTTTGTTCGAGTTGCATAACCATCCTTGACTCGCAACTAGGGCCCAACCTTTTTCCCGAGTTGGAAGTCCACCCTCGACTCGCAACTGGGGCCCAACCTTGTTTGTTCGAGTTGCATGTCCACCCTCGACTCGCATCTAGGTCCCAACCTTTTTCCCGAGTTGGAAGTCCACCGTCGACTCGCAACCGGGGCCCGAGTTTTTTAGTCCTATTGCAAGTCCACCCTAGATTCCCAACTGGGGCCGACCTTTTTTGTCCCAGTTGCAAGTCCACCGTCGACTCGCAACTGGGGCTCCACCTTTTCTTGTCCCAGTTGCAATTCCACCATCGACTCGCAACTGGGGCCCAACCTTTTTTGTCCCAGTTGCAAGTCCAAACTCGACTCAACTGAGGCCTGACCTTTTTTTAGTCTCGATTGCATGTTCACCCTCGACTCACCACTGGGGGTCCGACCTTCTTTTGTCCCGGTTGTAAGTCTACCCTTGACAGCAAACAAACTATAGATGAGCCGGGCCAAGTAGATAGGATTTTTTTTGTTTTCTTCATGTTTTTCTTATTTTACTCATTTTTCTTCATTGGGTTTCCTCTTCTTTCAATTTTTCTATTTTTCAAAAATTGATCTCATGTTTTTCCTTTTTTCTGATTCTTTTTTATATACTCAGAAGTTCATATTCCAAAATTCGTTAATTTATTCATTTTTCTAAATTGTTCGTGTTTATCAAATATTTTTTTGAAATGTGTTCATTTTTTCAAAAATTGTTTGCGAGTTATAAAAGTGTTCATGTTTTTTCGAAACAACTACGGGCCCAGATGCAGGTCCACCCTCAACTCGTAACTAGACCCGTAGTTTATTTCATCTCAGTTGCAAGCCCATCCTTGACTTGCAACCGGGCCTATGTTTTGTGTTTTATCCCAGTTGCAAGTTCACATTGACTCGCAACTGGGCCCCTAGTAGTTTCATATTAATTGCAAGTCGATCTTTGACTCATAACCGGACTCATAGTTTCATAGTTTTCTCTTTTTTTTGGTTTTTCCTGTTGACTTTTCATTCTTTTTTCTACTTTAATTACCTTTTTTCTGTTTTAAAATTTCTGAACCTTTTTTTTTCAAAATTATGAATATTTTTCAAATCATGAATATTTTAGAAATTTATGAACATATTTTCTGAATCTGCGAGCAAATTTGAAATCATGAATATTTTTTCTAATCCATGAACATTTTCTGAATGCACAATCAATTGTTTAGTACGTGTTTTAAAACAATTCGGTTTAATTAAAGATATCTTCATTGTGTATAATTTAAAAAGTTCATCACATATAAAAAAATTCACTGTATATTGCAAAAAAAATTAGTGCGTAGTCAGAAATGATCTTCATATAATAAAACATTGTTCACCGTATAAAATAGTTTTGGTATTCGTTAATATTTTTTATAATTTGAAAAAAATATGCAAATTTGTGAACATGTTTTTGGATATATGTTATGATCAAACTTTGTTCCTTACTGAAATCAATTATAAAATAAGAGTGAAAACGCAAAAATCAGAAGGCGAAAAAATGTTGGTAACCTAGAAGCTAGCGATAAGAGACGTGCTTGTAAATGTATAACAAACAGACGCAAAAGCTAACAAATCGATGTTAGCACTAGTGATCAGTTTTTTTTTCCAGAAAAAGCTAGCGATTAGATTTTTTGACGGGTAGCTAGCGACCAGATTTACGTATGGGCTGGCCACCAAGGCGGACGCAGGCCGAGCTGGTTTTAGTCTTGTATTTTGGGCTTTGACAAATTAAAATCAAACAAACAGAACAAACAACGAAAAAATGACTTAGATGTATCTCACATCTAGATGTGATATAGAGATGACCTTCCCTCTGGTTAGGGTTTACCTTCCCTCGGCGTCGATTTTTCGCCGTTGTTGAGATCGAGCTTGTTCCTTCCCAACGATCGGGGGGAGGGGATCATCCAGGGCTGCTCTACCCCGTCCTGGTCTTCCCTTCTCACGGGCGGCTAGGGTTAGGGTTCTGACGTTTGTGCAATACCTGGTGAGATAGATCGGGCAAGGGAATCTGAAGATGGAGGCGGGAGCTACAGGAGGTCCAGCTGATGCTGGCGCTTCCTCATCCGCTACGGAGATCGAGAAGTTGATGGAGGAGTTGGGTCTCCAGGAAGATGACATGGACGATGTCGTGGTAGATGAGGATGCAGTTCCTCAACACGCGACCAGGTGGATGGCTGTTGCAAGGGTTCATATCGATAAACCCTACAATCAGGTGTAGTTTTTAAGGAATATGAGGTCTGCGTGGGATCTGGCTCAACAGGTGAATTTCAAGCCACTTGAATCAAATCTGTACACAATGCAATTTCAGTGACTGGGCGACTAGGGGAGGGTGATGCATGACGGTCCCTGGAACTTTAGGGGCAACATAGTGGTCATAACTCCCTATGATGGTGTAACCCAACCCTCCAAGGTGAAGCTTGACACGCTGGATATATGGATCCAGATACATGACGTCCCAACTTTGTATGCACATCTGGTGCCCTCGCTAGCGGCTAAGGTGGGTGAAGTTTTGTTTACTAAAACTGCTTCTCAAGATTTCATGGGAAATTTTTACCGCGTTTTGGTTCGTATCAACGTCTATAAGCCTTTGAAGAATGTTGTGTCACTAGTACGAGACAACAAGAGGCAAATATACAGGGTGAAATATGAGCGGCTGCCGGATTGGTGCGCAGTATGTGGCCACCTAGGTCATGTTTTCAAAGAACATGGGGATGGTGTGCACCCCAAGTCAGCGCTAGTCTTTAAGGATCTCCGAGCCTCCTGGACAATGCGAGCAGGCCGGGGACTTGGAGGAGCCAGAGGGCACCGGGGAGGACGGAGAGGAGGAAAGTCAGGAGGAAACATGAATGCTGGCAAGGAGGATCTCGGGGATACAGGGTTTGGTTCACATAAAGATGAAGATGTTGACATGATTCAGGGAGATTAAATCAGAAAGAGGTCGGAGGCTGATCTTCGGTCTAACTCAAACAGGGCACCAGTCCTGCTCAGTGCGGCACCACAACAATATGATCTTGCTATTGTTCCAGTTGGCACGAGTGTTGCTAGTCCACCCCCTCAGAGAGAGCCGAAGAGGACCAGAAAAGAAGAAGGGGAAATAAACAACCCTGGCACCGTTGTGAAGAATTTGGCGGGCTCCTTCGAGGGGCACCGCCGAGCCCAGTGAGTACATTATGTTGGAACTGTCGCGGAGTGGGCAACGCCGCAACAGTTCAAGAGCTTCGCGAGTTCGCGAGGAAGTTTGCCCCTACCCTCTTGTGCATTGTTGAACACAAATAAAAGGAGCTAGGGTAGAAAATTTAGCAAGTTCTTCGGGATATGATTGTTCTTATGCAGTGGATAGTCAAGGTAGAAGTGGAGGAATAGGACTTTTTTGGAACAATGAAATAAAGATTGATATTTCGGGTTATTCGTGTTATCATCTTGATGTTTCTGTTAAAGAAGAAGGGCACAATTTATGGAGGCTGACATGCTGAAAGGGCTAGTTATCGACTAGAGGGGGGTGAATAGGCGATTTTTATGAAAGTCTTCAAAACATGGGAGTTTCAAAGACAAACAATAGAAATGACACTATTCATATGCAGCGGAAGGTAGACTACACTAAGCAAGCCATAGTCAAGTATTCAATGAAGTGAAAGCACAAAGACTATTAGCAGCTAGGTAGTATGGATCAGGATGGAAGATAGTATGAAGCCAATTAGAACAAGTAGTCACACAGTGAAGTCAAACAGATAATGCAAGCAGGCAATGACTTCACGAAGACAAACTATAAGTAAAGAGAAGTGAGAGATAGAACCAGTAGCTTCGGGAGGACAGAGATTTGTTTGACCAGTTCCAGTTGTTGTGACAACTGTACGTCTGGTTAGGGAGGCTGAGATTCAACTTAGAAGACCATGTCTTCACCTTATTCCCCTTGAGCTAAGGACACCTAGTCCCCGCCCAATCACTCTGGTAAGTCTTCAAGGTAGACTTCCAAACCTTCACAGACTTTGTTCACCGACAATCCACAATGACTCTTGGATGCTCAGAACGTGATGCCTAACCGGCTGGAGGATTCACAGTCCTCAAGTGTAACTGTCTTCAGATCACATGGACAGAAAGACTTCAGTGATGCCAAACACTCTTTGGGCTCTGGGTGGTTTGGGCTTTGTCCTTGCAATGATTCTATCTTAGAAGCTTCGGAGGTGGGTTGCTCTCAAACAACAAAAGGCGTGTACTAACTCTAAGCAACCACCAATTTATGGTGTAGGGGGCGGGCTATTTATAGCCACTGGGCAACCCGACCTGATTTGTCCGAAATGACCCTGGGTCACTAAGGAACTGACACGTGTCAAAACGATCAGATTTCAAACACACGCGGCAGCTTGACTTGAGCTACAAGTAAAGCTGACTCATCCGACTCTGGATAAGATTTGCTCTCATTGTCTTTGCTCGAAGACATAGGATTTGGTTGAGCATCACTTCAGTCACTCTGACTTTGTTCACTTGGACCCCACTTAACAGTACGATGGTTCCTATGACTCAACAAAGAAGAAAAGGAGACAACGAAACAACTAAGTCTCACGCTCCATAGTCTTCATGCGATGTCTTCTCATGTCATAGTCTTCAACGTGAATAGCTTCACAGACCACCATTGTCTTCAATGTCTTCACACATTTTTAGGGGTCATCTCCGGTAGGTAAACCGAATCAATGAGGGACTACTACCTATGTTATCCTGCAATTCTCACAAACACATTAGTCCCTCAACCAGGTTTGTCGTCAATACTCCAAAACCAACTAGGGGTGGCACTAGGTGCACTTACAATCTCCCCCTTTTTGGTGATTGATGACAAACTGGTTGAAGTTTTCAACGGGGATAAAAGTATGTGAAATTGTAAAGGATTAAGATATTGTCTTCATAGGTGGCAAAAAGGCTCCCCCTGAAGATGTGCATATAAATGTTTTGCGTTGGAATGCAAATGCACATGGCAGGTTGTATTTGTGGAGATCCTCTTCACCATATGAAGACAATACATCATGCATGGACAGATATACAGGAATAATGACATGCATAATGAAAAATGAACGTCTGCAGAATGACTTCATGCGGGATTTATCATCGCACATGCGGAATTTATCGTCGCATCACAGAATAGTAGAAAAAGTAGCAGATGACCATCAAGTTTAAGTGTTACAACTCAAAGAACCAATTGTATCAAAAGCGAGAGTTGTAAACACTAGGAAAAAGTATAGCAACCACCCATATGGACCCGCTTGAAGACTATCAACATATGCTTCTCCCCCTTTTGTCAGTAAGGACCAAAAAGGTTTGAAGACATAGTCTCTACTCGTTCCCATGAGGAGTAGGTGAGGCAGCAGGGTCGTTGTTGACGTTTGGTGGTGCAGACGAACTTGGTGCAGTGTCGATATGCGCCGAAGTTGGAGGTGGTGAAGTAGCATCATCAGCGTCATCAAGGACTCTGGCATTAACAGTTGCCGCGGAGGAGGAGTACTCTGAATCTTCAAGAGACGGGGTTCGATGCAAGACAACATTCCGGGGAGGAGGCGTGTCGAACTTGAATCTCTCTATGAAGCCATCGTCTTGAAGATCAGCTTCAGCACTGAGCAATGTCAAACTCTTCCAAGACCTCCGACAGGTTTCATGAGTGACAAAGGCATTCTTGGTGGCAAGGTTGCAAATGCGATTGATATCCACCAAAAGGCTTTGCATTTGACGCTTTAGCCAGTAGTGATGCTTGTCGTGTTTCTGATGCAAGGCCACGAGAAGCTCTCGGTCATTAAGCACACGAGATCGCTTCCGAGGCCTTGGAGCAATGGTGCTTTCTATGGCTTCAGTGCGTGCACAACGAGTATTGCCGGCCAGCGGATAAACACGAGAAGCATCCTGAACACCTTCAACATGCTGAGAGAAACTCTGACGATCGACATTGTGAAGATAATTGCTTCCTTGGCAGGCTCTGGGTAAATGGCTTCTATGGACATATCAACCTCTGGTAGAAATATGAGATGGTTGCGTGCAGAGGGCTGATAGTCAACAACAGAGTGAAGCTTGATCAGTCGCATAACCCATGGAGCATAGAATTTCAGACCAAAAATGTCTGAGCCAGATGCAGCAAATTGGCGAATGAAGAAATTCTGAGCATTTAAGCTGATGCCATCGAGAATGTAGAAGACCAATGTCTTCATTGCGCCTTCGAGCTTTGCTGGGGAAGAATGTCCTTTGATGGGCCATAGAGTTTGCCTGATAATGTGATAGATGGTGCGGGGTAGATACTCTAGGTCTACAACAAAGAATTCCTTGGGATATTCAGCATCCTGTGGCAGTGGCTTCATCATACTCAGCATTTGGCTCATACTGGGCTCTGGCTTCTGAAAGATGCTTTCCAACGCATTGCGGTGATGCTGACAACCAGGTTCAATGAGTTCACCTGGAGTGTACAGGCCAGTAAGCTCAATGAGATCAAGAGCTTTGGCTTCATGATGGACATTGCATGTCATCCACTCAAGGACCCATGTCTTCGGATCCCTGTTGTAGCCGCGAATGTGGAGAGTTGCATAGAATTGCAGTAGAAGCTCTTCATTCCAATTCTCCTTATCTGTCACAAACTGGAGAAGGCCTACATCTCGAAAACAGTCAAGGGCTTCTTCTAAGCAGGGTAGGCCAGCAATGGCTTCGGAATCCAGACGCATATGAGGAAATATGCGCCCTTGATTGTATATAACACAAGAGTAATAGCTGAGCTGCTGATAACTCCAGAACCGATCAGATGATATTCTTGGCTTGGAATATGGGTTCTTGGATCTACCGAAGAAGGTATTGTGTGCAATGAAGCCATTAACATTGAACGATCCTGGCGCAGATGCAGTACCTGGAAACCTTGGCAGCCTCGGCTTTGGCTTCTGAACCTAAGGCATGTGCTCCACATGATAATCAAACCATGGTCCGGGAGTAGGCGGAGGAACCAGAATTGGCCATCTAACAGTGACAAGATCGCCTTGGTAAAATGCTTGCTCAATAGTGTGTGGCCTTGGTGGCGGAACAGGAGCAGTGGCATTAGCAAGGGCGTCAGGCTGCACATTTGTTGCAGGTGCATCATTTGCTTCATGCACGGTGTTCATTGCAGGCGCCACATTATCTTCAGCCATGACAACGTCATTGGCTTCAGTAGTGTTGTTGGTGGACGCCTCAGGATTTTCAACCTCCACTTGAGTAGCTGGAGGGTCGGGCACAGACACGTTCTCCTCGAGAACAACTTCTTGGTTGGTAGGGGGTGTAGCAACACGTTCTTCTTCTTGTCTTTCATCGGCTGATGCAGCCGGATTGTCTTCAGCAGCATTGGCTTCGGACGAGGGAACCGTCATAGAGGGATTTTCTTCATGGAACACTTGACGTGCCACTGAGCTGGATTGGTTTGAATCTTCTTCTGTGATGGTTGTCATGGAGACTGATGGCCATAGGCCTTTGCGAAGCTGTTGGAACACGAGCGACGCTTTTGGTGATGGTGTAGTCTCCATGTAATTGTCGTCATTCACCATTGGGCTGGTGACTTGCGCTGGTGGAGGACGGGGTGTACTTGGTGAGTCTTGACTTGGAGTTGCTGGTTTGGGGCGATCAGCCCATGAGGCATCCTGAGAGATTGGCGTCAAAGGACGACCAATACTGATGAGTTCACTATTTGTGAGAACAGGCGATGATACCGTTTGGCGCTTGATCTGAGGAAGGACTTCATCATCTACTACATTGTCTTGGGGACCAATGTCTTCAGCCGTGATGGGGTCAACGGCTGGAACTTCTTCAGCTTCAGGAGCCTCTGTTGAAGCAGGCTCATGAACTATTAACTGACGCTCTTGGTGTTCAGATGCAGGACGAGCAAAAGCAATGGGCTCGATAACGAGGGGCTCTGTGGGAGTAGCCCGATCTTTCTTCTTCGTCTTTCTCTTCTTGGGCAACGGAGTGTCATCAATGGTGTTCTTGAACTTGCGCTTTCTGGCTTCGGCTTCAGCTGCCCTGGTTTTCTTTTGTTCTAAAGCCACTGTGGGGACCTTAGGCTTCGAGCCTATCATACTGGAAGGGAAGACAATGCGAGGTTCTTCCCGCCTTGGTGCTTCAGTTTGGGCCACAGTAGGCTTCTTCTTCTTGGCAGCCAGCTTGGGGTCGATGCCAGGACGCCCAAGTGTCTTGCGCTTCTCAACTTCATTGTAAGCTTGAACACACTTGGCAGCTAGACTCTTCATGCGCTCTCTTGAACCTTTGGCTTCTTTACGCTTCTTGCGAAATGCCTCCTTGAGGCACTACAAAAAAAACACTTCCATGATGATACGTGTTTGTCACAGTAGGTCGCGTTTTTTTTCATGCATGTACATCCATGAAAAATTTATGACAGAATCAAGATAGTCATACCTGTGCTGTCGTAGAAGTGTTCCATGACATTACCAAAATTATCATCACGGAAGTGTCCACTTCCATGACGATAAATCGCGCGTCACAGAAGTGCTTTCGTCAAGGGTGTCCGACATGTGGTATCCACCGTAACAAAACGCCGTTAAGCTATCGGGTCGGGTTTTGGATCCGATAATCCGTTAATAGCCCCGACCAATGGGCATTTTCCACGTGTAAAATCATCATTGGCTGGAGGAGACACGTGTCAGGTCCGTGTTGGCACAGGTGTCACTCATCCAATGGGCGAGACGCGCCTATGCTATGTTGACATGTGGACTGGCCCATCAAGTTTAAATGGGCCGGCCCAACTAAAGGCCCACAAGATTTTGCGGACCATAATGGGCCGGCCCACCTAAAGGCCCATGAGATTTTGCGGACCATAATGGGCTGGCCCAGCTAAAGGCCCACAAGATTTTGTGGGCCATAATGGGCCGGCCCAGGTAAAGGCCCACAAGATTTTTGTGTGCCATAATGGGCCGGCCCAGGTAATAGCCCACAAGATTCTTGCGGATCATAATGGGCCGGCCTAGCTAAAGGCCCACGAGATTTCGCCGACATTAATGGGCCGGCCCAGCTGTAGGCCCACAAGATTTTGAGGACCCTAGTAGGCCGGCCATTAACTGGCTGCCATGTTTTGGGCCAAATGCCGGCCCATATTTGATCCGGTCCATTAATGGCCTGCCACGTTCCGGGCCTCATAATGGCCCATATCAGATCCGGCCCATTAAAAGCCTACCACGTTCTGGGCCAATTACGGCCCAGATCAGGTCCGGCCCTTTAAGAGGCTTTGGGCTCAATTATGGCCCATATCAGATTTGGCCCGTCAACTAGACGATATGCTTTTGGGCCCACTTGCTAAAGGCCCACTTAGTAATTCGGCCTGATATTAGTTTCGGCCTGATATTAGTTTCGGCCTGTTAAGGGCCCGTTTAACATTTCAGCCCTATATTAATTTTGGCCTGTTAAATGCCCGTCATATAGTTGGGCCTAACTACGGCCCGATTTGCATCCGGCCTGCTCGCAGCCGATATCTGATTGGGCCAAACAAGGACCGAGAAAATTTTGGCCTGTTAAAAGCCCGTGATTTGATTCACACAATCATGGGCCGGGGTCCATTTCGGGCTGCTGCCGGCCCGTGAGCTGTTCGGCACGTTTCAGGCCCAACCTACATCGTGATTGCATGACGGCCCGATTATGTACCGTAATTTTACGATTTGGCCGGTTTACTGCAAAGACATGATATATATACAATAAAATAACTGCAACATCGTGAATAAGAAAAAACCTAGACTATACAATAAAGAAATTATGGCATATTACATCCACTGGGCATCAAAGTTCGCCACTATGATAATAAAGCACATGCAGACAGCAGATTACATACACTGGGCATCAAAGATCGCCACCAGTGCAAATACACACGCCGACAAAATAATATACAAAACCGACAGCACTTCAATAGAGTTCAAGAAAGGTTAGCCCTACTAGGAAGCTGCAGCGCAAGCAGCTGAGCAAGATGATGAGACTGCGCTTGTTCAACACTTATATTTTCCTCACTCTGAAAGATAAACAAGCAGGCAGATGACAGGTTTTTCACATAAAAGTATTAGTGCTGACAATTCATCACATTTCTTACTGACGAATAAAGTGACACAGTTTAAAATTGCATTAACACAATATGGTATTGTTCAGGTCAAGACATGACAGGAAATGACATTGTGAAGGAGTTGGGAGCTTCACGACACCACTGGACTACAGATTAAGAACTCATAAGTATCAATGGTTAGTGTGCTGTCAATTTATCCCATTTTAGATTGGCAAATAAAGAGATGGTTTAAATAATAGTAGAATGATATGACATTGTTCATAGTTAAGACATTGTAGAATATGATATTGTGCTGTAGTGGGTAGGTTCACCACACCACTGGATTACAGATGAAGAACAAAAGCATACATGCAGTGCAAAAGAAGATCACTTGCTCTGTATAGTTTAATTTACATGGTATGAAGAAGGAACTTGGTTGTACAACTGAAAACTTAAATTGAGAAGGACAAACTTTTATTTTTGAACTACATAATAAACTTTAAACATGCAATTTGATGCAAACACCAAAAATAAACAGCTGTTGCAGTCATGCCTAACGAAATATATGCAACAAAGTTTGAAGGCTTGAGAAGGACAAACTTACATTATTGGTGAAGACAGGCTCTATAAAGGCCTTGTCCATGCTGATGGGGGGGGGGGCAATTCAAGAAGTTTAGCACATAATCTTCTTCATACGCATTGCCTTTATTCTACATTTTGTTAAGAGTAAATATAGATGTGATAATATACGAAAAAATGGAGAATATTTAAGATAAGATGAAGAGTGATGCTACATAACCAAGTAACTATAAATGTAAGTGCAGTGATACAGGCAAAAGGTACAGCCAAGAGCAATGCACAGCTAAACTTCTTCAGTACCAACCTTATGGTAAGAGTAAATATAGATCTGATGTGTAGAAAATGGAGGGCAAAGGAAAATAAGCTGCAGAGTGATGGTACATCAACAACTACATGTCATTATAAGTACACTGATAAAGGACAGCATGTACTTACAAGAACAATGTAGAGCTAAAAAAACATTGGCATTGGATATATTCTACACTAATGTAACCATTCATACAGATCAGATAATTTGGAGCGAACAATTGATAAGCAAGCTATCATGCATGCTACTGTCACATAATGAAATAGGTATGTATGCAAGTACAGTGATAAAGGACAATAGGTACTAACAAGAGCAAAGCAGCGGGCATCATATTTGCCATATCCTGTCGTTCTTTTGAAACCGGAATTCTTCTTCGAGAAGATTTCCTGCAAAAAAGATCCGTAAGGCACATGCGAAAAAGTAGAAGTTCAAATTGTCATGTGATTTCATAGATAGTACCTCATCCTGGGAATGAGACCAGTGCATAACAAGGTTTTTCCATTCAATGTCTTCTAAATTTAGCACAGGAGACTTCACCGAAAATTCATTTATAGACTTGCCATCAAAGTGTGATTTCCTCAGGTAACACCGATACTGCTGCAATGCTTCCCTGAAAAGCACAAGCAAGCTTTGCTCGTCATGACTATCCAGATTGACCCTCGCCTAGTTACAACAATGTAATGTAAATCATTGATGTGTTCAATCAGCAAAAAATAGGAAAATAATAACCATGAATAATAGCACTTACACGTAAGTTGGACAGGAAGATGTGAAAATGGTGTTTGTCTTCACTATAATCTTCCCATGATGGGAATATATGCACGTAGTCCCTAACAACATTGAAAGCATTGTCTTTTAAACTAGGAATAACTGGAATGGGGTTCGAATCTGCAGGAATTGGCCGTCTCTGCAATCGGGATAGGTCTTCGGCCGGTGGACTTGTTGTACTTTTTGCTGGAGTGGGATTTTTCTGTGGTACGGCTGGTGCTATGGCAAATGAAATGGGTATGGCTTTTGCTGGAGTGCAGGTCCAGTGTGGTGGGCCTAGTGGTGTGGCCAGTGAAGTATGGGTACAGTCTGCTGGAGTCGGTCCTACGTTTTGTGTCACTGGTTGTACTGCCAATATAAGTGGGGTGCTATCTTATTTCTCCGACACCACCATGTTTTTCAAGGACTTTGCTGGTGCTCCTTCAGGTTCGGCAATCACTCTCTTCCTTTTTGATGTCTGATGCACAAGAACAGCATTTGAGTGGAAAAACATGGTATGATGACAGATGGAATATGTATTGATAATGGATGGGCATGACATCTCGACATATATGATGAGTAAACTAAGCAGATGGCGGTGCAACAAAGTAGAAGAAATGCAAGACAACATATGCAAGATAACCGGAATCAATAAAACCTTACCAAATTAGAACATGCACCTTGATGGGTGAATAGGACAGGCCATCTGCCTTTGACTCCTCTGAAGGAAATATGCCCTAGAGGCAATAATAAAGTTATTATTTATTTCCTTATTTTATGATAAATGTTTATTATTCATGCTAGAATTGTATTAACCAGAAACATAATACATGTGTGAATACATAGACAAACATAGTGTCACTAGTATGCCTCTACTTGACTAGCTCATGAATCAAAGATGGTTAAGTTTCCTAGCCATAGACATGAGTTGTCATTTGATTAACGGGATCACATCATTAGGAGAATGATGTGATTGACATGACCCATTCCGTTAGCCTAGCACTTGATCGTTTAGTATGTTGCTATTGCTTTCTTCATGACTTATACATGTTCCTGTAACTATGAGATTATGCAACTCCCGTTTGCCGGAGGAACACTTTGGGTGCTACCAAACGTCACAACGTAACTGGGTGATTATAAAGGAGTATTACAGGTGTCTCCAAAGGTACATGTTGGGTTGGCGTATTTCGAGATTAGGTTTTGTCACTCCGATTGTCGGAGAGGTATCTCTGGGCCATCTCGGTAATGCACATCACTATAAGCCTTGCAAGCAATGTAGCTAATGAGTTAGTTACGGAATGATGCATTACGTAACGAGTAAAAAGACTTGCCAGTAACGAGATTGAACTAGGTATTGGATACCGACGATCGAATCTCGGGCAAGTAACATACCGATGACAAAGGGAACAAAGTATGTTGTTATGCGGTTTGACCGATAAAGATCTTCGTAGAATATGTAGGAGCCAATATGGGCATCCAGATTCCGCTATTGGTTATTGACCAAGAATAGTTCTAGGTCATGTCTACATAGTTCTCGAACCCGTAGGGTCCGCACGCTTAAGGTTTCGATGACAGTTATATTATGAGTTTATGAGTTTTGATGTACCGAAGGAGTTCGGAGTCCCGGATGAGATCGGGGACATGACGAGGAGTCTGAAATGGTCGAGACATAAAGATCGATATATTGGACGACGATATTCGGAGTTCGAAAAGGTTCCGAGTGATTTGGGTATTTTTCGGAGTACCGAAGAGTTACGGGAATTCGCCGGGGAGTATATGGGCCTTATTGGGCCATACGGGAATAGAGGAGAGAGGCCAAAAGGAAGGAGGCCTGCGCCCCCCCTCTGGTCCGAGTTGGACAAGGGGCGCAGCCCCCCTTTCCTTCTTCCTCTCCCCCTCTTTCCCCCTCTCCTACTCCAACAAGGGAGGTGGAATCCTACTAGGACTAGGGAGTCCTAGTAGGACTCCACACTTGGCGCGCCCCCTCCTAGGGCCGGCCTCCCCCCCTTGATCCTTTATATACGAGGGCAGGGGGCACCCAATGACACACAAGTTGATCTACGTGATCGTTCCTTAGCCGTGTGCGGTGCCCCCCTCCACCATATTCCACCTCGGTCATATCATCGCGGAGTTTAGGCGAAGCCCTACGCCGGTAGAACATCATCATCGTCACCACGCCGTCGTGCTGACGGAACTCATCCCCGACACTTTGCTGGATCGGAGTCCGGGGATCGTCATCGAGCTGAACGTGTGCTGAACTCGGAGGTGCCGTACGTTCGGTACTTGGATCGGTCGGATCGTGAAGACATACGACTACATCAACCGCGTTGTCATAACGCTTCCGCTTACGGTCTACGAGGATACGTGGAAATTACTCTCCCCTCTCGTTGCTATGCATCACCATGATCTTGCGTGTGCGTAGGAATTTTTTTGAAATTACTACGTTCCTCAACAGTGGTATCAGAGCCTAGGTTTTATGCGTAGATGTCATATGCACGAGTAGAACACAAGTGAGTTGTGGGCGATACAAGTCATACTGCTTACCAGCATGTCATACTTTGGCTCAACGGTATTGTGAGATGAAGCGGCCCGGACTGACATTACGCGTACGCTTACGCGAGACTGGTTTCATCGTTACGAGCACTCGTGCTTAAAGGTGACTGGCGGGTGTCTGTCTCTCTCACTTTAGCTGAATCGAGTGTGGCTACGCGTGGTCCTTGCGAAGGTTAAAACAGCATTAACTTGACGAACTATCGTTGTGGTTTTGATGTGTAGGTAAGAACGGTTCTTGCTAAGCCCGTAGCAACCACGTAAAATTTGCAACAACAAAGTAGAGGACGTCTAACTTGTTTTTGCAGGGCATGTTGTGATGTGATATGGTCAAGACGTGATGCTATATTTTATTGTATGAGATGATCATGTTTTGTAACCGAAGTTATCGGCAACTAGCAGGAGCCATATGGTTGTCGCTTTATTGTATGAAATGCAAAACGCCCTGTAATTGCTTTACTTTATCACTAAGCGGTAGCAATAGTCGTAGAAGCAATAGATGGCGTAACGACAACGATGCTACGATGGAGATCAAGGTTTCGCGCCGGTGACGATGGTGATCACGACGGTGCTTTGGAGATGGAGATCACAAGCACAAGATGATGATGGCCATATCATATCACTTATATTGATTGCATATGATGTTTATCTTTTATACATCTTATTTTGCTTAGTTCGACGGTAGCTTTATAAGATGATCTCTCACTAAATTATCAAGAAGTGTTCTCCCTGAGTATGCACCGTTGCGAAAGTTCTTTGTGCTGAGACACCACGTGATGATCGGGTGTGATAGGCTCTACGTTCAAATACAACGGGTGCAAAACAGTTGCACACGCGGAATACTCAGGTTAAACTTGACGAGCCTAGCATATAACAGATATGGCCTCGGAACACGGAGACCGAAAGGTCGAGCGTGAATCATATAGTAGATATGATCAACATATTGATGTTCACCGTTGAAACTACTCCATCTCACGTGACGATCGGACATGGTGTAGTTGATATGGATCACGTAATCACTTAGAGGATTAGAGGGATGTCTATCTAAGTGGGAGTTCTTAAGTAATATGATTAATTGAACTTAAATTTGTCATGAACTTAGTCCTGGTAGTATTTTGCAAATTATGTTGTAGATCAATAGATTGCATTGTTGCTTTCATATGTTTATTTTGATATGTTCCTAGAGAAAATTGTGTTGAAAGATGTTAGTAGCAAGGATGCGGATTGGATCCGTGATCTGAGGTTTATCCTCATTGCTGCACAGAAGAATTATGTCCTTAATGCACCGCTAGGTGACAGACCTATTGCAGGAGCAGATGCAGATGTTATGAACGTTTGGCTAGCTCAATATAATGACTACTTGATAGTTTAGTGCACCATGCTTAACGGCTTAGAATCGGGACTTCAAGGCCGTTTTGAACGTCATGGACCATATGAGATGTTCCAGGAGTTGAAGTTAATATTTCCAGCAAATACCCGAGTTGAGAGATATGAAGTCTCCAACAAGTTCTATAGCTAAAAGATGGAGGAGAATCGCTCAACTAGTGAGCATATGCTTAGATTGTCTGAGTACTTCAATCGCTTGAATCAAGTGGGAGTTAATCTTCCAGATAAAATAGTGATTGACAGAATTCTCTAGTCACCATCACCAAGTTAGTAGAACTTTGTGATGAACTATAGTATGCAAGGGATGACGAAAACGATTCCGAGCTCTTCGTGATGTTGAAATCGATGAAGGTAGAAATCAAGAAAGAGCATCAAGTGTTGATGGTTGACAAGATCACTAGTTTCAAGAAAAGGGCAAAGGGAAAGAAAGGGAACTTCAAGTAGAATGACAAGCAAGTTGTCACTCCCACGAAGAAGCCCAAAGCTGAACCAAAGCCTGAAACTGAGTGCTTACACTACAAAGGAAATGGTCACTGGAAACGGAAATACCCTGAATATTTGGTGGATAAGAAGGATGGTAGAGTGAACAAGGGTATATTTGATATACAGATTATTGATGTGTACCTTACTAGTGTTTATAGTAGCCCCTGAGTATTTGATAGTTGTTCGGTTGCTAAAAATTAGTGACTCGAAACAGGAGTTACAGAATAAACAGAGACTAGTTGAGGGTGAAGTGACGATGTGTATTGGAAGTGGTTCCAAGATTGATATGATCATCATCGCACACTCCCTATACTTTCGGGATTAGTGTTAAACCTAAATAAATGTTATTTGGCGTTTGCGTTGAACATGAATATGATTTGATCATGTTTATTGCGATATGGTTATTCATTTAAAGTCAAAGAATAATTGTTGTTCTGTTTACATGAATAAAACCTTCGATGGTTATACACCCAATGAAAATAGTTTGTTGGATCTCGATCGTAGTGATACACATATTCATAATATTGATTCCAAAAGATGCAAAGTTAATAATGATAGTGCAACTTATTTGTGGCACTGTCGTTTAGGTCATATTGGTGTAAAGCGCATGAAGAAACTCCATGCTGATGGGCTTTTGGAATCACTTGATGCTTGCGAACCATGCCTCATGGGTAAGATGACTAATACTCCGTTCTCCAGAACAATGAGCGAGCAACAGATTTGTTGGAAATAATACATACTGATGTATGCGATCCAATGAGTGTTGATGCTCATGGCAAGTATCGTTATTTTTTGACCTTCACAAGATAATTTGAGCAGATATGAGTATATCTACTTAATGAAGCATAAATCTGAAACATTTGAAAAGTTCAAAGAATTTCAGAGTGAAGTTGAAAATCATCGTAACAAGAAAATAAAGTTTCTACGATCTGATCATGGAAAAGAATATTTGAGTTACGAGTTTGGCCTTCATATAAAACAATGTGGAATAGTTTCACAGCTCATGCCACCTGGAACACCTCAGCTTAATGGTGTGTCCGAACGTTATAACCGTACTTTATTGGATATAGTGCAATCTATGATGTCTCTTATCGGTTTACCACTATAGTTTTGGGGTTATGCATTAGAGACAGTTTCATTCACTTTAAATAGGGCACCATCAAAATCCGTTGAGACGACGCCTTATGAACTGTGGTTTGGCAAGAAACCAAAGTTGTCGTTTCTTAAAGTTTGGGGCTGCGATGCTTAGGTGAAAAAGTTTCAACCTGATAAGCTCGAACCCAAATCGGAGAAGTGCGTCTTCATAGAATACCCAAAGGTAACTATTGGGTACACCTTCTATCACAGATCCTAAGGCAAGTTATTCATTGCTAAGATGGATCCTTTCTAGAGAAGAAGTTTCTCTCGAAAGAAGTGAGAGAGAGGAAAGTAAGAGCTTGATAAGGTAATTTGTACCTTCTCCCGAATTGGAAAGTAGTTCATCACAGAAATCAGTTCCAGTGATTCCTACACCAATTAGTGAGGAAGCTAATGATGATGATCATGAAACTTCAGATCAAGTTACTACAAAAACCTCGTAGGTCTACCAGAATAAGATCCGCACTAGAGTGGTACGGTAATCATGTTCTGGAAGTCATGTTACTAGACCATGATGAACCTACGAACTATGAGGAAGCGATGATGAGCCCAGATTCCACGAAATGGCTTGAGGCCATAAAATCTGAGATATGATCCATGTATGAGAACAAAGTATGGACTTTGATTGACTTGCTCGATGATCAGCAAGCCATGTTAAATAAATGGATCTTCAAGAGGAAGACGGACACTGATAGTAGTGTTACTATCTACTAAGCTCGACTTGTTGCGAAAGTTTTTCGACAAGTTCAAGGTGTTGAATACGATGAGATTTTCTCACTCGTATCGATGCTTAAGTCTGTCAGAATCATGTTAGCAATTGCCACATTTTATGAAATCTGGCAAAAGGATGTCAAAACTGCATTCCTTAATGGTTTTCTTAAAGAAGAGTTGTATATGATACAACCAGAAGGTTTTGTCGATCCGAAAGGTGCTAACAAAATGTGCAAGCTCCAGTGATCCATCAATGGACTGGTGTAAGCATCTCGGAGTTGGAATATACGCTTTGATGAGTTGATCAAAGCATATGGTTTTATACAGACTTTTGGAAAGGCCTGTATTTACAAGAAAGTGAGTGGCAGCTCTGTAGCATTTCTAATATTATATGTGGATGACATATTGTTGATTGGAAATGATATAGAAATTCTGGATAGCATGGAAGGATACTTGAATAAGAGTTTTTCAAAGAAAGACCTAAGTGAAGCTGCTTACACATTGAGCATCAAGATCTATATAGATAGATCAAGACGCTTGATAAGATTTTTCAATGAGTACATACCTTGATAAAATTTTGAAATAGTTCAAAATAGAATAGTCAAAGAAGGAGTTCTTGCCTGTGATGCAAAGGTGTGAAGTTGAGTAAGACTCAAGACCCGACCATGACAGAAAATAGAAAGAGAATGAAAAGTCATTCCCTATGCCTCAGTCATAGGTTCTATAAAGTATGCTATGCTATGTACCAGACCTATTGTATACCTTGCTCTTTATTTGGCAAGGGAGTACAATAGCGATTTAGGAGTAGATCACTGGACATTGGTCAAGAATATCCTTAGTGAGGACTAAGGAAATATTTCTTGATTATGGAGGTGATAAAAGAGCCCGTCGTAAAGAGTTGCATCGGTGCAAGCTTTCACACCGATCCAGATGACTCTAAGTCTCAATCTGAATACATACTGAAAGTGGGAGCAATTAGCTAGAGTAGCTCCATGCAGAACATTGTACACATAGAATATTTTCAAAATACATGCGGCTCTGAATGTGACAGAACCGTTGACTAAGGTTCTCTCACGAGCAAAACATGATCATACCTTTGTACTCTTTGGGTGTTAATCACATAGCGATGTGAACTAGAATATTGACTCTACTAAACCCTTTGGGTGTTGGTCACATGAAGATGTGAACTATGGGTGTTAATCATATACAGATATGAATATTGGTATTAAATCACATGGCGATGTGAACTAGATTATTGACTCTAGTGCAAGTGGGAGACTGAAGGAAATATGCCCTAGAGGCAATAATAAAGTTATTATTTATTTCCTTATTTCATGATAAATATTTATTATTCATGCTAGAATTGTATTAACCGGAAACATAATACATGTGTGAATACATAGACAAACATAGTGTCACTAGTATGCCTCTACTTGACTAGCTCGTGAATCAAAGATGGTTAACTTTCCTAGCCATAGACATGAGTTGTCATTTGATTAACGGGATCACATCATTAGGAGAATGATGTGATTGACATGACCCATTCCGTTAGCCTAGCACTTGATCGTTTAGTATGTTGCTATTGCTTTCTTCATGACTTATACATGTTCCTGTAACTATGAGATTATGCAACTCCCGTTTGCCGGAGGAACACTTTGGGTGCTACCAAACGTCACAACATAATTGGGTGATTATAAAGGAGTATTACAGGTGTCTCCAAAGGTACATGTTGGGTTGGCGTATTTCGAGATTAGGTTTTGTCACTCCGATTGTCGGAGAGGTATCTCTGGGCCCTCTCGGTAATGCACATCACTATAAGCCTTGCAAGCAATGTAGCTAATGAGTTAGTTACGGAATGATGCATTACGTAACGAGTAAAGAGACTTTACAGTAACGAGATTGAACTAGGTATTGGATACCGACGATCGAATCTCGGGCAAGTAACATACCGATGACAAAGGGAACAAAGTATGTTGTTATGCGGTTTAACCGATAAAGATCTTCGTAGAATATGTAGGAGCCAATATGGGCATCCAGGTTCCGCTATTGGTTATTGACCAAGAATAGTTCTAGGTCATGTCTACATAGTTCTCGAACCCGTAGGGTCCACACGCTTAAGGTTTCGATGACAGTTATATTATGAGTTTATGAGTTTTGATGTACCGAAGGAGTTCGGAGTCCCGGATGAGATCGGGGACATGACGAGGAGTCTCGAAATGGTCGAGACGTAAAGATCGATATATTGGACGACTATATCCGGAGTTCGAAAAGGTTCCGAGTGATTCGGGTATTTTTCGGAGTACCGGAGAGTTACGGGAATTCGCCGGGGAGTATATGGGCCTTATTGGGCCATACGGGAATAGAGGAGAGAGGCCAAAAGGAAGGAGGCCTGCGCCCCCCCTCTGGTCCGAGTTGGACAAGGGGCGCAGCCCCCCTTTCCTTCTTCCTCTCCCCCTCTTTCCCCCTCTCCTACTCCAACAAGGGAGGTGGAATCCTACTAGGACTAGGGAGTCCTAGTAGGACTCCACACTTGGCGCGCCCCCTCCTAGGGCCGGCCTTCCCCCTTGATCCTTTATATACGAGGGCAGGGGGCACCCCATGACACACAAGTTGATCTACGTGATCGTTCCTTAGCCGTGTGCGGTGCCCCCCTCCACCATATTCCACCTCGGTTATATCATCGCGGAGTTTAGGCGAAGCCCTACGCTGGTAGAACATCATCATCGTCACCACGCCGTCGTGCTGACGGAACTCATCCCCGACACTTTGCTGGATCGGAGTCCGGGGATCGTCATCGAGCTGAACGTGTGCTGAACTGGGAGGTGCCGTACGTTCGGTACTTGGATCGGTCAGATCGTGAAGACGTACGACTACATCAACCGCCTTGTCATAACGCTTCCGCTTACGGTCTACGAGGATACGTGGAAATTACTCTACCCTCTCGTTGCTATGCATCACCATGATCTTGCATGTGCGTAGGATTTTTTTTGAAATTACTACGTTCCCCAACATCCTCGAGGTTAGAATAGTCATTAGTATCATATTTTGAACAAGAATCAACAGGTGGGGAGCGTATGAGTTTCATTGAATCCAGAATGGCACTCAATGTCTTGGTGCCACTTTTGTAAGTCATTGCAGTGTTCAGCTTCAAGAGTGCACTGCTGCTAGTGCGACACAAAGCAGCTACACAGATATAGTGTAGACATAACGGAGAAAACCGTAAGCATCAGAGTAAAATCAGCAAAGTGGAACTTGCTGGAATACATGTGCTAGTACTGCCAGTATGGCTAGAAAGGCTTCGGATACCAGTTCTGTTCAACTGAAGGTGCGGTACTGTTAATATCAGTGTAACTCTCAAAGGCGACACAGCTCCCCGCATTTCCTTGCTATTCTTATAGGATTCAAGTGGGCAGGTGACTACAAATCCTATTCCTATGTTTACAAAATCCTACGAATCAAAGAGGCTCAAAGTGTCCATCACAACCGACCATATAGACCTCTACACTGCAAATGTCCCTGCTCATCTTCAGTACAAGGAACATACTGCACTACTATCATACTCCCTCCATTCCAAAATATAAGTCTTGGTAGAGATTTTCATTGTGGATCACATACAGATGTATCTAGATACATTTTAGAGTGTAGATTCACTCATTTTGCTCCATGTGTAGTCCATGGTGGAATCTATACAAAGACTTGTATTTAGGAACGGAGAGAGTACATATTAAAGAAGAACGGAAGAGGAACATGGTAAAGAAGAGCGAGCAGATTTTGGATAATAAAATGTTGGTTGCGCAGTGCCCACACATGATGAACCAGAGCGCATTAAGAATGCAACTCCCAGCTGTATCTCGACCATTTCAGGCGGTTGGATCAAGATCCTACGTCTCCTAACCCATCTTCTTCCTCGTCTCTGATTCTTCCCATACAGAACACCGCACGGGCCGCCGGCCGGACCACCGCCCCCACCTCCTGTGTTCCTCCGCCACCCCACCCCCACCCCCGCCCCAACCCCCACTCTCGTTGAGTTTTCTTTGTTCGGCGAGGCCCCACAACCACCCGGGCCCCTTCGTTCGCACCGGTGAACTTTGGCGAGCTCTGAAAAATCGGCTGACCCAATTTTGAAATTTAGTCTACTGTGATTTAATTAGTGTGGAATATAAAAGGGGAAAACCATAAGCATTGGGAGTATAGTGTTGAGCGTGCCATGACGGATCTGAAGATGCAAACCGGACAAAGGCAACTTCGCAACCAAGATAAGACATCAGAGTAAAGCAGTGGCGATCTATTTTCTTGCTGCGATAAATAAGTTGAGCAGATACGAAAGAGTACCGCCTTTGTTGCGGCGCCGTGTACGCATCTCCTGAGAATTTGACGGTGCTGCGGTAGCGATGGCTGTCGGCGGCGTGGAACCAGATCTAGGAGGGTAGATGGTGGCGGCAGGGCACGGTGGACGAGACGGTCGTAGAAGCGGCGCCAACAAGGTGGACGACGGCGGGGATGAAGCGAGAGGACGTGATGCAAGGATCCCGGTCCGAAGCCATGGATGAGAGAGGTCGATCTCTTGTAATGGACGGCAGCATCGGGGTATCAACTCCGGCATGGTGCAGGAGGACGGCGGTGGATGGGGTGGCGGACGGCGGTGGACGGAGGAGGGTGGGGTGGAGAGGGTGTTTTGGCGCCCATGGAGTATGAATGGGGAAAAGGGAGGTAGAGAGGAAGGGGGAACCATGTATTCAGGGCGCTCTTGTCTCAAATGCCAGGAAATTTACAAACTTAGCCCTCGTTTCAAATTTCTACTACATCACAACAACATTAGTCGATTGGGGATAGGACGGTAATCTTGCATACACCGAATATTTGCTGACAAGAGTTTGTTTTTGGCGCCCACCGTGTATGAATATGAATCAGGGAGGGAGTCGATTTCGGCCGAGGACACACTGTGTTTTGGCGCCCACCGTGTATGAATGCGGGTGAGAGGCGGTTACGTCACGTTTGGGTGAAATTACAAACCTACCCCTATCAAAACCTATAGAAATCCAGCAGATAGGCTTTGCGTGGCAGGGATAGGCAGTAGTAATTTCCATCTTGCAGATTTTGGTTTCGGGCGGTTACTGCGACTTTCCCCGCTTCATTCAAATTTTGCACAGTGCACGTTTACCATGCCAACTCAATTCGAATCCCATTTGTATTCTATTTTTTCCGGGCGGGATCCATTTTCAATTGGAATTACATTCTATATACATCATTTTTTTATATATACTTTCAAAAGCACAACAAAGAATTCTGCTCCTTTATATGTATAATATGATTTACAAATACAACGATCTCAAAATCTTAAGGTTGAATTTGAAAAAATTTAACCAAATTATGTTCTACTCAAATGTATGGATCAGTAATATCTACATATTAAATAACATAGATGTGCGTGAATTCATATGAGTATGCATGTTTGATAGATCAATTTTGGTACGAGTATGGATTACATGTATCATCATCTCGAATTCAAATATTTGAATCCCTTGTTTGTTCACTCCTTTCACGCCCATCTCTCTCGCATGCATGCTCCTTCAGGTAGCTATCACTCTCTTTTCTCCAGCTCACCCGCACGCTCACTTCATGTTTCTCCTATCCTCGCAAACATGGTCTCTTGATGCCTCCCTTGAGAAGTGTCACACTCTCCCTATCATTATACATTACACGGTTTTCATTATCTCTCACGTCTCTACTGTTCTCTGGTATCACTCGGTACCTAAGCTTTCTTTTTCACCGCCACACACACAGTCACCACTCGTCTTTCACTTTGTCTTTCTCTCTATGGGATTCTCTCACACACCCTATATGTCTCTACATATAACCCATACCACTAAAATTACTCTCTCTCTCTCTCTCTCTCTCTCTCCTGTAGACACAACATTTGTTGCGGTCTCCTTTTCGTCTCCATCCCAGAGTGACATTATTCATTTGTTTACCGATCAGACAACCCCCCCCTCTCTCTCACAGACACACACACACAACTCCTGCTTCCACTCCCCTTCTCGACTACCGTCTCTCTCTCTCTCTCACACACAAAACTCTCACTTTCGCACCCCGACTCTTATTTCTCTCACAAACATTTATCGACTAGCTAGCCTCTAGATAGGTTTATACACCCGCACACTCGTGCTTCCACTATCGCATACATGTCTCTCTCCCACTCCTTGTATCAATGTAGATTTTTCTTCCCTTCTTAAGACACGC
Source organism: Triticum aestivum (assembly GCF_018294505.1). Lineage (NCBI taxonomy): Eukaryota > Viridiplantae > Streptophyta > Magnoliopsida > Poales > Poaceae > Triticum > Triticum aestivum. Next base: position 46,421,797 of record NC_057807.1, on the reverse strand, counting down.
CCTCTCGATCATGCACACACACACTATCGCCTCATTTTAAGCTGATACCTATCGCACACACACTCCTTGTGTTTTTGTCACACATGCAGTCCATCCTCCTCCACTCTCCCTCTCTCTCACACACACATGGGCTTTTTGCAACAACTAGCAAGATGCCCATGCGTTGCATGGAACATCAAGATGCATTTGTATGAGTAGTTTATCTTGTGGGGGCAAAGGATGAATGAGGGAAGGCCTTATTTGCAAATGTGGGGAGGGGTGTGGGTATCTTTTTGCAAAATTGCCATAGTTTCCTTCCTATCCATCAGATATAGATCGGGCGGCCTATATTGCAGGATGGCAGGCACACGATCATCACCGACAATGCTTTTTATAAGAGTAGGGATAAAAAATAGAGTTGGTGATGATGGTGGGCCTGCCATCCTGCAATGTAGGTCGTCCGATTTATATCTGACGGATAGGAAGGAAAATATGGCAATTTACCCGCACTCTTCACCACATTTGCAGATAAGGCCTTCCCTTGTTCATCCTTTTCTCCCACGAGATGTTGATGTTTCGTGCAACGCACGAGCATCTTGCTAGTAAGAGTAGATATTAGACATATACCACTTCTCGAATCTTGAAACCAACAACATTCCTCCCTTATCTCATCAAAACCGCCAAAGGAATATATTTTGAGTGAAACATAACATATTTTTAGTGATATACGTATTTCAAAACTAGACTTTTTTCTATCAAATCGGTGAATATGTATTAATCTACTTTGATCGTGTGGCAACGCATTGGCACATTGCTAGTAGTTATTATAATTTTTTGGACACCAGACAAATGGTGGAGTACATATACGAAGAGAAGAGGCGCACGCACGCAGTCGACCTCTCGCTCTCTCGCACACATGAGTGTTACGTAAAGGCGACGTTAACAAATAAACCCTAAAACCCTAGGTGCATGATTGCTGCATTCGCGGGTACCGGCTTCGTGGTGGGGCACCTTTGTAGGAACAGTCAGCTCGCGTGATAATTTGATCCATAGGAGTTGATGGTCGGGACCACAGGTGAACGACTTGGAGCGCAGTGGCTTGCCAGTTGCCACAGATCGAGTAGGCACGTTTAAAATATCGTTTTTTAGCGGAGTTAAGAGTTCCGATTTTCAATGGCGCATTATAAGTAGTAACTAGTTTTTAGAACGATTGGTATGGAGCAAAAATGGAATTCATAGTACTACGTACCTCCTTGGCGTATGGTTGTACGGGTTTAGGTTGCGAGATGTTGAACCTGGTAGTTCTAGGGCAAATACTGAGGTTTTGATTTAGATGCTGGTTTTCAGTAATGAAAATCGGAAGGGGAAACTCTTCTTTGATTAAAAAAAACTACTACCTCCATTCTGGTTTACTAGTCCCCATCGTACTTTGGGTCAAAGTTTGTCCACAAATTTTACTTGTAAAATGTGAATGGAAAACGAGATTTTGTTGTACCCAAACAAAAAAGGACTGGATGGAGTGATTGCTGTGACACGGACGGGACCTCTCATAGCGCAGGCATTGAACCGGCGCGCCGGCCAAGAGGGCCGCACTCGCTACAGGCCTGGCTGAGCACGCCTCCTCGCCGCGTGCAACCAGCTTGTGCCAGCAAACGTCCTTCCGCGAGCCGGCATGCATTTTAGAACACAAAAAATGACTAAAATATAATTAATTTACGCATGGTCTTGACTTGTTGTGCTCGCACTGGTAGCAGGAACTAGTAGAAGTTTTTCTTTATTTATAACTCTCCTCACATTTTTTTGGCTTTGAAGTGAATCATGGTTGTGGACATTATGTATGAATGTGCAGATATCTGTGAACATGATTTTGATGTGGAAGTTGAACTTGGAATGTTGGGCTTGCGCATGAACTATACCATGTCCAATGCTTCGTCTGTTATTGTTGTTATTACATGACCCAAAAAAACATTTTGTGCCACATCAGTAGATGCACGGACATCACAACAGGCATGCTGACTGGATAAACATTTGAACCTAGCTATTATGAAGGAAATTTTGTATTGACAACAGTTTTAGATAGCAGGAGACACCTAGCCTGCTCTGCCTCTGCTAGCTTATTTCTGGCGTCTTCCATCTCTTCTTTGGCTTGGGTGAAGAGAGCATCTGATTGCTCTTTTTGCTTCTTCAGGAACTCAGCTACATTCTCAAGGGCTGCTGCACGCTTTCTTTCAGCCTTTACTAATGCCACGAGGACACGAACAACTAACGACTCCACCTGGCTTGTGTGTAATCCAGCATCATCTGGGAATTTGCACCTTGTGTCTAATCCAGCATCATTAGGGAACTGGCACCTTGTGTGTAATCCAGCCTCATTTTGGAAACATGATCTCGAGGTTGACCATACTTCCCTCCTCGCAAAAACTGCATCCTGACATGAAGTTACTTCTTTTTTAGATCAATACTTAGAGCAACCTAGATCCATTTAGTAGAAGCCAGATAAACAGAACTCGGAGAAGTGAATTCAAAAGGAAAAAAAATTATAAAAACAGACTACAAGGTGAGAACACCCACTTCCTACATCAAGCTAAAAACGAAAGCATTAGGACGATTAAGACTCTTCTTATTACACATCGAAGAACATCACGCTTAAGAGAAACAGAAACTACAACATATACACATCGAAGAACACGAGGCTAAACGAAAGTAATTGAAAGGGTGTTACTTACCAAAGCTCGTTTTACTGGTTCGGTGCAGCTCCTCTTTAACTTGCCACGCTCCTTGAAGATGTCCCGAATATCCCGTGTTTGGTCTTCATTGCTCCTCTACATGTTCACACTCGTGGTTTTAAAATCTCAACATGGCAAGAAAAATATACTACCAGTAATACTCGCGCATCTTGTGGGAAACATTAAAGCACTCGTCTGCCATGTTAGAGCATCTCCAACAGAATCGCAACGGGCGGCGCTTTAAAAAAGCGTTTACAGTGCTGAGATCGAGAAGTAGAGACTAGAGAGTAGAGGATAGTTCTCAGCATAGATAGATAAAAAAAGATAATTCAACTACTCCTCGTCGCCCGACTCCACCTCGGTGATGTCCTCCTCCGACGTCTGACTGTAGGCTCTTGAAGATACCGATCATCGTCGGATTCCGAGGGCGACGCTACTCCTAGCCTCATGTTGAATTGAGCGTCCGCTTTTCGCCTACGCTTGTCCTCGCGATATGCGGCTCGCTCCGCGCTCCTCTTATCCCTCTCCGCCCTCCTTTGCACGTAGAACTCGCGCTCGTTGATGATGTCCTGCAGGAAGTGTTGGCGCCACAGCACCATGGCTTCCTCGTCCATCTAGGCGATGCCGAGATGGTGCTCCCGCCTCCAGTTGTCGTGACGATCCTCGTCGGTGCTAAGCCGCGGCAGAGGTGCGAGCTCCTGCGCCCACTCCCGCATCGGCACGTTGGGGAAGTTCAATGTTCTATGAGGCCACCAGAGGCGCCACGCCGCCGCGTCGTACGCGCGGGCGGCCTCGTTGGCGGTGTCGAAATTGCTGAGGCCGAGGCGCATCCCGCGGAACCGGATCTCGGCGGAGAAGCCACCGGAGGGGCGCGCGCGGACGCCGCGGTATCCCCAAGTTTCCCGGCGACGCGGCGGCATGGTGGCGCGGCGGCGGCGAGGATAAAAAGAGCAGGGAGATAGCGGCGGCGAGGCCCAGAGCGGGGAGAGAGCGGTGACAAGGCATAGAGCGGTGGGAGGGCGCTGGATTTTATAAAGCGTGCCGGACGCCGCGCGCCAAAACTAGTGCATGCCCGGCCGTTTTTTCCTGCGCGCGCGCGATCATTTCCTGATGTCTCTGATATCTCTACTCTCTTCCCTACTGTTATATTTATTTAGTATTTAGTATTTAATATTTATCTCTACTTCTCTACAGTCTACTTTTTTTCTGTTTACTTTTTTTTCTTGCAATATAGGTCGTCCGATTTATATCTGATAGATAGGAAGGAAACAAATGTGAATTTTGCAAAAAGATACCCACACCCCTCTCCAGATTTGCAAATAAGGCCTTCGCTCGTTCATTCTTTTCTCCCACAAGATAAACTAATCATACAAATGCATCTTGATGCGTGCAATGCATGTGCATCTTGCTAGTTCTAAAAACCTTTCCATGATTTGCCACACTACTGGTTGCAGATGAAAAACCTACCCAAGTGATACGTCTCCAACGTATCTACTTTTCCAAACACTTTTGCCCTTGTTTTGGACTCTAACTTGCATGATTTGAATGAAACTAACCCGGACTGACGCTGTTTTCAGCAGAACTGCCATGATCTTGTTTTATGTGTAGAAAAGAAAAGTTCTCGGAATGTCCTGGAAATCCATGGAGGCACTTTTCAGAATTAATAAGATTTTTTGGCGAAAGAATCAAGGTCAGGGGGCCCACGGGCTATCCACGAGACAGGGGGCGCCCCCCCTAGGGCGCCCCCTCCTATCTCATGGGCCCCCTGGACCTCCTCCGACCTCAACTCCAACTCCATATATACCGTCTCAGGGAGAAAAAGCCAAGGAGAAAGTTTCATCGCGTTTCACGACACGGAGCCGCTGCCAAGCCCTAATCTCTCTCAGGAGGGCTGATCTGGAGTCCGTTCGGGGCTTCGGAGAGGGGGATTCGTCGCTGTCGTCATCATCAACCATCCTCCATCACCAATTTCATGATGCTCACCACCGTGCGTGAGTAATTCCAGCGTAGGCTTGCTGGACGGTGATGGATTGGATGAGATTTACCATGTAAACAAGTTAGTTTTGTTAGGGTTTGATCCCTAGTATCCACTATGTTCCGAGATTGATGTTGCTATGACTTTGCTATGCTTAATGGTTGTCACTAGGGCCCGAGTGCCATGATTTCTTGATGAACAACTTGCTAGATTTAGGGGGACTGAAATTACTGAAGATCCTATTACTAATGATAGTGATGATGAAGGTCCCCCCAATGATTATGTTTTACCTGTTGTTCCTAAGGGTTATGTTATGAATGAAAAAGCTGCTATGGAAATTCTTGCTTGCAATGATAGAAATGATCTCAAGAAATTATTAGCTAAATGGAAGCAGCAGTCTCTTAATGCTAGAATGAAACCCGATCCTGCTTTTGCTACTTCACCTATCTGTGTTACTGATAAGGATTATGAATTCTCTATTGATCCTGATATTATTACTTTAGTTGAATCTGATCCTTTTTATGGCCTTGAATCTGAAACTGTTGTGGCACATCTTACCAAGTTGAATGATATAGCCACCCTATTTACTCATGATGAGAAGTCTCGCTATTTATATATCATTAAGATATTTCCGTTCTCATTAAAGGGTGATGCTAAGACTTGGTATAATTCTCTTGCTCCTGGTTGTGTGCGTAGTCCCCAGGATATGATTTATTACTTCTCTGCTAAATATTTCCCTGCTCATAAGAAACAAGCTGCCTTGCGGGAAATATATAATTTTGTGCAAATCAAAGAAGAGAGTCTCCCACAAGCTTGGGGGAGGCTTCTCCGGTTTCTTAATGCTTTGCCTGATCATCCTCTTAAGAAAAATGAAATACTTGATATCTTTTATAATGGACTAACCGATGATTCCAAGGACTATTTGGATAGTTGTGCTGGTTGTGTTTTTAGGGAAAAAACAGTCGACGAAGCTGAAATACTATTGAATAATATGTTGACTAATGAAAATAATTGGACTCTCTCCGAGCCAGTTCCTGAAGTAATTCCTGAACCAATTGAGCCAACTCCTGGGCCTATTCCTAAACCCACTCTGGAGAAGAGAGGTGTTTTATTTCTCAGTCCTGAAGGTATGCAAGAGGCAAAGAAATCAATGAAAGAAAAAGGTATTAAAGTTGAAGATGTTAAGAATTTACCTCCTATTGAAGAAATACATGGTCTTAATTTACTGCCTGAAGAACCACATTGTCTTGATAACCCGACACAGGTAGTAAAGGTAAATTCTCTCTATAGATATGGTAAAGTTGAAATACCCTCTACTAAATTTCATAGCCCATGCTTAGATGAATTTGATGACTTTATGGCTAGACAAGAAAGTTTTAATGCTTATGTTGGTAGAGAGTTAAAGAATAATGCTTTCGAGATAGGACGCATAGGTGATAATCTGGCTAGAGTTAAAGATGAACTTCACCGCGTTAGCAAATATGCTTCTATGGTTGCTACTCAAGCTGAGCAAGTACTCAAAGCTCAAAATGATTTGCTTGATGAATTAAATAATAAAAATGACTTTGCTGTTAGAGTGGCTACTAGAACTGGTAGAATGACTCGGGAACCTTTGTATCCTGAAGGCCACCCTAAGAGAATCGAGCAAGATTCTTAGAGAAATAATTTAGAGGCACCTAGTTCTTCTAAGAAGAAGAAAAAGAAAGACGATATGACTTTGCATGCTTCTAATGAACCTACTGTAGACACACCTGAGAATCCCAATGATATTTCTATCTCTGATGCTGAAACACAATCAGGTGATGAACATGAACCTAGTGATAATGTTAATGATAATGTTCATGTTAATGCTCAACCTAGCAAAAACAATGATGTAGAGATTGAACCTCCTGTTGATCTTGATAACCCACCATCAAAGAATCAACGTTATGACGAGAGATTTTGTTGCTAGGAAGCACAGTAAAGAAAGAGAACCATGGGTTCAGAAACCCATGCCCTTTCCTCCTAAACCATCCAAGTCAAAGGATGATGAGGATTTTGAGCGCTTTGTTGAAATGATTAGACCTATTTTCTTACGTATGCGGTTAACTGATATGCTTAAAGTAAATCCATATGCTAAATATATGAAGGATATCATCACAAATAAAAGAAAGACACCAGAAGCTGAAATTTCCACCATGCTTGCTAATTACACTTTTAAGGGTGGAATACCAAAGAAACTTGGAGATCCGGGTGTTCCAACTATACCTTGCTCTATTAAAAGAAATTATGTTAGAACTGCTTTATGTGATCTTGGAGCCGGTGTTAGTGTTATGCCTCTCTCTTTATATCGTAGACTTGAATTGTTGACACCTACTGAAATATCTTTGCAAATGGCTGATAAATCAACTGCTATACCCGTCGGTATTTGTGAGAATGTGCCTGTTGTGGTTGCAAATGTCACTATCTTAACGGACTTTGTTATTCTTGATATTCTCGAGGACGATAGTATGCCTATTATCCTTGGTAGACCTTTTCTTAATACTGCAGGGGGTGTTATTGATTGCAACAAAGGCAATGTCACTTTTCATGTTAATGGTAATGAGCATACGGTACACTTTCCGAGGAAACAATCTCAAGTTCATAGCATCAATTCTATTGAAAAAGTTCCAACTATAAATTTTTGGAGGTTTTGAATTTCCTCTTCCTACTGTCAAGAAAAAGTATGGTATTCTTATTGTTGGGGATTTTCATATCCCCGTTGAGGCAACTTAGTGTTATTCGAAATTTCTCCGGTTCCGTGTTATTCGGAATGAGTTTGTTAACAAGACTTGATCAACCTTGTTAGTGGATTCATTTTGATGATCACGAGATGGATGAAACTAGAAGGCACAACTTTCCGTACCCTCTTTTTACTTTCTGTTATTTAGAATAAATAAAGCAAAATAGTATTATCTGTCTATTTTCTAAATTATCCGTGCATTAAAAAATAGTTCGAAAATAAAAGTGCTCCAAATGCCCTGCAAATTTAGTATGATTTTTTCTGGAATATTTGAGGATTTTAGGCACTGAAAACACTGCAAGAGGGCCAAGCACCAGGCCATGAGAGAGGAGGGCGCGCCCCCCTGTAGGGCGGGCCCCCTGTCTCGTGGGCCCTTGGATGCTCCCCTCCACTTATGCCAGCACCCACACACTTCATCTTCTACCCAAAAAAATCCCCATCCAGCTCAAGCCCGAGTTCTAGCTCATTTTGCTGCGCTTTTTTATCTCTTAGCTCAAAGCTCCATTCACAAAACTGCTTTGGGAGATTGTTGCTTGGTATGTGACTCCTCCATTGGTCCAATTAGTTTTTGTTCTAGTGCTTTATTCATTGCAAATTTTTGCTGCATAGGTGACCATGTTCTTGAGCTTGCATGTTAAAATTTTGAGGTCCCAAGCAATTCCAATGCATGATATAGGCTCTAGGCACTTGTAGGAGTAGTTGCTATCAATCTTGTTTAGTTTTATCCACTTTTATTTTGAAGTTACTAAAATTTCAGAAATTTTCAGAAAAGAAATATGCTTAGAAGAATGTACCAAGGTGGTTCCTCATCAAAGAAAGGGCCCATGATTGCTATACGTGAACAAGATGTTAATTTGCCAAGAGATGCAAATGTACGGGCTTGCGAGTGGCCATCTGATGATTTTATGGTCGAAGCAGGCTTCAACGAGGAATTTGACGCGTATGTGCGTAATGCCGAGCTGGAGGACTTCTTACAAGATAAGTGTCCTCAATATTATCAATTGACTGATTCTTTTGTGCGGAGGTTCGAATATATTTCTTCGCGTAATTCTCCTAGTGTTATGTTTGATATTTATGATACATGTTATACCACGGATTTAGAGGATTTTACAACTGCTTGCAAACTCCCGCAGTGGGGTAATATTAATGATCCTCCCAAATCTGAAGTTAGAAATTTTCTTGCTACTATTACTGTGGGAGAATCTAGGGACGTAACACAAGCTACCATAGGGAGCATTCATTTTCCTGCTATACATTACTTTGCTCTCTTTATTGGTAGATGCATTAACGGTAAGGACGAAGTATGTCACATGTGTGCCCCTGATCTTTGTGTTCTCAAGAGTGCCATGTCAGGTTATAGAGGTTATAACTTGGGGGCAATAGTTGCACGTAGGTTGCAGAATAATAGTAGAAGGGGTAATTTCTTTGGAGGAATTTATGCAACCCGTGTGGCTAATTTTCTTAATATAGCGCCACGAGAGGGGGATATGATTGTACCTCCTGTTTATTTGGATAAAGAAGCTATGTTTGATCATAATTTTCTTGAGAGGAATGAACAATTCCTCCATTATCGACTAATCTATGATAGACGCAACATCATCCCTGTTACTCTTCCTGCTCCCTACCTTTTTGATTATCAGACAAAAGGAAGATATGTTGTCACCAGGGAAGAAGCCGCTGAATATGAGAGGGGAATGGAGGCAGCTCGCCAACACGCTGCTGCTCAGGAGGCGGTTGCCTCTTCATCTCAGTACTACCCCAGTTTCACTTATGGATATCAGCCAGACGGTCCTTGGTATTAGACCAACTTAGGCCAAAAGCCTAATCTTAGGGGAGTACGTATTTCTCACCGACTTTACATTCATGTTCACACACTAGTCGTCGGTGCTCATACACTTTCATTGTACTATCCATGTTAGTTTAAATTTCTTTTTCTAGCTTTCTTCTTGTGTGTTTGTTAAACCTTAAGAAAAACCAAAAAAATTAGTTAGTTTAATTTCCCTGGTTGTAGTAGAAATTAAAATGAAAACCCAAAAAGATTTATCGTTCTTCTTTTACTTGTTGGGAGATTTCCCGTGTAAATAGTTTTATTTTCTTTTCTTTCTTTTGGGGGTCGAGAAGACTATATTGAAAATGCTTAGTGGCTCTTATATGCATGATTGATTATTTAACTTAGAGCTCATATTACTTGTCTCCTCTCTTGAGTTGAATGCTTGCAGATTCCAGCTTAGTCCAATGCACATGCACTCTTATTATTATACACATCGTTCGGTCGTGCAAGTGAAAGGCAATAATGATGATATATGATGGACTTATTGGGATGAGAAAAGCTGGTATGAACTCGACCTCTCTTTTTTGTGTAAATATGATGATTCATCGTTCCTGAGTCAGCTATTACGAAGTAAACATATTTGCAATGACATTTAGAGATTATAGTTGCTTGTGCCATGCTTGATTAGCTATGAGTTATAATGGTTTACCTTGCATGCCAACATGCTATTAGAATGATTATGATGTGGTATGATGGGATGGTATCCTCCTTTGAATGTATTAAGTGACTCGACTTGGCACATGTTCACGCATGTAGTTGAATCAAATCAACATAACCTTCATGATATTTATGTTCATGGTGGATTATATCCTACTCATGCTTGTATTCGGTGTGAATTAATTTTAATGCATGCTTACGACTGTTGTCGCTCTCTTAGTTGGTCGCTTCCCAGTCTTTTGCTAGCCTTCACCTGTACTAAGCGGGATACTGCTTGTGCATCCAAACTTCTTAAACCCCAAAGTTGTTCCATATGAGTCCACCATACCTTCCTATATGCGGTATTTACCTGCCGTTCCAAGTAAATTTGTATGTGCCAAACTCCAAACCTTCAAATGAAATTCTGTTTTGTATGCTCGAGCAGCTCATGTTTCAACTAGGCTGCCTATATCTTCCATGCTAGGTGGGTTATTCTCAAGAGGAGTGGACTCCGCTCCTCATTCACGAGAAAGGGCCAGTAACCGGGATGCCCAGTCCCATGATCCAAAAAGATCAAAGCAAATCAAATTAATTAAACAAAACTCCCCCATGGCTGTTGTATGTTGGAGGCACTCGTTGTTTTGAGCAAGCCATGGATTGATGCTTGTTGGTGGTTGGGGGAGTATAAACCTTTACCATTCTGTTTGGGAACTGCCTATAATGCATGTAGTATGGAAGATACAACCATCTCATAGTTGCTGCGTTGACAGCGAAAGTATGCCGCTCAAAATGTTATTCAATCTTTATTTTAAAATCGAGCTCTGGCACCTCTACAAATCTCTGCTTCCCTCTGCGAAGGGCCTATCTATTTATTTTTTATGTTGAGTCATCACCCTTCTTATTAAGAAGCACCCACTGGAGAGCACACTGTCATTTGCATTCATTATTATTGGTTTATATTGGGTATGACTTGACTGGATCTCTTTTACCATGAATTACAATGTTTAGTCAATCCTTGATCTTTAAAAGTGCTTTGCATTTATGTTTTGCGGTCATAGAAAGGGCTAGCGAGATACCATTTTGTTATATCATGTTATGATTATTTTGAGAAAGTGTTGTCATCCGAGTTTTATTATTATGACTCGCTAGCTGATTATGCTATTGATATGAGTAATTGTGAGACCTATGTGTTATTGTGAGTATGGTTAGTTCATAATATTTGCTGAAACTTGAATGCTGGCTTTTCATGTTTACAACAACAAGAGCAAACAGAGTTTGTAAAAGTTTTTCTTTATCACTTTCAGTTTATCAACTGAATTGCTTGAGGACAAGCAAAGGTTTAAGCTTGGGGGAGTTGATAAGTCTCCAACGTATCTACTTTTCCAAACACATTTGCCCTTGTTTTGGACTCTAACTTGCATGATTTGAATGAAACTAACCCGGACTGACACTGTTTTCAGCAGAACTGCCATGATGTTGTTTTATGTGTAGAAAAGAAAAGTTCTCGGAATGTCCTGGATATCCACGGAGGCACTTTTAAGAATTAATAATAATTTTTGGCGAAAGAATCAAGGTCAGGGGGCCCACGGGCTGTCCACAAGACAGGGGAGCACGCCCTCCTATCTCGTGGCCCCCCTGGACCTCCTCCGACCTCAACTCCAACTCCATATATATCGTCTCGGGGAGAAAAAAACCAAGGAGAAAGTTTCATCGCATTTCACAACACGGAGCCGCCGCCAAGCCCTAATCTCTCTCGGGAGGGCTGATCTGGAGTCCGTTCGGGGCTCCGGAGAGGGGGATTCGTCGCCGTCGTCATCATCAACCATCCTCCATCTCCAATTTCATGATGCTCATCGCCGTGCGTGAGTAATTCCATCGTAGGCTTGCTGGACGGTGATGGGTTGGATGAGATTTACCATGTAATCAAGTTAGTTTTTATAGGGTTTGATCCCTAGTATCCACTATGTTCTGAGATTGATGTTGCTATGACTTTGCTATGCTTAATGCTTGTCACTAGGGCCTGAGTGCCATGATTTCAGATCTGAACCTATTATGTTTTCATGAATATATGTGTGTTCTTGATCCTATCTTGCAAGTTTATAGTCACCTATTATGTGTTATGGTCCGACAACCCCGAAGTGACAATAATCGGGATACTTCTCGATGATGACCGTAGTTTGATGAGTTCATGTATTCACTATGTGTTAATGCTTTGGTCCGTTTCTCTATTAAAAGGAGGCCTTAATATCCCTTAGTTTCCGTAAGGACCCCGCTGAACACGGGAGGGTAGGACAAAAGATGTCATGCAAGTTCTTTTCCATAAGCACGTATGACTATTTATGGAATACATGCCTACATTACATTGATGAATTGGAGCTAGTTCTATATCACCCTATGTTATAACTATTGCATGAGGAATCGCATCCGGCATAATTATCCATCACTGATCCATTGCCTACAAGATTTTCACATATTGTTCTTCGCTTATTTACTTTTCCGTTGTTACTGTTACAACTACTACAAAAACCCAAAAACATTTACCTTTACTGCTGCTACCGTCACTATTATTATCATACCACTTTTGCTACTAAACACTTTGCTGCAGATACTAAGTTATCCAGGTGTGGTTGAATTGACAACTCAATTGCTAATACTCAAGAATATTCTTTGGCTCCCCTTGTGTCGAATCAATAAATTTGGGTTGTACTTCACCCTCAAAAGCTGTTGTGATCCCCTACACTTGTGGGTTATCACCAAGCACAGCGCGATATAGGAGCGACGCACAATTACAAGCTTATATTCTGTTGAACAATGGAGGCTATAACCAATTAATTTTATGGGAACAATAGCACTCAGGAAATTTGAAGGGTAGGTATGAACAAAATTGGAACTGCACATGTACTGCTAAGTGATTCAATACACACATTACTAATCGAGGAGGAGAACGATGGTCGCGGCGGCCTCTGTGAGTCATGGTCGGCAACGGGAGTCAGTTCATTGTCCATGACGGTGGTACTTCTGCGCTTGGCATCGGCTTCCGGGAAGCAGATCCGAGACCGTGGAAGACGATGCCGGGGAAGAGGCTCCGTGTATGACGACGACGATGGACCGGCTCCAGTGCGGCGTACGAGGTCGTCGATGAGGCAGATGCGCTGTGGTGGACGAGTGCGCCGATGTAAAGGGGGGGAGCATGAAGGCTGCGGTGCTGTGGAGAAGTCTATTTTGCGGTGGGGATAGAAAATGGGGAGTATTCAGGTGTACCACTCTGGGTGCGGGGGTGGGGTTGGCTGGGTAGGGTGAACCTGAAGTTATGAAAATAGCCCCCTACCAAGCGTCATCCGTAGGCCTATTCCGACGGCTATGATGGTAACTTTCCACTGCTCGAATCAGGGTCGCGGGAGATTTTCCCGCTGACCTCAAAATTTTGTGACACTGGACTCCTCGTGTGGCGTGTTGAGTGATTCGGCTAAGCAACTAGCGAGTAGTAGTAGTAGTAAACTCTGCATATTAGGTTTGACCGAAGTCAAACTTCCTAAAGTTTGACCAAGTTTATAGAAAAATATAAACATTTACCATAACAAATATGTATGATGTGAAAGTACATTCAATAATGAATCTAATGGTATTTATTTGTTATTGTATATGTTAATATTTTTTGTTATAAGCTTTCTGAGAGTTTACAAAACTTGACTTTGACCAATGCTAATACGCGGACTTAAATAAAAACGGAGGGAGTACACATTTGTTTTCTTAGTTTGTAGTGAACTAATCATTTGTTGAAATTGTGAAATAAATATATTAGGCTATTGACTACGAATGTAATGGTCTATACAATTCAATAGTTACAATAATTGTCGAATCCCAAGATGTATACAAGGTCTATAGTACTTCACAACATGCTCAAACTCACATAATCCCAGTCAAATGAGAATCTAAATGCATTTCATAGTTATTACTTTGTAGGATGCAACAAAAACAACCATGCATAACTCTACATCAGCCATTATAGAAGCAACATTTTGACATATCCCAATGTGTGAATGAAACGTGCAGAGAGAGCTTTTGAAGATGGAGCAGATAGGGCGGGAAAGATTGTATGTATGTGGATGAGAGAGTAGGAGACAAACCTAACAAGACATAGAGAGAGAGATAGAGAGAGAAAGAGAGAGGAAGAAGTTAGGTCTGTGAGAAAGATGGAGACATGTATTATACGTGAGATGTGTGTGCATCCGGATTCTGTATACGTGGAAGGAGAAGAGACAACATGTTTGATGAGAGAGCTGGAAAAACATGGACGAGAGGGGAAGGATCTTGTGGGTTGAGGGATTGACAATTTTGTGCAGGGGAGCAGGCCCGTACCAGGCGCATGTGCAGCGTGTGCGCCTGCACAGGGCCCCAAAGTCAGCGGGGCCCCCAAATCAGCGAGAGTATTAGTTAATTGCTGGGGTTAGTAGGAGGTAGGTACACTTATTACCATGGACGGTTGAAATAATCAAGGCAGGAACGTACTAGCCTCTCCTCACGCATGGGAACCTGGCGCTTAATTAACTCAGCCAATACTACTACATGGGAACCTGCATGAAGAAATTATCCAACCTCTCCTCAACGCTGGCTCCTTTTTCCATAAAAAAATGAGCTTCTCACGCATGGTTCTCTATCTACTCTTCGGCTTCTTACTCCTCATCAATCTTCACTCCTTGATCCTTAGTTTACTCCTAATTCCTAAATCCTCATCAACATTATTTCCTTGCTAAGGTTCCACTCTGAATCCCCCATCTTCTTCTTTTTCGCATTTACCACAAGATAATCCATTGCGATGAACTTCCAATAGGTAACGTTCCACTCCCAATCCCCATCTGCTAATTCTGTGCTATTCCCACAAATAACCCATTGCGATGAACATTGAATAGGTAAAGTTCCACTCTCAATCCCCATTTTTTATTTGTGTTCTATTCTTCTTAGATCTCAAATCGGTAGGGTTGCATATCAGTGTTTCTCTCGACCACTTAGTTGCCTGTTGCCAGCGCTGCAACTTATGTGCATCAACATCAATTGGAGCCTGACTGCAATTGAAGGCTAAGGTAGCTTCAATCCTCTTTATCTGTATATGTCCAATTTTTAACATTGGATGTTTGTCTCTTAGTTTTACCTTCTTCAGTTTCTTCAGAAGAATTAGGAACTACGAGTCATGATGTCAAAAAAAGGAACTATGAGTCATGAGATGGAAAAGTTAAGAAAAGGAAAAAATGCCAAGGGCCCATAATTTGATTTCGCATCGGGCCTCCCTTTTCTCAGGTATGGCCCGACGGGGGAGAGAGGGATTGGTAATTGTGTGCAAGAGAGAGATAGAGAGAGAGAGAGAGGGTGGGGGGAGGAGTCAGTCAGCCGTCGTCACATCACCCTGCTTCCAAATGACCCCGCATTCTCTAGCGCGGTGTGGTCGCCGTCTTCGATCTGCTCGATGCCCTCTTTGAAGATTGAGGTGTTGTGCATGTTGGGGTGCAAAGAAGCACAAGCAAGAGTGGTCGCTGTATAACCTTGGATGGGGATGAATTGTGTGCTCGGGGGAGGGTGTGTGTGTGTTGTGCTGCGTCTCTCTCTCTCTATGTGTGTGTGTGTGTCAGATATTGAGAGAAAACAAACCTAAGGAGAGAAATGGGTATTTACGAAGAGATTGTGCGGGCCTTGAGGTGGGCAGGGGCCGGGTGAGGGTGTCAAAATGTGCGCGTTGATGCATGTGTTGCATGCGATCGTGCGAGGGACGGACGAATTGAGAGAGGTGGTTGTTGTGTTATGGATGCTCCTCTCTCTCTCTCTCTCTCTCTCTCTCTCACACACACACACACACACACACACACAAGTAAACTAGAATACCGTTCTCTCATGTATACACAACGTATTAGCATCTGTCTATGTCTCACTCATGCATGATCATTTGCACATTCACACCTCTCTATGTCTGTATCACACGCACACCGTCTCCACATTGCCCTTCCGCCACAACACACATATGGACACATACACACGTTCTCTCTCAGTCACATACACAAAATCAGTATTAAAATAACTAGGGCGCGCCTAAAACCTCCAAATCCAAATAAACACGAACTGGAGCTAAATTCAAATATATGGAAATATTGCAGCATCAAGAACTTTCCCAGGAAAAAAAGTTGAGTAATATTCGAGGATTGTTTTCGCACACACAAAAAGGTTTGGTGGATGTCCTTCGAGCGCGACACGCTGACGCACCGTTTGATCGACCGCGCGGCCGCGGTTCACGCGCTTGCACAGGATTCTGTATCGTGGCTGTGGTACTAACTAATAAAAGCGCTGCCTAAGTCTAATGTTTACGTGTACTAGTACGGTTTTCTTTTAAGTTTGACCAACCTTATATAAAACTAAAGTAAGCTCCCACGCATGCACTCATCAATATGCCGCCGCCGTTGCGCATGCCGGCGCCCGCCTGCTCCGGCCAACAATTTCTCGCCCATCACCGCCGTGTCGCTGCCATCCCTGTGCCATGAAGCCGAAGGCTCGCCCACTCATGCCGTCTGCAGTACCTCCTCACGATGCCGCCGCGCTGCCAAGCATGCGAGCAGCTGGTGGAGCCGCGTCTATGCACGAAGCGTATGAAGAGGAGGACGAGCGCATGCTCCAGCACGCCGGCGAGGAGGAACTAGCGTGTCATTGTCGTCTCCGCCCGCACGGAGGAGGCGCACATGGTGGCTGTCGCGGCGGAAGCCGGTCATGAGCATGTCGAGCCTGCAAACCGGGTGTGGATGCGGAATCTACCTTCGAGACCTTGAATGCCATGTGGATCCTGCAATCTGAAGGAGCAATTTGGGGCAGTCGACTCATGTGAGCCGTTTGATGCAACATGGATGGCTAGAAGGGCTTCTTCCACCTCTTCTGTCATCTTCTTCCTTCGCTCCGTCGAACTTCTTTCACAAATCGACTGACCCAAATTATACTACTAGTATAAACATATTAAGTACAGTAGGAACACGAAGATATGAGCAGTAGTACCAAATGCAAGAAGAATAGTAGTAAGAGATAGTACTAGTACTATTGTACGTACTAAAGAGTTCAAATAACGAGAAAGAACATAAACATAGTTCTGCTGGGGCCTCAGCACAACACACCCTTGAAAATAAACTAAGCAACTAGTCCGCTTGACACTGCAGTAGAACCAGCATGAGCGATGGCACTGCCACCTACTCGGAGTCCGAGTCCACGCCCTCGACTTCGTCCTCGTCCCTCTTCCTCTTCCTCTTCGCCGACGCTTCTTTGCTTGAACCGGACACTGGGCTCTGCTTCTTCATCCAACCCTTGTAGATATTTAAACAAAGGTAGGAATCCATTGCTGCGTACAGGATGTGATCTTCATCTAATGTCTTCGACTCCCATGCATGATGAAACTCGTGATGAGGTTTCTTCAGTTTAGCGTACGAAGGATCAATCATGGCTGCTGCCAGGGTCAGCATTAAAGGTTGAGAGGAGGACACCAGGCTTGCCTTCTGGAGATTGAAGGGCTGGCCTACAACGAGACCTATCCGACGCAGGACATCCTTGTCGTTCTTAAAGCCTACAGTAACGAATTTCACTCTTTTGTCCTTGAGGAAGTTCTTAAAATTCGGGCACTCAACGTCGGCATGGCATATGTGGTAGACCAAGCAAACATTATGTATGCAAACCTGGATCACGGCGGGCTTCTTCCTCTCTTCGTCCTTTAGATCCTTCTCTCGTCCCAGCACTGTGGTGTACTCAACATCTAGCCCAGCGACCCACTCATCCGTTGAACTGTTGAACATGCGTAGGAAGCGAGCAAGCCATGCTTTCACCGTCGCGGATCCACATGTGTAGATGACGATGAACTGATCGCGAGTGATGGCTCTAACCTGGTACTCAGCGGCGACCATGGAGATTTGGGTGGCCATGGATTTTGGAAGAGGGTTAGGAGAAGTTGAACTGTTGTACCCCGCAAAAAAAACTGGGAGCAAACTAGTGTGAAAGGACGGGACGACTGGGAGCGAACTATTGTAAGGTAGAAGACGGGGACGAGTAGGGAGTGCAAACGGTGTGGGGTTGCTGGCTTTCCCAGTGGATAAACGGCTGCAAGCCCCCAAAGAGTTCTCGAGAACTATGCGGGACCCAGTAGATGTCATGTCCACTAGACCCATATTGTAGGCCTGACAGTATAGCTTCTGCCTGTTCGCACGCCATGCTGGCGCGTGGATGTAACTTCACTTAATTCCATCAACCTTCACGCCTCCCACGACCTTCGCCTCCCTCGCACGGTCGCGCCCTTTGAGACTTCGAACGGCTATAAATGAGCAAATTTTTTTGCCTACTCCACATGCATGATACTCCCTCTGGTCCTTTTTACTCCCGTCAACCGTTTGCAAAGTGTTTGACCAAATTTATACCTTTTTTGAACACCACCTTATATTAATTAACCAGCCACACCAGTACACTCATTCGATACAATATTCACCACACAGGGCGGTACGTTATTTACAAGAATACCATCTAATCTATTGTCAAAGCTATACTTAGCGATTAAGTGTGCCACCTTATTGGCCGAATGGCTAATCTTTGACAATTGAAGATTGTTGATCAACTTCGAGATGCTCAACACTTTCATCTTCAGGTCACGCATAGCAGACCTGTCATAGTCCCCCGATGCAAGAGACGCTACCACAAAAGCGCAATCAGTCTCTAAAATTACAGGACCATGAAGAGAAATACCTATGTAGAGACCGGCAATGCAAGCCCTAAGCTCCGCTTCCTCCACGTTTTGACATGCATCAATGAAATCCCACGATCAAATTTATACTAAAAATATCAATATCTACAATACTGATTATAATGAGTATAAGAACTATGTTTTATAATGAGTGTAAAAATATTGATTTGACATTGTGAATGTTGATACTCCCTCCGTCTAGGTGAGTAAGTCATCTTAGGCTGTGCACCGTGACCAAGGAGGAGGGGAAAACGAGAGACAGTAATGTTTATTTTCTAATTAATAGTATTGCATGCAATGAACTAACCGCTGCATGTCATGTTTGATAGTCTCAAGTCATTAAAAGCATCCACACCCTCATCTCTTATTGGTTGATATGTCAAGAAACAGGAAACGAGGTAGAAGTTAATGCATCGCACCTAAGTGTTTTGGGATTATTTGGTTTTCGTAAGATGACTTACACCCTAGACGGAGGGAGTACATTTTTCTATAAGTCTGGTGAAAGTAGAGGTACATTGACTTTAGACAAAACTTAAATGCACAATGCAGACTAGTTCCTCCGTCCAGGTGTGTGCCATGTCCTATCTTGTCATCACAACAAGGTTAGCTATTAGAGTACCACTACCTCCCTTCTAGTTTAAAGGGCTCGATTCAAAATTTTCACCTACTCTTAGCAAGATAGTAGAGGCGGTGGAATAGTTTTTGAAGTCTGCAAAAGTACTCAACTAATGTTGTCGTTCTTCACAAAAAAATGTGTTTACCAATGCATGCATGAACACTAGTTACTCTAACCCCCCTCTCTTCTTTAATTCTTTGACACATCAGCATGTTTGCTATTCCCGTGTGCATGATACCAGCTAACATACCACCATTATGGCCGGCCTTAATCATGGCATGCAATAATTTAGTGCACCTTGAAATATGAACATGTGTGGGGCGTGTATGTTTTTAATGACTTGAGACTATACCTAGCCCGGCATGCAAGATGACTTATTATGCGCCGTTCCCCATACCTGCAGGAAGCCCGTTCGTCTCCAAATCTTTTCCTCTCCATGTATGGAAACAATATGCCTGCCAAACTCTCCTTCTCCCTCCAGCGGTCCCACCACTCCACCCCGTGTGAAAAAATCTGCATGCATGACTCTCCTCCCCCACGCTCGTCCAATCCGTTGTGACCAGCAATATTTCCACCCCTTCCCTCGCCCGTAATTTACTCCAACAAATATTCCCACGTAGCTGTTACTTAACTGCAGGTGCATTGGGTCACTGACATATGGGCCCAACAGGGGTCTGGCCCACATGTCAGTGATGCAACTGGACCTACAGTTAAGTCAGTGCAGCTCAGTCCATATCTTACGTAGGTGTGCCATTGCTTGCTATAAATATTGCGCCTCCCACGACATCGCTATCTCCTCCCCCTCACGTTCACGTTCATCGCTATCTCCTCCCCCTCCCTCTCACATCGACCACCATGGCATCGCCCCTCCCAAGCCCTAGGAGCCCCTCGCTGCACTACGCGGACGGTCATGCGTCGCCATTCCGTTCCTCGCCACCACTAGTCGAGGAGGACGCGTCGGTGTTCCGCTCCTCACCGCTACGCGACGCGTCGCCGAGCCGTTCCTCACCGCCACTAGTCAAGGAGGACGCGTCAGCGTTCCGCTCCTCGCCGCGACGTGACGTGTTGCCGTTCCGTTCCTCGCCGCCACTAGTCGAGGAGGACGCGTCGGCGTTCCGCTCCTCACCGCGACGCATCGAGGTGGACGCGTCGGTTCCCAATCTCGCCAGCACGCGCATCAAAGGACGCGTCGGCTCCCCGCTACGAGGAGAACGCCGCACCGCCTGCCGAGCCCCCCGACCTTGAGGAGCTTTGGAAAGAAATGGATGTCGCCTTGTGGGAGGCTTTGCCTCCAGCAGAGCGTGCCAAAATAGAGGCGGAGAAGAAGGTCGAGGAATAGAAGCGCACCACGGAACAAGCTGCCTGGGAGGCCTATGTCGCGTCCGAGAGAGTCAGGCAATTGGCTCTTTGGCAGAAGGCTCATGCGAGGGCCGTGAGGGTGGTGGAGGACGCCCGTGCCGATGCCCTGAATGCAGTCGGGCCCAAGCGCCTCATCTACGCTTGGCGGTATGTGGACCGGGTGCATGCTTCCAGTGAGGAGGAGTACCTGTTGGCATCGGATCACCACACCGGTGAGATCGCGCTCGCCCGCCGGCAAGCCGCCAATCAGCACCTCGCGAGTTGCGAGGCTGAGGAAGAGGCATTGTGTCGGCACGCTAGGAAACGGCCGCGCACCAGGGCACTCGTGGCGTGCCGCAAGCGCTCCTGCGAGCGTCGTGGCTTTTAGGAGGAGTATAATTTTTGTTTCGTAAGGCGATCTCATTAGTTTATGGATGCAAATGATAAATCCCGAACGTTCAGGAATTTTTAGCGTCCTTAATTAAGTATGTAAAAGGGAAAGTTTGGAAACCTTATGTATTCGTATGCATTTTGCAAGTACATGCACATAGCACAAACTTTACTATATACTATGGCACTACACGTCTCTCTCGATATATGCTTGCAGGCTGTGCTACTCCCTCCGTCCAGGTCAATAAGTCATCTTTGGTTGTGCACCGTGACCAAGAAGGAGGGAAGACTTATACACCTAGACGGAGGGAGTACTACTATTACTTATGTATGTGCAAATGCACGTTTTAACATTACGATGCGGTTTTTTGTAAAAGTAGAAAAACAGCACTAGTCAAGCTTGTGAAACGATTCAATGCAAAACAAATGCAAAAATGCCCGTTTGATTGTTTACTTTTAGCTTCCTTCTCTGTGGTTATTTCTCTGTTGTACTTTGTACGGAGTATCTCACTGGTTGGAAATGCATGCAAATTCTCAAACCGCTTCCTATACCCTGTATCAAATTTTTTGCCTAACAACTTGTGTCGTTCAATTGGAATTCCAACTTGAGTACTACTACTAGTAGGAGTTCCAGGGACCAGTTCTTTTAGGCTTCTAGATTAGTAATCCCATAACTACTACCTCCGTCCTGGTTTATTGGTCCCCATTGTAATCTGTGTCAAATTTTGATCATAAATTTAACTAATGAAATGTTAGTGCATGTCACATGCACTACTCCATCCGTCTAGGTGAGTAAGTCATCTTAGGCTGTGCACCATGACCAAGGAGGAGGAGAAAACGAGAAATGTTAATTTTTATTTGCTAATTAATAGTATATCATGCAATGAACTAACCACTGCACGTCATGTTTGATATCTCAAGTCATTAAAAGCATGCACACTCTTTATCTCTTATTGGTTGATATGTCAAGAAACAAGAAACGAGGTAGAAGTTAATGCACTGTGCCTAAGTGTTTTGGGATTATTTGGTTTTCGTAAGATGACTTACACACCTAGACGGAGGGAGTAACATTTTATCAGTTAAATCTTTGGTCAAATTTTAGCACAAATTACAATGGTGAGGAATAAACCAGGACGGAGTAGTAGTTTAGAAGCCCAAATAAATGAGTGAGGCGCCTTATTGTTACTCTCCACTGTGAATAGTCTTATGGGAAAAGCTAGGGATGCCGCCAAAAGAACTGGCCCTAGGAGTAGTAGCTAGGGATTGAGTGTGTGAGATGAACCGGAGAAAGTAAATGTAGAGAGATGAAATGCAAAAAAGACGGAGGGATGTGATGGTTGCTTGTCCGTTTATCTTACCAGGCCACTTATTACTCGGAGTGGTTGGGTTTTGTGGGGACATTCACATTTGTGCCCCTAACTCGAACCCACTACTCAAATTTACCCCTAACTTTTTGATGTGCTCAAATTTGCCCCTAAAAAGCATTTTAAGTCACAGAAATGCCCTTCCAGCTGGTCAAAGTTGTTTGACCAAAACTTTGAAAATTCATAACAAATTCATATAAACTTAGAAGAATGCAAAATAAGATATCAAAATGCTCATAAAAACAACACCTATATGCAGATGTCATTTACATTCATGACAAAAGCACTCTTTAAAGCTTTTTAGGGTTTATAACATTAAAAAACAATTTAAGGTGAATTTAAATAAATGCACATGTAGGTGAGGAACGTAAATGACATGCGTGTATATGTGATGTTTTTATGAACATTTTGATACCTTATTTGCATTTTTCTGACTTCGTATGAATTTGTTATGAATTTTCAAAGTTTTTGTCAAACAACTTTGACCAGATGGAAGGGCATTCCTGTGACTTAAAATGCTTTTTAGGGGCAAATTTGAGCACATCAAAAATTTAGGGGTAAATCTGAGAGTGGGTGCAAATTAGGGGCATAAATGTAAATGTCCCTTTGTGATATGACGACTTTACTGCCGCGGCACGAGCGGGGTGATAGGTGAAACTCCCGTGCAGCGCCACCCTCTACACTTGTACTACATTGGTCGTGGTTTATTAGTCCCCCATTGAATTTGACTGAAGATTTAACTGACAAAATGTTAGTGCATGTGAACAAAAACTATATCGTTGGATTCGTATTTGAACATAGTTTTGAATGATATACTTTTAGGTGACATGCATCAGCATTTATCGTACTATATATAATGTTAGTTCAATTTTTGGTCGTACTAATCTATAGTAGTAAGGTGCCCGTGCGTTGCACCGAAGAGTGAAATGCATTGATCGGGGAGTTGTTTATTTTGACAAAGGATGTAGGGGTCATCTCATGTGTAACAGGTATCGATAGGTTTCTTTGGATATTATTTCATCTCTAGAGCTCACAAACATCCGGGTGAAATAGATAAAAAGGTCTCTTTTGCAAACAAAAGCGTTCAATTGTTCAACCTGCATCCAAAACTTGGGAAGAAATAACACTTATTGTGCTTTGCAAGAAATGATCTTTAAGAATTAGTTTTTGAGTATCAATTGTTATACATGTTGGCTACAGATGACATGGCACTTTCTTATAGTCAACAATTGTCTATACTATTAAGTAATATTAACCATGCCCTTATACACCTAGACGGAGGGATTAAATCAGGATGACTTGCAAGGGGGCAGAGGAGATGTAAGAAATGGTTCATCGTAAGTCTTTCACCAGTACTGTATAAAAATTCATACATGGAAGATTCTAGACTAAACCATAAATGGATACACTTTTATTCATGCGCGATACTCCAATAGAGCAAGATCCTGCATGGAAGTCTCCACATGCTTAGACAGCGGATTACATTGAGAGAAGACTAATGATCAACATTTAACTTGATAATGCGTATGTCCAGGTGAACCTCCTTGGAGTCCCCGTGCACTGCGTCGGCGGGTAAAGGATGCCATCGGTTTTCCAAGTCCACATCGGCGGGATGGTCCCAGCTCCCTAGAGTCCAAGTCCGTTCGATGAGGCCGGTGTCGCCGCCCACGTGACCCGGAGGGGTAGTAACACTGACCACGCACCCGTACATCGGCCTCGTGTTAGTGTCAGCGTCAGCGGCGTCACCCCTGACGCACACTACAGAGATGGGGCGGCGTCCTGCGCGGGCCTCGCCAGTGCCCACGATCAAGAGGAAGACGCTGTCGTCCCCCTCCAAGACTAGCAGGCGGCGGTGATCCTCCAGCGACTCTGGCATGGTGAACGGGTAGCACGTCTCGTACTTGATGTTCTCCGCCAAGGGCCAGCAGTGACCGCTGCACGCATCCGTGAGGTGATGCACCATGTCCGACAGCGAGCCCCAAAACGGCATCGAGCACTCATAGCAGTGGATGAAGGGCTCCTTGGAGGCATCGACCAGGCCGTCCATGAAACGGGAGTGGCTGTAGGGGACGTTGCACCAGTTGAATATATCAGCAAGTTACTACGAGATTTAATCCGAATAAGCACAAAATAAATCATGACGGCTATAACAGAGATGAAACTAATCATGTGGACTAGCATAGTAGTAGGATACAGAGTAGAAACATGAATTCTACCACGATATCAAACAGGAAGGACAGAAACACATACGGTGCAACGGGAGCAGCACCGTTGGCGTTGAGGTTGTCCCCCATGTCGTTAAGGAAGAGGTTGCCGAGGTCGGGGAAGAAGTCGTCGTCGGTGAAGTCATGGCTGCCAGCAGTCGCGAGAGTGCGCTCCCCAAATTTCAACAGCGCCCGCCGAATGGAGCGCAGGAGGGAGTGGCTGTAGGGGACGTTGCGGCCGCCGAATGGAGCGCAGGAGTAGCATACGAAGCAGTAGATGGTGTCCTTACTAGTACTCCCTAGTCTCTATCTATCTATATCTACTCTTATAGAAAACCGAGTTGGTGATGATGGTATGTCTTCCATCTTGTAATATAGACCGTCTGATCTATATCTGATGGATAGAAAGCCAACTATGACAATTTTACAAAAGATACCCGCACCTCTCTCCACATTTACAGATAAGGCCTTGCCTCGTTCATCCTTATCTCCCACAACCTCGTGCTCCTCCCTTAAGTCTCTATCTCTACTACTCTTCTTTGTTTTTTATAACAAATCGAATAGTGCTACGCTGTCTGCTGCACGCCCGGCTGAACACACCTCCTCGCCTCGATCAGCACCAACTGAGTCTTTTATAGGAGTAGGAGTAGAGAAAAAACCGAGTTGGTGATGATGGTGTGCCTTGCAATGCACGGGCATCTTGCTATTTTTTTTGCATATAAGTCCAAACACCACGTAGACACAGTCTTTGAGCATGGTTCGTAGTCGTTCCATGCTCGGGCATTGAAGTTTGTAACTATTTTAGATTAGAATATACTAGTCCTCCGGTGCTAGTAGTAGAGCAGAGTCCTACTCTACTACTCTACTCAAGCAAGTTAGGGCATAGTACTGTAGTAGGTACTGTAGGGAGTACCAGTACTATGATCACTCAAGCAAGTTGTCTGGCATCGATATGACCCTACGCTGCTGGTATGTGTCTAGTAAGTCAAGTGGTGTGTTGTAGTCATCATCACCTATCCACTTCCCGCAGCACATATTCGCTTCTCCATCTTTGTCCACACATAATCTCGTCCAATCTTCCATCCCCGCTAAGGCGCCTCCCCCCCCCTCGTCCGAAACCCAAGCACTAACAATGGCAGAACCGAGCAGCGTTCGCCGAAAGAATGGCTGGAATTTGCTCCCCACAGAGGTAATCAAGCTCATTGTTTCGCGTGTGGACAATCTCAGTACCATGTCGCTCGCCGCGTGCTCGTCGGGGCTGTACCGTTTACTCAAAGCCCTCAGGCCGGAGCTTCTTAAGCCATCTCCTTGCTTGCTGATGCCGCCTGATCTTCAGAAACAGCGTGTCACGCAGCATAACGATCGTAGGGTGGCGAGCATCAACCCCCTTGACTGCGATCCGATCCCCGTCAGCCTCAACTACATTAACGGTATGTACTGGGTCGGCATGAACATGTCTTGGATGGTGCTCGTCGACGGTCGTGGAAGCTGGATGCTCATGGAGGTCTACACCCGGCGATTGATCCCCCTTCCTTCGATTAACACTGCACTGCTTTGGCACCGCGGCCCAGAATACTCGGAATCTTACAGTAGCCAACATGATACCAAGTTTGATTTGCTCAAGGTTGTAATCTGCCAAGTGCCCACAAGATCTGCGAATTATAAAGACTTCAGGCTAATTGCGTTCTTCAACCGCGGTCTCGCCTATCTGACAGGTCACTGCGGTAAGTGGATAAATCTGCACGTCCATCGCAGGATCATACATCCTCCATGGTTCTCTGATGCCATTGAACACAAGGGCTTCATTTACGCTGTCGACTCCTTCTATGGCTGGACGTATTGCTGGCCTACTCCAGTCATCGCTACAAACGGCTGTTACAGCAGTATGTTACTTTCCTATGATATCATGATGGCTTGCTTATATTACTGTCAACATTTACTGAAAAAATATTCATGCTCATAACATGCTGTTCTTAAGATTGACTAAATCAAGAGCCCTTTTTTATTTGACTCCAACTTGATATGATGTTGTAGGCCGCCTGGTGTCCCTACCCTTCCTAATCCCAGAACCTTTCAAAGAAAAGCGGCATGGCAGTTGCAGGTGGTTCCTGGCTCGATCAGACGACGGCGAAAGATTGATGATCGTTCGCACGTACCGGACGTGTTGTTTCGCGGAATACAATCACAGTCACTGCAAGGTCTTTGAGCAGGATCCCAGCTTCTCTGGGCCTTCAGGAATTTTTGACTGGAGGCTGGTAAGTAGCCTTGGTACACGCTCTCTGTTTGTCAGACTGAATTATCCGATTAACCAGGAGATAACCGACGGCAAGGATCATGATGGCAGCGCGGTTTCGTTCATCAGGCAAAACTGTGTGTACACAGCGTACCATGCGTCTCTGCATGCACCATACCCTGATATGTGCCGCCACGCTCTGCAGCCCAAAGTAGGAGAGAGGGTCGCAAGTATCAGACTTCGACCTGCTGGCTGGAGTTTCCCCCGTCAGGCACCCATCTGGTTCAAGCCGTCAGCCAATCTCCACAGCTTAATAAATAGTAACGTCTAACTGAGCCAGTTAGTTAGATGCGTACACTTGGTGTAGTAGGATCTTTATTTAGTTTGATGCATACACTTGTTCTTTTTTGGTAGCCCTTTTGTAATGATGGCTGATGTTTGGTTTGGAAGAGAGAGCTGCGTCTTCACTCTTCTGGCCTGCTTACTGCTTCTGTTGCACCCCCAGCCCTGGTTGCTGCTGCTGCTGTTTTCAATGTACAATCAGTAGTATATTTCGTCTGTTGGTTGAATAAATGTGTTGTTAGAATGACAAACACAATGTTTTGGAAGTCGTTGCACGGTTCGATCCTTTAGTGCCCCGTACCATACGTAGCTCATACTATTTTTCGTACGGAACACATTTCCACTTGTTGATAACATGCAGCCCACTGATGAAGGCCCAATAGAGAAGCCCATAATTAACTGGAAGGGAGGCTCTCACATGAATCCGGCCCAGGTACATGCTCATGGTCCCCTAAACATAAATAAGTAAATAAATAAATAAAGCTAAATGCTCATGCTCCAGTTCTTTAGGAAAATAGGTAGCCGAGTATTTCTTTGTGAAGAATAGCCAAGCTAAGCCTATTTGTTTTCTCCTAGTTACTGGGCTGCAAATCTTTCAAGACAAGGAGGGATGCCTTCCGGCCTGGCCAAAGAGTATGGTCAATGTCTGTTAAAAGTAATATCAAAAGGGGTTGAAAATTCCAAAAAAATTATAGCAAATGGGATATTAGTTTCTTTTTTGTTTTGTTCTTCACTGATATCTTATACGTATTTCATTGGATTTAACATGACATAGTACTAATTTATTTTTAAATTTGTTTTAGTATGGATATTAATTTTTGGATTAAGAATATTTCGTTCCCCAGCAAAAAATTGCAAATTTTCAAAATTTCCCGCATATTTAGTTATTTTTTTGACCCTGGTACTGACCAGAAAATGGCCAGCAATTCTAAAAATGGAAAACGGGCTGCAATAAATTCCATATGGATTATAAAATGAGTAAAAATTATAAAAATAATAGCAAATGGGCTGTACACGCCACATATTTCAAGGCTGACTTGTTTACGCAAGGCTTTGTCAGTGAACACACGATTCTAGCAGCAGTGATTGTTTGATGTCCATCCAACGGCCGATGTGCTTCTTCAATCTCTGATCTTCCTGCTCCAGCCGCCTAAACTAGCGCCGGCGGGACTGCCTGCTCCCTCCTCTTGTGGCCCGTTGTGTTGCTGTGCAGGCTTCCCCGGCCCACACTACTCCCTCCGCTGGCCTGGCCGCACGCAATCAACTGCCTCCTTATTACGCGAAAAAAAATGATTCCTTCCACTGACATCTGGGGCGCACCGGTTGGGAGGCTGACCTGTGGGCCTACTAAGTTGACGCGTACGCAGGGCTTGTCAACTTAGTCAACAAACAATTCTAGCAGCAGTAACCGTTGGATTTGAATCGAACGGTCCTGCTGCTTCTTCAATCGCTGCTCTTCTTACACCAGCCACCCAAACCAACGCTGGGGAGACCGCCTGCACCTGCCTTCAGTGGCTGGTTGTGCTGCCGTTGAGGCCTCATCGCCCCCTACTACTCCCACCGCTAGCCAAGCCCTACGGCGACAACAGCCTCACACCGCAGCCGAACCAGTGAACCCTCGTACTCCTCTCCGCATGGGCATCCACTGTCGCGTCTTCCCCGGCTCCGCGTCGTCCCCTTCCTAGGCCTCGTCGTCGTCCACTGCCTTGGTGCTCTCGGCGTGGCGTGGTCAATGTGGTCAACGACATTCCATCGGAAGAGTACTGTACGTGGAGAGGCTGACAGCTGGGTCCACGGCCACAGCCCAGTTTATTTGTGATTTGCCAAATAAGTCGCTTTGTCAGGACCGTTGGGCTGCAAATCTTTCAAGACGAGGAGAGCTTTCATTCGGCTGGCCGAGAAAATGGCCCATCAGTAATGAGAAATGGGTTGTACATTTTTAAAACACATCAAACCAGCAATTAGTTTCAAATATCTTTTTTTTCATTTTGAGATTTTAAATTACATTAATTTTTATGCGTCTAGAATTTGTTGGATTTTATATTGATATACATTTATTTTTAAAATCAGTTTGAATGTGAGTCGAAATTTCGGTATTAAAAACAGGTCGGACCGCACCGAAATATGCAAAATTTCGTATAATTTTTTAACCGTGGCCACAATATGGGTTGTAATGCTAACAAAAAGAACATGGGCTCCAAAAAAACCTTAAGAATTAGCAAATGGATTGTAAATTATTAGAAATAATGGCAGATGGGTTGTATGCTGTTTTCCACATGTTTGAGGCTTTCCTAAAAAAAGGTTGGCACACAAGCAGTGACTGTTGGATGTCCATCCAACGGCCGTCGTGCTTCTTCAATCTCTGCTCTTCCTGCTCCAGCCGCTCAAACAAGCGCCGACGGGACTGCCTGCTCCCTCCTTCCCGCGGCTGGCTGTGCTGCCGCGCAGGCCTCACCGCCCCACCGTACTCCCATTGCTGGCCTAGCCTTCCCTCTACTCACCCACACCTGCTGTTATTCTCCGGCGATGGCAGACGAACCAGTAAACCCTCATACAGTCGTACTCCCCTCCGCGTGGGAAACAACTGTCGAGTCTTCCCTGCCTCCGTGTCATTCCCTTCCTAGGCCTCGCCGTCATCCACCGCCCTGGTGCTCTCGGCGCGGCCTGGTCAACATGGTCAACGACCGACATGCATCTGAAGTGGACTGTATGTGGAGAGGCCGACAGCTAGGTCCATGGCCGCACGCAAGGAAATGCCTCCTTATTATGTGCAAAATAATGATTCCTCCACCTGGCATCAGGGACCCACCGAAAGGGCCTCTGTATTTCACAAAAAAAAAGTTACCGCCGCTGACAGCTCGGACCCACCAGCTATATCTTCGCATGCAAGGAAGTGCCTCCTTATTACGCACAAAAATATGAATACTCCCCCTGTTAGCTGGGACCCAGTATAGTGGTAGGCTGACTTGTGGGCCTACTAAGTTGACGGGGACAGAGGGCTTTGTCAACTTAGTCAATATGCACGATTCTATCTCCATTGACCGTACGATGTTCATCCAACGGCCGTAGTGCTTCTTCAACCTCTGGTCTTCTTGCTCCAGCCGCCCAAACCAGCGCCGGTCGTGCCTCGTGCTCCTGCCTCCCATGGTCGGCTGCGATGCGGCAGAGGCCTCACTGCCCCTACTACTGCCACTGCTGGCCAGACCATCCCTCTACTCACCCACACCCCCTATTATTCTGCGGCGACGGCAGCCTCACACCGCAGCGAACCAGTGAACCCTCGTACTCCTCTACGCGTGGGCATCCACTGTCGCGTCTTCCCCGGCTCCGCGTTGTCCCCTTCCTAGGCCTCGCCGTCGTCCACCTCCCTGGTGCTCTCGGCGCGGCATGGTCAACATGGTCAAGGAACGGCTTCCATCAGGCGTGGACTGTATGTGGAGAGGCTGACAGCTGGGTCCACGACGGCCGCAAGGAAGTGCCTCGTTATTATGTGCAAAATAATTATTCCTCCACCTGACAGCGGGGACCCACCGGACGGGCCACCGTATTTCACGAAAAAATATTTCTCCCCTGACTGCTGGGACCCACCAGCTACACCTTCGCACGCAAGGAAGTGCGTCCGGGCAAAAAAAAACAAAATGATTCACCCCCCTGACTGCTGGGACCCACCAGCTACACCTTCGCACACAAGGAAGTGCGTCTGGGCAAAAAAACAAACGATTCGCCCCCCTGACTGCTGGGACCCACAAGCTACATCTTTGTAGTCAAGGAAGTGCCTGACAGCCGGGACCCACCTGGTCGAAGCGTACGTAGCATTGTCATTTTGGTCGCGAACATGTATGTACATACTGGTCGATGTAGAGGCACACACGTGTCATAGTAGAGGCGTGCACGTAGCATGTACACGTACGTACAGCGGCCAGGGTGCAAGAAAGAAAATACGGCCACGTATGGGTACATACGGGTGGGGTCTCGAACGCCTACTCGCGCATACGTACGGCCAGGGCTCGTGTACATGGCTGGGTCAGAACGGAGAAACAACATCGTCGTCGTGTTTATGGGGAGGCAACAGAATGCGTAGTGTTCATGGGGAGGCAACGAAATGCATCGTGTTCATCGGGAGGCAACGGAACGCGTGGGAGCCAACCGGCTGGGTCAGAACGAAATGCATCGTCGTGTTCATCGGGAGGGCTTGGACGGAACAGGCGATGGAAACGAGGCCTGTCATACCGCAAAATGGAGGAAACGGACCTCCTACAGTCGAAACGAGGGTCCTGTTGATCGGGGGGGGGGGTGGTGGCATACCGCAAAATGGACCTCCTACGGTCAAAACGGGGGTCCTGTTGATCGGGAGGGGTGTGGCGTACCGCAAAACGGATGAAACAGACTTGTGTTGGAGCGCTACGGTCGAAAAGGGGGTCCTGTTCATCGGGAGGGGTGTGGCGTACCGCAAAACGGGACTCCACGAGATACTATTCATCTCCACTGTCGACCTCCTCCAGCCTCCACGGGCTACCGTCGACCTCCTCCAGCCTCCACGGGGTCCTGTTCATCCAGCCTCCACCACGCGCTACTCCACCGGCTACTATTCAACCACCCCTCCACGGGAACCCCTCCACCGTCTACTGTTCATCCAGCCCTCCACGGGGCCGTCCTGTTCATCCAGCCCTCCACACCACGGGGTCCTGTTCATCCAGAGGCAACACCACCGCTCACTGTTCATCCACCCCCCCCCCCCCCCGCAATGCTCACTGTTCCTCCAGAGAGGCAGCATCGATCGGATTCAGTTAGCAGCAGTAGTGAACGAATCGCTCAATTGGGTTCAGTTACCAGCCATCGATCGATCGCTCGGGTTCAGTAAGCGTAGCCTGCAATGCAATCGCTCGGGTTCAGTTAGAGCCCAACGCCTCGCTAGGGTTCAGTTAGAGCCAACGCCTCGCACACATGCGCATATGTGTACGAGAGAAATGCGCATCGCTCGACCCTCGACCGCCCACCGTAACCAGGAACTCCCTAAAATTTTCCTCGCCCTCGCTTCTACCATGGTTTTTTCCGTCATGGACGGCCCAAAGAATGTCATGCAACTGTGTCTCCGGCCCACCCAGGACGAAAAGCCCATTTTCTGTGATGATTTTTTGTCATAGAAGTAGGAGCCCACCACATCTATGATGATACCGGGTTTTGTCACAATTATTGTCATAGAAGTGTCATATGTATGACAGAAAAAAAATTCGTTCGGCCCAAAATGTCACGGATGTGTCTTTTTTTTGTAGTGAGGTCATGAAGCATCAGCTTGAAGTTTTGAACATCAGCCATGTTGAGCTTGTCCACATGCTTCTTGAACTGTTCTTTCTCAAAATCAATTTTGTTCTTCAGTTCAACAATTCGCTGAGCCAGTGCCAGCTCAGGAGCAATGGCGCCTTGGAAAGAGACGCTGATGCCAATTGGGAGCTAAAGATCATCAAAGCTGAGATTGGGGTTGTCAAACCACTCATCAATGAAGTTATCCAGAATGTTTACGTCGAAGAGGGGCAGATCATTGAAGATCTCCGCCTCTTGCTTGCTCTTTATCAGCTGCTCAAGAGCATCATATCCACACTCATCATCTGATCACATATCAATGGCTTCGGTTTCGTTCCTCAGAATGGCAGCAGGCATCAGGGCTTGACCAGAACTTTGAACGTTTTTCTTCTATGTCTTCTCTTTCTTTTTGGAGATGCGAGAGAGATCTTCAGAATTGTTACTTGGAGCAGGAGGGGCAGTTGCCAATGGCTTCACTCGAGAAGCTTTTGGTGCAGCAGTAGGTTTTGAAGCCTTAGATTTCTTTTGCTTCTGCGGCTTAGGAGGAGGAGCTGGTGCATCATCAGAGTCAGCATCATCACTAGAATGATCCACATTTGCTCCTTGAATGGCAATGTGAGTGATGAGGCCATCGAGGTTGTAGAAGGGGCCGATTCTGTTTTCATTGGCTTCACGGGTGCCATCTTCACGAGGAGCAGACGGACCTGGGTTGAAGTCAAGTCCGAATGCCTTCTTGTTCTTCACAGCAGAGTCTTTGGCAAATTTGAAGTTGCGCTTGAACAGATTGTCTTCACGACACCACAACAGAGATGAAGGGTCTGCATTCTCTGGCTGTGGTACACGAACCATGCACGGATAGAAGCCTTGTTCAATAGCTTCAGTCTTGGACCTGGGAGGAAGATTTTTGTATAGTATATCTCCCCAGGGTCGCTTGATGGCATTCTTCTCGGCATACTCTTCAGTGACAAATTTGTACTTGAACCATTCCTCTACCCAATATCTTCGAATCCACTGGATTCGATTCTTGCGTTCTCCATAGGTTTCTTCGAGGTCTGTTTTGTACAGTTCGTGCAAATCTGGTGGCAAGTCTTTGGAAGTATTCCCACGGTGTTGTCTGCCACCCTTTCTTGCTGACTTCTCAGTAGCCATGAAGCTTAACCTGAAAGGTTTCAGAACTTGCAAAGGCTTCTGACGGCTGGTCAGACAAGAACTGGCTTCAGGAGAATTTATGTGACTCTGTAAGAATTCTGCAAACGAATGCAGACTATGAGAACCAAGGGATTCTCCCACAGACATGTACCTGTGACAGCATTAGAGGTGCGAGGGAAGGGGAAGAGGTCATATGCATTCTCAGAAGATTTTGAAGATAAATCAGTTTGAAGACATTGACCTCATAACGCGAAGACATTCACTTATTTGTTGAGTGTTGGTTCCAGATTTGTACGAATCCAAGAATAAGTACAAGTGAGGAATCAAACTTGTAGAGAAGCATAAGTGAATAGACTAGGCATAATATGAGATGCAGAACTGGACATATTCAATTTGGAAGTATAGAAACCACTTTTGGTAATGTAGGATGAATCTATCAGATCAAAAAGATGGTAAAAGTAAGTTTTAATTACCACATGAAGAACTGCTAGACGGAACGAAGTTGGAGGCCGAGCAGTTCGATCTCCCGTGCCCTAACTTGGCGACAGAATACACCTACGATGGCGGTGGAGAAGACGAGGTCCGCGGCCGGCGTGAGGACAGCGTCGGAGAAGTTGCGGGAGCTAAGCGCTTCATCGCCGGCGTCATCAAGAGCTAGTAGAGGCGCTAGGATTTGCGAGAGGTGGCGAGGTGGAAGAAGGATTTTTGACCATCATGTGATGGGTATTTATAAGGAAAGGGACGGCACAACGCAATTACGCAGGTGCCCCTGGCGGTTCACATCTGAAGGGCACGTGGCAAGCATGCAACACCTTGGAAGTTGTTGCATGTTCCCATGCACGCCTGGATTGTCGGGGTGGTCGTTCCGAATTCTTCGGCTTTCAGACAATAAGGATATAGCATTAAAAACAGATATAAATTTTTTTCAGATTGACTTCAGCTAACAAGGTCTCAGTGAAGAAAATCGACGGTTTTCAATAGAATGTATATGATTTGGACTGATAGAGTGGAGGTAGACGCATAGATAGGTTAGGGTCCAATCACATTCACTTAGATCAAAAGATTCAGCATGAAGCCATAGCTATAAGTGAATGCTGTAGAGGATAGAACACAAATATGTATATAACTAGTATAAGACCAAATCACAGGATGAAGATAAACTTGAAAATAAGTCAGGGATGAAGACAAATCAAATACGAAGACTTTGCAATCATAACGCCAAGGGAAACATTTCAAACAAAAGTTTGGTGGTGGCGTTACCCACCATATAGGAAGTATTAGACCCAGACACGGCGCACAATTATCGTGGCGCACGAGTCAAATTCCGCATTAATGTATTCACACTTAGAGTGTATGTCTTCATTAATTGAAGATATACATTACTTCGTGTGTTGCACATCTAAGTCATCAAAATGCATAAGTGTTAGGATGTGTGCCTAATCACAGGACATTTGAGGATTCCAAGATATTTACCTCACACCGCAACTTGCAAAACCTTTTCTCATCCAAGGGCTTTGTGAAGATATCAGCCAATTGCTCTTCAGTTTTGACGTGAATGATATCAATATCTTCCTTCATGACATGATCTCTGAGAAAGTGATGATGAATTTCAATGTGTTTTGTCTTCGAGTGCTGAACTGGGTTGTTGGTAATCTTGATGGCGCTCTCGTCGTCTCAGTAGAGAGGCACATTCTTCAGGTGGATACCATAGTCCTTGAGAGTTTGCTTCATCCAGAGAAGTTGAGCACATCAAGATCCAGCAGCAATGTATTTAGATTCAGTAGTGGAGAGAGATACACAGTTCTGCTTCTTTGAAGACCAACAGACAAGAGATCGTCCCAGAAAGTGACATGTGCTAGATGTGGACTTGCGATCAACCTTGTCACCAGCATAATCAGCATCTGAGAATCCAACTAGATCAAACTCTGAGCCCTTTGGATACCATAATCCTAGTGTTGGGGTGTAAGCCAAATATCGAAGAATTTGCTTCACAGCTAAGTGATGTGATTCCTTTGGTGCCGCTTGGAATCGGGCACACATGCAAACACTAAGCATTATATCTAGCCTAGATGCACATAAATAAAGCAAAGAACCAATCATGGAGTGGTATACCTTTTGATCGAACTCTTTACCATTGGTGTCGGGACCCAAATGACTTTTGGTTGGCATTGGCGTCATGTATCCTTTGCAGTCTTGCATTCCAAACTTCTTCAGGCAATCTTTGAGGTATTTTTCTTGAGATATGAAGATGTTGTTGCGTTGCTGACGGATTTGGAGACCCAGAAATAACTTCAGCTCGCCCATCATGGACATCTGATATTGCTCTTGCATCATGTGACCAAACTCATCACTGTATTTCTTGTTGGTGCAGCCGAAGATAATGTCATCCACATAGATTTGGCACACAAACAGTTCACCATCGTATGTCTTCGTGAAGAGTGTAGGATCTAGTGAACCAGGTTTGAAGCCTTTGCTCTTCAGGAAGTCCTTGAGCGTGTCATACCAAGCACGAGGGGCTTGTTTGAGGCCATACAGTGCCTTGTTGAGCTTGTATACCATATCAGGATGTTTTGGATCTTCAAATCCAGGAGGTTGTGCGACAAATACTTCTTCTTCTATCTTTCCATTGAGAAAAGCACTCTTCACATCCATTTGATACAGAAGGATGTTGTGATGATTTGCATAGGCTAGCAGTATGCAAATGGCTTCAAGCCTTGCCACCGGAGCAAATGTTTCATCGAAGTCAATTCCTTCCACTTGAGTGTAACCTTGAGCAACGAGACGAGCCTTGTTTCTGACGACTTGTCCATGCTCATCTTGCTTGTTGCGATATATCCATTTGGTGCCAATGATATTGTGCTTCCGAGGATCAGGACGCTTGACCAATTCCCACACATTATTCAGCTCGAACTGTTGAAGCTCTTCTTGCATAGCTTGAATCCATTCAGGTTCCACGAAGGCTTCATCGACTTTCTTGGGTTCTGAGATTGAGACGAATGCAAACTGCCCACAGAAATTGGTTAGCTATGTTGCTCTTTGAGTAGCTCTTGAACGAGTGAGTGGACCAAGTGCATTTATGATGTCGATTATCTTCTCAATCTGTACTTCATTTGCAACTCGAGGATGAACAGGACAAAGATTGTGCTCATGATGATCAATGTCATTATATGGGGGATTGTCTTCAGGCTGAGCATTGTCTTCAGGTTGATTAGGTGTAGAAACGATCCGCTCTTCTTCAGTCCGATTCTCAGATGGTATGATCTCTCCAATTCCCATTTGCTTGATTGACTCACTAGGGGGTAATTCATCTAGCACATTTGGCAGGTGCTCTCTTTGCGAGCCGTTAGTCTCATCGAACCGCACATCCACAGTTTCAACCACTTTATAGTGAAAGAGGTTGAAGACTCTGTAGGAGTGCGAATCCTTTTCATAACCAAGCATAAAACCTTCATGTGCTTTCGGTGCAAATTTTGAAGTGTGATGTGGATCCTTGATCCAGCACTTAGCACCAAATACTCTGAGGTAGCTTACATTTGGCTTCTTACCAGTCAGGAGTTCATAGGATGTTTTCTTCAGAAGCTTGTGAAGATAAACACAGTTGATGACGTGGCATGCGGTGTCAATGGCTTCAGGCCAGAAC
Organism: Triticum aestivum; assembly: GCF_018294505.1. Classification (NCBI taxonomy): domain Eukaryota; kingdom Viridiplantae; phylum Streptophyta; class Magnoliopsida; order Poales; family Poaceae; genus Triticum; species Triticum aestivum. The sequence goes on along the minus strand of NC_057807.1, from coordinate 46,384,566 downwards.
TTCCGTGGAGTCTTGTACTCATCAAGCATCGTTCGGGCCATCTCAATAAGAGTTCTGTTCTTGCGCTCCGCGATGCCATTTTGCTGAGCTGTGTAAGGAGCAGAGAACTCATGAGTAATACCCAAAGTATCCAGATAAAGGTCGAGGCCGGTGTTCTTGAACTCAGTGTCGTTGTCGCTTCTGATGTGCTTGATCTTGACACCATAGTTTGTCATGGCACGATTGGCAAAGCGTTTGAAGACATCCTGCACTTCAGTCTTGTAGAGAATTATATGCACCCAAGTATATCTAGAGTAATCATCAACAATGACAAAGCCATAGAGGCAAGCAGTAGCATTGAGAGTAGAGTAGTGAGTAGGGCCAAATAAGTCCATGTGTAGCAGCTCGAAGGGTCGAGATGTAGTCATGATTGTCTTCGAGGGATGCTTGGCCCTGGTCATCTTTCCAGCTTCGTAGGCGCCACACAGATGATCCTCGAACTTGACGCCTTCGATGCCCACGACATGCTTCTTCTTCGCGAGAGTGTGCAAGTTCCTCATGCCAGCATGTCCTAGCCTTCGATGCCAAAGCCAGCACTCTGAAGCTTTTGCTAGAAGAGATACGGCCATCTATGGTCCTGCTGAGAAATCTACCATATACAGATCATCTTTCTGATACCCTTAAAAGACTAGAGACTTGTCAGATTCCATTAGCACAAGGCATCGATATTTTCCAAATAGCACAATCATGTTTAAGTCACAAAGCATTGAGACAGACATTAAGTTGAAACCAAGGGATTCAGCAAGCATCACTTTATCCATGTGCTGGTCCCTTGATATTGCAACTCTACCTAGACCCAATACCTTGCTTTTACCAGTGTCCGCAAATGTGACGTGACTCTTGTCCGATGGACATAGGGTTGAATCCATCAGAAGACTTTGATCTCCAGTCATGTGGTTAGTGCATCCACTGTCCATAATCCATTCTGAAGTACGAGGTGTCATAGTCTTGGCACCACGTGCCATGAAGCAGTAGGTGGGAGCCGAGTCGTCCTTGTCATTATCATCAGCGTTGGTGACGGAGCCATTGTCTTCAGTGTTGAAGATGGACTTGGCGACGTAGGCTGTAGCTAGAGCTAGACTCGCAACACCAGAGTCGGACTCCTCCTCAGACTCCACCTCCGCCTCCTCAGAAGAAGACTCCTCCTCCAAATCCATCTCCTTGCCAACAAACGCATGAGCCTTGCCAGATGACCTCTTCTTGTGTGATGAAGACTTGGACGAAGACTTGGAAGAAGACTTTGAGGATTTATTTTTATTCTTGTCATCAGAATCATATTCTTTGCTCTTCTTCTTCTTCTCATTGTCCCACTATGGACACTGAGAGATGTACTGAACAGGTTTCTTGCACTTGTGGCAGGTTCTCTTCTTGTGGTCATGAGTGGACGCTTCATCATTCCTTGAGCTGGATCGTGAAGACTTTCTGAAGCTTTTCTTCTTGGTGAATTTCTAGAACTTCTTCACAAGCATAACAAGCTCCTTTCCAATGTCTTCGGGATCACCAGAACTGCACTCAGATTCTTCTTCAGATGAGGAAGCAGCAGCTGATACATCTCCAACGTATCTATAATTTTTGATTGTTCCATGCTATTATATTACCCTTTTTGGATGTTTATGGGCTTTATTTTACACATTTATATCATTTTTGGGACTAACCTACTAACCAGAGGCCCAGGCCGTATTGCTGTTTTTTTTTGCCTATTTCAGTATTTCGAAGAAAAGGAATATCAAACGGAGTCCAAATGGAATGAAACCTTCGGGAGCGTGATTTTTGGAACGAACGTGATCCAGAGGACTTGGAGTGCAAGTCAAGAAGCAGCCGAGGCTCCCACGAGATAGGAGGCCCCCCCTGTAGGGCGCGCCCTCTGTCTTGTGGGCCCCTTGGGCGTCCACCGACGTACTTCTTCCTCCTATATATACCTACGTACCCTGAAAACATCCAGGGGCAGACGAAACACAATTTTCGCCACCGTAACCTTCTGTATCCGTGAGATCCCATCTTGGAGCCTTCGTCGGCGTTCTGCCGGAGGGGGAATCGACCATGGAGGGCCTCTACATCAACATCATTGCCCCTTCGATGAGTTGTGAGTAGTTTACCACAGACCTACGGGTCCTTAGTTATTAGCTAGATGGCTTCTTCTCTCTTTTTGGATCTCAATACAATGTTCTCCCCCTCTCTTTTTGCAGTGTGTTTGTCGAGATCCGATGAATTGTTGGTTTATGATCAAGTTTATCTATGAATAATATTTGAATCTTCTCTGAATTCTTTTATGTATGATTAAGTTATCTTTGCAAGTCTCTTCGAATTATCAATTTGGTTTGGCCTACTAGATTGATCTTTCTTGCCATGGGAGAAGTGCCTAGCTTTGGGTTCAATCTTGCGATGTCATTACCAAGTGACAGAAAGGGTTGCAAGGCACGTATTGTATTTTTGCCATCAAGGATAACAAGACGGGGTTTATATCATATTGCTTGAGTTTATCCCTCTACATCATGTCATCTTGCTTAATGCGTTACTCTGTTCTTTGTGAACTTAATACTGTAGATGCAGGCATGAGTCGGTCGATGTGTGGAGTAATAGTAGTAGATGCAGGCAGGAGTCGGTCTACTTGTTATGGACGTGATGTCTATATACATGATCATGCCTAGATAATCTCATAATTATTCGCTTTTATATCAATTGCTCGATAGTAATTTGTTCACCCACCGTAATACTTATGCTATCTTGAGAGAAGCCACTAGTGAAACCTATGGCCCCCGGGTCTATCTCTTATCATATTTGTTTCCAATCTACTTTTATTTGCATCTTTACTTTTTGCATCTATATTATAAAATACCAAAAAAGTATTTATCTTATCTTACTATCTTTATCAGATCTCACTTTCGCAAGTGCCCGTGAAGGGATTGGCAACCCCTTTATTGTTATGGTTGCAAGTTCTCAGTTTGTTTGTGTAGGTGCGTGCGACTTTTGAGGAGCCTCCTACTGGATTGATACCTTGTTTCTCAAAAACCGAGGGAAATACTTACGCTACTATTGCTGCATCACCCTCTCCTCTTCAAGGAAAACCAACGCAAGCTGAAGACGTAGCAAGAAGGATTTCTGGCGCCGTTGCCGGGGAGGTCTTCGCTCAAGTTAAGACATACCAAGTACCCATCACAAACCCATCTCCCTCGCATTTACATTATTTGCCATTTGCCTCTCATTTTCCTCTCCCCCACTTCACCCTTGCCGTTTTATTCGCCCTCTCTTTCCCAATCTCCTCCTCTCTTTTCCCTTGACTTTTTCTGTTTGCTTGTGTGCCCGTTTGTCCTTATGGCTTTGCCTGAGGGTCCTGACCACCTTCTCAGAAGGATGGAAGAGATTGAATCAAATATTAGAAGCTTTATGAATTTGCAATTTGAGCATAATAATTTCTTTAGGAAAGAACTTAAGGAACAAAAAGGTTTTTTGGGGTTTATGAACAAAGAGCTTGATGATATGAATAAAGAATTTTATGGTGTTAATGCTCAAATTACCCGTCTTGAAAATGCTATAGCCAAAATTTCTGATAAGCAAGCCACTTTAGTCAATAAGATGGCCGCTAAACTAGAAAATTTAGATGAAAATAATGATGAAGATAGTAAAGTTATCAATGCGTCTCCTATTAGATCTATGTTTTGCAATATCAATTTTGATGATTATGGGACTGATGATGAATCAACTTTGCCTAGAAGGCGTCCCAAGAATTCGAAGTCTTTAGATCTTGATGCTAAATTTGGTAAAAGTGAGATTGGAGAGGTCACAACTTCAAATAACATTGAACCTACTATCTCGGATTTCAAGGAATTTGATTATGATAATTGTTCTTTAAAAGGTTGTATTTCCTTGTTGCAATCCGTTGTTAATTCTCCTCATGCTTATAGTCAAAACAAAGCTTTTACCAAACATATTGTTGATGCCTTGATGCAATCTATTGATGAAAAACATAATTTGGAAGTTTCTATACCTAGAAAACTTAATGATGAGTGGGAACCTAGTATAAAGATTAGAATTAAAGATTATGAGTGTTTTGCTTTATGTGATTTGGGTGCTAGTGTTTCCACAATTCCGAAAACTTTATGTGATATTCTAGGTTTCCATGATCTTGATGATTGCTCGTTAAATTTGCACCTTGCGGATTCCACCATTAAAAAGCCTATGGAAAGGATCAATGATGTTCTTATTGTTGCAAATAGAAATTTGGTGCCCGTAGATTTTATCGTTCTTGATATAGATTGCAAGCTTTCTTGCCCTATTATTCTTGGTAGACCTTTCCTTAGAACGATTGTTGCGATTATTGATATGAAGGAAGGGAATATTAGATTCCAATTTCCATTAAAAAAGGCATGGAGCACTTTCCAAGAAAGAAATACAAGTTACCTTATGAATCTATCATGCGGGCTACTTATGAATTTAGTGCCAAAGAGGGCACCCCTTAGATCTATCTTTGCTTTTATGCCTAGCTAGGGGCATTAAACGATAGCGCTAGTTGGGAGGCAACCCAATTTTTCTTTATGTTTTTTGTTTTTGTTCCTGTTTAGTAATAAATCTTGCTTCTACTTTCTGTTTAGATGTGTTTTTATCTTTTAATTAGTGTTTGTGCCAAGTAGAACCTATAGGATAACCTATGATGATAGTTGATTTGATTTTGCTGAAAAACAGAAACTTTGCGCGCACGAATATAATTTTGTTAAATCACAGGAACGTGATTTTGCGTTGATTCTTTTTGCTGATGATAAACAAACAAATTTTCCAGGACTTCCTATTTTGGTAGGAGTTTTCGAGTTCCAGAAGTTTGCGTTAGTTATAGATTGCTACAGACTGTTCTGTTTTTGACAGATTCTGTTTTTCGTGTGTTGTTTGCTTATTTTGATGCATCTATGGCTAGTAAAATAGTTTATAAACCATAGAGAAGTTGGAATACAGTAGGTTTAACACCAAATTAAATAAAGAATGAGTTCATTACAGTACCTTATGTGGTGGTTTTGTTTTCTTTCACTAACGGAGCTTATAAGATTTCCTGTTGAGTTTTGTGTTGTGAAGTTTTCAAGTTTTGGGTAAAGCTTTTATGGACTATGGAATAAGGAGTGGCAAGAGCCTAAGCTTGGGGATGCCCAAGGCACCCCAGGATATTCAAGGATAGCCAAAAGCCTAAGCTTGGGGATGCCCCGGGAAGGCATCCCCTCTTTCGTCTTTGTTCATTGGTAACTTTACTTGGAGCTATATTTTTATTCGCCACATGATATGTGTTTTGCTTGGAGCGTCATGTATTATATTAGTCTTTGCCTTTTAGTTTACCACAATCATCCTTGCTGTACACACCTTTTGGGAGAAGCCTATTTGATTACAATTTGCTAGAATACTCTATGTGCTTCACTTATATCTTTTGAGCTTGATAGTTTTTGCTCTAGTGCTTCACTTATATCTTTTAGAGCACGGTGGTGTCTTAATTTTGAAGAAATTTCTAGTCTCTCATGCTTCACTTATATCTTTTTGAGAGTCTTTTAGAACAGCATGGTATTTGCTATGGTTACAAAATTGGTCCTAGAATGGTGAGCATCCAAGTTGGGTATAATAAAAACTATCATAGGAAGTGAATTGGATGCTATGATCAATTTGATACTTGATAATTGTTTTGAGATATGGAGGTAGTGATATTAAAGTCATGCTAGTTGGGTGATTATGAATTTAAAGAATGCTTGTGTTGAAGTTAGCAAGTCCCGTAGATTTGCATGTATGGTTAAAGTTGTGTAAAAAATTTGAAACATGAAGTGTACCTGGCTTGTGCATCCTTATGAGTGGCGGTCGGGGACGAGCGATGGTCTTTTCCTACCAATCTATCCCCCTAGGAGCATGCGCATAGTGCTTGATTTTTTATGACTTCTAAGTTTTTGCAATAAGTATATGAGTTCTTTTGACTAATGTTGAGTCCATGGATTATACGCACTTTTACCTTTTCGCCATTGCTAGCCTCTTCGGTACCGTCCATTGCCCTTTCTCACCTTGAGAGTTGGTGTAAACTTCGTCGGTGCATCCAAACCTCGTGATACGATACTCTCTATCACACATAAACATCCTTATATCTTCCTCAAAACAGCCACCATACCTACCTATTATGGAATTTCCATAGCCACTCTAAGATATATTCCCATGCAACTTTCCACCATTCCGTTTATCATCATCATGACATACTTTACTTTTGTCATATTGCCATTGCATGATCATGTAGTTGACATCGTATTTGTGGCAAAGCCACCATGCATTATTTTTCATACATGTCACTCTTGATTCATTGCACCATCCCGGTACACCGCCGGAGGCATTCATGTAGAGTCATATCTTGTTCTAGTTTCGAGTTGTAACTCATATGTTGTAATCAATGAAAGTGTGATGATCATCATTATTAGAACATTGCCCAAAAAGAAAAAAAAGAAAAAAGGCCCAAAAAAGAAAAAAGAAGAAAAAAAGAAAATAAATAAAAAGGGCAATGTTACTATCTCTTTTTCCACACTTGTGCTTCAAAGTAGCACCTTGTTCTTCATGTAGTGAGTCTCATATATTGTGCTTCAAAGTAGCACCATGTTCTTCATTTAGTGAGTCTCATAGATTGTCTTTTTCATACTAGTGGGAATTTTTCATTATAGAACTTGGCTTGTATATTCCTGCGATGGGCTTCCTCAAATGCCCTAGGTCTTCATGAGCAAGCAAGTTGGATGCACACCCACTAGTTTTCTTTTGTTGAGCATTCATTTATAGCTCTAGTGCATCCGTTGCATGGCAATCCCTACTCCTCATGTTGACATCAATTGATGGGCATCTCCATAGCCCGTTGATTGTCCTCGTTAATGTGAGACTTTCTCCTTTTTTTGTCTTCTCCACACAATCCCCATCATCATATTCTATTCCACCCATAGTGTTATATCCATGGCTCACGCTCATGTATTGCGTGAAGGTTGAAAAAGTTTGAGATTATTTAAGTATGAAACAATTGCTTGGCTTGTCATCAGGGGTATAGAAGTTGGGAACATCTTTGTGTGACAAAAATGAAGCATAGCCTAACTATATGATTTTGTAGGGATGAACTTTCTTTTGCCATGTTATTTTGAGAAGACATGATTACTTTGATTGGTATGCTTGAAGTGTTACTATTTCTTTTATCAATATGAACTTTTATTTTGAATCATTTGGATCTGAACATTCATGCCACAATAAAGAAAATTACATTGAGAATTATGCTAGGTAGCATTCCACATCAAAAATTTCTTTTTATCATTTACCTACTCGAGGACGAGCAGGAATTAAGCTTGGGGATGCTTGATACGTCTCCAACGTATCTATAATTTTTTATTGTTCCATGCTATTCTATTATCATTTTTGGATGTTTATGGGCTTTATTTTACACATTTATATCATTTTTGGGACTAACCTACTAACCGGAGGCCCAGCCCCTATTGCTGTCTTTTTGCCTATTTCAGTATTTCAAAGAAAATGAATATCAAACAGAGTCCAAACGGAATGAAACCTTCGGGAGCGTGATTTTTGGAACCAACGTGATCCAGAGAACTTGGAGTCTAAGTCAAGAAGCAGTCGAGGCTCCCACGAGATAGGAGGGCGCGCCCCCTGTCTCGTGGGCCCCTCGGGCGTCCACTAACGTACTTCTTCCTCCTATATATACCTACGTACCCCGAAAACATCCAGGGGGCAGACGAAACACAATTTCCACCACCGTAACCTTCTGTATCCGCGAGATCCCATCTTGGAGCCTTCGCTGGTGTTCTGCCGGAGGGGGAATCGACCATGGAGGGCCTCTACATCAACATCCTTGCCCCTCCGATGAGTTGTGAGTAGTTTACCATAGACCTAAGGGTCCATAGTTATTAGCTAGATGGCTTCTTCTCTCTTTTTGGATCTCAATACAATGTTCTCCCCCTCTCTTGTGGAGATCTATTCGATGTAAACTCTTTTTGCGGTGTGTTTGTTGAGATCCGATGAATTGTGGGTTTATGATCAAGTTTATCTATGGATAATATTTGAATCTTCTCTGAATTCTTTTATGTATGATTAAGTTATCTTTGCAAGTCTCTTTGAATTATCAGTTTGGTTTGGCCTACTAGATTGATCTTTCTTGCCATGGGAGAAGTGCTTAGCTTTGGGTTCAATCTTGTGGTGTCCTTACCCAGTGACAGAAAGGGTTGCAAGGCACGTATTGTATTGTTGCCATCGAGCATAACAAGATGGGGTTTATATCATATTGCTTGAGTTTATCCCTCTACATCATGTCATCTTGCTTAATGCGTTACTCTGTTCTTTGTGAACTTAGTACTCTAGATGCAGGCAGGAGTCGGTCGATGTGTGGAGTAATAGTAGTAGATGCAGGCAGGAGTCGGTCTACTTGTTATGGACGTGATGCCTATATACATGATCATGCCTAGATAATCTCATAATTATTCGCTTTTCTATCAATTGCTCGACAGTAATTTGTTCACCCACCGTAATACTTATGCTATCTTGAGAGAAGCCACTAGTGAAACCTATGGCCCCCGGGTCTATCTCTTATCATATTTGTTTCCAATCTACTTTTATTTGCATATTTACTTTTTGCATCTATATTATAAAATACCAAAAATATATTTATCTTATCTTACTATCTTTATCAGATCTCACTTTCGCAAGTGGCCTGAAGGGATTGACAACCTCTTTATCGCGTTGGTTGCGAGTTCTCAGTTTGTTTGTGTAGGTGCGTGGGACTTTTGAGGATCCTCCTACTGGATTGATACCTTGGTTCTCAAAAACTGAGGGAAATACTTACGCTACTATTGCTGCATCACCCTCTCCTCTTCGAGGAAAACCAACGCAAGCTCAAGACGTAGCAGCAGCCTTTGCCTTCAAAGCGCGAGTTCGACCATAGTTGGGGCCATAGATATCTCGTTTCTCAGATAGCTAGTACTCATGTGTGTTGAGCCTCTCAAGTATGTCAGACGGATCAAGAGTCTTGAAGTCAGGGTGTTCTTGTATCATCAGGGCTAAGGTGTCAAATGAGCTGTCAAGAGATCTCAGCAGTGTCTTCACTATTTCATGCTTCGTAATCTCAGTGGCGCGGATTGCTTGGAGCTCATTTGTGATATCAGTGAGGCGATCAAATGTGAGCTGGACGTTCTCATTGTCGTGTCTCTTGAAACGGTTGAAGAGGTTGCGGAGAGTACTGATCCGTTGATCCCAGACTAGCTTCGATGTTTCCAGAGCACTCATACGGCCATATTGTCCTTTGGTCAGATGACCACAAATGATGTTCTTGGCGGTAGAGTCCAGTTGAATGAATTTCTTGACATCAGCAGGGGTGACACCTTCACCAGTCTTGGGAACGCCGTTCTTGACGACATACCATAGATCGACATCAATGGCTTCAAGATGCATGCACATTCTATTCTTCCAGTAGGGATATTCAGTGCCATCGAAGATGGGGCACGCAGCGGAGACTTTGATTATCCCTGCAGTCGACATAGCTAAAACTCCAGGTGGTTAAACCGAATCACACAGAACAAGGGAGTACCTTGCTCTGATACCAACTGAAAGGGCTAGTTATCGACTAGAGGGGGGTGAATAGGCGATTTTTATGAAAGTCTTCAAAACATGGGAGTTTCGAAGACAAACAATAGAAATGACACTATTTGTATGCAGCGGAAGGTAGACTACACTAAGCAAGCCATAGTCAAGTATTCAATGAAGTGAAAGCACGAAGACTATTAGCAGCTTGGTAGTATGGATCAGGATGGAAGATAGTATGAGCCAATCAGAACAAGTAGTCACACAGTAAAGTCAAACAGATAATGCAAGCAGGCAATGACTTCACGAAGACAAACTGTAAGTAAAGAGAAGTTAGAGATAGAACCAGTAGCTTCAGGAGGACAGAGATTTGTTTGACCAGTTCCAATTGCTGTGACAACTGTACGTCTGGTTAGGGAGGCTGAGATTTAACTCAGAAGACCGTGTCTTCACCTTATTCCCCTTGAGCTAAGGACACCTAGTCCCTGCCCAATCACTCTGGTAAGTCTTCAAGGTAGACTTCCAAACCTTCACAGACTTCGTTCACCGGCAATCCACAATGACTCTTGGATGCTTAGAACATGACGCCTAACTGGCTGGAGGATTCACAGTCCTCAAGTGTAACAAGTCTTCAGATCACGCGGACAGAAAGACTTCAGTGATGCCAAACACTCTTTGGGCTCTGGGTGGTTTGGGCTTTGTCCTCGCAATGATTCTCTCTCAGAAGCTTCGGAGGTGGGTTGCTCTCAAACGACAAAATCCGTGTACTAACTCTGAGCAGCCACCAATTTATGGTGTAGGGGTGGGCTATTTATAGCCACTGGGCAACCTGACCTGATTTGTCCGAAATGACCCTTGGTCACTAAGGAACTGACACGTGTCACAACGGTCAGATTTCAAACACAAGCGGCAGCTTGACTTGGGCTACAAGTAAAGCTGACACATCTGACTCTGGATAAGATTTGCTCTCATTGTCTTCGCTCGAAGACATAGGATTTGGTTGAGCATCACTTCAGTCACTCTGACTTTGTTCACTTGGACCCCACTTAACAGTACGGTGGTTCCTATGACTCAACAAACAAGAAAAGGAGACAACGAAACAACTAAGTCTTCGCGCTCCATAGTCTTCATGCGATGTCTTCTCATGTCATAGTCTTTAACGTGAATAGCTTCACAGACCACCATTGTATTCAATATCTTCACATATTTTAGGGGTCATCTCCGGTAGGTAAACCGAATCAATGAGGGACTACTACCTGTGTTATCCTGCAATTCTCACAAACACATTAGTCCCTCAACCAGGTTTGTCATCAATACTCCGTAACCAACTAGGGGTGGCACTAGATGCACTTACACATGCGTCTATGGGGAGGCCAAAACCCACCTGCGACACTAGACTTGGACTGTTTTGAAAAATATCAGTACTCTAAGTACACTTCCTTGGCTGTGTATAGGTGATTTTAATGAAGTTCTATGTCCGAATGAGCATGAATGCATTGGTAGACGCAGCAACACATAGATCCAAGCTTTCAGAGACACTACAGATGTTTGCATGTTGCTTGATACTGGGTATAAGGGACGTTTTTGGACCTTTGAAAAGAAGGTAGCTGGGGGTTCATATACCAGATGCAGACTTGATTAGGCCTTGGTGAGCACTGATTGGATGGGGAGGTTTCTGTTGGCAAGCTTGGAACACCATACGTCAGCCACCTCGGATCATGGGCCTATCTGGCTTAAGCTAGGCCGAGAGCAGAATAATGAGACAAGACCTTCCTTCAAGTACGAGTCTATGTGGGAAAAACATGAAAATTTCAAAGAAATTGTTGCTTCAGAATGGGAGTCAATGGGCCCATGTGGTACGGCTCAACAACTACATGAGAAGTTGGTACTAGTCTCAAGGGGGCTTGGCAAGTTGAATAAAAACACTTTTGGAAGTGTTCGGCTGGAGATCAAGGAGTTGAAAATAAAACTAGATGAGTTGCGTGGAGATCCACTGAGGGTAGCACCGTCTCACATGGAGCTCAAGATCAATGAGAGGTTAATTTAATTATATCAACGGGAGGAAATGATGTGGAGACAACGAGCACGCATCGAGTGGCTCTCATCGGGGGACAAGAACACTAAGTTTTTCCATATGCGTGCAAGTCTGACGAGAAAGAAGAACATGATCAGGGCTTTGGAAAACTCTTTGGGAGTAATGATTGATGACCTGAATGAGTTGAGGGCAATGGCTAACAATTTCTACAAAGAGTTGTATACTTCAGAGGGAGTGCAGGGTATTGAGGATGTGATTACGCATGTCCCATGCAAAGTCACCCCAGCCATGAATGTCGAACTATGTGCTCCTTATACTCGGGAGGAGGTCAAGATAGCTCTGTTCCAGATGTCTCCCCTTAAGGCGCAAGGGCCTGATGGTTTTCCAGCTCAATTTTATCAAAAACACTAGGATGTCTATAGAGAGGAAGTCACAAATATTGTGTTGAGAATTGTAAGGGGTGAAGAGAGCCCGGAATGCATCAATAATACCATCCTTGTCCTCATCCCAAAGGTGACAAATCCTACTCTCCTAGCTCAATTTAGACCTATAAGTTTATGTAATGTGATATACAAGATAGCTTCAAAGGTGGTGGCAAATAGATTGAAGTGTGTGTTACCTGAAATAATCTCTGAGGAGCAGTCCGCTTTTGTGCCTGGTAGACTGATAATAGATAATACCATATGTGCATATGAGTGCTTACATTTTATGAAGAGAAGCAGGTCTAAGAGCAATAGTTTTTGTGCACTGAAGTTGGATATGATGAAGGCATATGACAGGCTGGAATGGGCTTACTTAAAAGCGATCATGGTAAGCTTGGTTTTGCACAAAGTTGGATAAATACAGTCATGGACATGGTCTCCTCAGTTTCTTTCTCAGTAATGTTTAATGGAGAAAGACTTGAAAGTTTTTTACCGTCAAGGGGAATTCGACAGGGAGATCCTATCTCCCCTTACCTTTTCTTGATTGCAGCAGAGGGCCTTTCATGCCTCCTGAAATCCAGTTCTCAGTCATGTCTGTCAGGTATTAAGGTGGCTTCCACGGCCCCGGTCGTGAATCATCTTCTATTTGCAGACGACAGCCTGTTGCTATTCAAGGCAAGTGTGGAGGGTGCAGAGCGAGTGTTAAACCTGTTGGAGATATATTGCAGGGCATCGGGGTAAAAAAGTTAATAATAGCAAATCATCCATATTTTTCAGCAAGGGGTGTCCTCAGAGCCAGAGAGATGGTGTGAAGGATTGTCTGAATGTGCATAATGAATCTCTTAATGATTGATATTTGGGTTTGCCAACTAATGTGGGACACTCTAAGAATGGCACTTTTAAATACCTCCGAGATAGGGTATGGGAGAAGGTGAAAGGGTGGATGGAAAAGCTTTTGTCATCAGCCGGGAAAGAGGTGCTCATAAAGTCAGTTGCTCAAGCAATCCCGGTGTACTCCATGTCCTGTTTCTGTCTTCCAAGGGGCCTGTGTGAGAGTGTGTCATCAATAATCAGACAGTTCTGGTGGGGCTCTTAGAGGGGGAAGCGAAAACCTGCGTGTGTAGCATGGGATATCATGATTCGACCGAAGTATATGGGAGTTATGCGCTTCCGTGATCTGGAGCTTTTCAACCTGGCACTTCTAGCCAGGCAGACCTGGAGAGTTGTGACCGAACCAGATTCTTTGAGTGCAAGAATTTTGAAGGCTATATACTATCCAAATTGCTCCTTACTAGAAGCTGAACTGAGATCACGCCCGTCACAGATATGGAGAGCATTGGTAGACCGAAGGGATGTTCTAGCTCAGGGTATAATCCGGAGGATCGGCCATGGGGAGTCTACCAATATTTGGACTGATAACTGGATACCGAGAGAGAGCTATAAACGGCCGATCACCTCCCTTGTGCCCCTGCCACCGCAGAATGTTTCTGAGCTCATTGAGACTTCAACTACTTCATGGAGAAGACAACTGATACATTCGGTCTTCACACCGTTTGATGCTGAAGCTATACTCAAAATCCCTTTGTGCACACGAAGAGTGGATGATTTTATAGTGAGCTCGGCCTATCGAATGCTGGTCCATACCAAGTTCAATATAGAGGGCTGGATCGAGGAGCGTCAAGGCTCTTCAAGCACAGAATCAGAAGGAAAAGAATGGAAATCATTATGGAAACTCCAGATCCCGTCCAAGGTAAAGGTATTCTTATGGCGTTTGGCTCGACACTCCATGCTAGCGGGGGAGCTCCTGGATCGCCCCAACATGGCTACCTCCGCCATGTGCAATCTGTGTGGAGTTCATGACTCCTGGCGACATGCTCTCTTTGATTGCCCCTCGTCTCGGAGCACCTGGGCTCTGTCCTCTGATGAGATATTGGGTCATCTTAGCTCAAACAGGACGAACTATGCAAGGAAGTGGCTGTTTGAAGCGCAAAAATCTTTGTCCGACAAGGCGTTTATCAGATTGGGAGTCTCACTTTGGGCTGTTTGGGGAGCCCGAAGCAAAGCTATCTACGAAGATATTCATAAAAGCCCGTATGCAACTCACAGCTTCATCAACTCCTATCTAGATGAAACAGAAATCTTGCTGCCAGAAAAACGGAGTAGAAGAAGCACAAGGGTGCACCCAACCGGCTGGATTGCATCGCCGGATAACTTCGCAAAGCTCAACGTAGATGCTATGGTACATCGCCAGGGGCATGTTGGAGCCGTAGGTGCTATCTGTCGTGACCAAGCAGGGGTTTTTCTTGGGGCATTTGCTATGGTTTACAACAATGGTGATCCGGCAACTTTGGAGGCGATGGCCATACATGAGGGTTTGGACCTGGCTACAGACTTGCACATCCAGCAGTTACAACTCGCTTCAAATTGCAAGGGAGTGATTGAAGAAACTCAGAGTGGAAGTGGAGCTACTTATGGGGCGATCATTAAGGAGATCAAGCAACAACATTATACCTTTATTTCCTATATTTTAGTTCACTAGTACGTTTGCACGTGCAAAGCACCTGTAATCTTCTTAGAAATAATTCTAAGCCTCCCATGTTGCATCAAGATGTCCTTTGTCAGTCGGAGAACACAGCTATAATAGTATATTTGTGTCGTAGTGATTATATAGCAGACATATGTGCCACCTTCAATTATCTCTGACATTTGCAAAATTGATGAAGTATTAAGAAATTAATTAATATCATTACATTTGATCCATGAATCTTATTTAGTAGCAGGTGATACCTAATACCACATGCTTATACTTAATCCCGATCTTGACAAACTCATCATATGAAACCACAAAAGAAAATCCATTCAATCAATTACACAAAACACAGACTTCTGAAGTATTGAATAGCAACAACAGAAAACTATAAATTAACTTTGCATTAACCAATCATCCGACCCACTATTGTGTGTAAAATGGATTAAACACACAAGTGAAAGAAATAATGTCGACTTAATCTTTTAGTAAATCTAGTATGATTGGAGAAACATGAAGATATTTTACTACCTTGATGCCTAGTAGAAGGAAAGTAATAGAGCAAAGACTTACCAATGGCTAGTTTACATGATGTTTTTCCCCATCAATATGCCATCTCTGAATTTATTGTACTGACATCGCTGACTATCTTCTAAAAAGGATAAGACCTGAGCAATGAGCTATCAATTTTCCTTCACCAATATGATGGACCTCTCAAATTGGGCTTGTTGCAACCAGCAAAGATCCTATATCTTGTCACCTTAGGTTCATAATATTAGCTTCAGCATAGCAACAACTCCAAGATTTGCACTACTACTATCTACGCTACTTTTGTGCCCTTTCATATAACTAACAACGTCTATAAGATCATCAATATGCATCTTTATAATAAGGTAAAATGAAATAATAAGCATCTACATGATAACAGGAAGGTCAGTTTTATACCAGACTGCTTGTGAATGTACTTGATTAATCACATTGACTTGTTTTTTTTTCATATGGACAACACTATGCAGTTCCCTTCATCTTGGTGAGAACAAATGCATAGGTAGAAGACGTTTACACATCTGAAATTGCTAATTAGCTGAAAATGCGAGTTTGATCAGATTCTGATAACACAACGGCATAGAAAAAGACATCAGTTCAATATGACACCTGGCAGCTGGTGCGTGGCAAGGGCATGTAACTGGCCAAACTTAACGCAATGACAGATCCAAAGGCCATGGTCGTCGCTTGAGCCTGGGTTGGTTCCCGGACGGGGGGATGCAGCCGGTAGGAGGATGTCGAGGATGCGAAGCTAGTGAGGCAGTTGTCCGCGGAGCCGCCAGGATGGACGGCGAATAAGACCGAGGAACATGAGGCATCCCCGACGTCCTGCTAGGCGGTGTAGGAGGCGGCTTCTAACGGCTGGCTGTAGGAGGATGCGCCGTCCCCGACAGCCAAGCCAGGTGGTGTAGGAGGAGGCGCTGTCCCCCACGGCCGGCCAAGCAGTGTAGGGAGGCGGCGCCGCTGACGGCCGAGGCGAGGCAATGGGTTGGGGCAACACGGAGATGGGAGGGGAGGCGTCGTGAAGGTGCGACGGCTGGAGGCAATGGGGGAGGCGCCGTGAAGGTGCGGCGGCTGGAGGCGATTGGGAGCGGAGCGATGATGCAGCAGTTACTTTCCTTTCTTTCTTCTTGATTGACATGGGTAGTTTAATTCCTTTCATGCCAAAGGAAGGTGATCACGGAAGATAAAGTACTTTCTTTTCTTTCTTTCTTGATTGATTGACGTGGGCAGTTTCTTCCCTTCCGTGGCAAAGGAAGGTGATCATGGAAGAGAAAGTTGTGTTTAGTGTTAAACGCGTTTAGTCGCTCACCATTAGAACAATAACAACTATTGGATGAATGTCAATGGATGGCCGAGATCTGTTGGATCTGCCCCACCGAATCTTTTTATATTGGTAATAGATAGATGAATTTAGGAGTTTAAATGTTGAGGCTCACAACCTAGCGAGACATGCATTAACTTTGGGACCTGGCCGCCATGTGTGGTTTGGCCAGCCCGTGGGATTCCGTTCGTCCATGTAAATATTGTAACGGTTTGAAATAAAAGTCTCATGAGGTTGTCTAAAAAAAATCTAGATGTGATATATACGAAAAAAGAAGAACAGTTTACCTTACTGCTCCTCGATCCCTCATCCCCACTCGTTGCTGCTTCTATTTCCCAGCAAAAGTTCCGAACCGAAACGCAAGGCGGCACTCCGGTTGTTGACCCCGCCCCCGCCCCTGCCCCCGCCGTCGCCGCCGCCGGGTCTCCCTTGTCCTGCTCACCGCTGTTCATCACGCCCCTTAGGTATCTCGCCGTGGATCTCACTCATCTTCTGTTGATCCAATCCCCTTCCATCTATATCCTCAGAATAAGTACTGTAGCTGATTTGGTGCGTGCGTTAGGTGGAAACAGAGAGTGAATTCCAGGCCTACATAGCAGGGCAGTCCCACCGAACCCTCTTCTTCTGCCTCGTGATTAGGTAGGCCTTCAATCCTACCATGCGTTCATCAGTCACTTTCTTTTTTTCTTATGCATACCATGCGTTCATCACCCACTGCTCATTAAGCAATTGACTGCAGCTCAAGCGTTGTCCTGTAAAAAAGATATTGTTTTTTCTTCTTATGCATACCGTATCAAATATTATATCGCACTGCTCATTGATAAGCAGCTTGCAGTAGCAATTGCCCTGTTTAATAGTCTTTTCTTTCTTCTCAACGGACAGAGCTTTGTACATCACATAATTATGTTGTTACAGTCTCTCTCTCTCTCTCTCTCAGCAGTAGTCCAACACATGCATGCTACTCCCTCCGTTCCTAAATGTAAGTCTTTTTAGAGATTCCAGTACAAACTACATACGGATGTATATAGACATATTTTAGAGTGTAGATTCACTAATTTTGCTCCGTATGTAGTCCATAGTGAAATCTCTAAAAAGACTTATATTTAGGAACGGAGGGAGTAGATTTCGCAACTAATGTATTTGTTGCATGAATGGTTAATGATTCCCCAGCAAACATTTAGTATGGTATTCATGAATAAATAAATAATGAAAATCAGATTTTTGCTTTACCTCGGTCTTACGGAGATGCTTATATAGCAGTATACACAATTCTCGATTCTGACACCACATTGGTTAACCGGGCCTTTTATGTGATGTAAACTTTGCTTTTCTCAAACACCATGTTTTTTTTCAGAATTATTATTAATATAGCTTCGTTCTTCCTAGAGCACTGGCAGCAACCGCATCTGAAAGGTTTGAGGGAAGGCGATCCGATATGCATCAGTGACAGCGAAGGTAAAATTCCAATATACAAGTGCATCTCATGTATTAAAGATAATTGTTCTCTGTCCTGAAGGCATATGCGTAAGTTATGCATTGTATAGGCTTCAGAATCTTTGAACCATTCTGCATGCTCGTATAACAATGATGTGAGGTGTGAGATTTTTCTGACTCTTGTGTGATTAACTTTTAAGGAATCGTTAACCATTCATGAATGTTTAGCCCCTCTCTTCACTTGTTAGATTTTCAGATCGGCAGTAGGAGGATATCGACACCTGTGCTCAAACAGAACTACGTATATAGTTGAGGCATTGCTTGCACATGTATAGTCGAGCCCCTGTATGCATGTACATCAGTGGATATTGTTTAGCTGTTTGGGCTATATTCTGTTGCATCCACACAGTGACTTCTACAATATCATTTTTATCCTACTTCTCAAACTAGATTCTTCCTTTCGAATAAGCTTGTGTGCATTTATAGATACAGAGGCACCGTGTTATCCTCCTTTCGAAGAACAAAAAGGTTGTCTTACCATGCGATGGCGTGGAGGTTGATGTATGCGTGCTATTTTTTTTGATAAAAGACGCAAGAGACATCCAGCTTTTAATTAATAAAACCAAAGAAGGTAAGACCAAACATGTCGTACAAACGATCACAAGTAATGAAGCCATGACTGGATTGAGCTGGAAACCAAAGTGTGAACAGCTGACTAAGCCCATTATTACAAAAGATATTAAGAAGGAAACGTAGGTGAGCTCAAATGTAGGTGATCGCGCAGTAGGGGGAGGTCCAGTATCAACTCACTACCAAATCAGGGCGATGGCTGTCCTGACCTCCCTCCCCTCTCCCTCCCCTCACGCCGGCCATGGCCGCCGATCGACGGCGACATGCGCTGATGCAGTCACGCCGGAGACGATGGTTGTGGGGCGCGTTCGTGTACCGCTCGGTGCGTCCCGTGTACCGCAGCGGACCGCGGACCCAGGGCTTCTCGGGCCTGCGCCCGACACGCGCGGCATGGCGGGACCGGGAGGTGGGGCGAACCCGGGCCAGGTGGGGTCAACAGCTACAGGGCACGCGGTTAGGGTTGTGGAGGGGATAAATCCCACGCCGCCGCCTCCACACCCACCTCAGTCCATTCCAGATCTCGATCTACTCCTTCTCCACTTCTGGGAGGCGTCTAGGGTTTCGGTGCCTAGGGCTTCCCCGTTGTTTGGCTGGTGGGAGGGGAAGGCGGGGGGCGACCGCAGATCCTTCGCCCAGGTCGCCGCATCTCCACCAAGATCCATGGCGGATCGGGGCGCGGCGAATCACGGGCACCGGCTCGATGGCTTCGGAGCGGGCCGGGCCGGACACGGTGCTGGTCGCTTCGGTCGGGGAGCCGGGCGTGGGGGCGGCGGTGGCGGCCGCAACATGGTATGGACGCGCGACATCGAGGAGGGCGGCCAGGTCTCCACCAACATGGAGCAGGGCGCGCGGGCGATAGATCGTGCAAGGTGGGAGGCGGCGGCCATGGAGACGCAGAGCGACGACCGCCGGACTGAGAGATGAGGGGACAACAACCAAGGAAAGGCGGCCACGGGAGATCCAGGATAGCGCGACCCTCGTCCCCAACAAGATGCACGTCCGCAACAAAATTGTCGTCAAGCAACTCCAGGAAGAAGGAATGCTGCCCCACTAGTGGGCGGCGCTGAGGTTTGCTTTACCTACAAAGAATCAGGGCATGTTCCTATGTGCTGTCCTCGGGCTGTGTGTGGTAGATGCGGTACTAGCGGTCTCTTGCTCTGATTTGCAATACTATTCTTCCTTGGGAATGTGTGGCCCCTATGTGTGGATTCCAAGCCAAAGGGAATGGGTTCTTCTATATTCATGATGCTAGCACGCCTAAACAGAACACTGATAGGAACAGATTCATTGTGATCACTGTTATTGAGGGGCAGGCTAGTGGTAGACAGTTGGAGGAATTTTTCAATGCTTACATTAACACAAACTGGAAATGTTCGGCCAGATCGATTGGGCTCAATAATTTTGTTATGAGATTCCCCTCGCCCAGGGATGTAGACAAGGCATGTTTCGCTGAAACCATGAATATAAAAAGTTGTGGGGCTGTGATAAGTCTTAAGAAGTGGTCTGAATCTGTTGGTGCCAAGGGTGTACTTAACATTGCTTGGGTCAATGTTAGCAACATCCCTTTGGACAAAAGGCATGAAATGAACATTGCATATGTTGGATCTTTGGTGGGTGTGACCTTGGAAATTGATAAATCCACTGTAACAGACCTGAATCGGTCAGAATTAAGTTGGGTTGCAGAGATGCTGAAAATATCCCAGGAAAAGCTGAGGGAGTGCTGGGTGACCACTTCTATGATTTCTTCTACTCTGTTGACAAGATTCTGGTTAAAAATCCTCCAAAAGAAAGTGTTACTATGGCTCAGGAATCTGACAAAGGTGTGTCACCAAAGAGAGCTAGGATTAACGAAAATATTCGAAATGCTGGACAGGGGGACTCCTCTTCTACTATGGGGAACCTTTCTGTCCCACCAAACTCTGTTGGAAATGGAGGTAATATGACTACTGTAAATGAAAGAGTGGAAGAAGAGGAAGAGGATGGGGTGAAACAAAAAGAGAGTGAAGAAAATTTCTCTGAGGAAGAAAGTGAAGAGGTGGATAATGAACTTCTTATTGATACCCTTGCTGCTGAGAACATGAAGGAGCAGGCGGAAGGAGTGGAATCACATGGGGGCCAGTACTATGATAATATTGTGGTTAATTCCCTGCAAATTATACCCAGTGTTCCACTGATAAGGAAGTCTCTATCCTATCTGGATGCTGTGCTTGGATAGCCTGTGGTTACTGAAGTTTCTTCTGATGAGGTGACATGCCAGCAAGCCCCTGCGTTGTACTCTGTACAATCTTCTACTGGTTCGGGGGAAGAAAATATGGAGGTTATTCCTACCCCACCTGTGATGAATGAGACCCAAACCAGACTGAGCCAGAGGACTGCTGGCGGCAATCTTGAGCATATGTGGGTTCGAGCAGAGAAAATGACCAGGAAGAGAAACCTCCAAGGTAATGAAAAAAACCCAAACTCCAATTCCTTTGAGATTCTTACAAATCTAGAGATTGTTGATACTGCTGCTAAAATGGGAGTGGATATCCCTGACAACAATTTTACTGTTGTTGATGTGATTAGGGAATTGGAAAAATCTAGAGCTAATTTAGCTAAGAAAACTGAAACTAATGCTCAACAACATGAAAAGTGTTGTTTATAACTAATGGTGCTGGAGATGTATCTCCTTTAAATACTGAATGGTTGAAGGATGGGGAGATTGAGGAGGATGATTTTACTGTGGTTAGATCTAGACGGAAAGAAAAAGAGAAAGTTAATGTAGTCATATCTAAACCTGTGACTAGAAGTCAAAAGAATAAAGTGTGTTCTGATGCTGGTTCGACCATGGCTCCTGGTAAACCTAGCAACAAGAACCACTCCCCCAAATACAAGAAAAAATGATTAGTTTGTTTTGGAACTGTAGAGGTGTGGGGAAGAGAGGTATGTCAACCTGTATTCTAGACTTGATTAGAGATCGCGGTTTGGACTTTGTTGGTATTCAGGAAACTATGAAAAAGGATTTTTTTTTCCTCTAAATTCTTGAGGAAAATTGATCCTGGGGAATGTTTTGAGTGGAAATGGACTCCCTCAGTGGGCAAATCTGGGGGGATTTTATGTGGCACTAAGAAAGACACTTTTGATGTTAAAAACTGTGAGGTAGGTAAATACATCATGAAAATGGAGGTGTGGGATAAGAGTAAGAAGCTGAACTATTGTGTTCTAGTGGTTTATGGATCTGCTCATGAGGAGCATAAGGTGGAATTCCTGACTGAGCTGTCTGACATGTGCGATAATATTACTTACCCTTACATTGTGGGTGGGGATTTCAATATTTTAAGATACGCCAGGGAGAAGAATAACAGAACCAGAACTAGCCATGCTTCTGATCTGTTTAATTACATCATCAATACCTTCTGTCTTAGGGAGGTTGATATGAATGGAGGCCTATATACGTGGTCGAATAAGAAGCAAAAACCTACCCTAGAAAAGTTGGACCGACTACTTATGTCCAGTTCTTGGGAGAGGCAGTTTCCTTTAACGTTTGTTAGAAAGCTAGTCAAGGAGATTTCGGATCACAGCCCCTTGATCCTGAATATTGATGACTTTTTGCCTAATCCAATCCGTAAGAGAGACTTTAGATTCGATCTTAACTGGCTCAAAATCCCGGAGTTTATAACCTTAGTTGCTAAGGTGTGGTTGAAACCGGTCAATTCTAAAAAATCCCATTGATGTACTAAACATTAAGTTGAAGAGATTCAAAAAATTCTTTAAAGGATGGGGTGCAAATCTTTTTGGCAAATCAAGAAAGAGGAGAAAGGACCTCAGGGAGGAGTTAGGGCATCTGGAAAAACTGGAAGAAATGGATGTGTTGTCTCCTGAGCTATATGAGAGGAAAGTTGAGATATCGGCAGAATTATATAATCTGTTGGTGGAGGAGGAGGTGGCTTGGATGCAAAAATCACACGAAAATTGGCTCTTGAAAGGAGATAGAAATACTGACTACTTCCACAGAATTGTGAATGGGAGGAGGCGGAGAAATACTATTTTTTCTCTTAGTTGTGGGGATGTGATTATTGAAGGGAATAATAATCTCTTGGAACATGCCACAAAATTCTATAAGGACCTTTTTGGGCCAGCAGTTGGGAACTTATGTAAAATGAAGGAAGATATGTGGGAATCACAAGAGAAATTGTCAGACATTGACAACTTTATCCTTACTAGACCCTTTTCTGAAACAGAAGTCAAGAATGCGCTATTCTCTATGAAACCAAATAAAGCTCCTGGTCCAGATAATATTCCTATTGAGTTTTTCCAACATTGTTGGGAAATAGTGAAAAATGAAGTGATGATGTTATTTGACTGGTTCCATGATAACAAACTGGATGTGCAGCGTCTCAATTATGGGATCATAACTCTACTGCCTAAGGTTGTAGGGGCAAACAAGATTCAGCAATTTAGGCCTATATGCTTGCTTAGATGTATATACAAGCTGATCACCAAAGTACTGACTATTAGGCTGGAACCTTTTGTGGATATTCTTTTCAGTAGACACCAGAATGCTTTCATTAAGAAGCGTGACATCATGGATGGGATCATGTCCCTGCATGAAATCTTGCACCATACTTACAATAGGAAGAAAACTGGTATTGTGTTGAAACTTGACTTCGAAAAGGCTTACGATAAAGTCAACTAGGACTTCCTATTAGATTGCCACAGAATGAGAGAATTCCACCCGAAATGGGTCGAGTGGGTCAGTAAAATTTTAGTGGGGGGTACAGTTAGTGTGAAGTTGAATGATGAGGTGGGCCCATACTTTCAAAGCTCGAAAGGGGTGTGCCAAGGGGACCCTTTCTCACCATTTCTTTTCAATTTAGCTACTGATTGTTTGACAAAGATGATCCTTAAAACCCAACAAAACAGCTTGTTTAAAGGTCTGGCCTCGGACTTAATTCCAAATGGAGTAGCTATTCTCCAGTACGCGGATGACACAATTTTATGCTTCGAGGATGATATCAGGAATGCTCTGAACATTAAGTTGCTTTTATACCTCTTTGAGGTCATGTCAGGTTTAAAAATTAACTTCCTGAAGAGCGAGATCTTCTCTGTCCGTGCGGACGATGAGACTATGCATAAGTATGCTGAGATGTTTAACTGCCAGATAGGTAATTTCCCTATGAAATACCTAGGCATGCCTGTCAGTTATGCTGGTTTGAAATGTGGTGATTGGAGTTTTGTGGAGGACAAATTCACCGTGCATGGTGAAAATTGGATTAGTGAAGTACTATCTATGGGAGGGAGGCTTATTAAAGTGAATGCGGTACCGTCCCATATCCCAACGTTTTACATGTCCATGTTCCTTTTAAACAAGACTACTCTAGACAGGTGGGACAAGCCGAGAAGGAAATTCTTCTGGCATAGGAAAGGAAAGAAAAAAGGATATCATATGGTCAAATGGGACCGCGTTTGTCGGTCTAAAAAGAAAGGAGGCCTAGGGGTTAAGGACCCGAGAAAACAAAATATAAGCTTACTGGTGAAATGGTGGTGGAAGTTAGATAAAAATAAGGGCCTCTGGCAGGATATAGTTAAGGCTAAGTACCTCAAAAAGTCCTCAGTGGCCATGGTGGAGGCAAGGAACAATGATTCCCCGTGTTGGAAATCCCTCTTCAGAGTGAAAAATTTATATATGAAGGGCAGAGGTGTCAAGCTGAATAAAGGGGATGTGGCCAGACTATGGTTCGATGAACTGGAAGGAAGGATACCATTTAAAGAAAAGTTTCCAGTACTTTTTGAGATATGTGTTGAACAAAACTGTACTGTTGATAGAATAGAATGTCTAAATCATATCACCTCCTTTAGGAGGAGGATGTCTCTTGAGATGAGGAATCAATGGGATGAAATGAAAAGGGAGGTTCTGGCTCTCAAACAAAATGATTTACCTGATGAAATTTACTGGAAGTTTGATAATTCTGGTATATATTCAACCAAATCAATGTACAGATGGTTGGAAAATGATATTGCTGGTTCCAATTTCAAATGGATTTGGGATGCTAAACTCCCCTTGAAAATACAAATCTTCTTATGGCAAGTGGGGCAAAATGCCATTTTGACTAGAGATAATATGAAAAAAAGAGCTTGGCCCGGAAACCCCTGTTGCTCCTTTTGCAACCAATTGGAAACAACCTCGCACTTGTTGTTCCTGTGTCCGGTGTCTAGAGTAACCTGGAGAACTGTAGGGGCTCTTCTTGGGACGGATTGTTGTCCTAATTCCATCTGGCAGTATTACGACTGGATGCACAGCTTCCTACCTGGTTTTGAAAAAAATTATACTGTGGGCTTGGCAGCAATATGCTGGGCCATATGGCTAGCCCGGAACAGAGCTACTTTTGAAAGCAAATGGATTAACTCTCCTTTCGAGATCGTGTTCACAGCTTGCACCTTTCTAATATATTGGGCAGGTCTTCAGAAACCTGGGATGGAAGAGATGGTGAAGAAGGGAGCGGAGATGCTGAAAGCGAATACTACTCAGATGATGCTGCTGTGTGGACCTCCTCCGGCGCCAAACATGGACGGGCGCGACTGAAGCTGAAGATGGGTGGCATGTTGGGCTCGGCATCGTCTGCGGAGGACGTACTGCTGGGTCTTTGCTGGCGTAGGGTGTTGTAGTCTATTTTGGTGATTGATGGTACTTTGGCCTTGTCCTGGTGATGTGCGGCTGTAATGTGTGTGATACTTCTCTAGTTCCATGTAGGCAGTTTCGGGTGATAACAGGTTTTCGCCCCATAATCTGTTGTTCCTGATGACAGGCGCAGATAGTGGGTTTCCTGTTATTGCCCCGGACTCGCTTTTCTTCTTTCCCTAGCCCTTCTAGTTTCAGTTTCCTGAGACAGTGTATTTCCGTTATGAAAAGTAATGGAAAGGGGAAAAGCCCGATTCGAAAAAAAAGAAGGAAACGTAGGTTTCAAGAGGAGACGCTCCTGCGAACGGAGTGGAGACGTTTGATCTCGACCAGAACTCCGGCGGTCGCTTCACTGTCCTTCCTCTTTCCCATAGGACACCATAACTGAGATGTATATCTTTGCAAATATTTTCATGAATCCCCATCTCATTTCCTATTCTTTATATACTATACTTGATGCACTTGCGGTCAGTCCTTGGTTCCTTTTTATTCTTTCTTGAGAACATTTCCTAAATTGTTTATTTAATCGGCAAATATTCTCACCCCTTTGCTTTGCCTTAGGATTCGTATGGGACGGGGAAGGGATATAACTCAGCGGTAGAGTGTCATCATGACGTGATCAGCACATGCATGACGCATGTTATCCCTTTTTTCGGGAAAAGCTTGTCTTACCGTGTGCCAGTGTACAGGTTAGTCCGTTGGTGCATGTGTGTAATCACATTTGATTGATATCTTTGTCTATCTACTGCACTACCAGGGGTAGGGCCAGATGAGCTTGAGCCGTTGGATCTATTAATATAGGGCCGTTTTTTTGTCTGGATTGCATATAAGTCCTAAGTCGCACGCGCACCCCGCACGCGGATGGGTCACTATTTCTTGTATATATAGAGATGGCGACACGGTGGGTGGGTGCAGCTGCCTGGTCCTCGGATCAGTGACGTGGCGTAAGCCGGACCGTCCATGGCTTGGCTTGGCTGGCTCGTGGGTGGGCATCCCAAGACACGCTTTTATTCGGGTGTATTAGTCGAGAGGGCGATCTAGGCGCCTATTAATTAACTTAAACTGCGTCATGGAGCTAGCCAACCAACACTGCCGTGAAACTGTGTCGTGCCATCACTATTTGCGTGGAGTGGCCTCACGTCTCCCCTATGAGGAAAATGATACCCTGCATGCATTGGTCTACTATTTGCATGCAGACTATTTTAATACCGAACCAGTTCGTTCGATGAAAACGCTATTAAGGAGGTGGCCCACTTACGGTTGGCGAGCCGACTAATACATCCGCTCGAGGGGACTAGTGACAAAGCTGAGAAATTTTAGCAAGTACACGAAGATTGTTTTTTTTTTCCTAGCAAATTAACTTTCGAGCCGGTTTGTTTTCTTTTAGAATTTCCTTTTTTTTATAATGGCATGTAGAATTTCTTTTTTTTTATAATGGCATGTAGAATTTCCTTCTTTTTTTTCGGTCTGCTTTCTTTGAGGATAGTGAGTTTGTTATTAGTTACAGGAACGGCAGCTCATCTCTCTAATGTTCAAGCCTTGTTTGATCTCTTTTTTCTTATTTTCGCAAGAATCGCAATCAAGCGTATATGCTAGCTAGAGTTTACAAGCAAATGGATAATAGGCAGATCACAGCAAAAGGACGACAAATTGATCATGTGATCAACAATGGCCTTTTACTTTAGATCGTCATAAAGGAAACATTTGGTTCGATTGCATTTTCCAAAGAAACATGGCAGACAATAATTTAACTCTGATCAACAAGGCCTTTTACTTTAGATTCCCTGGCCCTTGATTGTATTTGTCCACATGCCCATAACAAGATATACAATCAAATGTTCCTAAAAAAAGAGATATAACAACTGCTCTCCAAAAACATCCCAGGGACGATCGGACCAACAAACATAAGTCATGAGATCTCTAGCTAGAAATTTAAATGCACCCAGCCATCTTGATCCAGATGGCCAGAAAATTGAGAAGCATTGATACAACTGTATTATACTATCACATATTGTTGCAAGTAGAAATACAACAACTTTGATGCGTGCTCTGTCTCCTCCTATACCACCCATCAACACCTACCTGGGAGGATGATATATAAGAGCTACTACCTACCTACCTACTACTCCCTCCGTTCCGATTTACTCGTCGTGGTTTTAGTTCAAATTTGAACTAAAACCACGACGAGTAAATCGGAACGGAGGGAGTACAATGCATCCATCCCCACCCTGCCAACACAGCACATCAATTGTCAATACAAGTAACTAATCTTGAGAAACAACAACCAAGGGCTCCATCCATCATCATGCCCTCGGTCTTCTTCGGTCACACCATAAGCAAACAAGAGCCCATTCCTGAATACTACAAACATCAGCTCACAGACTAAAACGGTTCTCCTCCATTGCTAAAACAGCCAGTCGAAACACTCTGGAGTCCCAGGCTTCTTCCTTCAACTCACCAAAGAAAATCTTTCTCCTACAGCGACGCCAAAAACCTTCCTCCACTTACATAGCACCTGCGCACCAGTCCGGTAAACATCACTAACAGTGCATCTTCCATATATGATATTATAACATCGACGGGACAACAACATCAACAGCAGATATCATATTAATCATCAAGTTAAGTTTTATCAGACGACAATCCACTTCCACAATCTGTCATCCAGTGGGAAAACAGCCAGATGACTCTCACCACCGCCCCAACTTAACCACAACTTACCAATCTACAACCAGAACACAACCTGGACTACTAGTTGAGTTTAGTTTCTCCGCTAATCGGTAAGTAACTTCTGCTACCAGTTTAGTGTACTTGTATCTCTCTCTCCCAACAAAGTTAAACGGTCAATGTCTACACTAAGCAACAGTGCTTAATCTAGATGCTTCAAAAGTGTGAAGTATCCAAAACCTACTTACACTAAACAGGACCATCAACTTCACAAAAGCAATCTTTTCCCAACTTGCACTTATTGACATGGAAAAACATAGAACCAGTTAAAAGCATTTTGGAATGTAAAATTACAAGTCGTGTCTTGTGACCAACATGGCCACTGCTCATTACTCATGATATAAAAAAACACATCTCAAACTTCATGAAGGATCAAACTATTCTGTCCGTCCCACCGTCCCAAAATAACTGCCTTGGACTAGCTACAACTTCAGTATAAAGTTGTACCAAGTCCAAGACAGTTATTTTGGGACGGAGGGCGTATACTACAAGTACTGCCACTGGATCAACATCAAAGAGCCCAAATCTCTTGGAGATTATCGCAAAAGAAATTTGAATGCTCGGGACACAACGAGTCACAGTGCCACATAAAAATCAAGGAAGGTCGTAGTCGGAGGAGAAAACTGTAGTATATGTTCTGAAGCAACATATAGACACCCTCAACAAACTTACACCCAATTTACAAAGCAAGATCAGTCTCTTAGAAAGAAAAATACTACATGAGCTAGTATGTGAATTAAGTTGTCAAAGCTTGACACTTGTTTTGCCAAAGGTGATAACTTTTTGCATCTAGTCCGACATAACATTTTCTGCATAAGTTTAGTTTAGAAACGAGGCTAGGGAGAGGCATGATAACTTGAAAAAAACCTCGCGGTCAAGAGGGACCGACCTTCTGTGGGTAGTCATGGTGTATGGCCTCATAGTAGAGGTTGAGGTCGGAGTCGACGATGTCATCATCAGCGTGGGCGCATGTCCACACCATCGATGTCATCCATGGAACTGGAGGGTGCCTGCTGCTCCAAATAGAAAAATAAGCATCTTATCAATAATGTTCGATATTAAATCACTACTACATCATGACTGTCCTATACGGCGTCAATCAATCATGTCAAATAAAGAGAGCAATTCCTCTAGAGGCAAAGATTTGACTAGGACCAAACAATCTCTACCCAGTATCATCAATTTTAGGTAATCAAAATGAGCTGGTTCAAGTATGAATACAAGGCCTGGCTTAAAGCAAAGCAGAAGGCAAAATCTTGGAACCGAAAATATGCAGAAACTGATGCAAGTGAGGGCCACTGAAAATGTATCTTTACATAAAGCAGAACAGATGTAGAGTGAGGGCCACTAAAAATGTTGATGCATGCTGAACAGGAAGGAGCAGATCCAGCACTCGCAACTCAGATAGAAAACATGTAGCACCATTATATTTCGCACTACACGTCAAATAATAATAACTCTAAGCTGGGGCTCAGTGTAGACTGACAAAAAAACTATGGTTGTCCCTGAATTCAGAACAAGGAAAAAGAAAAAGTGCTCTACATAAATCTGTTGATAGCTACTGACCTGTCAAGGCCTCATAATTTAATTGTCAGGGTCATCAAGTGACGCCTTCCAATGTGCTAACCAACCAGCCATGCAAGGAATTGCAAATAGCACAAGGAAATTTCTGTAGGGAATCCCATTGCTCTGACAAACAATGAATCACAATTTAAGTATTGCAATAACAAAAATAGGATGGAAGGATATACCTATATATCATGCCAGAGTAAAAATCCACATCTGGATACAGCTTCCTCTTGACAAAATACTCGTCTGACAGTGCCGCCTTCTCCAAAACAACAGCAACCTGGCATGGCATCAGAAAACATCATAAGGATCTGTTTGATTTGGCAACACATCATTATAGTTGCCCATAGATAGCCAAGCTGTTTAGGATCCTCACTTAAGAACACAACATTATTCTTAGGATCTTGCTGATAGTGCAACTCTAAGGTGTTTGTAAAAACAAGTTAATTAGCAAAATGAAAGATTATCAAACACAAAAGAGTGTTAAGACATTTCTGATATTAGCAAATAACTCTTTCTAGACCAACCAACCAATATTGGGCACACCGTATGGTGGCTCTGAGGAAAGGATTGAGTACAATGTTATTCTTCTAGGATAACTCGACTTAGATGGGACAAAGGTTGAAAGTTAGCAATATTAAGTGAGAAAATAGGAAAACAAGCGATACCCACAGTGCACCTGTTCCATTGCAAGTTATCCAACATCTCTTCCACTTACATATTAAAGATCATGTACAAGCAAGACACTAGCATACTAATTTATATGTGGGGGTACAGAAACTGCCTGACACCAACAATCAGTGTTTTGTGCATATGTTTATTTTATAGTCGTACATATGAGAGTGACATAAAACACACAGCCTTCGTTCGGTCATGAAAAGGACAGATGGTGAACAATCGGACAACTTAGGTCCATGATTCTGTTCCTTTCAAAGTGGAAATAATCTGAATTGCACTTCAATTATCTCACTGGTCTTGAATGGGCCTGGTATGGCTATAAGTGGAACGCACGGTCTAAAACTGATTTAAGTGTAAGTCAATAATCATTTCAAGTATGAACTTCCTTACAAGTGGATGCAAGATTCATAAGGTTATTCATCTAAGAGCTGCTGAAGCAAGGCCTTATTGTTTCTTAGATTAATTAATGAATATCTAATGATGAGGATTGCTGAACATGTAGAAACATTATAAGCTTGAATGCGTGAACCAGGAGGAGGCAGAGCTCGACATAATATACCTCATTTGCGCCACCATGAAGTGGACCATATAGAGCTCCAACAGCACCAGAAAGAGCAGTTTAGACATCGACACCACCATATAGATATAATATCTAACCATGACATCCAGTTGTTAAACAGAGCCTAACCATACACATGCAACCCCTAGATGAGAAGAGCCTGACACATTACTCTGACCCTGAAATCAACAGGCACGAGTTAGTTGTGCTCTAGACCAAAAAGGCATAAAGAATTCATGATTATCAAAACATTGAATAGTAAATACTTGGGTATCAGTTCGTCAACAATATCAGTTGGACTAATATGCAAAAATAGTAGATGACTGGCATTGACTAGCATATTAAATGGATGACACTAGGGTCATAGAAAGAGTGCGAGGTCATAAGGAAATAACACAGGGAGCAGGAAAAGGAAAATCAAGAAAAGTTAACAAGGAAAGATTGCTATTTCATGTATGTGATACAATAATAAATGATGGTGAGGCCAGCAGCAACAGATTCATACTCCCTCCGTCCAGGTGCATAAGGCACCTAAGAGAATTTAGGATTTTCAAGTATATTAGTCGCCCTTCATTAGTTAGCATTAATGACTTGTATGCCTACCCCAACGCACTTAGCGTTTTCAGCTTCACATTTATCTCCCTTCCATATGCAAACCAATCAGCCGCCTCTACCATTTACTTTTTCTTTGCATGCATGCATGCTGGACCTAAAGAATTGCGTGCAACAATTCGTTAGCCTATGCATGGTTAGTCTACCATCATTGCACTTAATGCGGGATTAACTAGAGGGAGAGAAAAACGTGATGAGCGTCCAATCAACGTATGCCTAGTTCACGGTGCCATTTCTTAGGTGCCCTATGCACCTGGATGGAGGGAGTACATACTCGATGCAGCATCAACACAAACCAAGTAGTTATCTGCACTAAGATGCTGCTGCTCGTTATCACCGCAGACTTGTAGCAGCTTAACAAAAAAAAAAGGAGAATATTAAGGACGCCAACGAAGAATCATAAACATCCTCGAAGGCGCTATACAAACTACCCATGGGAGACAATTGGAAGTTAGACCTAAACTCCAGGTTTTGCCTTCAACTATTTCTCAATTTTGCGAGTTTTCACAGTAGAGAAGCTTATGTGCCTAACATGTGTTAAGAACCAGCCACTATATGTTTAGGGTTCACTTAAGAATGGTTATGTTAATTTAGGCCAGGGTAGTTATGTCAACCATGAGTTTATCGGCACTAGCTTATAAACACAAAGCTTCAATTATCAGCATTGAATAAACCAGGAGTGCAGTTCTTACTGTTATTCCACACAACAATGTCCAGTTATGACTAAGCTAAACAAAAAACTTGGAAGTGTCCGATATTACACCCACAACAACGTTCGCTTTCAATCATATAATACCATTCAACTATCCCACTCCCAGCTTTCTTTGTTTCGGTAACCAAAGCTATCGGCAAGATCATTAATATCGCCCTTCTTCATCCAAAAAATACACACACCGTCTTTTATAGGCAAAGATCATAAACGAACCCCAGGACAAGTTCACAAATTGCTTTGCTTTGGACACAACATTTGAGCCAAAGAGCAGACGATGGAACATAACAAAAAACTAAAAAGCTTCTTGAACCCCAGAAAGACTGTTGCTGCTGCTTAATATGGATGTTACTCCAAGTAGACATTCAAAGAAACAAAATCATTCAACCGAGCCTCCATTGTATGCTAAACTAAAAGCATATTTATTTGGCTTCAAAAATCATTTTTTATTTTATATTATCTCAGTCAGCCAAAGCCTCGCAGAGCAATACTATTTGATAACCATTATTCTATTTGATAACCATTAACAAGCACCCTCGCAGAGTTATACTCGCAAATTAGACATGATCATTACCAAACTTTACAGTAAGTGAAGTAAAAGATTTATTCCTTTAATATCAAGTTCTACAACCTAGACAGTAGCACGCCAAGATCCTAAAATTATCAAACCCCAGCAAATAGCATATACAGTAGCACAAGGGCCTAACCAGCACAGGGGCCAATCTCAACAAACAAGCTCATCACAATCACAAGATTGTTGTGGCCAAAAGACCACCACCACAGACAGCGTGACAATGGAACTAGAGACCCTATATCATTGTCTCAACGGCCAACACCACAATCGGCCAAGGCTCGATGGCTGGTCCATCCTAGGGCACAGAGAAGGAGGAGACCAGGGAGACTCACCAGAACCATTGTAGCCAAATGAAGGTTGTGACACAGCCACCGCACTCCTGTCAGTGTCGGTGTCGGTGTCGGCGCCAAAGGGGCGCAACGGTGCCCATTCAGTCATCACCCCATCAAGCCACACTGAGGTGTGGTGGGCACAACTCAGCAGTGGGTCTGGAGGCAGGCAGGGACTCCATCCATGAATCTAGGTAGAACCATTTCACTGAAAACAACACACAAAGCACACCTGCAACAAGTAGACATGAATAACCAAAACTGTGTAACCAACACAATGCTCGATTTGCATCAATCAATATACTGTTTAAGCAAACAATGCTCGATTTGCATCAATCAATATACTGTGTAAGCAAACAATTGAGAAGTATAAGACAGAAAAACATAGAGAAGTAGAGCCAGAAATTATCAGTTCAGACTATATATGCATGATGCATGGGTTTTTGTTTTGAAGTGGCTTCTCTAACATGTCTGCGCACTGGGCACACACTACGCTGGCTCGGTATCATGCATCGTACTGAAAAGGATATCAAGGTACTACATAAGAGAAAATTAAGGAGGTTCCATTTTATCTTGCGTTCGAAACCCATTGATCCGTTATGACTTGTGATGGAAATTAACCTATTGTGACTTGTGCATGGCCTATCTATGTTACAGCAGACATAAGCATAGAGTAATATATTAGAATGGATGGACTTGCGTCAACTTTTGCCCTACACTTACACATGATAGATAGTGAATAGACAGATAACACACTAGAGAATTGATCCTTACACAAATGGTCTATTCCAAGAAAATGATTGCACCTGTTCTATCCAAATGCTACAAAATATAGCACGCTAAATCCTACAATACATAAACATAGGGATCGTATCAAACAGAACATTACCATTACCAAACCCGGTAGCAACAGTAGCATGCCACTACAAAAAAGAGCCCAATACAGAATTACAAGAGACCAATATCCTCGAAAAGAAGGATGAACATAACCACAAAATTGTGGTGCCCAGAAGACCACTACCACAACTCGATGGCTGGAACACCTCAGAGAGGGGGTGGGGGGTGGGGGTGGAGGACGCACCCAAACCGAGGAAAAGGAAGCACCTTTGCTGCAGTTGCAGAAGGTTAGGCGACCTCAAAGAATCATCTACTTTTTCTGAAAAAAAAGGCAGTGGATTAAATAAAACAGGATCACAAAAAAATTCTCAGGAAACTACCTATTAAATACAATACTGGCACCTGCACACATGTACTTATGCGTAATACTATCAACACATTGATCTTAAACAGAACAGAGCAATCATGCATACCAAAAGCATATACATATAGATGATGGATTGAGCAAAGACAACAATATCAAATTAAACAAGTCCGCATTGGCACATCACCTTATTCATGATGATAAAATATTGCATCTAGTAGCACCACTAACACATGTGCATATACTTAGGCTGTTATGCTAGATGATTTCATCCTTGTATATACAATTATACATATCAGCTTTTTATTCTATTTGACGGACACTAACAAGTAGAAGAACCAGGCATAGCAATCCTCTTCAATTAGACGATGGACCATTACCAAACCTAGAGTTAAGTGCAGTGAAAAAGAGATGCCACTTTATGATCACGTTCTACACCCAAAGTAGCATGCCAAGATCCTAAACAAGTTTCAAACCCCCAACAAATATACAGCAGCACAACCAAACCCCTAATCATTGGCTCGATGGCCAGCACCACAATCAGACACGGCTAGATATCCAGATGATCTCAAGGCACAGGGAGAGAGGGACGAGAACAAGGACTCACCAGAACCAAGGATGAGGTCACCACCACCCCCAGGTTGCAGCCAAAGCATTGTCATCAAACAGCTGAATTCCTTGAGGGAGCAGCAGAGCCCTTTATGTAAAAGCCTACAGTCGACACGAGAAACTCATCAATTTTAAAATCTCAAATAATTCCATCAAAGAATAGGGTTAACATTTACAAGCATATGAGCATATAATTAGGATTTTGCCCCAGATGGTTTGATCCTTATACACACACTACATATTTACAAGGTTGCATAAACGGTGAAACAACAAGATCAGGTATAGTACATATTGTGTTCTTAATTCTTATACAATCCAAAAATAGAAGACCTCTGGAGCACAGCATGTCATCATTCTCCTCTATTTGATAGTCATTAACAAGTAAAAAGCCCAACACAGAGATCCTCTCAAATAAGACGTTGAGAGTTACAAAACCATAGAGCAAACCTAGAGCTAAGTGAAAAAAATATGTCACTTTATGATAACATTCTACACCCAACAGTAGCATGCCAAGATCCTAAACAAGTGTCAAATTCCAACAAATAGCACATATAAAGTAGCACAACCAAACCCTGAATCATTGGCTCGATCGCCAGCACCACAATCAGCCACAGCTAGATATCCAGATCATCTCAAAGCATAGGGAGAGAGGGACGAGAGGCTCACCAGAACCAAGGATGGGGTCGCCACCACCCCCACGTTGCAGCCAAACCATTGTCATGGTCATCGACAACTGAATTCCTGGAGAGGGCAGCAATGCCCTTTATGCCTACAGTCGACGGGACAAACTCATCAATTTTAAAATCTCAATTAATGCCATTAAAGAATAGGGTTATCGTTTACAAGCATATGAGCATATAATTAGGCTTTTGCCCCAGATGATTTGATCCTTATACACACACATCATATATTACAAGGTTACATAAATAGTGAAAACAACAAGATCAAGTATAGTACATATTGTGTTCTTAATTCTTATACAATCTAATAATCAGAAGACCTCTGGAGCACAACATGTCATCATTCTACTCTATCTGATAGTCATAAACAAGTAAAAAGCCCGGCATAGAAATCCTCCCAAATAAGAAGTTGACAATTACAAAACCATATCAAGTTCAACACACTAGACAGTAGCATGCCAAGTTCATAAATAAGTATCAAACCCAAATAAATAGCATATATACGGTAGCACAAGGACCTAACCAGCACATGCACCAACTTCAACAACACTATCATCACTACCACAAGTTTCTCGTGGCCAGAAAACCATCACAACAGACATGACCACAGAACCGAACCCTACATTATTGGCTCGATGGCCGACACAACAATCAGCCATGGCTCGATGGCCGGACAATCTCAGGGCACAGGGAGAGAGGAAGGAAACCAGAGACTCGCGAGAGGAAGAGGTGGCCACGGACACCACAATTGTTGCCAACCCGCTGCCATCAGGCTGCCGGTGAAGACGGGTTAGTGTCCAGGGAGGAGGCAGTCAGACGAGATATAGTAGCTGGACATGGAGGCTATGACACACGCCATCCCGTTGGCGTTGGCACCAAAGCGGAAGGGGCACAGCGGTGACCGTCGTTCAATCACCACACCAGCAAAGCCGAACGAAGGTGTGGGGGGCCACAGATCAGCGACACATGCTCAGGCGTCCAGGGTTTCCAAAATTTAGTAGTGGTGGAGCAGCTTCACTAAAAACAACACGCAAAGCACTTGATGCATTAAGTTGGCATGAATAATTGTAATGTTATATATTGACTGAGACTGAGAAAAACATAGAGAATAGACCCAAAAATATTATCAGTACAGAGCAGTCCAGACTAGATATGCATGATGTACATGTTTTTGTTTTGGGGTAGCTTCTCTAACACATCTGCGCATTGGGCGCACACTACGCAGGCCTCTATCGTGCACACTGCTGAGAAGAATATCAAGGTACATAAGAGAAAATCAAGGACATCCCATTTTATCTTGCATGGGAAACCCACTGGTCCTACAAACAAAGACCTACAGAGCATATCATATCCTCATTTATTCCTTAAATATCAAGTTCTACAACCTAGATAGTAGCATGCCAAGATCCTCAATTATCAAAACCCAGCACACTAATAGCATGTACAGTAGCACAAGGGCTTAACCAACATAGGGACTGGTTTCAATGACAAGTTCATCACCACAGACATCATAACAATAGAACCAGAACCTTAATCATTGTCTCAACAACCAGCACCACAAATTAGTCATGGCTTGATGACCGGACCATCCTAGGGCACAAAGAGGGAGGAGGCCATGGACTCACCAGAACCATTGTGGCTGAACATGAAGGTTATGATGCAGTAACTGCTCTTCCGTCGGTGTCAGCGCCAAAGGGGCAAGGCGGTACCCGTTCAGTAACCCATCAAGCCACACTGAGGTCGTGAGGCGTGCCAGGCACAGCTCAGCAGCGGGTCTGGAGGCGCACAGGGACTCCAGCAATGAATCTAGGCAGAACCGCTTCATGAAAACAACACACAAAGCACACCTGCAATAAGTTGACATGAATGAGCAAAACTGTGTAAGCAACACAACCATGCTAGATTGGCATCAACCAATATACTGTGTAAGCAAATGATTGAGGAGTATAAGACAGAAAAACATAGAGAAGCAGAGCCGACATATATATAAATACAGAGCAGTCCAGACTATATATGCATGATGTATGTGTTTTTGTTAAGTAGCTTCTCTACCTTGTCTGCGCACTGGGCACACACTACGCCAGTCAGGCTATCGTGCATGGTACTGAAAAGGATATCAAGGTACTAGTACTACTAAGAGAAAATTAAGGAGATTCCATTTTATCTTGTGCTGGAAACCCACTGATCCGTTCTAAATTGCAATGAAAATTAACCTATTGTGTTACTGCAAACATGCAGGCTGAGTAATATATTTGAATGGATGGACTTGCCCAACTCATGCCAAAGAAATTGGAAGGAAGAGAATTCACCATGGAAGGTGCATGAAAATAAATGTTTAGGCAGCTGTGTTACAAGCCGTTAAATATTTATCATTTTACAATAAAGGCGACGTTTTCTCATGGAATGTGACTATCCAATCAAGAACATTGATCATCCTTAGAGCTAGAGATGCATGTTAAAGGATACATGACAGTAGCTAGCAAAGTGTAGAGAAGTAGACCCAAAAAGAGTTATTAGTAAAGAGCAGTCCAGACTATATATGCATGATGTGCATGGTGCTCAGAAGGATATCGAGATACTACATAAGAGAAAATTAAGGAGAATCCATTTTATCTTGTGCGGGAAACCCACTGGTCCGTTTTGACTTGCAGGGAAAATTAAGCCATTGCAACTTGTACATGGGATCTATGCTACTGCAGATATAAGAGTCAAGTCATATATTACAACAGATGGACTCTTCCCAAAGAAACTCTAGTGGAATGTACTATCCAGTCACAAAAATTAATCATCCTTAAGAGGTAGAGGAGCATGTTAAAGGACACGTTGCAGTAGCTAGCAAAGTCTAGCAGATTGAAGCATGCATGTTGTATACCTTCCATTAGAGAGCAACCCGTAGAACCAGAAGTGCAGTTTATTCATCATACCAGTCCTTCGCCGTCTATCAGCAGTGCTGCAGTGGGTGCCCTGCAGTAAGCACCAACCAAGGCCATGAAATTCAGGGCAACTGTAATCTGCAGAGAAACAGAGCTCAAGCAGTAGTAAATAAACATAGATGGATTACCCACCTTGAGAGACCAAACAACGATAGCAGTGGGTAGTAGAAGAAGAATAACAAGGATGGTGCGGTCGGAGGCTCCCACGGCAACGGCAGGTCCTTGCGAGCGGAGCAGGAACTCCCCTAACTGCAGGAACACAAAACAGCTCATGTCAGAGATGAGGAAGGAGATAAATACTAGCAGGAAAAGACGCAATCTGAAACTAATAAATAGATTGATTTAGCCAGCCACTCAGTCCTACTAGCAACTCATACATGGTTTACTATATGCTGGGAATGGAGGGAGGGGCGTACTGGTTAATAAATTAATCGACAAAATTCAACAATGCCTATATATGTTGACTTCTACCCACCCCAGAGCTCCATGTTGTGCCCTGAATGGCAGAACTGTGAAAAAAGAAATGTGGTCAAAATCTGCGTCGAGAACCATAGTGCGCTTATGGAACTCAAAAGTTTGAAACCAAATGATGAACAAGTATGTGAGTTCTATCTAATGAGCTAAAAAAATCAGTTCTTAGTGAAGCCATCCTATTAGGGGCTGATAGATAGAGAGGAATACATTGCCGCCTGAAACAATGCTGCTTGTGCTCCCAATGCACTACCCCGAGTCCCTGACCATGTGATACACTACGAAACAAATTGTCTCATTCTCAACTATAACTGTCATACAGAAAAGTACATGACAGTGGAATAAATCTTGCTTTGGTATTGTTCGTGCTAATATTGACCAAATAAATATTCTTGGCTGGGTAAATATGGTTGTTGTGGGAGGCAGCTTTTCTAGCTTAAGTGAGGCTTTCTGAATCAGAGATTTACGTCCTATTATGTCAAGTCATCCAGCTTATCAGAATGTAGTTTGTACCGTAAAAAGGTGTTAGATTTTCAGCCTAATCTTAAAATTCCCCTAATATTTGGGGTATCTGCAGGTTTCTAGTTGGAGGAGAGCATACAAACAAGACCCCTGCTGAAGCACGCAAGAGAAGTCCTGAATAAAGGCCAAATTTTCTACTGGCATAACCACTTGGTGTTTAACTGCAGTAATAAAATGTTATTTCTTTTTCAAAAGTAATCGAAGATTTTTTTTTACCAGATGACAACAACAGTTGTAATTTCAGAAAACGATCAAGCAAGATTGATACTGCTGCTGCAGACTAAGCAAATATTACGTACATATCTGTAGTACTGCTAGTGCAGACTAAGCGTATTCGTTAAATTAGCCGGCTAATTATACTAGTGCTTCCATCCTGCCAACTAATCGTCACCAAACTGTTCGATGTTGTCCAACAATGATAGACAGATAGAGTGAGATAGTATGGACGCACACACTGCAATCAGGTATCAAATTTTGAAGCCAGAGGGAAAAATCATGCTGGCATGAATGATGGAGATGGCACACGGCAAACAACAAATCTCTAGCTAGCAAAGTGTAGCAGATTGAAGCATGCATGTTGTGTACCTTCCATTAGAGAGCAACCTATAAGAACCAGAAGAGTGGTCTCTTTATCATACCAGCCCTTTCGCCTTCTGTCAGCAGTAGGTGCCCTGCAGTAAGCACCAACAAGGCAATGAAGATTCAGGGCAACTGTAATTTGCAGAGAAACAGAGCTCAGGCAGTAGTAAATAAACATAGATGGATTACCCACCTTGAGAGACCAAGCAACGGCAGCAGTAGGTAGTAGAAGAAGAAAAAGAACAGGGATGGTGCGGTCAGAGGCTCCCACAGCAACGACAGGCCCTTGTGAGCGGAGCAGGAACTCCCCTGACTGCAGGAACCACAAACCAGCTCGTGTCAGAGATGAGGAAATAGATAGATACTAGCAGGAAAAGACGCAATCTGAGACTGAATCTGAAACTAACAAACAAATTGATTTAGCCAGCCAAGTCCTACTAGCAACTTTTATATATAAAAGGTTGACTTAACTAGCATGCAAAAATGAATAAATTTATGTTGGGGGTGGAGGGAGGAGCGTACTGGTGAATAAATTAATCGGCAAATTTGAACAATGCCTATATATGTTGACTTGTACCCACCACAGAGCTCCATGTTGGCCCTGAATGGCAGACCTGCGAAAAAAGAAATCTGGTCAAAATCTGCTCCGAGAAACATAGTGCGCTTATGGAACTCAAAAGTTTGAAACCAATGATGAACAAGTATGTGAGTTCTATTTAATGAGCTAAAAAATCAGTTCTTAGTGAAGACATCCTATTAGGGGCTGATAGAGAGAGAGAGGAGCACATTGCCGCCTGAAACAATGTTGCTTGTGCATCCAATGCACTACCCTCAGTCCCTGACCATGTGATACACTACGAAACAATTATTCTCATTCTCAACTATGATTGTCATACAGAAAATGACATTGACAGTGAAACAAATCTTGCTTTGGCATTGTTCAGGCTAATATTGACCAAATGAATAATCTTGGCTGGGCAAATATGGTCGTGGGAGGCAGCTTTTCTAGCTTAGGAGAGGCTTTCTGATACGGAGATTTAGTGCCTATATGATGCATTTGGCTGTTGACTCC
This sequence comes from Triticum aestivum, assembly GCF_018294505.1. Lineage (NCBI taxonomy): Eukaryota > Viridiplantae > Streptophyta > Magnoliopsida > Poales > Poaceae > Triticum > Triticum aestivum. The sequence goes on along the minus strand of NC_057807.1, from coordinate 46,343,566 downwards.
TATTATGTAAGTGGTTCTAAGAACATGTTTCTCACTAGCCTCGACCACCACTGCCTCCTCCCCGGATTGGTCTGCTGGGAATATGGGTGGAGGGGAGAAGTACACCATGAGCTCGAGAAAAAGGCATTTGAACTGGGAGTACATATAGGTAGTTGGTCACTGTGGAGGAGCTCAAAACGATGACTTAGTTAATCACGACGTTGACATATTGCGGTCTAACGGATTGTGCACGGAGCGTATATCATGTTCGCCCATCTAGCATATCATGCACGTCAAATCAAATAGGCATCACGGAGTCTTGCAGAAGAATCTCTCTCGTTTTTTAAACTATTATATCTCCTAAACCACTAAGCTCCCTAGGGGTGAAAGTGCATTTGAAAATCGAACCGAAAAATCATACCGAAAATAAACCGAACCAAAGCAATTTTACGGTTTTTATGGTTTCTGTTTCCGGTATGGTATGAACTTTTCATACCGATTTGTACTTTGGTTTTTATGATATATACCGAAAAACGAATGGTTAACCGAATAAATTGAAGTTGTGATAGATAGAGTTCCTCAAGATGAGACGCTTTTTGTCTGACTCTCATGTTTGTGTCCATCGCGTGCCAAAAGGAAGAAGAGAAAGCTCTCTTCTTTTTACGTTGCTGTGGGGGGATTGCAAACATGTCGTGCGCGGCGGAGGCGAGGAAGACGGCAACCACGCCAGCGGACGGTTCGTTGGCTCGTCTTTGACGGAGCCGTGCTCACTGGCTCCTAAGCAACGTACGCCTAGCCTAGTACGTATGTCCACGGGGAGGACGTTGGATGGAGTGTCCGTCGCATTGCGCATGCATCAGCGCCACGCCGACAGAGAGGTCGGTCACGAGGCTGCATGCACCGCACCCATGCATGGGAAAAGGGAAGTCCATGGAAGGTTGCTTTCTTTAAAGCGGGGCGGAAGCCTTTTTGGGTAAAGTCAAGGGAAGAATGGCGCGAGGAGGAAGAAGGGCAGCGGTCCGTTAGATTTCATTGGACATCCAGAATGAATCGACTGATCCGATTTGAAAATACAATCGAATGACGTGTAGCCGCACCCATTATAATTAGGTCGACGCCTTTTTCTTTAAAGGATAAAAAAATGAAGGAAGCGATATTGAAGCCCAGTTTACTCTAACTGCCGCCGCCGGTTCTCCGCCGTCCCCGTCGCCGCCGCCGCCGCCGGGACGAACTCCCCGTTTGTTGACCCGCCGCCGCCGTAGCCGTGGACGTCGCCGGGTCTTCCGTCTCCTGCTCACCACCTCTCAGGTATCTCACCGTGGATCTCACTCATCTTCTGTTGATCCAGTTCCCATTCCGTTTAGATCCTCGGTATAGTACAGGTAGCTGATTTGGTGCGTGCATTAGGTGGAAACAGAGAGTGAATTCCAAGCCTACATAGCAGAGCAGTCCCACCGAACCCTCTTCTTGTGCATCGTGATTAGGCAGACCTTCAATCCTACCATGTGTTCATCAGCCACTTTTCTTCAAGTACAGTACTATATCATACTGAGCTAGTGGCCTTGTATGCATGTACATCAGTGATCAGTGGATATTGTTTAGCTGTTTGGGCTATATTCTGTTGCATCTACACAGTGACTTCTACAATATCATTTTTATACTACTCCTCAAAACTGGATTCTGCCTTGTCTCATGTTTTCCCCTCTTATCTGTTATCCCTGGTCAGAAATAATTCAAATGGAAACCAACGGGTTATCACTCAAGACTCAGGAAATCAGGTCAAAAAGGAAGTGGGAAACAACTGCAGATCTCAGCCGCCGCTGCGGCAGTAACCAACATGAAAGTCCATGGGAAGGCGGACAGGACAAAATGAATGGGATAATCACTTGTTTGGTTTGTGGCGAGGAAGGACATTACAGTTGTGACCGGCCTTTCAAGGATCAGGAACACAAAGTCATTTGCACAGTTTGTCGGAGAATCGCGCTTGCACCCGCTGTGGAGAGATAGGGCATAGTACTAGTACACATGGTCTCCTCAGTTGCTCAAGCTGTGACGAATATCATCCGCATGGAGAGTGTCGATTGAGCAAAGTTAAATGCTTTATTTGTGAAAGTCAGGATCATTATCCTGCTCAGTGCCCCTTGAATTGGGTATTGAATGCAGCGTTTCAGGATCAGAGAGAGAACTTGCAAGCTGCTCTGCTTGCACTATCAAAACAAGTCAACACATTATCTAAACGGACCTGCCATAAAGACAGTCCAATAGCCAGGGCATACAACTTAGGTCCAAGGATATGCTTTACATGCCGTGAAGAAGGTCATGTTGCCTTTTACTGTCCTCAGAAAAGTAGATCAACATTGCCCAACCTATCCAAAGAATTTGAAGAGAGCAGCACCATAGCTAAATCCTCCAGCCTGTCCAAAGAATTAGAAGAACGGGACCCTGGTACTGGTAGTGCTAAACAACCATCAAAAATGAAACCGGCATCGGTTGTTCGATGTGTTAGCTGTGGTCAGGAAGGGCACAGGGCCAGGAGCTGTCCAACACGAGTGTTTATATGCTCCTTATGCAATGAAGAAGGCCACAAAGCCAAGAAATGCCCTCAGAAGCGCCAGAAGCGTTAAGACTGCCGCGTCAAAAGGTACCGGTTATGCAAACAGTGATACCCACTATACATGTCGTTGCATTTTTTCTTACGGGTGATCTCCTAGATCGACATGTTTCTTGTGATACTCTAGCCGTTGCTTAACCAAGAAGTGGATGCACAGGTAAAAGATGGCCTCAGCAGAATAGGTGTATGTTGTCAAAATCAATGTGGACGCCTCCTTTGATGAGGATAGTTTTACAGGCACTACTGGGGTCTGGGGTAGTGATCCAATATAACAAAGGAAGGTTCATGGCAGCAAAAAAAAATTCAAAATAGACTCGCTGCTTGATGTTTTGTTGGCGGAAGCATTAGCACTTACAGAAAGATTGCTGTTTGCTGAATCAGGATCACCGTCAGATAGCATGAATGTCATTGCAGCGATGCAAGATAAGGTCCATTCAGCAGTGGTTGCAGCGGCAATCTTGGGTGATTGTTACTTCCTCTCAAGAGATTTAACAAGGTGGAATTTATCCATGAATAAAGAGAAACAAATATTGTAGCTCACGAATTGGCGTTCTTGGTGAAAATTCATGATCCTCGTACATGGTTAGATGACCCACCCCCCTCTATTGTACCTCTTCTTACTAATTATGTAACCCTGATAATGAATGAATAAAGAGGTATGTTTTGAGGTCGAAAAAAGATTGCAATTAGCTCCAGCATGGTGATCTAACCTAGAATCAACATGTTTCTTCCCCGTAATAGGGGAAGCCGCAACCAAAATAATAAAAAGCAAAAGACTAGAGAGAAAACAGGAACAACTACTTAGCAAAAGCATAGCCATGTCGCTCGTCGACCAGCGCCTTATGGCATGTATTTCAAGGCCAGTTGTGAATCCAGGATGTTGATGGTGTAACTGGAGAGAATGTGGATGATCGTGAAAGGACGGTCGGCGACTAGGACAAACTACTTGTCCCGTTTCACGAAATCAGCGGCTTCAGAGATCCTCCCCGCTTTCCTGTCACTGATGTTACACTTGTATATGCAAGCGGACGAACCCATATGCTGAGTGTAGTAGACGCAGTTTGCCTCGATGCCCGGGTACTTATCGACATCCACAGCCAAGCACCTCCGGTGGCCAACGAATATGGCAAATCTGTTGATGGTCTGCACAAGCACAAGCTGACGTGTCTTGGTGTCGAATCTGAGAACACAGGGATAGTCGATGCCCGGGAAATAATTCGTTACCATCCAACATATAAATTGTTATTTTTGTCTGACAAGTAGTAAGTACATTTTGCGGACAATTAATTGTTTCATATAAATTTGATTATATTTTTTTTGCGAGGAATATAAATTCGATTATATGAAATCACCTTTTCAGTATATATTATGGAGGCACTTAGAAAAAATGTGGCGTGAATTACACACCATATAAACAAATAAAATAAGGCAAGTACAGCGCAAAACCACACCTTCTAAAGTTTTCTTACAACCGGTGTGACCAGAGAGGTTTAAGCATGGTAGCTCGAGAAAACTCTCGTTCATAAAGTTTGGTCCTTTCATGTGTGCCAAAATATAGAGACAGATTTTAGGCCATGAAAATTCATGAGTATATATTCCCGCAAACAAAAATCATTAGTATATAGTGAAATGCGTGCATGTGGCTTAAATTTTGGATATATCTATATCTATATCTATTTATACCTGATAATAATATGCCTAATACTCTATGTAAAAATACAATTTCAAGGCTCATAATGATTATTTTTGAATGCATTGTGAAGTGCTGATTTTGTAATCCTTTTCCAGTCCATGAATATGATTTCATCACGAAAATTTGCATGTGAGCTCAAAACTAAGCCATATTTGTTGTCGAGAAAATGCAATTTTTTTCCAGATGTTACTGTTCATAGCAGGAGCATTTGAGCTCGGGATTAGAAGAACACTTTCTCACCATGGTGAAAGACATTAGTTCATAAACATAAAATCCAAAGTAACAAGATATTTGTGGAAAAGGATTTGGAGCACTCGGGGTGCTCCACCCCCCTATATGAGTATTAAATTCAGAAAACAAACTATAAAAAAAATCAACAAACCTTGAAAATTTGGGATACCAAATACGGGTGCCCAATCTACTCCTATGTGAAGTTTCGTAGAAAACTATCAGAACACGTATTCCCATTAAAAAGATAAAAAAAATCTCCGTATAGAAAAAAAATGTTTGGATGAATCATAGGTCTTTGCCACAAATACATTTCCTAGTATTTTGTTTTCACAAAATTTCAGAGGAATTGATTGGCCCAGGTTTGAAATCCTCAAATTTCAGATTTTTTTAAAATTAATATTCATAGAGGGGGGTGGAGCACCCAAGCGCTCCTGTGTATTTTCCGATATTTGGCCCCGTGCATCTTTCTCAACAGGAGTAGAACAACATCTAACTAACTAGAAATCTAGGACGAGAAGAAAATGTATGTAAGCATGTGTATTATTTTATTGTCGTTTTATTTTGCAGTGAGTATTGTGGTAATACAAATTAGGCATGGAACAGAGCCTTCAAATTAAATACAAATCATTACATCCATGGCACCTGTGTAGGTGTGATGCCGCTGCTTCTAGTAATAGTAGTTCTGGTTGGTGACTCTGCAGTTCTTCCTTATCTCGTAACGGGTACTACCCTCGGCCGGGAGCTTGCTGAGCTTGACCATGGCGGCGGCGAAGTCGTTGTTCCACTTGGTGGCATTGTTCATGTACTCGGCCATATCGTCCCCAGCTTTGCTGTCGGTGCGCATAACCCAGTCGGACTTGAAGAGCACCCTGTTCTGTAGGTTGGCGTGGTAGTAGCTGTTGTCCAGGGCGCCCTTCGCCGCGGTGTTCACCCCCGTGGTGTCGTAGCCGGAGTCGTTCTGGAACTTCAAGCTCATGTCGCGGATGTTGTTCTTCTCGATCGGATCCGACGTATTTTGGCTCTTCTTCTGATCCTCGACGTCCTTAACGAGCGCCTGCTTGTAGCTGTCGTCGATCGGGGTCGCGGTTGAATCGTTGAGGCGGTCCTGGAAAGACGAGAGGTGGGAGACGCCGATGGAGTGCGCGCCGGAGAGGATGACGAGCTCCTCCTGGGTGAAGCCCTTGTTGGCGAAGTTGTCCTTGAGCTGCTGGAACTCAAAGGTGGATTGTGGGAGGATGGCGTCTGCGGTAGCATCCGATGAGACGATGCCGTCCTTGCGCCCTGAGGGAACGGAGTAGGCGATTTTGCCGCCGCTCAGGTATCTGGCCGCGTCACGCGCGGCGAAGACGACAATGTCAGCGCACGAGACGCTGTTGCCCAGTTTGTACTTGATGGTGTCGATCAGGTTGAAGCCGTCCAGGCCGATGTTGTTGATCGCCTTCTTCTCGGTGTTGCCACCGGATGGCGTCTTGTCCAAGAGCACCGATCCATCGCAACCCTACACGTTATTAACACGTGCATGCACACATTCATCATCGATCCAATGAGTTAGGAGCATATGGTCTACGGGTGCAACGGTTGGAAGACGGTAGCACGGGATACGTACTACCAATTTGGATGATGGTCCAACAATTAATAGGATATGAGTTTAATCATCTTTGTCCTATTTTCATTGATGGTGGCAATTATTTCTTTCTTATTCGGCTTGCGAATTTGTACCTAACTAAATATTTTGTGGCTACTTTGCTTAATAAAATGGTTGTGTGCATCAATTGATGCAGAGGCTATGGGCAATCCTTCTTTTCAAAAAAAAAAGAGTCAGAGCTAAGGAGTAAGGATAGTTACAATGCATTGTATCTTAAGCTATATCATATGCATTTTCAATGGATTGTAAACATTTAATGTGTTGAGAAAAAATGAGATTGATTTTTTAGCTCCGTGTGTCCCTACTCGCTCATGAACAGTACAAATATATATCTGAAATGTCGTAACATCAAATATGCTCAACTTTTTGTAGGTGTGCTTACAACATTTGAGGCAGAACATAACATTCCATTAGCTCTACGCAAGAAAAAGTTCCATTGATCAAAGTTTAGAGCATTTTTTAACACTGATTTTTGAGCATTTTTGTTTCTCATGTGTACAACTCATCGGATGATATCTCGATGAAAAATTTGCAAGCACCTAAAATGTTTGAGCATATAGAGTGTTACATCTGATTCTTGCCAAGGTGTCATGACTAAGATATAGTCCCAGGTGAGAAACACAAATGAGGTGATCAACTTAAGAAATCAATTGATGGCAACTTACATTAACCCAGCAGTCGTGGAACACCAGCCGGACGAGGGCCGCGCCGATGCCGGGGTTGCCCTTGATGGCATTCTCTACTTCTTTCCTTACGGTGCCCTCCACGTCCACGTAGGCGGCCGCCGATTGCCCGGCAGAATACGCCAGCAACAGGCACAGAGACAACAGGGCGGCGCCGGCGTTAACCTTGGCCATCTTAAGCTTCAGCTCGAGCTCTTTTGACCGCTGTGGTGCGTGTGTTTAGATAGCTTAAGGTGGAGGGGTATATATAGCAGCACAAGCACCAATGATCATGGATAATATATATTTCCTCCGTCACAAAATAAGTGTCTCAACTTTGTACTAACTCTAGTAGTATAAATTTGTACTAAGCTTAAAATATTTATTTTAAGACGGAGGGAGTAGCTTCCATGCTTAGCTTGCATCCACTCATGAAGATCGGCAAGATGGCATTATCTGTTTTAATTTGCTGCTGGATCCAAGCATTTGACAGGCTTGCGCTTAATTGACCGGAAATGCAGGCCGGTTATGGCATGCAACTACGGCACGCGTGGTGTCGTTACTCTGCACTGGTCAATGCAAGTAGCAAGTTGCAAGGAATTTTGCTTGCCTTTCATGTTTTTCTAATTGATCGTGGTGGGGGGTGCAGTATCCATTATGAGAACTGCTGAGAGAGGATGCATGTGCAAAGGTTATGTTAGTAGTCGCTGCCATGTTGGAGGCAACTAACTCAGTCGAGTATACATCCGTGTTGCCTATTACTCCTTCCGTTTCAAAATAGATGACTCAACTTTATACTAACTTTAATACAAAATTAGTACAAAATTGAGTCATCTATTTTAGAACGAAGGGAGTACGTAGTATATGATATTTAGGGCAGCCACAAGATATTACAACTGGAGGAGGGGTTAGGCTAGTTAGGTATCAAAACATGTCTGACTTGGACATATCCAAACTTACACTAGTTAGTTTAGGTCATCATATATACACGGTTTAGCGAACCGTCAGTGCAGGTTGATGTGCAATTGAGGGAGGGGGGCGTCATCGCACACGCTGCATAAAATGCGTGCCATGGGGGTGGATTGCACACAATTTAAATTAAAATAAAATGTGCGTGATAACAACGCAACGAGTGCCATGAGGAAACCATAACACATGTTTTATTGAAAGTGGATCCATCTCTTCTAGCAATGTGAAAAAAGTTCACATATATAAAAACTGGTCATGTGTATTTCAAAAAGGTTCATACATGTCTATTAAAAATGCCCATCTTATATAAAATTATTAATCGCGTATTTTAAAACATATATATATTGTGTATTTTAAAAATATCCATCATGTTTTTTTAAGCTCATTGTGTATATAAAAAATGTTGGTTGTGCATTAAACATTTATCTTGTGTAATTTTTTTGGTATATCGTAAATATTTGTCCTGTATTTAATATTTTTTTCCCTCATGTCACTTTAGAAAAAAATCATCGTATATTTTAAAAATGTCACATGTTAAGAAATTGTGTACCATATATTCAAAAATCATCGTGTTACTAAAAATGTTTAACATGTAATAAGAATTGACGCCTTGTATTTGGAATTATACAAGTAATTCAAATTGTGGTCACACACTTTACAAAATGTTCATATAGAGTTGAAAAAGAGTTCACTATTTAAAATAATGTTTTGGTGTATTTGTAAAAAATATTCATGATTTGATTAATCTTACATTTTGGGAAATGTTTCTGTATTTTTTTAATAAAAATGAAAATGGAATATTCTTTTTTTGACGGGATGAAAATGGAATATTCTTACAACACAGGATGACAATTTTTTGTAATACGTGCAGAATTTCTGAAATATGCTATGCACATTTTAAAATGCACATCAAACCTTTTTGAAACAATGATAAGAATTTTTTAGTACACACTCAGCATTTTTTTAAATGTGATGAATATTTTTAAATGCACAAAAAATCTTTCTAAATAGAAAGTGAGCATTTTTTTGGATTAAACATTAAATGTTTTTTTGAATTCATGATCAACAGTTTTTAGTACGAGGTGAACACTTTTTTAGTATACACTGAACTGTTTTTAACACAATGGAGTGATCTTCAAGACAGATGAACATTTTGTAATATGTGATGACGTTTTTTAAATACACAATGTACCTTTTTTTAATAGGCTCAACCTATTTTAGTTCACGATGAATGTTTCCAAAATATGTGACTAACAGTTTTCCTAAACATAACGGGCATATTATTAATATACAGTGAATATTTTTGTAGTAAACCTTCAGTAAAGGTCTTCATGCATTTTTAACAAATAGGTTTATATCTTTTTGGAAGAAACAATACATATGTAGATTAAAAATCATCTTAGTTAAATTAATTTTTCATAAATAAAAAGGAAAAGAAAGAAATGAAAAAAAATGCACTCGAGTATTATAGAGAAAAAATGGACACAAAAGAAAAATAGAAAACCCGCCTACTGTAGTACTACTGTATGGCGTAGGTGAGTCATACTGTATGACGTAGGCCCACAGGATTGCAGGCCCGCGACGTGTATTGCTCACAAAGAGCAAGATGCAGCAATGTGGCTAAATTAACATTAGTAAAGATGTTGCAATGTACAGTACATCTTTATCAGAAATATGTACATTATTTTTTGCATTAGTAAAGATGTTCACAGTTTTTATGCATGATCATACGAAAGAAAAAGAGTGATTCTAATTTTTACCCTTTACTTTGCATTTTTACGTTAATTTGGTATCATCCGAATTACCTCATTTAAGGAAAGTTTTACCAGTTTTATCCTTTATAAATGTTTTGAGAGCAACTATGGGTCCTGTTCCTATGTACGCGTGACATGTCATGCCATCGTTTTTCATACAACGATGTTCTTCACACGAACAAGCCTAATAGCATAGTCAGACATGAATTTTTTTCTCACGGTCGTCAGCTGCACATACGCACTGCGTTGTGGTTCCGCTAAACAGTTGCATGCGGGTGTTTGGGATGAGCACAACTTAGCTTAGGGAAGCGAGTCGATCCATGTACGGGGAAAATATACAAGGTGGAAAACCGCAATGTGTCACGCCATATACCAAACGGCTGAGGGCCACCTAGAAGATCACTCTTAAATTTTAAATTTTAAATGGGACAAAAAACTGACAAAACTTTCGCTAATTGGGATACAAACTTGCGAAACTTTTGTTAAACAGGGTAATCCGATGAAAACTGATAAATGGATAGCTAGCTAGCTTTACAAATATCAAGTAGAGTGGTAAAAAATGGATTTCACTCTACAAAACATCACATAATTTTACACAATCACTACAGCAGTATATTTTAGCACGTCGTCCAAATTCACTAAACACGGGCGGATACATCATTCTGGCCATGTCTGCCGGCCTCAGAGGACAGAAGAGAAGCCGAAGCATCATATGCTGCTTCGTCACTGTCATGAGACTGAGAGCCGACCTTACTGTTCCTGTATATTGCATAGATAACCAGCTGGATGCCGCCCAAGAAGCAGCCTATTCCATTAGGGACCTGCATGCAAGTAAAGACACGTAAGTACAAAGATCATTAAAACATGAAGCCATTTTCTGTAACCTGATTAAGTACTCCTATAAGACAAGTAAGTGCTTCTTATCTTACCCCAAGGAAGACATCTTTGTCGAGTATGGCATACGTGGCCCAGACTCCTCCATTGAGGAAGAGGAAGAATGAGAGGAAGAAGGGCATGTACTCCACGCTCCTTGAGGCGATCACCGTTCTCTGTTCCCGCCACAAATTGACAAAAGATTTTCAGGTGCAGTACCACGGTTCTGAGAAATTAATTAAACTTCTTTTGAAACAAGAAATTAATTAACGTAACACATACGAAGTTCCAACTCCATCCATCCAAATCGACGTGGAACTAATAACCATGGCCACGAAAACAGTCCGCCTTTTCAATCAAGATCTTAGCCAACTCGCACACGTAATTAACATGATGAGTACAGTAGTATTGTATACTCCTCGTCCATTCATTCATTCATTCATTCACGCGTGACAGTGCAAGAACGTACATGTTTCTGACTTGTTCTGAATTGATTTAGATAGTGATCAGCACGTAGCTATGAGCTTAATTAAGCAATACGTGTACTAGTGTAATATAATATTGTAACCCCAACTAATTAACAAATATCCCCAATGATACGATACGCTGCAGCACCAAGATATCGATCGATCAGCCGGCTAGTGTGTTAGTTGGCTGTTTCCTCTGAAAATAGCAGTTTGGCGTCCAATCAAACAACTCAAATGAGATCTCCTCACAAAAAAAGGAATACAAAATTCAACATGCCATCCATGCTTTGTATAATGTAATGTGGCGGATATATTCTGCATATCGTGTGTCCACGCCATATTTTTTTCAAGACGACTTACATGTCTATCATATCCGTGCAAGTTTACTAGATCTATATATATTTGTAAAATGCAGATGTATAAGTTGACCAACGCATATGTATAGCATATCTCTTGTCTGGACGCAAGGTGTACACATACCATACAAGAAAGTGTTAGCTAGTGGGAACTGTATATAACTTGACCGGAACCTTGCGTATCCCAACGAAATGGCTGCCTCACGATGTGTATGTATACATGTACTGTATGATCAAAGATGATCTGGTAGTACTTTGCCACATATAATAAAGATCTAATTGCATAGAAACAAGGATGCCATTTTAATAGATATTATTTCTTGTATATTCCGTACTGTATTATAGTTTATTGAGGGTCATCAATACCTTTACTTTTTGCTACCCTCCCTCCGTCAAAATATATATAATTAAGGCCACCTCAAATTGTGGGCGTAACTTTGATCACAAATTTTGTACTAACAAGACATAAGTTATACAACACGGAAATATGCCATTGGATAGATGTCTTTAGTGGTATAGCTTTTGCAGTACTATACAACTTCAAAACAGATGTTCATGTATGTTTGTTATATGTAGGAAAAATTGCGCCCGATACTCCTTAAAATTGAAAAGTTTCACTCCTAGCATTCTTACAAAGCGAGTTATTTGATAGGATTCAATTATCACAATTGTTTTTCATTTACGTGTATGGGCGTAAAAAATTTGTCTATGTATCACTATTTCGCACACCCTATCTCGAGACCTCTCTTTGTCAGTTACATTGTCGAAACAACAAAAAGAAGCATAAAAGATTTCTAAAAAAAATCACCGTAACAAAATATACATAAAACCTAGAAAGTTAAGCAAACAGATGACCAATTGGTGTAATGGCCTTACCACGGCAGTGAGTGGGGACCCGTACATGAACACGCTAAGGCAAGCACATATCAATCCAATAACCATGATTTTCATGTCAAGCCCTCCAATGGCGAATGTTGTGGCCGCGAACACAACCCCGAAAAAACCGATGTCCAAAACTGCCACCAACTTCGCAGTTTTAACCTGTAAAGGGCAACATGATATGATTGATTCAAAAATTTGAGATGTCTGATTACGCTTGCCACATGATCTTCCATATACATGTAAATATATAGTAATAACTGTATGCTGTTTCCAGAGCCGAACTATATCATAAAATTGCCAAAAATATATATAATGAAGTACTTTTAGAGTAGAAATGGTCAAATAATAACCACATTAACGCAACTGAAATAGGACACCAAATAAGTGGTATGAATTAAAGGGAAAGAATGCGACTCAACAGAAACAATCAATATGAAAGATATGTTGCGAGTAAAGATAGCCAGTAATTAAATAGTTTAGTGTATGAAATTACTTGAGCACCATTCTTGTTCCCTTAATGGGAAACATATAACTAACTCGGTCAAGACGAGCTACGACTCCCCTTAATGGGGAGCTACTCGTATAGTTCTCTCAATGGGAAAATGTACTCTTGCCTCCAGTTGCACAAATTCAGGAGTAAATTGCTGTCTAGAGATACAAATGGGTTTTATTTGTAGACTGCACCGTGTGGCCTCACGTACCCTTTTGGCATTGTCGACGGCGTAGATGAGGAAAAGCGCGATGTAGATAGTCTCCATGACAGCTCCGAAGCCGTTGACAGTGGCGATGAGCAGGCCATCGGGCTTGGTGAGGCCATAGTAGAGCCATAGCAGTGTGTTGAGCAAGGTGAGGACGTATGGCGCCGCCTCGAAGTCCTCCGTCGACCTGCTCCTCACAATCCTCCAGAATGTCGGGCTGCACCATTTATGTAAGCACTAACAACAATCAACCATGCATGTAAGCAACACCAGAAACAAAATCCGGGGGTTGATCCTCCTCGAGAAAAGACGGAAAAAACAAAAACGAATTAAATGCTTCTGCAAATGCATGCATGATCGTAGCTCTTACATGGGAGAAACGAAGACCAGAACCGAGATGATGTTCCCTGCAAAACCCAAAGAAGCTCCATGGTCAAACAACAAAGAAAGAAAGAACAAAGAAAGATAAATGTGTGTGTGTGTGTGTGTGTGTGTGTGTGTGTGAGAGAGAGAGAGAGAGAGAGAGAGAGAGAGAGAGAGATAGATAGAGAGAGAGAGAGAGAGAGAGAGAGAGAGAGAGACGAGAGCATCCATGCGCATACCTATGACGCCGATGATGAACAGAGTGGAGTTCATGGCGCGCAGCTGCCAGCCAAGAAACCCGGTGGAAGGGAGGATGAAGAAGAGGTGCATCAAACTTAACGAGGAGGTCGAAGTTAAAGGACGATGATCTGCAAACTAGAAGGACATCCATCGTACTTAATGCGGAGAAAGCACTTCACGATGGAGCCTGCGCTGCTGGATGAGAGGGACAGGCGGTTACGAATTAATTCGAAGCTGGGCCTGAGCTAGCTGCCTCGTGCAACACAAGAACAGTATAATATGTTGTTGTTGTGTCGAACGCCACCGGCCTACCTTGCAGATCCGGTTGACCAAAAGGCAGAGATCGACGTGCTTATTTCTGCCTTGTTTTCTTGCAGGTATATAATGATGTGTATATCTTTGTAGTTATCATCATGAATCCCCATTTGATTTCATTTTCTTTATTTATACTGTAGTTGATCTACTTGCGGTCGTCCCTGGTTCCCTTTTGTTCTTTCTTGAGAGCATTTCCTGAATTGTTTATTTAATCAGCAAATCATTTCAGCACATGCGCGCAAGATCGTCTTACGGTCATAAGCTTGTGTGCATTTATAGATACAGAGGCACCGTGTTATCCTCCTTTCGAAGAACAAAAAGGTTGTCTTACCATGCGATGGCGTGGAGGTTGATGTATGCGTGCTATTTTTTTTGATAAAAGACGCAAGAGACATCCAGCTTTTAATTAATAAAACCAAAGAAGGTAAGACCAAACATGTCGTACAAACGATCACAAGTAATGAAGCCATGACTGGATTGAGCTGGAAACCAAAGTGTGAACAGCTGACTAAGCCCATTATTACAAAAGATATTAAGAAGGAAACGTAGGTGAGCTCAAATGTAGGTGATCGCGCAGTAGGGGGAGGTCCAGTATCAACTCACTACCAAATCAGGGAGATGGCTGTCCTGACCTCCCTCCCCTCTCCCTCCCCTCACGCCGGCCATGGCCGCCGATCGACGGCGACATGCGCTGATGCAGTCACGCCGGAGACGATGGTTGTGGGGCGCGTTCGTGTACCGCTCGGTGCGTCCCGTGTACCGCAGCGGACCGCGGACCCAGGGCTTCTCGGGCCTGCGCCTGACACACGCGGCATGGCGGGACCGGGAGGTGGGGCGAACCCGGGCCAGGTGGGGTCAACAGCTACAGGGCACGCGGTTAGGGTTGTGGAGGGGATAAATCCCACGCCGCCGCCTCCACACCCACCTCAGTCCATTCCAGATCTCGATCTACTCCTTCTCCACTTCTGGGAGGCGCCTAGGGTTTCGGTGCCTAGGGCTTCCCCGTCGTTTGGCTGGTGGGAGGGGAAGGCGGGGGGCGACCGCAGATCCTTCGCCCAAGTCGCCGCATCTCCACCAAGATCCATGGCGGATCGGGGCGCGGAGAATCACGGGCACCGGCTCGATGGCTTCGGAGCGGGCCGGGCCGGACACGGTGCTGGTCGCTTCGGTCGGGGAGCCGGGCGTGGGGGCGGCGGTGGCGGCCGCAACATGGTATGGACGCGCGACATCGAGGAGGGCGGCCAGGTCTCCACCAACATGGAGCAGGGCGCGCGGGCGACAGATCGTGCAAGGTGGGAGGCGGCGGCCATGGAGACGCAGAGCGACGACCGCCGGACTGAGAGATGAGGGGACAACAACCAAGGAAAGGCGGCCACGGGAGATCCAGGACCGCGCGACCCTCGTCCCCAACAAGATGCACGTCTGCAACAAAATTGTCGTCAAGCAACTCCAGGAAGAAGGAATGCTTCCCCACTAGTGGGTGGCGCTGAGGTTTGCTTTACCTGCAAAGAATCAGGGCATGTTCCTATGTGCTGTCCTCGGGCTGTGTGTGGTAGATGCGGTACTAGCGGTCTCTTGCTCTGATTTGCAATACTATTCTTCCTTGGGAATGTGTGGCCCCTATGTGTGGATTCCAAGCCAAAGGGAATGGGTTCTTCTATATTCATGATGCTAGCACGCCTAAACAGAACACTGATAGGAACAGATTCATTGTGATCACTGTTATTGAGGGGCAGGCTAGTGGTAGACAGTTGGAGGAATTTTTCAATGCTTACATTAACACAAACTGGAAATGTTCGGCCAGATCGATTGGGCTCAATAATTTTGTTATGAGATTCCCCTCGCCCAGGGATGTAGACAAGGCATGTTTCGCTGAAACCATGAATATAAAAAGTTGTGGGGCTGTGATAAGTCTTAAGAAGTGGTCTGAATCTGTTGGTGCCAAGGGTGTACTTAACATTGCTTGGGTCAATGTTAGCAACATCCCTTTGGACAAAAGGCATGAAATGAACATTGCATATGTTGGATCTTTGGTGGGTGTGACCTTGGAAATTGATAAATCCACTGTAACAGACCTGAATCGGTCAGAATTAAGTTGGGTTGCAGAGATGCTGAAAATATCCCAGGAAAAGCTGAGGGAGTGCTGGGTGACCACTTCTATGATTTCTTCTACTCTGTTGACAAGATTCTGGTTAAAAATCCTCCAAAAGAAAGTGTTACTATGGCTCAGGTATCTGACAAAGGTGTGTCACCAAAGAGAGCTAGGATTAACGAAAATATTCGAAATGCTGGACAGGGGGACTCCTCTTCTACTATGGGGAACCTTTCTGTCCCACCAAACTCTGTTGGAAATGGAGGTAATATGACTACTGTAAATGAAAGAGTGGAAGAAGAGGAAGAGGATGGGGTGAAACAAAAAGAGAGTGAGGAAAATTTCTCTGAGGAAGAAAGTGAAGAGGTGGACAATGAACTTCTTATTGATACCCTTGCTGCTGAGAACATGAAGGAGCAGGCGGAGGAGTGGAATCACACGGGGGCCAGTACTATGATAATATTGTGGTTAATTCCCTGCAAATTATACCCAGTGTTCCACTGATAAGGAAGTCTCTATCCTATCTGGATGCTGTGCTTGGACAGCCTGTGGTTACTGAAGTTTCTTCTGATGAGGTGACATGCCAGCAAGCCCCTGCGTTGTACTCTGTACAATCTTCTGCTGGTTCGGGGGAAGAAAATATGGAGGTTATTCCTACCCCACCTGTGATGAATGAGACCCAAACCAGACTGAGCCAGAGGACTGCTGGCGGCAATCTTGAGCATATGTGGGTTCGAGCAGAGAAAATGACCAGGAAGAGAAACCTCCAAGGTAATGAAAAAAACCCAAACTCCAATTCCTTTGAGATTCTTACAAATCTAGAGATTGTTGATACTGCTGCTAAAATGGGAGTGGATATCCCTGACAACAATTTACTGTTGTTGATGTGATTAGGGAATTGGAAAAATCTAGAGCTAATTTAGCTAAGAAAACTGAAACTAATGCTCAACAACATGAAAAGTGTTGTTTATAACTAATGGTGCTGGAGATGTATCTCCTTTAAATACTGAATGGTTGAAGGATGGGGAGATTGAGGAGGATGATTTTACTGTGGTTAGATCTAGACGGAAAGAAAAAGAGAAAGTTAATGTAGTCATATCTAAACCTGTGACTAGAAGTCAAAAGAATAAAGTGTGTTCTGATGCTGGTTCGACCATGGCTCCTGGTAAACCTAGCAACAAGAACCACTCCCCCAAATACAAGAAAAAATGATTAGTTTGTTTTGGAACTGTAGAGGTGTGGGGAGGAGAGGTATGTCAACCTGTATTCTAGACTTGATTAGAGATCACGGTTTGGACTTTGTTGGTATTCAGGAAACTATGCAAAAGGATTTTTCCTCTAAATTCTTGAGGAAAATTGATCCTGGGGAATGTTTTGAGTGAAAATGGACTCCCTCAGTGGGCAAATCTGGGGGGATTTTATGTGGCACTAAGAAAGACACTTTTGATGTTAAAAACTGTGAGGTAGTTAAATACATCATGAAAATGGAGGTGTGGGATAAGAGTAAGAAGCTGAACTATTGTGTTCTAGTGGTTTATGGATCTGCTCATGAGGAGCATAAGGTGGAATTCCTGACTGAGCTGTCTGACATGTGCGGTAATATTACTTACCCTTACATTGTGGGTGGGGATTTCAATATTTTAAGATACGCCAGGGAGAAGAATAACAGAACCAGAACTAGCCATGCTTCTGATCTGTTTAATTACATCATCAATACCTTATGTCTTAGGGAGGTTGATATGAATGGAGGCCTATATACGTGGTCGAATAAGCAGCAAAAACCTACCCTAGAAAAGTTGGACCGAGTACTTATGTCCAGTTCTTGGGAGAGGCAGTTTCCTTTAACGTTTGTTAGAAAGCTAGTCAAGGAGATTTCGGATGACAGCCCCTTGATCCTGAATATTGATGACTTTTTGCCTAATCCAATCCGTAAGAGAGACTTTAGATTCGATCTTAACTGGCTCAAAATCCCGGAGTTTATAACCTTAGTTGCTAAGGTGTGGTTGAAACCGGTCAATTCTAAAAAATCCCATTGATGTACTAAACATTAAGTTGAAGAGATTCAAAAAATTCTTTAAAGGATGGGGTGCAAAACTTTTTGGCAAATCAAGAAAGAGGAGAAAGGACCTCAGGGAGGAGTTAGGGCATCTGGAAAAACTGGAAGAAATGGATGTGTTGTCTCCTGAGCTATATGAGAGGAAAGTTGAGATATCGGCAGAATTATATAATCTGTTGGTGGAGGAGGAGGTGGCTTGGATGCAAAAATCACACGAAAAATGGCTCTTGAAAGGAGATAGAAATACTGACTACTTCCACAGAATTGTGAATGGGAGGAGGCGGAGAAATACTATTTTTTCTCTTAGTTCTGGGGATGTGATTATTGAAGGGAATAATAATCTCTTGGAACATGCCACAAAATTCTATAAGGACCTTTTTGGGCCAGCAGTTGGGAACTTATGTAAAATGAAGGAAGATATGTGGGAATCACAAGAGAAATTGTCAGACATTGACAACTTTATCCTTACTAGACCCTTTTCTGAAACAGAAGTCAAGAATGCGCTATTCTCTATGAAACCAAATAAAGCTCCTGGTCCAGATAATATTCCTATTGAGTTTTTCCAACATTGTTGGGAAATAGTGAAAAATGAAGTGATGATGTTATTTGACTGGTTCCATGATAACAAACTGGATGTGCAGCGTCTCAATTATGGGATCATAACTCTACTGCCTAAGGTTGTGGGGGCAAACAAGATTCAGCAATTTAGGCCTATATGCTTGCTTAGATGTATATACAAGCTGATCACCAAAGTACTGACTATTAGGCTGGAACCTTTTGTGGATATTCTTTTCAGTAGACACCAGAATGCTTTCATTAAGAAGCGTGACATCATGGATGGGATCATGTCCCTGCATGAAATCTTGCACCATACTTACAATAGGAAGAAAACTGGTATTGTGTTGAAACTTGACATCGAAAAGGCTTACGATAAAGTCAACTAGGACTTCCTATTAGATTGCCACAGAATGAGAGAATTCCACCCGAAATGGGTCGAGTGGGTCAGTAAAATTTTAGTGGGGGGTACAGTTAGTGTGAAGTTGAATAATGAGGTGGGCCCATACTTTCAAAGCTCGAAAGGGGTGCGCCAAGGGGACCCTTTCTCACCATTTCTTTTCAATTTAGCTGCTGATTGTTTGACAAAGATGATCCTTAAAACCCAACAAAACGGCTTGTTTAAAGGTCTGGCCTCGGACTTAATTCCAAATGGAGTAGCTATTCTCCAGTACGCGGATGACACAATTTTATGCTTCGAGGATGATATCAGGAATGCTCTGAACATTAAGTTGCTTTTATACCTCTTTGAGGTCATGTTAGGTTTAAAAATTAACTTCCTGAAGAGCGAGATCTTCTCTGTCCGTGCGGACGATGAGACTATGCATAAGTATGCTGAGATGTTTAACTGCCAGATAGGTAATTTCCCTATGAAATACCTAGGCATGCCTGTCAAGTATGCTGGTTTGAAATGTGGTGATTGGAGTTTTGTGGAGGACAAATTCACCGTGCATGGTGAAAACTGGATTAGTGAAGTACTATCTATGGGAGTGAGGCTTATTAAAGTGAATGCGGTACCGTCCCATATCCCAACGTTTTACATGTCCATGTTCCTTTTAAACAAGACTACTCTAGAGAGGTGGGACAAGCCGAGAAGGAAATTCTTCTGGCATAGGAAAGGAAAGAAAAAAGGATATCATATGGTCAAATGGGACCGCGTTTGTCGGTCTAAAAAGAAAGGAGGCCTAGGGGTTAAGGACCTGAGAAAACAAAATATAAGCTTACTGGTGAAATGGTGGTGGAAGTTAGATAAAAATAAGGGCCTCTGGCAGGATATAGTTAAGGCTAAGTACCTCAAAAAGTCCTCAGTGGCCATGGTGGAGGCAAGGAACAATGATTCCCCGTGTTGGAAATCCCTCTTGAGAGTGAAAAATTTATATATGAAGGGCAGAGGTGTCAAGCTGAATAAAGGGGATGTGGCCAGACTATGGTTCGATGAACTGGAAGGAAGGATACCATTTAAAGAAAAGTTTCCAGTACTTTTTGAGATATGTGTTGAACAAAACTGTACTGTTGATAGAATAGAATGTCTAAATCATATCACCTCCTTTAGGAGGAGGATGTCTCTTGAGATGAGGAATCAATGGGATGAAATGAAAAGGGAGGTTCTGGCTCTCAAACAAAATGATTTACCTGATGAAATTTACTGGAAGTTTGATAATTCTGGTATATATTCAACCAAATCAATGTACAGATGGTTGGAAAATGATATTGCTGGTTCCAATTTCAAATGGATTTGGGATGCTAAACTCCCCTTGAAAATACAAATCTTCTTATGGCAAGTGGGGCAAAATGCCATTTTAACTAGAGATAATATGAAAAAAAGAGCTTGGCCCGGAAACCCCTGTTGCTCCTTTTGCAACCAATTGGAAACAACCTCGCACTTGTTGTTCCTGTGTCCGGTGTCTAGAGTAATCTGGAGAACTGTAGGGGCTCTTCTTGGGACGGATTGTTGTCCTAATTCCATCTGGCAGTATTACGACTGGATGCACAGCTTCCTACCTGGTTTTGAAAAAAATTATACTGTGGGCTTGGCAGCAATATGCTGGGCCATATGGCTAGCCCGGAACAGAGCTACTTTTGAAAGCAAATGGATTAACTCTCCTTTCGAGATCGTGTTCACAGCTTGCGCCTTTCTAATATATTGGGCAGGTCTTCAGAAACCTGGGATGGAAGAGATGGTGAAGAAGGGAGCGGAGATGCTGAAAGCGAATACTACTCAGATGATGCTGCTGTGTGGACCTCCTCCGGCGCCAAACATGGACGGGCGCGACTGAAGCTGAAGATGGGTGGCATGTTGGGCTCGGCATCGTCTGCGGAGGACGTACTGCTGGGTCTTTGCTGGCGTAGGGTGTTGTAGTCTATTTTGGTGATTGATGGTACTTTGGCCTTGTCCTGGTGATGTGCGGCTGTAATGTGTGTGATACTTCTCTAGTTCCATGTAGGCAGTTTCGGGTAACAGGTTTTCGCCCCATAATCTGTTGTTCCTGATGACAGGCGCAGATAGTGGGTTTCCTGTTATTGCCCCGGACTCGCTTTTCTTCTTTCCCTAGCCCTTCTAGTTTTAGTTTCCTGAGACAGTGTATTTCCGTTATGAAAAGTAATGGAAAGGGGAAAAGCCCGGTTCGAAAAAAAAGAAGGAAACGTAGGTTTCAAGAGGAGACGCTCCTGCGAACGGAGTGGAGACATTTGATCTCGACCAGAACTCCGGCGGTCGCTTCACTGTCCTTCCTCTTTCCCATAGGACACCATAACTGAGATGTATATCTTTGCAAATATTTTCATGAATCCCCATCTCATTTCCTATTCTTTATATACTATACTTGATGCACTTGCGGTCAGTCCTTGGTTCCTTTTTATTCTTTCTTGAGAACATTTCCTAAATTGTTTATTTAATCGGCAAATATTCTCGCCCCTTTGCTTTGCCTTAGGATTCGTATGGGACGGGGAAGGGATATAACTCAGCGGTAGAGTGTCATCATGACGTGATCAGCACATGCATGGCGCATGTTATCCCTTTTTTCGGGAAAAGCTTGTCTTACCGTGTGCCAGTGTACAGGTTAGTCCGTTGGTGCATGTGTGTAATCACATTTGATTGATATCTTTGTCTATCTACTGCACTACCAGGGGTAGGGCCAGATGAGCTTGAGCCGTTGGATCTATTAATATAGGGCCGTTTTTTTGTCTGGATTGCATACTAGAGTCGTTGCCTTACCGCCGATAATCTGGCCAAGCGTGGGTGGCCCCTTCTGTTTGCAAGCTCGAGAGAACTCCACCCACCTGTTTGCTGCTTGCCCCTACTCTCAAGCGCTATGGGAAGTCATTCTTGACAGGCTGAAGTTGAATACTGCTTTGCTGCACTCACGCAATGAGAGCCCTGTCCAATGGTGGCAGCGCACCTCTGCAAACCTGAACAAGGGGTTTCCTAAAGCGTGGTGGTCGATCATTGCTCTGGTCTGGTGGAATCTGTGGAAAGAGAGGAACAACATAATTTTCTGGAACACCGCCGCTTCGACTCGCATATGTTTCCAAATGCTTCAGCTCAAAGCTATGGAATGGATTGATGCAGGGAGACGTAGGGTGACAACCCTTATTGAAAGACCTCTGGAGCGAGATTACTTTACCGTGCCGGGCGACTGGAACTGGTGAAGACCACCCTGGCATTTATGCCAATACACGCCATGATGGTGATGGACCTGTCAGTCAAGACGATAGAAGCTGCCAACAAAATTTGCAGAGGGTTTCTGTGGAAGGGTCGCCGGGACGTGCACGAAGGGCACTGTTTGGTGGCCTGGGACAAAGTTTGTTCGCCGAAGGAGTACGGTGGTCTGGGAGTGCCCAACCTGCGCCTACTCAATACTTCGCTGAGAGCGAGATGGCCGTGGTTGGCGCGGACGGATCCGGCTAGACCATGGACAGAATTTAACCTCCAAGTCTCATCGGACTCGCTTGCCATTTACAGCAGCCACGAAGTGCATCATTGGGGATGGATCGACGGTACCGTTCTGGACGGATTGTGGTGGCTTCAGGAGGGAGCATACACGATATCATGACAAACCTATTCGGTGCCATCAAGAAGAGCGCGGCCAAGGTCAGAACAGTGAGTGAAGCAATGTCAGGGCAGTGGTGGCGTGATGTGTCACCCAACATGGACGCCCAGGCCATACAAGAGTTCCTGAGATTGGTTGATTGACTACGGAGTGTCGAACTAGCAGATGGGATCGATGACAAAATTGGCTGGACTTGGGAAGAAAATGGCTTGTTCTCCGCCCGATCAGCCTATCGTGCTCACTTTGCTGCACGGATTGAGTCGGCAGGAGCCACGGAGATATGGAAGTCTTGAGCACCGGCAACTCAATTTTTTCTCCTGGTAGGCGGCAAAGAAAAGATGTTGGACAGCGGATAGATTACAGCGACGACTATTGCCACATCCAGCGGCATATGCCCGTTCTGCTCTGCGACCAGGAGCCAGAAACGATAGTTCAGCTGCTCCTTGGATGTGTTTTTCTCGCTAGACAAGTTTGGACCGTCATCATGGATAACTCGAGAAAGCCTCACTGGACACTGGAGCCGGAGACTGAACTCGTAGGATGGTGGACTTCCCTCAACATTCAAAAGAACAAAAGAAAAGAAACATGGACGGTGATCACTCTAGTAGCTTGGACACTTTGGAAACACAGGAACGGCATCGTGTTCAACGGAGCTTCACCTTCCGTGAACGTGGTTCTGCGACAGATCGAAACGGAGCGACAAAACTGGAGGGCTGCGGCCCTGTTGCGGGAGACAAGATCGCTCCCAGCTAGGATAGATAGGTTGAGTAGTAGCAAGTAGTCAGCATGCGGTCTCGGGCTCGTGCAGCCGTGAGTTTTGTTGTAACGTTGTCAAAACCCGCCATCTTGGCATCTTCTATCTATGATCTTGATACGTCTGCCTGACGTATCCTTGATTTTTTTTTTGCCTTTTTTACTCTCTTTTTTCCTTTGATGATCTGTTCCCATCCCCTTCTCTTCATTTGTAACTTTTACTCCTCCTAACCACAATGAAAGCACCAATGCTGCATTTTCGCCAAAAAAAAAAGTAACAAGGAATAAGATGGGAAACTAGCAAACTGTTGGATCGAAAATACAAAGATGAACATGGTTCCTCACACGCCAACATAAATAGTAAACTCAATAAAATACTAGGAAAACTTAAATAATCTAACTTTTGGGGGTATCAAACTTGATCGACCATTCTACTCACATGTGAAGTTTCTTGAAATATTGACACCCATGGTATCCTTAGCGAACAAAATACAATTGGCACTTTACTATTACCGTGTTTTTTAACATAGCTTTGATTTTGTCATTTTTGCCCAGAATACCATGGTCCATGGATGTCATTTCTTTGTGAAATTTCATATGCAAGTATACCAGTCGACCATGTATATATGTTTGAAAACAAATCAATTGTTTTTGTTTTTTCTAATATTTTTTAATTTATTATTTATAAAGGGTGTGCGTGGAATTATGTTCATCAAATCCGCGTCCATTGGTGGATGTTGTAATCTTTATCGTCCTTTTTGAAAGAAAAAAAAGGTTGTCTTGCCATGCGACGGCATCGAGGTTGATGCGTCCCATGGTCACTACGGGTTATTGGGGTAGGGCTGGATTAGCGTGAGACGTTAGAACAAATGGAAAACCAGCAGGATAATGGCATGCTGCGGATCTATTCTGGAATGAAACAGTGTCATGTTTGTTTTGTTGTGTGTGCCTTATTTTCATGTTTATTTTCTTGTGTTTGCCTAAGTTGGATATTTGAGACTGTGATCTGGATGCAATTTGACCTGTGACAAGGCTTGCTACAACTCCACTGTTTGTCCTATGAGATCTTATAGACTGTGATCTGTGATAGACTTGCGCTTGCTACTCTGCTGTTTTGTTTTCTGCTTAAGCCAACAACACAGAAGCTGATTTGGCCAAGGTCTGGTATTTCTGAATTTTCTGCAGCCCCAACTAATGGAATCTCACTATTTGCTGACGGTTTCAGCATAAGCGTGAGATTTCGGTGCCCAAACTCCAAATACCAAAAGGCAATGCAGCATGAGTGACAAGTCCTGGTAACAAATTGCGAATGTTGCATACACGGCAGTGTTAGATCCAAATCAGAACAGCATGGCCTGCCCTCACATGGGACTCAACGAAGGCGAGATGCTCGTTTGAGCAGTTCTCTAAGATTTCGGTTCACATGTTTTGACCTCTGTTTTTTACATTTACAAGAAGTACTACGTACTCGACCTAGCTAGCTCTAGAACTCGAAAGACTTATATCTAGGAACAGACGAATCTAAATGGATGAATCTACACTCTAAAATATGTCTATATGCATCTGTATATAGTTTATATTAAAATCTCTAAAAAGACTTATATTTAGTAACGGAGGGAGTAGTACTTTAATTTAGAACAACATATTTGTAGTGTTGTTCTATCCATGTGGGAGTCGGTAAAGGTGTGTCTAAATCTCGCCTGCAGCAAGACCGAACATGTCGTCGCCACAAGAACGACTCTAATGAGTCGCCCTAGTAGGGAGTTACACACGTCTTGATTCGTTACACATGTGTTGGTTCATTCATTTATTTCCTTTTCTAATTTTACTGCTATTTTCAAATATTCTAATATATTTCAGAAAGCAACTTACTCAATTTTCAAAAATGTATATCCCACATTACAAAATGATTAAAGAATATAAACTAGCTGCATAACTTTAGAAAAATATGTCATATCATTCAAAACTAATATTTGTAACATTTTAAAACTATTCACTTGTTTCAAAAATATATTTGTGCCAATTTTAAAAGAGGTTCTACAACGTAAAACAAATGTTCAAGATTTTTAGTAAGTACACAAATTTGAAAAAAGCTCACCCCCCACCCCCGGTAGCATAGTCCCCCCCCCCCCCCCCCCCCCCCCAAAAAACGTTGCGTAGTTTGAAAAGAAAAACTACAGCCTAAAAAATCTGTTTTTTTATAGATTAAAATATCCTATATTCAAAAGAATTAAAAGAGGTTCACAAATTTGAAAACAAATCGTGACTTTTGAGAAAAGCTCAAGAATTTTTAAAAAGTTAATGAATCAAAAAAAAGTTCATGAAATTTATAAACTTCGCAATTTTTTAAAAATTAATGGATTTTAAAAAGTTCACACATTTGAAAAATGTTTTGTGAATTTGATTTTTTTTTTTACAAATTTGCAATCAACATAAATTTGGAATTGAATGTGAAGAACAAAAAATGTTGACAAAATTGGAAAGGGTTTGCGAATTAGAAAATGAAAAGGACAAGAAAGGAATAAAGGAAACTATAAATAAAATAACAAGGAAAAACAACAAAACCCATCCCAGAAAAACCATGATAGAGAAACCGATGGAACCTTGTAGAAGGTTACCAACCGGTACAAAAAAGAAATGATATATGGGACTATGGAAGTGACCGGGAGCGATGTAGGCGTTGAGTACCAAAATGCACTATATTTGACGATTTAGCCATTGGGAGCTAGCGAGGGCCGAAGGGGGAAATGGCATAACGGGCAGGCCCGTGTGAGACGGAGTGCGGGCAAACGATGTGTATTGCTCGCAAAGAGCGAGACGTATCAATATGGCCCAATCAGCATGTTTTTTGTTGCATCAGTAAAGATGTACATATATAGTTTTTACACATGGTCATATTGTCAAAAAAAAAGTGGTTCTAACTTTTACCCTTTACTTTGACAATTTTTACGCTAATTAGTTTTCATTCGGATTACCTCATTCAAGGAAAGGATTGCCAATTTTATCCTTCATAAAAGTTGGAGAGTGACCGAACATATGGTTCTTGTCGCCAGGTACATGTCACATGCCATGCCATGGTTTCGTCTAGCGGTTTTCCTCACAAGAACTGACTGAATAGCTTAGTTAGACATGTTTTTTTTAATAGCCATCAGGTGCATATACACCCGACATCGTTCAATTGGTTTTGCTAAACATTTGCGTGTGGGGGTGTGGGACGAGTTTAGCTTAGGGTGCAAACCAATCCACACACGAAAAGAATATACAAGGAGAAACCGCAACGTGGCACGTCATATTTATCAAACGACTGAGGCCCACATAGCAGACCACTCTCAAACTTGCGGAAAACTAGTGAAACTTTCGCTAAACAAAGTAAAAAACAGACAAAACTTTCATTAAATAGGGAAATCCGATCAAAACAGTTCACGGAATGGGCTAATTTGCCACCCTATACGTTAGTTGGCGCATCTGGATAGTGTCCGAGCGTGCCCACTCCAAGCCCTCATTTGTCCGTGCACGCAGCCGTGACCTCATACCCTTTCCCTATATGTCTGGGGCTGGCCCAGTCGTCCTATGCTACTGGCGCTTCAAAGGCAAAGCTCTAGTCTTTGGTGAGTAGGATACCTAGTGGAGCCTGAAAACGCTTGCTTGCGCCTCACCCCTACAAAAACTATTGCCTATGCTTGATGCTCCCTCGGTGTAGGTGTGTTTTAACTCATTCTCAATCATGTTTCCCCTTGCGCTCCGAGGGAAATAAAGGAAAAGGAAAAAAAACGGCGGGGAACAGGGTTGTGACTCTTCTAAACCATTACACGATCGGGCGCTCATTGTTTGTCTCCTGCCTGATCGGTGTTGACTGACTATTCTTGTTTGTCTTGGGCCTTCTCTAATTTTGGTGCTTCCAACTTTTTCCTCTTAATTTGTTGGGCTAACTTAAAAAACTAAACACTCTTTGAAGTATGAATGGCTCACTCTCGCACTCTTTCTGGCTAGGGCAGCAACTAGGGCTTCTTCGTTTCCCCACAGGCATTCACTTTTGTTCAAGCTCGGGATTAGTGAAAGCTGACTAGTGCTGATAGGACAAACTTTCAAAGTTCTATTGGGATTTTTTGTTGTTTTACTCTCTTTCAAACCTCCTCAGGTTCCAGCCAACCCGCTCAACTTGTGGACCCATTACAACAGCCCTTGACCCTTGGTCGTGGTCCCGATCCACTAATTCCACACCTTCTACTTGCATTGATCATACAACATCAGCCCCCATTTCAGCAACTCAAGCCACTTGTCCTATGATTAATACTACAAAACAACTGCTTTTGCAACGGGGGGGGGGGGGGGAGGCAAGATCCGGAGCAAGGGCCATAAGAATCACATGCATATGATTGATGAGGATGAAGAGAGGGGCGGAGAGAGGCACTAGTAGAAAAGGGGGCATTGGTCCAGGCCGGGTCAGCCCATTAGTCCCGGTTCAATCCAGAACCGGGACCAATGGGGGCATTGGACCCGGTTCGTTAGCCCTGGGGGCCGGCCAGGCCACATGGGCCATTGGTCCCGGTTCGTCTAGACCTTTTGGTCCCGGTTGGTGGGACGAACCAGGCCAATGTGCCTTGTTCCTGGCCCACCACCATTTGTCCCGGTTGGTGGCCTGAACCGGGACCAAAGGCTTCCCTTTAGTCCCGGTTCAAGCCACGAACCGGGACCAATTAATTGCCTATATATACCCCGCGAGCAGAGCACTCTCACTGCTCTGTTTTTCGTGGCCGGCGAGGAG
Organism: Triticum aestivum; assembly: GCF_018294505.1. Classification (NCBI taxonomy): domain Eukaryota; kingdom Viridiplantae; phylum Streptophyta; class Magnoliopsida; order Poales; family Poaceae; genus Triticum; species Triticum aestivum. The sequence continues at coordinate 46,315,558 of NC_057807.1, read as the reverse complement.
AGAGCTTTGTGGTGCTCTAGCTCACCTCCTATGCACACGAGGTGTTCGATGGAATGCCCGAGCCACACTACTTAAGCTTTCTCCTCTCCAAGCTCCACCTCCAAGCTCCATTTTTCTCAATATTTGTCTAGGTTTAGCGGTCTGTCACGTCCCGTCCCCGTCTTCACCGCCGTCAATCGCCCGCGCCGATCTCGTCACCGGCACCACCATGGTGAGCCTCTTGTTCTTATCTTCTTTCTGAAAGGAAAAAAAACTCTTACTTGTATGTTTATATAGATACTTGTATAATTTTCTTACTTTTATTATTGCATCTTATATAGTGCGATGGTTTTGGTATCCGCCCCCGTCGGCCCTCGTCCTGTCTATGATTCAGATGTGGTATATATTATCTTTTCATAACTATTGGTTCATTTATTGTTTATGACAATTATGCCGACCAACGTGACATAGATTTTATTTATCTAGGAGGTTGTTGAACCGGAAATTCCAACCGACCCTATTGTCGAGAGGTTAAATTTAGTTGAAGAAGAAAACAATTTGTTGAAGGAAAAAATTAGAAAAATTGAGGAGGAGAAGATGATATTGGAGTTGCATGTTGCGGATGTCGTCGATGATCACAAGATCAAGATGGATGCAATGCGCTTGAAGATTAGAAAGATTAGAAAATATGCCATTCATACCGAGGCTTGGTATCATTATGCCGTTGGATCAGTTGTTACATTGGTTGCGATTATGATCGCATTTGTTTTCGCATTGAAATGTTTTACATAGTTTCAGTGTATGGTTTAATTAATTTAGATGCTCTGCAGAGCTTTATGTTGTTAGATGAGAACTATGTATGTACTTTGGTTTTAATGTGATGATGAACTTCTATTAATTTGGTCACTTAATTATCTATTCATGATGTTCTGTAATGATTTTTGACACACTTAATTATATATAATGCACGCAGATGAACCGACAATGGATGTACGGTTCAAGACACACCCCCGAGTACATTAAGGGCGTGCATGATTTTCTCGAAGTGGCTGAGGCAAACAAGCAGAATGGTTTTATGTGTTGTCCATGCCCTATATGTGGGAATACGAAGTCTTACTCTGACCGGAAAATCCTCCACACCCACCTGCTTTACAAGGGTTTCATGCCACACTATAATGTTTGGACGAGGCACGGAGAAATAGCGGTTATGATGGAAGACGGTGAAGAAGAAGAGTACGATGACAACTATGTGCCCCCTGAATACGGTGATGCTACTGAAGATCAAGAGGAACCAGACGATGTGCACGATGATGCTGCAACGGGCGAAGCTGCTGAAGATCAAGAGGAACCAGATGATGTGCTCGATGATGATGATCTCCGTCGGGTCATTGTCGATGCAAGGACGCAATGCGAAAGTCAAAAGGAGAAGCTGAAGTTCGATCGCATGTTAGAGAACCAAAAAAAAAGGGTTGTACCCCAATTGCAAAGATGGCAACACAAAGCTCGGTACCGTACTGGAATTGCTGCAGTGGAAGGCAGAGAATGCTGTGCCTGACAAAGGATTTGAGAAGCTACTGAAAATATTGAAGAAGAAGCTTCCAAAGGATAACGAATTGCCCGACAGTACATACGCAACAAAGAAGGTCGGATGCCCTCTAGGATTGGAGGTGCATAAGATACATGCATGCCCTAATGACTGCATCCTCTTCCGCGGTGCGTACAAGGATCTGAACGCATGCCCGGTATGCGGTGCATTACGGTATAAGATTAGACGAGATGACCCTGGTGATATTGACGGCGAGCCCCCCAGGAAGAGGGTTCCTGCGAAGGTGATGTGGTATGCTCCTATAATACCACGGTTGAAACGTCTGTTCAGAAACAGAGAGTATGCCAAGTTGATGCGATGGCACAGTGAGGACCGTAAGAAAGACGGGAAGTTGAGAGCACCCGCTGACGGGCCGCAGTGGAGAAAAATCGAGAGAAAGTACTGGGATGAGTTTGCAAGTGAGCCAAGGAACGTATGGTTTGCTTTAAGCACGGATGGCATTAATCCTTTCGGGGAGCAGAGCAGCAATCACAGCACCTGGCCCGTGACTCTATGTATGTATAACCTTCCTCCTTGGATGTGCATGAAGCAGAAGTTCATTATGATGACAGTTCTCATCCAAGGCAAAGCAACTCGGCAACGACATTAATGTGTACCTAAGGCCATTAGTTGAAGAACTTTTACAGCTGTGGAATGGAAACGGTGTATGTACGTGGGATGAGCACAAACAGGAGGAATTTAACCTAAAGGCGTTGCTGTTCGTGACCATCAACGATTGGCCCGCTCTCAGTAACCTTTCAGGACAGACAAACAAGGGATACCACGCATGCACGCATGGTTTACTTGACACCGATAGTATATACCTGGCAAGCTGCAGGAAGAATATGTACCTGGGCCATCGTCGATTTCTTCCGACCAACCACCAATGTCGAAAGAAAGGCAAGCATTTCAAAGGCGAGGCAGATCACCGGAAGAAGCCCGCCATGCGTACCGGTGATCACGTACTTGCTATGGTCAATGATTTACACGTAATCTTTGGAAAGGGTCCCGACGCACTAGCTGTTCCGAGTGACGCTGGGGGACACGCATCCATGTGGAAGAAGAAATCTATATTTTGGGACCTACCCTACTGGAAAGACCTAGAGGTCCTCTCTTCGATCGACGTGATGCACGTGACGAAGAACCTTTGCGTGAATCTGCTAGGCTTCTTGGGCGTGTATGGGAAGACAAAAGATACAGCTGAGGCACGGGAGGACCTACAATGTTTGCACGAAAAAGATGGCATGCCTCCAAAGCAGTATGAAGGTCCTGCCAGCTATGCTCTTACCAAAGAAGAGAAGGAAATCTTCTTTGAATGCCTGCTTAGTATGAAGGTCCCGACTGGCTTCTCGTCTAATATAAAAGGAATAATAAATATGGCAGAGAAAAAGTTTCAGGACCTAAAGTCTCATGACTGCCACGTGATTATGACGCAACTGCTTCCGGTTGCATTGACGGGGCTTCTACCGGAAAACGTCCGATTAGCCATTGTGAAGCTATGTGCATTCCTCAATGCAATCTCTCAGAAGGTGATCGATCCAGAAATCATACCAAGGCTAAAGAGTGATGTGGTGCAATGTCTTGTCAGTTTCGAACTGGTGTTCCCACCATCCTTCTTCAATATCATGACGCACGTCCTAGTTCATCTAGTTGACGAGATTGTCATTCTGGGTCTCGTATTTCTACACAATATGTACCCCTTTGAGAGGTTCATGGGAGTCCTAAAGAAATATGTCCGTAACCGCGCTAGGCCAGAAGGAAGCATCTCCATAGGCCATCAAACAGAGGATGTCATCGGGTTTTGTGTTAACTTCATTCCTGGCCTTAAGAAGATAGGTCTCCCTAAATCGCGGTATGAGGGGAGACTGACTGGAAAAGGCACGCTTGGAAGGGACTCAATAATATGCAGGGACGGATATTCTTGGTCTCAAGCACACTACACAGTTCTACATAACTCTACCTTGGTGACCCCGTATGTCGATGAACACAAAAACAGTCTGCGCTCCAAACACCCGGAGTAGTGCGACGACTGGATTACATGTGAACACATCAGGACTTTCAGCAGTTGGTTGGAAGCATGTATCAGAGGTGACAACACTGTTTGTGATGAGCTGTACTTGTTGTCCATGGGACCATCTTTGACTGTATTGATTTGGAAAGGATACGAGATAAATGGGAATACATTTTACACGATTGACCAAGATCAAAAGAGCACCAACCAAAACAGCGGTGTCCGCTTTGATGCAACAACCGAGAGGGGAAAGGACACATATTATGGTTACATAGTGGACATATGGGAACTTGACTATGGAGTAGATTTTAAGGTCCTTTTGTTTAAGTGCAAATGGGTCAATCTGTCAGGAGGCGAGGTACAGGTAGACCCACAGTACGGAATGGCAACAGTGGATATGAAAAATCTTGGGTACACTAACGAACCGTTCGTCCTAGCCAATGATGTGGCACAGGTTATCTATGTGAAGGACATGTCTACCAGACCGAGAAAGAGAAAAGATAAGGAAGCGAATACATCATACGATGAGCCAAAGCGCCACATAGTTCTTTCAGGAAAAAGGGACATCGTGGGAGTGGAGGACAAGACAGACATGTCTGAAGATTATGAAAAGTTTCATGAAATTCCTCCCTTCAAAGTCAAGGCTAACCTCAGCATCCTGATAAACGATGAAGATTATCCATGGTTACGGCGCAATAAGCAAATGACACAAGCGAAGAAAAAGTGAAGACTTTCTCTCGCAACTATTATGATGATACCATGCCAACTTTGTAACTGACGAGTATGATACCATTGTCCGTTTTGTACATGCACATGCTGTGTGGGTTAATTTATGATACCATGCCAACTTTCAACTTTTTCAGAGTTCATTTGAAATGCTTTAATGTCTTATGGTTCGGCCCTCGTAATAACTAAAAATAGCAACAATAAGTATTTTGTTGTAAGTAGAAACAAAATAAAATAAATAAAGCAAGAAAGAAAACAAAAAAACAAAAAAAGTGTTTTCAAATTTGAAAACTAATGGCACTAACAGAAAGTTTATAATTTTCCTAAAACTAAAAGCAAAAACAATTTAAAAATAAAGCAAAAAACAAAAGAAAATAAATAATGCAGAAAACAAAAGAAAAAAACAACAATAAGTATTTTGTTGTAAGTAGAAACAAAATAAAATAAATAAAGCAAGAAAGAAAACAAAAAAACAAAAAAAGTGTTTTCAAATTTGAAAACTAATGGCACTATAATTTTCCTAAAACTAAAAGCAAAAACAATTAAAAATAAAGCAAAAAACAAAAGAAAATAAATAATGCCGAAAACAAAAGAAAAAAAACAACAATAAGTATTTTGTTGTAAGTAGAAACAAAATAAAATAAATAAAGCAAGAAAGAAAACAAAAAAATAAAAAAAGTGTTTTCAAATTTGAAAACTAATGGCACTAACAGAAAGTTTATAATTTTCCTAAAACTAAAAGCAAAAACAATTAAAAAATAAAGAAAAAAACAAAAGAAATTAAATAATGCAGAAAACAAAAGGAAAAAACTGGAAAATAAATAAATATAGCAACAATAAGTAAAGAAAACAAAAAAACAAAAAAAATGCCTTCTATTGGGCCCCCACGACCTGAATACGACTAGAAACCCTACTATGGACTAGAATTCAGGCCCGCAGTAGGCCCAGAAGGCCCATCAGGCAAAGCAATAGCAAGTAGGCCCGAAAGCCTGCGGTGGAGAGGAGCTCGAGAGGGGTGCGGCAGTGGGGCTTATAAACCACTGCGCGCCCCTCTCGACTAGCGAGGTGGGACTAAACTTTGGCCCCGAGGCGGGCAGCACAGATGCCTTTGGTCCAGGTTGGTGGCACCAACCGGGACTAAAGGGTGGGCATTAGTCCCGGTTGGTGCCACCAACCGGGACTAAAGGGTGCATTAGTCCCGGTTGGTGCCACCAACCGGGACCAATGCCCTTCGTATATATACAGCACTTGGCAGTTTTCGCCAAAATCCATCTGTTTCTTCTCGCCCCGACGCCTCTGCTCCTCGCCGCCGTCGCCGCCGAGCCCTGCCCCGACGCCGTCAGGCTGGTCCATCTCGCCGTCGCCGCCGCCGAGCCACTGCCCCGACACCGTCGCCGCGCCCGCCACCCCTGCCGGCCCCGACCCCGTCGCCGTCGCCGCGCGCGCCGCCCCTGCCCCGACCCCGTCGCCGCGCGCGCCGCCCCTGCCCCGACCCCGTCGCCGTCGCCGCGCGCGCCACCTGTTCCCCGACCCCGTCGCCGTCGCCCCGACCACACGCCGCCGCCTTCGGTCCGGCCGCCGGCGCCCTTTCTCTGTGTATATATATGTATATGTTCTCTGTGTATATATGTTCATATATGCAAAAGTTAGATTTTAGAAAAACTTTATATATGCAAAAGTTTATATCTGCAAAAATTTATACATATATGTAAGTATATATGTATGTATAGATGTATGTATGTGGATACATGAGGGGGGTCGATATACCCCCTCTCCGATAGCATTTTTGTGCATTTTAGGTTAGTGTATATATATGTTGATGTATATATGCAAAAGATAGATTTTTAGAAAAAATACTATTTTTTCTGTTGATGATATGATGATGTTTTTTTTCATATATGCATTTTTCATATATGTATTATTTTTTTAAGTTGTTAATTAGTAGATATCGATTTTAGGTTAGTGCATTTTATCACTGATTTTAGGTTAGTTGATCAATTTAGTGCATTTTATGTTTGTTGCATTTTAGGATAGTGCATTTTATGTTAGTGGAGAGAGAAAAGAAAAATAAGGAAAAGGAAAATAAGTAGAGAAAGAAGGAGAAGAAGAAGGAGAAGACGAGGAGAGGAAGAAGAGAAAGAAGAAGAAAAAAAGAGGAGAAGAAGAAGGAATAGAGGAGCTTATTCTCCTTCTTTTCTCCTCTTTTTTTCTTCTTCTTCTTAATTTTTATCGGGAACGAGGGTGTCGAGGATCGCCGAGGGGTCGAGGGTCGGGAACTAGGGTAGAGGGTCGAGGGTCGTTAAGGGGTCAAGGGTCGAGGGTTTCAGGGTCGAGGGTTCGAGGTTTCTAGGGTCGAGGGATCGAGAGGGTCGAAGGAAGAAAAGAGGAAGAAGGAAGAAAGAACAAGAAAAAGAATGAGAGAAAAAAGGAAAATAAGAAGATGAAGAAGAGGAGAGGAAGAAGAGGAGAAATAAATAAGAAGAGGAAAAAAGAAGAAAAAGAAGAGGAGAAGAAGAAAGGAATAGAGGAGAAGAAGAAAAAATAGAAATTTTTTCTATTTTTTCTTCTTCTCCTCTATTCCTTTCTTCTTCTCCTCTTCTTTTTTCTTCTTCTTCCTTCTTCCTTCTTCCTATTTTCTTCCTTTTCCTTAATTATTTTCCTTTCTCGTCGTTGTCGCATCGTTGTCGATATAACCCCCTCGAGATAACTTCGACATGAGGGGCGGTCGATATAAATACCCCCCCCCTCGGCCCTCTCGCTCGACCAAAACTCTCGAGGACACCCAAACCCTAGAGAGAAAATGATGTTGGTCTCCTACCCCCTCCCGCCGCGCCCCTACCCGACAAATTAACTCTCTCGAAGCGTTGTTGTGTCGAGGCGACCCCGAACCCTAGAGAAGCAGCGTCGAGGCCACTAACATGATTCCTTATTGTGATTAGCTGGCTAGTTCTACGTTTGCCATCTGTACCATATATAAACATGTTGTAAATATTTGCAGAAACTATGGAGCACTGCAGAGACGAAGAAACAGAAGCGATATTGAGGGACATAATCGCAAATGGAAGGGATGAAGTTGCGTCATTTCTCCTCAACTCCGTTGGTCAGCTGGAAGAACGGGGTGAAGAAGAGGGCTATGTTCATGATGGCTTCGGCCCATTAATGCCGATACAAGAACATGACTATGTTCATGATGGCTCCGATGACACAATGGAAGAACAAGAAGGAGACCGTGCTGACTGCTCCGGTGACCGAACCGATCCCGGCGAGGTATATATATATTAGTTAAGCCCGTGCTGACTAGTTAATTGATGCTTCCATTGTTTTGGTATATGTACACATTTTAGTTACTCTCGTCTTTCTTCCTTATAATTTCTAGCCCTCCGGATCGAGCACAACTTTGGTAAGGAGACGAGGCCCGAAGAAAAAGTTGAGCTCGGATGAAAAGTTTAAGATCATAGAAATCGCGCCTGACGGCGAACCGATTGAACCCATCCGGACAAGGAAGGCATTTTCTTCTCAGTGCGGGGTTCTTGTTAGGGACAAGATCCCGATCAGCATCCATCAATGGTATAAGCCTAAGGAGGAAGACGCTGAGGTGTCTTATGTCAATGATATGCAGAAAGAAGATCTTTGGACTCAGCTGAAGGCAAATTTCACCCTACCGCCAGAGGAGGATCCGGAGAAGCCAGTTAAAGAGGAATTAATCAAGTCTTGTGCTCTTAAGAAGATGGCAACCCTAATGAGGAGGTGGAGGAAAGAGCTGAACCAGTTTGTCAAAGATAAAAAGACACCAGAATTCATCGGCAAATATGAGAAGATCAAAGATCACTAGCCCGCATTTGTGCCCCACAAGACATCGGAAAAGAGTAAGAAGATGTCAGAGACAAACAAGAAAAATGCTGCGAAGAAGACGCTTCACCATTGCACGGGGTCAGGTGTCTACCTGCAAGCCCGGCCTAAGTGGTCCAAGGCTGAGAATGATCTGCTTGAAAAAGGGATCGAACCAGAGACAATGAGATGGCCAGACCGTTGGCGGACTTGGTTCTTCGGGTCTGGCGGAACCTTGGACCCTGTAACAGGGTTTTGCCAATGGACGGACAAGCAACTGGAAATACCAGTCAAGAACCTTCGACACTATATCGATGCAGCGCAGCGAGGGACGTTCCTTCCAAACAGGGAGAAGGACGAGCTCACAATGGCCCTTGGGAATCCTGAGCACCCTGGACGAACACGAGGCACGCCAGGCTCCATTCCGTGGAAGGTTGGTTTTCCAGACGCAGGGGGTTACAAAACCCACGAGAGGAGGAAGAAACTGGAGTAGGACCAACTGCAGGCACTGCACGAAAGGGTAATGGGGCTAGAGGATCGAGAAGAGGAACGAGAAGCAGCATATCGCAGTAAACGACCTGCCGAAGCTTCCCCCGAAGCTACCCCACCATCTCAGCGGAGAAGCAGCGTGGCTTCCACCGAGCTGCTTCAGCCGGAGCATGTCTTGATGGCTCCTGCCATCTATCCCGTGGATGGTACCACGGAGTCTCAAAATTGCCACATGATGGCGCGATGGATGACTTTGAAGGTCAAGGCGGCTGTTGGCCAAGTTTATCCTAGTGAACCCGGCACAACTTATCACTACTAGCCGATTCCAAAAGGATATGCTAAGGTGATGGTGAATGAAATAACAGAGGGATTTGAGGACCTCGTGCTTGACCACCCTACCGGTGAAGGGAGACTAGGCTGGGTTCTGCTCTGAAGACTGCATGCCTATGGAAGAAGGAGCTCATCAACCTTCTGAACTGGACGCCTCCGCCTCCTCCTCCTGCTCTGGCGAGTCAGGGCACTCCGCCTCCTCCACCGCCTCCTCCTCCGGCGAGTGACGATCAGGGCACGCGTGGCGGCACTCCGCCTTCTTCTCCGGCGCATGGCGGCACTCCGCCTCCTTCTCCGCCTGCGCCGGCGCTCTCGAGCAGCCAGCAGCATCCTCCTTCTCCGCCTCGCCAGCAAGGGCGGAAGAGACCCGCTGCCGCCCCGGCTGCTCCGGCGCGTCGTACTCCTTCTCCTCCGCCTCGTAAGCAAGCACGAAAGAAGACAAACGCCGCAGCCGCTCCGTCTGCTCCGGCGTCTAGCAGCACAACCAGAGGCGGGAGGCAATACAAATACGGTCCATCATCTCTCAAGCCTCTAGAGAAGTTATCGTACGAGAGGTCCGAGGAGGAAAACGATACGATTGTGCGGACCCACGTGAAGGAGTTCTTTGAAGGGGTGAAAGCAAAGAGACATCCACCTCCGGAGGAGAAGGTAGATCCGGTGAAAGCAAAGCGCACTATCGATGCCCTGAGGAAACCACCAAAGTCTCCATCGAGAACCAACTATGAGCGCATTACTGAACAGACATATCTCCAAGCCCAGCGCTCGGGAACTACTGCCAGTGCTAAAAGGTCAAAATAATGAGCAAAGGGGAAAAAATTGCCCAGCTCGGCGAACAAGCACAGCAATCGTGCCCCCCGCTCAATGTGTCTAATGCTCCGGGGACGGTGGCCGGTTATGGCAATCTTGACGATTACCTGCCTGACGATGCACTTCCTGATTTCTTGGAGGTGGACGGACACAAATACGAGTACGGGAAGCCTCTCGTCAAAGATGAAAAATCTCTGACAACAATGATGCGAAGATTCTATAATTGGTACATGGAAACCTGCAGAGAGTCTGAGGGTAAGAATGCTTTGTATCTGCATATTAAGGAGGAGCACGATCTCGTTGCAAATGATCTGTTGACTGTTCCATTTGAGGAGTTCTTCGAGTTCTTCAATCAAAAGGCCCTCGATAAATTAATGGTCTTTTGCTACTGCCTGTAAGTACTATTTCTGTCATTAAGTCTCTATATATAGCTCGGCTCTTTCATTGCATGTATTTATAATTAATTATCCTCAATATATTATGCAGATTGAAGATCGTCGAGTGCAAAAAACAAGAAATTTATGATATTGGGTTCATTAACACAAATATCATAAATGTATTTCTGGTTGAAAACAACATCAAAGAGGCCGAGGACAACTTGCTACAATCGTTGATCAAAAATCAAAACAAAGATACCATACTCTTTCCTTACAACGGCCCGTGAGTGTTACTGTTGTGTGCATATTCGGTTTCCCTTATTACTCAAGCGAGCTTATAGTAATGTAATTGATGAGTTATGCATGCGTGCGCAGGTACCACTATATTCTTCTGGAGATTAAGCTTGAGCGTGGACTAGTAACCGTCTTAGACTCGAGATGAAAAGATCCCAAAACCTATGCGGACATCACTGAAATGCTCAGCAAGTAAGTTCAATCGATCATTATCGCACCATATCGGCAACTTTTTGTTCATTTCCTGATATCTCAAGTAATAATAATTATTTTCTTTGTCTTGCAGGGTTTGGAAACAGTTTACCACAGAAGCTCCGGGACTGCCGAAGGAGCTGACATATAAATACCCGAAAGTAAGTACTACTGGCTAGCTAGTTGCGCGCATCTCCCGTTGATTCTATAGCTATACTTTCATCAATGCCATTTATAATGCTTCATTATCAGTTTGATTGACCTCTATTTCTCGTAAAGTGCTTGTGGCAGGAGGAAGGGAATGATTTCTGTGGATACTACGTGTGCGAGTTCATCCACACCGCGACTTTGAAAAACAGGCGGGGCTACTCTAGAAAACAATATGAAGTACGTAAGCAATAACATTCACAATTTCATTTTATTACACCATCATTTCTGTTGAGTTTCATTCATATATATGTATTAATTAACCCCCTTCTTCAAATTAGACGTGACAGATGCGGGATGAACTCCTAGAACCAGATCGCATGAAAGCAATTCAAAAGGAATTGGCGGGATTCTTTCTTCACCACGTCATCAGTAAAGCCGGAGAATACCATGTGGAAATTGATTTCAAATGCTAGGGGTTTGTAATTAAGAGATCTTATACATATTGTACATGTATGTAGCCAGTAGCGTCGGATACATGATACGAAAACTTGTTGTTCGACCAATCTCTCGGAGAAGGAGAGGTCGATCGATCACTTCTCTCGGTATGCATGACGAACTTCTGTACTGAATGGTTCTCTTGATCACTTATGTATATATAGTACGTAGCGTCGACCAAGCACGGACATAAGAGAGGACACTTCTCTCTATTAATTAGCTAGCTAACACAATATATGAAACACCTAAATTAACCCCCCAAAACCCCCAACCTCCCCTCCTTTCAAAAAAAAACCCCAACCACTGGAATGCTGACGCGTGGATGCCTTTTGGTCCCGGTTGGAGCCACCAACCGGGACCAAAGGCCCCCTCACTGGGCTCGGCGCACAGGGCCACGTGAAGGCACATTGGTCCGGGTTCTGGATTGAACCGGGACTAATGGGTGGAGGTATTAGTAACGGCCCATTAGTCCCGGTTCATGAACCAGGACTAAAGGCCCTTATGAACCGGGACTATTAGGTATTTTTCTACTAGTGAGGGGGAGAGGGATAAAAGAAAGAATAAAGAGAAAGTGGTCCGGGTGGGCCGGATCTGACACGGTGGACTGCTTGGACATGCCCGGACACCCTCATATGCTCCTCACGTACGGTCTAAGTTTGAGGGTTTACAAACAACGATGAGGAGAGATCCGGTTGAAGAGGACATATAGGGACAAAGTGGGTGGGAGGGGGCCCAGTTGGGTGAAATTTTTCATTCTCTCCTATTCGAGCCATATCCAGTTGAAGATGTTCTAACTAGCTTTAAAAAGTATCAAAGTATGTGATAAGAGTTGGACTTTAGTCAGCGAAAATTACATAATTTTACACAATCACTAAACACGAGTGGATGCATCGTGCTGGCCATGTTTGCTGGCCTCGGAGGACAAAAGGGAAGCCGCTTCGTCGCTGCCATAAGAGTGAGAGGCGACCTTGCTGTTCATGTACACCGCATAGATAACCAGCTGGATGCCGCCCAAGAAGCAGCCTGTTCCATTAGGGACCTGCATGCATGAAGATGGTTAACATTCTGCCGTTTTCAGCAACCTGATTATAAGTACTCCTATAAGACATGTAAGTGCTTCTTATCTTACCCCGAGGAAGACATCTTTGTCGAGTACGGCATACGTGGCCCAGACGCCTCCGTTGAGGAAGAGGAAGAAGGAGAGGAAGAAGGGCATGTACTCCACGCTCCTTGAGGTGATCACCCTTCGCTGCTCCGCCACAAATTTACACACGTTTTTCAGGAGCAGTACCACGGTTGAGAGAGAATTATTAGCGGGGCAGACAGACAGAGCGACGTGGAAGTGACAACCAAGCCCGCGAAAACAGCCCGTGCAGCTGGCGGGCCTTTTCAATCAAGCTACTGGCCCACTTGCACGAGAGTGGGCATGCTAATATTCATCGTTGTCCGGATGATAGTGATGATATGCACGTAGCGGTGAGCTTTAGGAAAGAAAATCTGTACTGCAATTCGCCAACTACTAATAATTATTCGCTAGCTTAGGTCCATGCAGCGCAAAGATATCTGTCAGCCAGCTACTAATTTTGGTTGGCTGTTTCCTCTGGAAATAGTAGCTCAGACTTCAGCGTCCAATCAAACAACCCACATGAGATCTCCCAGCCAAGAAAATAAAATATAAGATTCAACATGACATCCATGGATTACATTCTACATCTATATGACTATATTTGTTAAATGCAGATTATATGTTGACCTAGGCATATGTACATCTATTGTCTCGACGCAAGGTGTGTAGACATGCCGTACAAGAAAGTGTTAGCTAGTGGAAACTGTATAGTTTAACCAAAATCTTGCGTATCCCAACAAAATGGCTATCTCACGATGTGTGTGTGTGTGTGTATGTATGCATGTAGTATATGATTAGAGATGATCTTGCAGTACTTTCCCGCATCGAATTAAGATCCGGTTGCATAAAAATAAGGACCAATCTTTTATAAATATTACTTGTTGTATATTCCGTACTATATTATAGTTTTGTGGAGGATTGTTAGTACATTTTATTTTCCAACTCCGTATGTGAGAATTACAAAATGTGAGCCTAAATTTGACCACACAATTTACTTACACAATATAAGTTTTATGTAGCAAAAACAAACATACCATTTGACTCGTGTCCGAAAGATGTTTATATTGGTATAACTGTTGTATTTTTTTCAAAAAAGGAGGGTTTAGCCCCAGCCTCTGCATCTTTTGATGCACACATCCATACTTTTGGAGTACTATACAACTTGAAAGAAGATGTTTATGGGTGTTGGTTATATCTACGGATTATTGTTTTGCGGGAAAATTACAGCTAGTACTCCTTAAAATTGAGTAGTTTTGCTCTTAGCATTGTTGCAAAGCGAGTTATTTGCTACTTCCTCCGTCTCATAATGTAAGACTTTTTTGACAATGCACTACTAGGATTTAACTACTTAAACAATTATTTTTCAATTACATATGTCCTGTAGAAAATAAACTGTCCACGTAGCACAATTACACACCCCATATCTCAAGGCCTCTCTACGTCAGTGACAGGAACAATAAAAAACAGAAAATATTTCTAAAAAAATATCCTTGCAACCCAATACATATAGAAACCTAAATAGCTAAGTAAAGTATATATGGTGACCAATTTATTTGTTTGTTGAATGACCTTACCACGGCAGCGAGTGGGGACCCATACATGAACACGCTAAGGCATGCACATATCAAGCCAATAACCATGATTTTCATGTCCAGCCCATCAATGGCAAATGTTGTGGCCGCGAAAACGACCCCGAAAAACCCAACGTCCAAAGCTGCCACCAACTTTGCGGTTTTAACCTGTAAAATTAATGACATTCCCACAGACAAACTATATCATAAAATTGCCAAAAAGAAATACAGTAGTGAAACTACTGTTAGAGTAACTTGAGAAAAGGTATAAAAAGTAACAACATTAACACAACTGAAACAAGTCGGACGAAAGGGAAAGAATGCGACTCAACAGACACAATTCATATGGAAGATATGTCGCGACTAAAGGTAGCCACTAATTAAATAGTTTAGAGTATGAAATTACATGAGCACCCTTATTAATTGTTTTCTTAGGCTTTATTCGGTTAATCCCAACCCCAAGTGGATTGAAGGGGATTTGCAGGGACTTTGGCTTGCAGGGGATTAATTCCCCCTCAATCCCCTTCAAATCCACCTCAACCGAACAAGCCCTTAATGAAGAAGCAACTAACTCGGTCAAGACAAGCTACTCCCATTTACGGGGGAAGCGATTCCTATAGCTCCCTTAACGAGAAACATTCAATTAACCAGACAGTTTCGGGGATATAATCCTGATTGTACTCGTAGTAATACAAATTCATGTGTTCAAAGAAATAGTACTCTCTCCGATCTGGATTAATTGATGCCGCCTCTATAGTCTATACAATGTAAAATGGACATTGTATACAGGTTGCGTCAATTAATTCGGATAGAAAGAGCAAATTCAGGAGTAAATTGCTGCCTAAAAAGAAACAGATGGGTTACATTTGTAGACCGTGTGGCCTCACGTACGTACCCTTTTGCCTTTGTCGGCGGCGTAGACGAGGAAGAGCACGAGGTAGATGGTCTCCATGACGGCGCCGAAGCCGTTGACGGTGGCGACGAGCAGGCCGTCGGGCTTGGTGAGGCCGTAGTAGAGCCATAGCAGCGTGTTGAGCAGCGTGAGCACGTACGGCGCCGCCTCGAAGTCCTCAGTCGACCCGCTCCTCACGATCCTCCAGAATGTCGGGCTGCGCCGGCAATCAGCCGTGTAAGCAACAAGGGAAACAAAAGAAATGCTTCTGTGCGTATAAATGCATGCGTGAACTGGTCTGATTCCCTTCTTACATGGGAGAAATGAAGACCAGAACCGAGATGATGTTCCCTGCAACACGCAAAGATCCAAGCTGTACGGTCAAGCAACAAAGATGGGAGAGAGAGAGATAGAGAGAGAGAGAGAGAGCATACCTATGACGCCGATGATGAAGAGAGTAGAGTCCATGGCGCACAGGCGCGGGTGGCAGCTAGCCGATAAAGATAAACCCGGCTCTGGTGGAAGGGAGGAGGAGGAGGAAGAACTTAATGAGGAGGACGGAAGGACGGACGACCTCCTCCAAAATAAAAGGACGTCCATCCCATGGCCATCGTACAGCACAGCACAGCACAGCACGACCGAGCCTGCGCCTGTGCTGTGTGAGAGAGACAGGAGGCCACGAATTTGAAGCTCTGGCCCTACGTACTCCTCCTGCAGCCTCGTGCAACACGAGAACAGTATAGCTTGTGAGCAACGCCACCGGCCGATCCGGCTGACCAAAAGGCAGGCGTGCTTATTTCCCCCCGCCCTTGTTTTCTAGCTTTGCAATTATCTCCGTTTAGATTTCTTCGCCTTTGCCTGGACGGTGCTTGCCGTACGTCCTTGTGCTTGCTGCTCTACTGTTTTTTATTCCTGCTTAAGCCAACGACACAGAATCAGCTAATCTAATCTGGCCAAGGTCTGGTGTTTCTGAATATTCTGCAGACACTACTAACGGAATCACTATTTACTGGTGGTTTTCGTCATAAGCCTGAGAGACTTCGATCGCTGTCCAAAATCCAATACCAGGAGACAATTTCTGGAAACCAATTTTGGACTTCATTATTAGTAGTACTTGTTTTCATAGCAAAATTCGTCGGTTGGTCGATCAAAAGAGTGGTCCAGCCATGAACAAAGCTGTGGAGCACATTGGTTTCTTGAGCCGTCGGTTACAGCGCATCGGAGGGCTAATACTCTAGCAGCTTACTGTAGGATTGCTTGTCCATGTCTCTGGTCCTGTTGATATCTTGGCACCTACTGCACTTGCAAATGCTGCACACAAGGCACAAGGCAGCGTGAGATCCAGATCAGAACAGCGCGGCCTCGTGGGACTCAGTGAAGGTGAGGTGCTCATTTGAGCAGTTGCATTAAGAGCATTTCTAGCCGAACCACTAAAGGAGCTTAGCTCCTCAAACGATTCACTTTTGAGGAGTTAAGCCGCACATAACCAAACTCTTGTTTGGTTTAACTCCTCGAAATGTTTACAAGGAGTGTCTCTTCTCTCTCAAATTTAAGCAGCCGAACTCAAGCCTCACCAAAAGATTCTCTCTTTCCCGTGCGTCCACCTCTATCTCTAGCCTGGCCGCCTCCACGCCGGCGCCGCCCTCGCCGTGTTTCTCGCCTCTAGTGAACCCCCCCCGCACGGTGGCCGACACCCTGCCGCACGGGAGATTTTTTTTTGATAAAGGACTTTTCATTGAATAGATATAACGAGATGATACAATCGTATTGAAAGAAAACCCGGCCTCTGCATAGCTAGATGTGCACACAGCCAAAACGTCCAAAGCACCCTAAAAATAAAATAATTCGATACAAAGCCAAGCAATAAATCATGTCTAGCCTAAGGAGCGGTAGATCCTATCCGTAAATCACACCGCCATCCATGGGGGTAGAAAATCTCCCTGGCCGTACGCTCCAGCCGTGTAGACGCCATCATAAAAAGGTCCCTGTCCTCCGGCTTCTGCAGGATAGACCATGTACGGAGCCATCGTGTACAAACATGAATAACCTGCATAGGAGATGAGACACATTTACTGTTAAAAACCACATCATTCCTGGTAAGCCACATTGCCCAATATAAGGCCGCCGCTCCCACAATAATACGTGCAGAAAATTGTTTATCAATACCCCGCAACCAGTTGCCAAACATATTCCATACACTACGTGATGGGTATAAATTCAAGCTACTTGGACCATGGCCCAAACTGCCCGAGCGAACTTGCACTCAAAAAATAAGTGTTTGATAGACTCGTCATGTTGGCAAAAGACACATGTCTTGGACTCATGCCAGTTCCGTCCTACCAGATTATTTCTAGTTAGGATGACTCCTTTGTTTAGAAACCAGAGGAAAATCTTCACTCTTAGAGGAATTTTTAGCTTCCACAATTTTCTGTTATCAACCGAAATATCACAATGGACCATTGCATCATACATGGATTTCACCGAAAATTTGCCATTCTGATGCAAGTTCCAACGAAAAGAGTCCGGCTCATCTGACAGTTGAATGTCCTCCAGACGAGTAAGTAATTCATTCCATGCTGCCAAACGAGTGCCCAAAAGATCCCTACGGAAAGAAATATCGGGGTTTTCTTGTCCTAAGACTTGTTTGATCGGGACAAATTTATGTACAAGCTCGGATATTGCACCATTAGTGGGTTGTTCCCTAGCCAGGTATCTTCCCAGAAACGAACCTAAGAGCCGTCCCTAACCGAGAAGGTCCCAAATTGGAAGAAGAATTCCTTGGCCTTCATGACTCCACTCCAAAAATGTGAATCCCCAGGTTTCCAATAAATTTGAGAAATGGCATTGGATCCCACATACTTGTTGTGAATGATTTCCTGCCATACTCCATTCTCAGTGAGTAGTGTATAAACCCACTTGCTTAGAAGGGCGATATTTTCAACCTCAAGGTCTTGGATTCCCAGGCCCCCTTGACTTTTAGGTCTGCATAATACGCTCCACCTAGCCAGTCGATATTTCTTAGTTTCATTATCACACTGCCAAAAAAATCTGCATCTAAAGTAATCGAGCCGCTGTAGAACCCCTTTCGGCAGGTGGAAGAATGACAACATATATAAAACAATGTTGCTTAGGACAGAATTGATCAAGATCAATCGCCCCCCCATACGACAAGAGTTTGACCTTCCAACTAGCTAAACATTTCCCAAGTCTCTCTTTCACATGCCTCCACTCAGCGATAGTTAAACGCCGATAGTGTGTGGGGACACCAAGATACTGAATCGGAAACTACCCACGTTGGCATCCAAAGATCTCGGCATACTCTGGTGCTGATTCTGCAGCATCGTCAAAGCAAAAAAATTCGCTCTTATTAAAATTAATTTTGAGACCAGAAAGTTCCTCAAAAGCACATAAGAGCAGCTTAAGATTTCTTGCCTTGTCTAAATCATGATCCATGAATAAAATCATGTCATCCGCATATTGTAGAATGGATAGACCATCTTCTACCAAGTGTGGAATGACCCCCGCTGATTTGACCATCCAGCTTAGCCCTCTCTACCAGGGTAACTAGCATGTCAGCCACAATGTTAAACAAAATAGGAGATGCGGGGTCGCCTTGATGCAGCCCCTTCCTTGTCTGAAAATAGTTGCCAACATCATCGTTAACTTTTATGGGCACACTACCTCGAGAGAGAAAGCTCTCAACCCAGCGACACCATTTTTGCAAAAACCCCTTCATGCGCAAGGTTTGCAACAGGAAGGGCCACTTAACTTTGTCGTAGGTTTTCTCAAAATCAATTTTAAGAATGACACCGTTCAACTTTTTCCGGTGCAGTTCATGAACAGTTTCGTGCAGGACGACCACTCCATCTAATATGTTGCGTCCTTGCATAAATGCAGCTTGAGTAGGTTTTATGACATGGTCTGCTACACTGTTCAACCGGTTGGTCGCTACCTTCGTAAAAACTTTAAAACTTACATTCAGAAGGCAAATCGGTCTATATTGCTGAATACGACTAGCCTCCTTAATCTTAGGCAATAGAATAATTTCCCCAAAGTTTAAATGAGAAATGTCAAGGTCCTCGGAATGCAATTGGTTAAACAACTGAACCAAGTCGGCCTTAATCACGTCCCAAAAGCATTGATAGAACTTTGCGGGAAAGCCATCCGGTCCCGGCGCCTTGTTGTTTTCCATCTGAAAAACCGCAGTTTGAATTTCCTCCTCAGAAAAGGAGAGGTTAGGAATTCATTTTCCGCTTCTGTAACTTGAGTAATGTCATGAGTGACGGATTCGTACAGCTGGAAATTAGTTCTAGCTGAAGGCCCAAAAAGGTCTTTGTAGAACTTAGTGATATAATTTCTAAGTGGTACGTCCCCCTCTATTCGGCCTTCCTCCTGGTCAAGGGCGAATATACGCTTCTTTTTGTGCCTGCCATTGGCTAGCATTTGAAAGTATTTCGTACTATCATCACCTTGCACCAGCGAATCCGCTTTGCTACGTTGATACCATTTAATCTCTTCCTCGCGTAGTAGGCGGGCAATCTGCTCGTTAAGATTACTTTTTTGCTCAATCTCAACAGCAGACAGTGGCCTCACCTCCGCTATTTTATCAAGGGAATCGATTAAGGTAGACAAATGCATTTTTTTCTTTTTTGTAAATGCCCGCAGTATGTTTGGCCCATCCTCGAAGGAATTGACGCAATGCGCGAATTCGATTATTCCATCGTTGAATGGGTGTGTTGCCACGATGCTGGCGCGCCCACACCTTCTTAACCAGCTCATGAAAACCTTAAAAATGGGGGAGAATTTCACTTCCCCGGCCTCTGCGCCAACTAGGGACGGCTTTTTAAATATGAGTACTAGGATTTTTAATCTCGGTTATGCACCGACCCTAGTCCTCAATAAATGTGTGAGTATCAAAAAAATCTGGTCCTCAAGAATAAATAGGAACCTAAATTCGCCTCCCTGAGAATTTGAACTTAGGTGTTGAGAGTTTGTACATCCACTCTCCCAACCAGTTGAGCTAGGCTCACTCCCCTTAATCTCAACAGCAGACAGTGGCCTCACCTCCGCTATTTTATCAAGGGAATCGACTAAGGTAGACAAACACATTTTTTCTTTTTTGTAAATGCCCGCAGTATGTTTGGCCCATCCTCGAAGGAATTGAAACAATGCGCGGATTCGATTATTCCATCATTGAATGGGTGTGTTGCCACGATGCTGGCGCGCCCACACCTTCTTAACCAGCTCATGAAAACCTTAAAAATGGGGGAGAATTTCACTTCCCCGGCCTCTGCGCCAACTAGGGACGGCCTTTTAAATATGAGTACCAGGATTTTAATCTCGGTTATGCACTGACCCTAGTCCTCAATAAATGCATGAGTATCAGAAAAACCTGATCCTCAAGAATAAATAGGAACCTAAATTCGCCTCCATGAGAATTTGAACTTAGGTGTTGAGCTAGGCTCACTCCCCTTAATAATGAAGACCAGAACCAAGATGATGTTCCCTGCAGCACAGCACGATGATCTCAAACTTAATAATGAGGAGGTCGAAATTAAAGGACGATGATCTCCAAAATAAAAGGACACTAGTAGAGTGCCCGTGCGTTGCTATGGGCTATGATATATATAAATGAATTGAACAAATGATTAGGGTCGTCTCCAAGTCCGACGCTCATTTCTCTCTTGTACGCCTGACCATGTTCGGACATGAAACGGTTGCCTAGCGGGCTTCTCAAAATTCAACCGTCTGGACAGTCCATCCTACCCAAAATCCAGACCATATGTGTGAGAGGAATATGGTGGTCTGCCATGTTATATTCAACACACTGGCCCAACAAAAAAAAAACCCATCCCACGATGGGCCCTTCTCTTTTTTTTGTGGACCCTCCTCTTCTTTCTCGGTATCCCGCTGTAGCGGGACATTGCTCGCTAGAACCCTCTCCTTTAAAACCAAACGATGCCCATATCATCTTCCCATGACACCCTATCTCCTTCACGCCATATTTCCCCATGGACCGCCAAGGAGGAGTATGCAACCGCCCTGAACCCCCTGCCCCTATTCGTGTCGATCCACCACCGCCTGTTAGGTATATATGCATATATCGGTTGTAGAAATGCATGTTAAATGCATTTTTAAATGTTATAAATAATTCCAAAAAAATTATCATCTACATCTCTGCAAAAATATGTGCGTGACACAAACTTTTGTAAAAATGCATCATTTTATTTTGCCTCCACAAAAAGGACAAATTTCAATGGTTGAAAATAGTGTTCCATGAGACAGTTTTTTGTCTTTTTTGCACACGAAAAAAATCCTTCGAAACTTTTGGCGCACACATAGAATGTGAAGCTGTACATGTGTAACAATTTTTAGTTTTTGTTAAACTTAAAAATGTGTCTTTCGAAGTGGGTGCCATTCGTTCTCAGCATGCCGACCGGCAGCCCCCGGGTAAACTACCATGTCCCCAAGCTTCCCCTCTCCTTCTTTTCTCTCCTCCCCATGCACCATAGCCTCTCGCCGCCGCTGTCGGGCATGCACCATTGACGATCTCGAGTTCTCAACTTGGCGTTGGCAGCGTTCTAGCTGCGGGTTTCGATGCCATGGCAGCGACCGTTTTAGCACAACACACATGCAGGCCATCAACTGGGGAAAACGGTTGATTGGGTGTGAACTTCGGATCGTGCGAGAATCGCTCAGCCGTGATTTCCGTGTGAGATTTAATAGCCTCTGCCTATAATCACGCACCATGATCCTACACTGCCGTTTTCTTTGTTGAAGCATATGTTCAGGTCCACCTGCCGCCACGTGATTCTCTGTCTCCCATTGCTCTCTCCGTAACAACCTTTTCTTATCGTCTGCGTCTTTATCACGAGTAAAAGATTAGCAAGGTCAGCTCAGGACTTAGTTGGATTACTGGCCGCACCTGCCTGTGTATATCTTGTATAAATGTATACCTCTGTAGCTGAATGTGACTACTTTCAGTCGTGTTGGTGTGTTCACTTTCTGTACTTCTATTCAGTCGAACAGGAAATAGGAAGTACAAGAGAAACATGGCTTGATCCGAAAATCACGGCACCATTTGACAACAAACTGAATGTCATGTTTTTTTTTCATGGTTAATCCGCTAATTATAGCAAGGCCCGAACACAAAAAGTATGGGCTCATGAAAAAAACTACTACGGAAGGTTCATGGCTAACAGCCGCGCACTTGCCGCGGCACATCACCGACCTCATCGCTGGCGCTCCCGCATGTCCACCACCTCGCCACAGCACCCGCACACGCAGCCCACCTCGCCGCTGCCCCAGCACGTTGACGCCGGTGGTGGTTGGCCGGTCCAAATGGTGGCTCGATGAGGGACCGAACCAACCCGGACCGTGTCGCCTTGGTAGCGTCGCCGAGTTCCAGGGTGGTCACCCGGGGACAGATGGTGAAGACGGCGGGCAGGACGAAGGGCAGCTTCTTGGAGCTCTACCAATACCCACGCCTTCTTCACCAGCGTTAAGTCCTCGATGCCCCAGCCGGTGATGGCCAGGTACTACGACGCGTACGCGGCGATGAAGCTCGCCGTTGACTGTTCTGCCGGCTGTACCGTTAGGTTTTCTTTCCTTCTTACCTACATAGGACATAGGAGTATTGACCGATCAAAGGAAATAAATGGAACCTATTAGTACATATAGCAAAAATGCCTGTGCGATGCAACGGACCTATCAAACTTGTTTGACGTGATCTCGGTTTATGTAATCAATTAATTATGTGATCTCTGTTGTATGTTCTTTCTCTATTCCAAAATTCCACTCACGCGAGTAAGAAGTATTTCACTGTCTTATGCAAGTAGTTCAGTGCATACATATGCTACTTGTTCGTAATTGCAACCTGAATAGAGTAAAAAAAAATCGGTTCGGTGCATGGATGGATTGATGGGAACACACTGTCTAATGAAAAGGATAAGAATCACATTGGCATGCATAGGTGATTTAAAATTTTAAAAATATAGCATCTACATCTGCGCATCATGAGGAACAATTCCAGAGAAAAAAATTGATCCAGTCAAGTGTATCTTTGGATATTTCATTATCCACTTAGGCCATATTAGTATTACTTCCCACGTGGTGCACATCATCCTGATGCATGGGTGTGCCTCGGCCCTTACACTGCAAATGTTATTAGTGCAGGAAGAGCACACATTCATAAGCTAACGGTTTCACAATGCATTCTTGCTGATAGTAATTGAACCAAATGAAACGATGGACAAGCAGATTGATTAAGGAACTCTAGGTAATACTTCATGCCGTAAGCATTGGCTCAAAAAGTCAATTTGTAAGTAACAAAAAAAAGGCCTAGAAGAATAGTTTTACCTAAATAAAGTTTACTGCTGCACATGAGCAGATCCACACAAAGCAGAGGGGACGTGGAGCAGGCCGGTAACCAGGGGAAGGAGCAGAGTAGAAGATTTACACCGTCGTCTCCACTGGATATGGTGTCTCCGCCGCATCTGTGGAGGCGTCGCGGCTCCGCCTCGGATGGTGCTCGTGGCTATGGTGAAGAGGAGGGGTGACACATGGGCGAAGAGGCAGGCGGTGCTTGTGGCCAAAAAAGTGGGTCATTCGAGCTACGGGAGGGAGGAGGGGATCGCCGGGAGGCAGCGAGATCGGTGGGTGGCGGCGGCGGCGTCCAGGTAGGGAAGTCGAGGTAGGACGCTGTGTTTTTTTAGAGGAATTGCTTGTGAAAATAACGTGCGACGACGACTTAGCGAGCGGATCCCCTTAAAAAAGACATAGCGAGCATATTCCCTTAAAACTGGCAGAATGGATACGATTGATGACGTTGATAAATAGTGGTGAATGTTGGCCTAATTTACTATCATCATGCATGAAAACGAATCATCAAGAAAAAGAATACTTCCTATTACTACACTCATAGGAAACTTCCTAATCTCTGCTACCAAACAGTTTCTGCCCAAACAAGGAAGGAAAGTTATGGACGTGATTCGGAAGGAAACAAACATTATGAAGATTAATTAATTTAGATTTGATCTTTAGAGATTGATTGTGATTGATTCTTTTACATAAAGACATTACTAAATAATTTGCGTCAGTATGAAAAGTTCTGATCCGTTCACTTTTTTTCGTTGTGTGAGAGGGTGAAGTGAAAATAAACCGATGAAGTGGGGGAGGCGACGAAAAAAATCTACGATGGTTAACCTATAAAAAAAACCGAACGAAAGTGGTGGAAGGTGGGATTAAAAAAAACCTGAAAGCGAGACTACCAACTGCTCCCTTAGGAGTAGAGATCCATCGAACAGCGCAGCACGATGGAGCCTGTGCCTGTGTTGTACTCCCTCCGTCTGGAAATACTTGTCATCAAAATGAATAAAAAAGAATGTATCTAGATGCATTTTAGTTTTAAATACATCCCTTTTTGTTCATTTTGATGACAAGTATTTTCGGACGGAGGAAGTATGAGAGAGACAGGAGGTTACGAATTAAGGCGCTGGTCCGTCCTCGTGCAACACAAGAACAGTAGTACAATATGTGGACCACGCCACCGGCCGATCCAGTTACCAAAAGGCAGAGATCGGCGTGCTTATTTCCCCTTGTTTTCTTGCGTTTATGTAATGATGCCTATCTTCGATAATTATCTCCATTTTCTCGAAGAGGAGGTTTTAAACCCCGGCCTCTACATTATTATGGTGCATAGAACCATATTTATTTATTACTCCCTCCGTTTGGAATTATTTGTCGCGAACGGAGGAAGTATTTTTTTAAACACAACATATTCATTAAATATTGAGTAGAGTGCAAAATAAAAGCAACCACAACCAAATAATTACAAGAAATAAAATAAACACATATGATTAGGGTGGCTTCTTCCACAAGGGATAAGCATTCTCGCACCATTGTCGCCACATCCAGCTAGAGATAAACTGAAAAAAAAAATCATCCTGATTGCCAAGACCAATCAATGAAAATTAGCAAAACCACAAGTAGACAACATCTTCAACAAGGTAACCACGTCAGTTGCAGTTCAGCTCAACCAATAAAAGCCTGGATAAAAAGTTCTCACGTCAGAGATAAAGGAGTGTTTCAATCAACATCTTAAAAACAGATCCTTTTAGGTGTAAAGGATGCCACCTTCAAGGTGGAAGGCATGGATAGGGGTGAGTTCTTTGTTAGTATGGAGATCTTCGAGCGTGCACTCAACTTTAAGTGGGAGATTGTGATCGCCTACGGGCCTGCTGACCACCGGTGCTCACCGACCTTCCTCGATGAGCTTCGAAGGAAGGTCTCGGCCGCGCAGCTTCTAATAGTGGTTAGTAGGGACTTTAACCTCATTAGATTTCCCGCGGACAAGAATAATGACCTAGTTAACCTCCCCCGCATGTAGACGTTCAACGATTGTATCACGGATCTCGGCCTCCGCGAGTTAGATAGGATTGGGGCCAGATTTACTTCGACCAATCGCCAGGCAGACCCGACTCGGTTCGTCTTGAACCGTGTCCTCGTGTCCCAGGAGTGGGAGCTCCGGTCCCCCCTGGCCTCCCTCCGGGCAATCAACCGCATTGGCTCCGATCACGTCCCCCTTCTCCCCTCCTCTACGGACGACCGGCCACCCATTCCTCCCCGGTTCGCTTTGAGCTCTTCTGGCTCAACCGGTGGGGATTTGTGGAGGCGATTGGCGAGCGCTGGGCTGGGGCGGCACCTCACCGCGCGCTCTCCGCCGTTGAGTCCTAGTAGTTCTGCGTGAAGCTCGCCCGCCAATTTATGAAGGGTGGGAAGCCAACCTCGGTCGCGACCTCCGCGAACGGAAAAGGCCCTCTTGTCGTCTATTCAGGCTCTCGACGCTCAAGAGGATGCTTCCGGGATCTCTCCCGACGAATGGATGCTACGGTATGAGCTTGAGGACCAGTTGTCGGTCATCTATACCGACGAGGAGGCGTATTGGCGCCAGTGCGGCACCCAACGGTAGTGTCGGAGTAAATGACCACGGGTAGCCTAACTAGCTCCCTTTGGCCCTCAGAAAAAACAACGGGCCGACCGAGCCTTGAAGCACCCAAGACACGGGGCCGCCTTCTTCTGGCCGGCTATCACATAGGCCGGCTGGCGGAAGGCGGCCCGGCCATAAACAACCCTTGGAGGACGCCATGATAGGGCCGACTCCAAGAAGCCGGCCCATGAAGGACCAACTCCAAGAAGCCGGCCCAGGAAGGACCGACTCCAAGAAGCCGACCTTAGAGGATCGACTGCAAGAAGCCGGCCCTTCACTACTAGGGAAAAGCCTATACACAGAATCTTAGCAGCAGCGCGACTCAAAAAGGAGCGTTGCTGCTAATTAGCAGTAGTGCGGGCGAGTAAAACTCGCTACTGACAAGCGTTTAGCAGTAGCGCGCTTTGTGATACCCGCGCTGCTACAAATAGCGACTGACAGTGCCCCCAAAACTCCATTTAGTAGCAGCGCGGTCCCGCGAGCCGCGCTACTAGTATGGATTTAGTAGTAGCGCGCTTTTTCTGAGGTCGCTGCTGCTAATTTTCAAATGTGACACACTTTTTGTCTCGGTTAGCAGTAGTGCTTCTGACATAAACGCGCTGCTGCTACTTTCGTATCAGCAGCGCGTTTTACGTCCCGCTCTACTGCTATTCCGCACCGACCCACCACCTTTCCCCACCCGTCCCCTCCCCTCCCCCTCCTCTCTTCCCTTTCCCCTACCTCCCACATCCTCCCACTCTCACTCTTCTTCTTCCTCAACACTTCTCCCCCATTACTCTCCCTCTTCTACCTACCTTTCTCTCTCTTCATTACTCCCACCACCTTTCCTGCATTGGTTCAAAGAGCATATTATTGTTAATCCCCTGGAGGAGGGCTCTAAGGACGGATTGCTCATATACGCCTTAGCACATGGCCCCTCG
Organism: Triticum aestivum; assembly: GCF_018294505.1. Classification (NCBI taxonomy): domain Eukaryota; kingdom Viridiplantae; phylum Streptophyta; class Magnoliopsida; order Poales; family Poaceae; genus Triticum; species Triticum aestivum. Next base: position 46,288,799 of record NC_057807.1, on the reverse strand, counting down.
CCCAACCTCGTAACCTATCAGGCATATGATATCAACGGATACACGTTCTACACGGAGGCCAAAGATATGGACAGTGATGATCAGAACTCAGGGGTGACGATGGAATGCATGATCGGCAGCGACAACGGCGCAACTGAACAATTTTATGGAAGGGTCGAGGAGATCTGGGAGCTTGACTACTCTGGACTGCATAACACGACGATGTTCCGTGTCAGATGGGCTAAGAATGTCGAAAGAGAAAGCCGGATTTTCACTACCATGACTATACCCGACGCCAAGAGCGCTACCGTGAATGCTATCGCAAAAAACGAGCCATGGGTACACGCTAAGCACGTGACACAATGCTTCTTCATAACTGACCCGCGCAATCCCAGCCGTGTTGTCGTGAGGAGAGGCAAAAGGAACATCATTGGAATGGATGGAGTCGCCAACGAGGAAGACTATGATCAGTACGGCAACCCAATGAGGGAAGATGACGATGATGATGAAGTATACGTCAAAAGAAGAATCAATACTACATTACCTAAGAAAAATCATACTCCATGGAAAAGGCAAAGTCACAATGAGGGGCTCAATTATTCTTCGACGAACAAGAAGGGAAAGAAGCTGACTCAAAAACGAAAACGTCAGCACCGAGGAACCGTATGTTATCGGTCAAATGATGTAATATACATATATATATGTTCCTATTTTGTATACGCACTTAGCCATTATTATGCATGGGTCCAATGATGTAATATATATGTTCCTATTTTGCATACATATTTAACCGTCAAATGATGCAATATATATCGCCCTCCCTTCGTTCACTGCCCTCGGGAAATAAAAGTGGGATAAAATAAAGGAAAAACTGGCAGTAGCGAAGGTAGTAGCAGCGCGTTTTGTCTAAACCGCTACAGCTACTGAAGTTAGTAGTAACACATTTCGTATAAAGCGCTACAGATACTAAAGGTAGTAGCAGCGCGTTTTGTCCAAATGCGCTACTGCTACGTCCACTTAACCCAAAATTCTCACTCGCCCTGCTTCATCCCACCTTTCCCCCCAAATCCCCACTCTCTCTTCCCCCGTCGCACCACCGCGCCCGACCCGGCCCCGGCGCTCGCCCCCGACCCGGCCCTCGCCCCCGACCCCGACCCCGGCGCTCGCTCCCGACCCGGCCCTCGCCCCCGACCCCGGCGCGCTCGCCCCCAACCCGTCGGCCCTCGCCTCCCTCCTCTCCCCTCCAGGCCGTCGTCGGGCCTGCCTCCTTGCCCCTGCACCCTCTGTAAAACCCCCCCTCTCTTTGCTAGGGTTCTTCGGTTAATTTACTTAAGTTTTAATTTAGTTAGGGCAGTATGTTAATTAGGTTACCTATTTAGTTATGAATTTAGCTAGGTTTCAAAATTAGCTGAATTTATATGCAAATTTGAACTGGACATGTGATATGTGCATATGTCATGTTTTGGACATGTCATGTTTGGAAAATGATCCGAGTGGCCTATGTTACGCCGGAATGTTGATTCATTTCCGTTCTGGTGAATTTCAGGCGCTCGATATGTCCATTTTTTAGCAAAGGTCATGCCGAAATTTCCCGTGAATAAAGGCATGATTTGTGCTACATAGTTGGCATATGGAGTGCTGGCACATAGATTTCTTTTTATGTCATTTCTCATTTATTCATACTTTTAGAAATAAATGAGGACACTTAATCATAGGAAACATGTCGAACAACGAAGAAACTGGGCCTTCTGACCAAGATGCAGACGAGATGGATTATGAGGGTGAACAAGAGTACCTCGACTATTTGACTGCTAAGCAAGGTTTGCGGGTCGGCCTCGATGATGGTACTGACACCGACATCGACACCGACGGCGCCGCACCGAGACCGGTGGGGAAGGTACAGGCGGGGAAGGTACCGGCGGGGAAGGTACCGGCCCTGATGCTGCTACTGAAAAGAGGAAGCATAAGAAGCAGAGGATACGAAAACCTAACAAACTAGGGATTGGGCGACTTGTGATCACAAAGATGGCACCTGGCAAGTTTGAGCTGTTAGAGCCGGAAGAACCTCGCAAATGCTATGGGAACCAAGTAGGATGCATCCTACGGGAATGCGCGAGCATCAACGACAATGACTTAATGAGTAAAGAACATTTGACGCAGTTGCTCCTAACAAAGTTGCACAAGAGATTCAAGTTCCCCGACTGGGATGATAACATAGAACAATCGTGGGATGATCCGAAGATGAAAAAGATTAACAATCACGCCATGGGCATGTTCAGCAATGATTTGGCCTCCTGGAAAGGGAGGGTGAAACGAGCTATTGAGGCTGATGAACCCCTGTCCAAGATTCTTGAGGAAAATCCGACACTTATGGAAGAGGAGTTCGAAAAGTTCAAGGACACTTGCACTACCGAGGCAGCCAAGGCTAAGGCTGTGAAATTCAAGAGCCTTCAGCAAAGGAACACGGGGAAGCATCGCCTCGGAAGCTGTGGCTACCTCGGTAAAAGGCCCATATGGGATAAGGAGGACGCGGAACGTGAAGCCGCGGGTCTCCCAGACCCCTTCGTGAAGTTCACCAACCCCTTGGAGCGTGACTTCATCAGGGCCCGCTACAAGTGGGACAAGGAGAAAAAGGTTTTTTACACGGACAAGATCACGAGGAAATTGATTAGCCTACTGGAGAAGCAACACCAGCTTGCAGCCGAAAGCCCTACTTCTCCGATGAGGCCCAAGTGGGACACCCCTCTCAACCGGGCCTTGAACGAACTTAAGGGACTCCCTTTGGACCAGCAGCCGCAATATGGTCGTGTGCATGGCGCTGGAGACGGCGCCACGTGGAAGGTGTTTTACAACGAGGGCCCGGAGGCCAAGAAGCAGAAAAAGAAGTTTAGTCAGGCGTACACCGACGCGAAGGTGAAGCTTGCGGTCGAGAAAAAAGCAGCTGAGGACGCGAAAAAAGCAGCCGAGGACAAATATGAGTTGCTACAGCAGGCAGTCAATGCAGCTGTAACTGCCTGCAGAAATGATTTTGCTACTAACTTGGTTCCAGTTATCATCAACTAGACGAAGGAAAATCCAAACAAGATGGTACATGATTTCCCATTGCCCAGTTTCATAGGGAGCAACTCCCTGAACAACAACATCATCGCACCATCACTTGCTCACGCAACCGGGCCTCCTCTCGCAGCCGCTCCCGCTCATAGCAGCCCGTCCTCAGTTTCAGGTGCGCTAGGTGGGCCTTCATCTTTGGCTGAGCTCGACGCCGTCACGGTAATTACATGTCGCACCAACATATATATATATAATATTCCATTTTTGTTGCCTTTCGGTTGTTTTATGCCACAGACATATGTGTTTGCAGGCGAAAGAAACCCCATGCACCATACTCCACTTGATCAAAGGCCAGAAGGTGGACGTGGGAAAGGGGATGATAATGGACCCCTCGCAACGCACGTTCCACAACCAGCCGATCCCTGCTGGGCACTTCAGGGTTAGCTTGCACTACAAGAAATATGTCAATTTGTGACCACCACTATTGGTCACTGAAAGGTCCCAAATTTCCATTTACGACCATTTTGTGACCAAAAACAGAAGGTCAAAAGCTGGCCGTCGTAAACTGACTATAGCGACCTTTCTTCTGGAATGGTCAAAGACGTTTACGACCAAAATATTCCTACTGTGGCGTTTTGGTCACTAGCAACCTCCCCCAGGCCACGTAGGCATCCAGCGTGGCAAGCTGATGTGGCACAAGATTCAGCCCAGTCCAATTCGATTTTCTACATGGGCCGAGCCCAACAATTCAGCCCATTTATGTTTTTTTTGCTGCTAATTTTGGTGAACTACATGGGCCAAGCCCTACAATTTGGCCTTTTTATTTTTTGGGCCATGGCCTTTTTGTACCAGCAGTTTTAGTTTTCTTTTTTTATAAAATGGGTCCATTAGTCAAACAGGTCCCACTTGTCAGGTTCTGATAAATGGGTCCCAGCTATTAGGCTCAGATTCTTCATATTTCAATTTGACATCATATTTGAATTTCATAGTAAGAAAATAACCAATATTTAAATAGGCAAGCAGAAAACACACATAATTATTCAAATAACAATAGCCAGATTCACTACAAGCTCTACAAATGACACGTAATACAAGCTCTAACAAGCTCTACAAGCTATAAATGCTTTACAAGCTCTATAAATGCAAAGCTCTACAGTACTTTACAAGCTCTCCCAGTAATGTTACAAGCTCTACAAGTGTTTTCTTCTTCAGCATGGAGCTCCTTCAACAGCGATCAAATGTCGGACTCACGGACAGACATAGTCAGGACTGGGCTGACAGAAATACAACATGCCTTCCACAGTCGCCCTGTTACATGAATCAGCTTAGAAGAATTAGAAAAACTGGAGTCAATATATTATGAACATTCCATTCAAAAAAAGGAGTAAAGGAGTAAAGGACAATTTTTTATAGAATGATAAACACATTTCAGCTAGTACAAGTTAAAATGAGGTATTCATACAAGACAACAGATATAATATGCATATGCATGGCACAAGTGCATGTCCTGCTACTTAACTTCAACACATTGTGCTGAAACAACAATATCATTATACTACAACAGCCATCCAATCAACACGCAAGATCTAAAATTACTAGTCAGAGCACACAAACTATCAGCACATGAAGACGAACCACGAATGGAATCGGAGAACTCACATGAAGACGATGAAGGCGCTCGGAGGGTGCTTGGCCTTGCTCTTCTTCACCGCGAGCCTGCGCCGCCACCACAGAAACAACATCAGCAAACCAAACAGAATCAAAATCCAACGCGAAACAGCAGCAGCCACCAAGGGAATGAAACGAGATGGGAGATGAGCAAGGGGTCGGGTCGGGGCATGAATGTGTAAATGCATGAATGGTTCTTCAGATCAACTTCAAAGCTAGCAGCAAGCATGTTTAAACAACTTAGCAACATTAGTAAACAACTTAGCAAGCATGTTTAAACAAAAAAAGACACTATGTCAAAATGAGAGTCTTTGATCTTAACAGCACAGAGCAATCACATACATTCTACTATTAGTAGTAAACCTTGAGTGCAATTGTAGATGTTTTGCTGGTTATACTTTTTTAAACTGAGACAATTATTGTAGGTGAAAGCAATGTTCCTAGTATATCATCACTATAACATCAAACTATTCTGAATGTAACAGAGGAAGCACAACCCAATCATGTGCAGTCAATTCAAAATAGAAGGGAACAGATGATAATTAACAGGGTACAAATGTCACACAAGAAATGAAAAATTGATGAGCCAAATGATGATTAGTTAATTTAACTTGAAAGGAAGCCCACTGTTTCCCTACTCTATCTATCCATGATTTCTTTTTCTAAAGCAAGCATCATCAAAGAGTACTCATACAAGAGAAGTCTAAAAAAGACTACATCAGTACCTAACTAATGCTGCAAATTATATTAGCTAACTAATACAACAGTATCTAACTAATTATATTAGCTAACTCTTGCAAAAATGGAGCTGGTTCTCTCTAGGATTACTAGTCAGCTCACACTTTAAACATAACATTTGTTCATCTTATATAACAAAAGAACTTAGAAATGTCGATCTACTACTCCAGAAATGCAATATGTAAACCCAGCTAGAATTGATAACTACAAGCTACAACAGCTCAAAGTGGCAGTAGCTAAAACACAAGCATTGTTCAAAGACAAACAACAAGAATCCTCGTAATGGATTGAACTCAATGCTCAGCAGCAGGTGGTGCTTGGCCTCCAGGTACCCCATGCCCTCGCCCGTCGGCAGCTGGTTCTTCCTCACCTATAACAATACACAAGCAGTCAAGCACGCCATGAATCAAACTGTGAGTCAACAGATCAGGGCAGAATCAATAGCCTAGTGTTCAGGCATAAATAAATTATAAAATTATCAATGCTGCTTCATTGAAACTGAGAAGCAGAAACTAGAGTACAAAATAGTAACCAAAATAGTTACGTATATCCCTAAGTAATGTTATATGTTAAAAAACTATCAAACAAGACCTGTTCGGCTACTCCATTGTTTTCCAATTGGTTTCAACGAAGTGCTGTGAAACATGTATGTTTCTTAACATAACTCCTAAGAAATGTTCACAACCTGAATTAACTATGCGATTATGTATCAATCACCCAAATCCACCACTTACAGCCATATCAGCATCTGGTTGATGATTGCAGTAGTTGTGTGGGCATTTGGTATGTTCATCCTAGTAGTTGAACACTAATCATTTTCCACACAAGTAATTTACTAGACCAGTAGCACTAGTACTAGCTCACATCTCAAAAGCAAACTGCTGGAATTATTGTCGGTGTCTCTGGTTGTTTATTCAACGTTGATTGATCACTAGCCAGGCTTCGTACACGCAGATCACGGCACGAAAATAGAGGACGAAGAAGGGGAACGAGGCATGGGTGGGAGAGAGATAGGGGGAGGGGGAGGAGCTCACCCCGGTCCTCCATCGTGGGTGGAAGTCGTCGAGATCTGAAAGGCTGGCGGCTGTCGCCATGTCTGGCTTCCTCATGTGCTGCGTGCGAGGTTTCCATGGCATCGGACTTATCCATGGCGTCCTCCTTGACCAGACGATCTGCAAAAAAAACTGCACAAACGCAATGAGAGTCGAGCAAGATGAGAGGAGGAGAAGAAAGGGGGGAGTCCATACCAGATCTCACCTGCATGCGCCACCTGCGAGGTGGCCATGGCGTCAATCTAGGGTTTCGGCGTGGAAAGAAGGAGGGGAGCAGTTGCGCGAGGGGAACGAGCCGCCGGAGACCCGATGATCCCGTTGTCGTCGTAGCCGTCCTGATTGCCAGAGGCCCGTGGCCGGCGTGAAGCACGCACGCGCGCGCCGGCAAGAAAGCCGACCGCGATGCCATGGCCGTGCCTGGACTGGTGGATCTTGGGGGTGAAGGCTAGGGGAGAGGGTCCGTGGTGGAGACAAGGTCAGCGGTGGTGGGTGGGGGTGGCGGCGGTGGGAATCGCGGGAGGGGGCTCTCTCTCTCTTGATCTGGATTGGATCAGGATCGGTTCGGTGGGTGGGATCGGGAGGGGAGGGTAGGGGAGAGGGGATCACGCGCCACGGGAGGAGGCCAGGGACGGGGAGGAAAGGAGGCCGGGGACAGGGAGGAGGTGGCAGCGGCGACGAGACGACGAGGAAGGAGGAGTACGATGGGAGGAGACAGGCGGCGGTGGGGGAAAAGGGAGCGGGAGCGGCAGCGACGATGGGGATAAGTGAGCTAGGGTTTTCGTGGGTGGATGAGGATGAGAGGGAGGGGGAGAGCAACGAGGGAGGGGGGTGTGGGCTGCCGTTGGATCCGGGCGCATCCGATGGTACTAATCCATGATCCGCGTGAGATGGACCAATCAAAATGCAGTACCCCTTTGATGATTTTAAGACCATTTAAATTGGTCATAATCGATTGAAAATAAGATGTTAAAACAAGTCTGCTATTTGACGGCCTAGAAATTTTATGAAAACAAACAGAAATCAAAAAACTTTGCATTGTGTCACCAAGTGTGACCTACTTTTCAGTAAGAATAACAAACTTTGAATAATGTAAATATCATAAAAAAGTGTTCTTAGAAATAAGTTTTCTGTAAGAGAATTATTTTTCGAGTGCCCAAAATGATTTTTTTATGAAGAACCTAGCAAATATTTGTTGCAAATTTGGGCCACATCAATTTTATAAAATCTTAATGTTCAGTTGACCAAATGTTGTCTACGGAAGTTTTCATTTTCTTTGGACGAAAATTTCATTTTCCATTTTTTCGAGTGCCCAAAATGAGTTTTTTTTGAAGGACCTACCATATATTTGTTGCAAAATTGTACCTAATCAATTTTCTAAAATACTAGGACATATTTAATGCATAATTGACCAAATGGTTGGGTGTAAAAAGTTTTGATCCACCTCTCGTGAAAAAGACAAATTTCCACCGATTCAGCTCGAAGCGGGTCAAATTTGAACTGTAGCTACCTCGTAGTTTGCTCTTTATTTTTTCCAAAAATCATTTCTAGGTACATAAGTATCTATTTAATCATAGAAACACCAAAAAAATTCCAAGATTCAACCACGAGCTAGGAACGGTCAAGCCCGCCGTTTTGACCACATTTTGAAACGGGCATAAAAAATTCAAAAAAAATCAAAAAATTGGAAAACCTTCGCATTGTGTCATTATATGTGACCAAGTTTCCAAGAAAAATAATAAACTTGTAATATAGTAATTATTTTAAAAAAGTTTCTCAGAAATGAGCTATCAAGTGTGAAGATTCATGGCTTTCAAGCCAAATGATCAATCTTATGGCCACATTCATGGCATAGTTTGTTCAAATGATCTCATATTGTGCACAAGGGTGCATATTGGAATATCAAACAATGTTGCCTAAGGAAGTTTTCATTTTCGTTGGACGAAAAAACCATTTTCCATTTTTCGAGTGCCCGAAAGGACGTTTTTTTTGTGAAGGAACTACCAAATAATTGTTGCAAAATTGGACCAAATCATTTTTATAAAATACTAGGACATATTTAGTGCACAATTGACAAAATGGTTGGGTGTAAAAAGTTTTGATCCACCTCTCGTGAAAAAGACAAATTTCCGTCGATTCAACTCGAAGCGGGTCAAATTTGAACTGCAGCTACCTCATAGTTTGCTATTTATTTTTTTTAAAAAATCATTTCTAGGTACATAAGTATCTATTTAATCAGAGAAACACCAAAAGTTTTCCAAGATTCAACCACTAGCTAGGAACGGTCAAGCCCGCCGTTTTGACCGCATTTTGAAACGGGCATAAAAAATTCAAAAAAAATCAAAAAATTGGAAAACCTTCGCATTGTGTCATTATATGTGACCAAGTTTCCAGGAAAAATAATAAACTTGTAATACGGTAATTATTTTAAAAAAGTGTTCTCAGAAATGAGCTATCAAGTGTGAAGATTCATGGCTTTCAAGCCAAATGATCAATCTTATGGCCACATTCATGGCATAGTTTGTTCAAATGATCTCATATTGTGCACAAGGGTGCATATTGGAATAGCAAACAATGTTGCCTAAGGAAGTTTTCATTTTCGTTGGACGAAAAAACCATTTTCCATTTTTCGAGTGCCCGAAAGGAGGTTTTTTTGTGAAGGAACTACCAAATAATTGTTGCAAAATTGGACCAAATCATTTTTATAAAATACTAGGACATATTAAATGCACAATTGACTGGTTGGGTGTAAAAAGTTTTGATCCACCTCTCGTGAAAAAGATAAATTTCCGTCGATTCAACGGGAAGCGGGTCAAATTTGAACTGCAGCTACCTCATAGTTTGCTATTTATTTTTTTCAAAAATCATTTCTAGGTACATAATTATCTATTTAATCAGAGAAACACCAAAAGTTTTCCAAGATTCAACCACTAGCTAGGAACGGTCAAGCCCGCCGTTTTGACCGCATTTTGAAACGGGCATAAAAAATTTAAAAAAAATCAAAAAATTGGAAAACCTTCGCATTGTGTCATTATATGTGACCAAGTTTCCAGGAAAAATAATAAACTTGTAATACGGTAATTATTTTAAAAAAGTGTTCTTAGAAATGAGCTACCAAGTGTGAAGATTCATGGCTTTCAAGCCAAATGATCAATCTTATGGCCACATTCATGGCATAGTTTGTTCAAATGATCTCATATTGTGCACAAGGGTGCATATTGGAATAGCAAACAATGTTGCCTAAGGAAGTTTTCATTTTTGTTGGACGAAAAAACCATTTTCCATTTTTCGAGTGCCCGAAAGGAGGTTTTTTTGTGAAGGAACTACCAAATAATTGTTGCAAAATTGGACCAAATCATTTTTATAAAATACTAGGACATATTTAATGCACAATTGACAAAATGGTTGGGTGTAAAAAGTTTTGATCCACCTCTCATGAAAAAGACAAATTTCCGCCGATTCAATTGGAAGCGGGTCAAATTTGAACTGCAGCTACCTCATAGTTTGCTATTTATTTTTTTCAAAATCATTTCTAGGTACATAAGTATCTATTTAATCAGATAAACAATAAAAGTTTTCCAAGATTCAACCACTAGCTAGGAACGGTCAAGCCCGCCGTTTTGACCGCATTTTAAAACGGGCATAAAAAATTCAAAAAAATCAAAAAATTGGAAAACCTTCGCATTGTGTCATTATATGTGACCAAATTTCCAGGAAAAATAACAAACTTGTAATACGGTAATTATTTTAAAAAAGTGTTCTCAGAAATGAGCTATCAAGTGTGAAGATTCATGGCTTTCTAGCCAAATGATCAATCTTATGGCCACATTCATGGCATAGTTTGTTCAAATGATATCATATTGTGCACAAGGGTGCATATTGGAATAGCAAACAATGTTGCCTAAGGAAGTTTTCATTTTCATTGGTTGAAAAAACCATTTTCCATTTTTCGAGTGCCCAAAAGGAGGTTTTTTTGTGAAGGAACTACCAAATAATTGTTGCAAAATTAGACCAAATCATTTTTATAAAATACTAGGACATATTTAATGCACAATTGACAAAATGGTTGGGTGTAAAAAGTTTTGATCCACCTCTCGTGAAAAAGACAAATTTCCGTCGATTCAACGGGAAGCGGGTCAAATTTGAACTGCAGCTACCTCATAGTTTGCTATTTATTTTTTTTAAAAATCATTTCTAGGTACATAAGTATCTATTTAATCAGAGAAACACCAAAAGTTTTCCAATATTCAACCACTAGCTAGGAACGGTCAAGCCCGCCGTTTTGACCGCATTTTGAAACGGGCATAAAAAATTCAAAAAAAAAATCAAAAAATTGGAAAACCTTCGCATTGTGTCATTGTATGTGACCAAGTTTCCAGGAAAAATAATAAACTTGTAATACGGTAATTCTTTTAAAAAAGTATTCTCAGAAATGAGCTATCAAGTGTGAAGATTCATGGCTTTCAAGCAAAATGATCAATCTTATGGCCACATTCATGGCATAGTTTGTTCAAATGATCTCATATTGTGCACAAGGGTGCATATTGGAATAGCAAACAATGTTGCCTAAGGAAGTTTTCATTTTCGTTGGACGAAAAAAGCATTTTCCATTTTTCGAGTGCCCGAAAGGAGGTTTTTTTGTGAAGGAACTACCAAATAATTGTTGCAAAATTGGACCAAATCATTTTTATAAAATACTAGGACATATTTAATGCACAATTGACAAAATGGTTGGGTGTAAAAAGTTTTGATCCACCTCTCGTGAAAAAGACAAATTTCCGCCGATTCAATTGGAAGCGGGTCAAATTTGAACTGCAGCTACCTCATAGTTTGCTATTTATTTTTTTAAAAATCATTTCTAGGTACATAAGTATCTATTTAATCAGATAAACACCAAAAGTTTTCCAAGATTCAACCACTAGCTAGGAACGGTCAAGCCCGTCGTTTTGACCGCATTTTGAAACGGGCATTAAAAAATTCAAAAAAAAAATCAAAAAAATTGGAAAACCTTCACATTGTGTCATTATATGTGACCAAGTTTCCAGGAAAAATAATAAACTTGTAATACGGTAATTATTTTAAAAAAGTGTTCTCAGAAATGAGCTATCAAGTGTGAAGATTCATGGCTTTCTAGCCAAATGATCAATCTTATGGCCACATTCATGGCATAGTTTGTTCAAATGATCTCATATTGTGCACAAGGGTGCATATTGGAATAGCAAACAATGTGGCCTAAGGAATTTTTCATTTTCGTTGGACGAAAAAACCATTTTCCATTTTTTGAGTGCCCGAAAGGAGGTTTTTTTGTGAAGGAACTACCAAATAATTGTTGCAAAATTGGACCAAATTATTTTTATAAAATACTAGGCCATATTTAATGCACAATTGACAAAATGGTCTGGTGTAATTTTTTTTGATCCACCTCTCGTGAAAAAGACAAATTTCCGTCGATTCAACGGGAAGCGGGTCAAATTTGAACTGCAGCTGCCTCATAGTTTGCTATTTATTTTTTCCAAAAATCATTTCTAGTTACATAAGGACCTATTTAATCATAAATACATGGTTTGGTGGCGATACGTCGAGGTTTGGGCGGTGGCCGAGGGCCCCAACTCTAGAGCGCGTAAACTCACATGCCCGCCGCGTGGTCACTGCGTGACCATGGCGTTGCCATGTGTTCTGGGCGGCCTAGGCATGTCTAGTGGGTTGGGCACTCCCCAGGTTGGTGCTAGGAAGAAAATTACAACATAAGATTCTCACGAGGAGACCAATCGATGCTCAAACATGAATTAGCAGCCAAGTGTTTGATTGGCGGTACGGGAAATGTACATGGCTAATGGGCGTGAGTTTTGGCTGAGGATGATCAGTTACTAAGAAGACCGTTTTCACAAATTTTCATCTCAAAAGGAGGAGCCTAGGTGGTACTTGCTTTGCAAACCACCACACTGGACATAAATACGAATATTGATGCTCAGCTCAAAATAATGAATGGATTGAGCTGGCATTTGGTGGAGGATGGTTATTTGGGCATAGGAAAGCACTGTAGAAAATGGATACTATTTGGACATGCCAAAGTGGTACTTCCTTCACAAATTGTTACTCTGAACAGAATAGGAAAATGAATATTTTTGAATTATTTTTGAACTAGGCAAGGAAGGTTTTTACATATTTGACGAAGATATGACCCAAAGAGTTTATGAGATTTTTTTGGGAATTTTGGGAATGACAGAAATATAGGTTGCTTCACAACCTAGGGCAAAAACTGCCAAATGGAAATGACACATAGGCAAAACTGATGAGGTGGCGCCTAGTCATAGCAACCCACCACAGTTTACAAGGCTATGACCATCTATATTGGTCGTTAACAACTAGAAATAAGGCAGCGGACTAGCGCTGTTAGCTTTATGACCATTTCATGTAAGGAAGTTATGACCTTTCTGACGAAAATGGTCGCAATGGTTTAGGGTTTGGAGCCCCTCGAACAGCTTTTGACCAATTGGTCTCAAATGGTCATAAATCTATGACCAATTCTTCCAGGGTCACTAACAGAAGGTCATAAGTTGACATATTTCTTGTAGTGTTGACCAGTGTGAAATCGGGGCACGAGGATTTGCCTCCTTCAGTACAGCATGTGGGAGCGGACGACGAGACCCCGCCGCGGATTGGAAGCTGCAAGAATTGGGTGCTGCTGTGGCCGAAGAATCTTATTCGTTTGGAGCCGGCCGAGAGCACACCAATAACTACCACACGTCAACAAGCATGTGCGGAGACCACCACCCCGCCTACGCAATTACCAGCTCCTGTAGTGCCGGGTGAGAGCGGCGGACGACATGATGAAGGGGGTGCAATAGTACTGGCTGATGTAATTTCTCATGTAGAACAGAGAATGGATGATGAGATGGAGGTCGACCCTGTGGATTTCATCAATACAAACGCATATGACTGTGACATAGATATGATGAGTCGACCATATGACGAATCAGGCTATCAGCTTGCTAATGAGGATATGGATGATATGCCCGGGAAGGGTCGTAGCAGGGATTGCAAAAAGTCTCTCTTCATGAAATCCTCATAGGACACGCCTGAAGATGCCGCCTCAACACAGGCTCAACTAGCCGGGCGCGAGGGTTGTACAGTACTTAGCCCAGGAACACTGGGGCAGGGGTTAAGGAAGGGTCTGGAAGGTGTGCCCAAGAAAAAGGAGAGGAAGAGATCGGGGAAGGTAACTGCCTCCAAACAAGCCAGAGCACATAGCAGCCAGACGATGCATTCTGAAGAGCGTGTACCCGTGAAAGGTGCGGTCATGTTCCATCTCACGGGCGAGCCGATGCTACCGCCGAAACCGCTGGAGGCACTATCAGGGGATCTCAGGAGACTGCACGACCATGTGCTGTGGACTGAGAAAAGCCTACTAGCCTCAAAGGATCCAGGATATCCGACATACGCGGCTCGTGTGCCTGAGGGGAAGTGCTATGTCGACACACGGCCCACGGAGGTGTTCTTCCTGTGGCTTGACCATATCTTTGAGATGTTTCTAACAAGGCGGCTCGATTTTACTATCGTCCGCCTTTTTGCGCTACATATGAGCTCCGTCATGAAGAGTGAAGAAGTCTCGCAAATCTGTGTGGCAGATCCGTACTACATGCACGAGTCTTTCTTGAGTCTCGGTGACTTTGAGCGTGAAACTGCTAGGGAGTACCTCCAAAACTTCATGGTACAGAATAAGGACCGGGAAATTGTCCTCGTGCCTTATCATCCAAAGTAAGTCAATTCCGGACAACCCTTTTGTACATTTCAATCATTCCTTCTCTCTCATATGGGGAATAATTTGAGGTGTCTTTTCCCCGCAGCAACGGGCGCGCCGTCCTTATTGTTCTTTACCCGCAAGTCTCCCACGCCGTGTATTTTGACCCTTCCAGAGACTACGAGAAAAAAGATTACACCCACATAATGAATATTCTAGATGATGCTCTCCAAGGCTTCAGCTTTAGAGGTGGCCACGTGCAGATCAGGAAACAAAGGAACAAGAAGATGGGTTTTGCGCATAAAACTAACTTCTCCTGCATCCATGTCCCAAAACCAAGCAAGAAGGATGGATTCTACATCGTCCATCTCATGATTCAGTTCAACACGGATCACCAGAAGCTTCGCATGACAAGCAGAAATGATGATCATATCCACAAGTGGCTAGAATCTCATGGAGAAGAGGATTATAAACTTAGAGATGACTTCTTTCGCATCCAAAGTGACATTGCGACGATAATCATCAAAGAAGTCATCGATGAGAAGGGGATGTTCCACCATGACCCTATATCGCGAGCTGACGTTTGAACTCGCATAGGCATGCAACATCTAGACCTCACGCCGTTCAAGAAGCTAGGGTTCATCCTCAATGATATGGAAGGATGGAACTTCTAGTGATTTATGATGCCGATGATGATGATATGTGTCGGTTGAACTTTTATACTTTTTGTAGCGATGAAACTTTGTGATGTCCACGATCCCTGCCGAACTTGCG
Organism: Triticum aestivum; assembly: GCF_018294505.1. NCBI lineage: Eukaryota > Viridiplantae > Streptophyta > Magnoliopsida > Poales > Poaceae > Triticum > Triticum aestivum. Next base: position 46,273,799 of record NC_057807.1, on the reverse strand, counting down.
TAACGCTACTTTGTTAGTTTGCATACAATGACCTGCGTACCTCTAGTTAATTAATTTGCATACTGTATGTTGCATCTAGTTGCTAACCCTTTCTTTTTCGATGTTGCTCTAGTATATTTTCTTGCATATATATGATTGTACATCCTCTTCATAAACATGCATCTCTAACAGGTACCTAATTTCTTGATGGCGAGATGGAATTGCTATGTTGTGTACAAAGGGAAGGTTCCGGAGGTGTACAACGAGTGGCATGAGTGTCAGGCGCAAGTGAATGGGTTCACGGGCACCAGCCATAAAGGCTTCAAAAGCAGACAAGAAGGAGAAGCTAGTTACTTGAGGTTCACGCTAGCGCGAGAGAGGACTCGTAACCGCCACCTCATGTACTGCATAGTTCCGCTCTCACTCATAGTGATAGCACTTCTTGCGTATACCTTTGTTTAGATGGATGACGTTGTTGTTGTTGCAAGTATTCTAGACTTGCATGTATCATTATTTTCGAGATGATGACAAGATATCACTTTGTGTTGGATGATGATTATGATGAGACTATTTGTATGTATATGCTATGATTACATTTGTGGTCTTGCAAGCATTTGTATGTGTATCATGATGATATTTCTATGTGCTAAAGATTCTTCTATAAAGCCTGTTCAAATACAAAACAAATATGCTAAAAAAACAAAAAACTACTTAAATTAGCAGTAGCGAGTGTATAAAAGTTAGCAGCAGCGCCGCGATAGCAGTAGCGCGTCCAGGCAAAGAGCGCTAGAGCTATTAGCAGTAGCGAGCTCTCACAAACCGCACTGCTGCTACACTTGTGTAGCAGTAGCGCCGGTGAGCACGCGCTACTGCTATGTGTTAGCTGTAGCGCCTTATTAGTAGCGCCTCCCCCCGTGCTACTGATACACCTAAGACCCGCGCTACTGCTAGCCTTTTCCCTAGTAGTGCTTGGCAGGCGGTCGTGGGCCGCACCCTAAAGTCCACCCCCCATAACAATGACGGGACAGGGCGTGGCTACAGTGGACCCTGCCACCCCCGAATCCCGGAACATGCATGGCTACAGTACGCCGTACAGGGCGGCCATCTCCTGTCTGGCGAGGCACTGTTGCCATGCGGATCATGACGCCATCCACGATGGGTCGCCTGTACGGCCCGTAGGCGGCGGGCCCCTTCGGTCACAGAGACATCCGAAGGCGGCCTGACCTCCCCCAGCCGGCCTGAGGCCGGGACGGCTTCCTATAGCCGGCTTGCTCCCCTCCTCGGGGCATGCGCACCATTAAGCAGACAAGACGAGGTAAGGCTACAGTGAGAGCCTGCAAGGCGGCGACACTGTAGCCATGCTTACCTCGACAAAGCCCTCGTCATCAGAGGCGAGGCAACAGTAACCAGCCCCCGACAAGACCCCCCAAGCGGTGGGGCCGGCCTGTCGACCAATGGGCCGGCAGCTGGTGGGATCCACCATTCGGCGGGCCCCAGAAGCCGGCGGAGAAGCCGACGGTCGTAGATGCTGACGGCCTGGACCCACGCCCAACAAGATTACCATTGTACCCCCGGGGGATAGGCCTATATAAACCCCCCGGGACACCCATGCAAAGGGTTGATCTCAGAGATTTAGACACTACCATAGGGAGAGAAGAGAGCTAGCCTTGCCCTTTTTCATCCTCCCACCGAATAGTTCAAGGAGCCTCTTGTAGCTTCTTATCGATCTAGTGATCATGCGGAGACCCCGCAAAGCAGGAGTAGGGGTATTATCTCCACGGAGAGCCCTCAACCTGGGTAACATCCGCCGGCGTGCATGTCTTTGCCTTATCCCGTTTCCAGGCACCAGCGATGTCTTACTGGCTCCCACAATGATAAGCCATCCGTTGGCATATGTCGCACCTACCACCCGACATTTGGCGCCCACCGTGGGACCAGGTGCACCGTCGTCCAGAGACCTACTCTGGACGGGAACCCTCTTCCTCCCCAGCGAGCGTAGCCAACCCGGCACGCTCGATGGTGCTTGCCCCGACGCGCTGCAAAGCATCGATAATGCATGCGCAACGAGCTGCCTCGCCGATCTTCTTGGCGAGACTCGCATCTCCGACAAGCTCGCATCCGACGCGGGCACAGGCTGCCCCGAGAGCCGCCTCGTCAGCCTCCTCGACCAACTCCAAGTCTCCGGTGAGCCTACCGCGGACTTGGAGTCGGTCGGCTCCACCGACCCGATGCTTGTCGACTCCGACACGGCGTCACTCGACGCCTTCCCCACCAACGTGATCATTTTCGACGACCCTCTCCCTCGAGCTGACAGTGGCGGCAGCACCGTCACCGAAGTGCTAGTCATCAGCCACGGCGTCGCCTCCGACGAGAACGCCCGTGATGCCTTGCAAGCTGCGTTGCACGATCTGTCCGCCCCCATCCCGGCGGACGCTGATGCTGAGATGCTGGAGGCACACCGCCTTGCCCTCCTTGCGGAGGGCCAGAAGATAGCCACCATGAGATGCCTCACGGAAGCCCACCAGCAAGAAGTCGACCGCGCCGCCTTCGACATGCCGCCTCCAGAAGGGCCAAGCCGAGTCGGCGTCATCAAGAAACGCAGCGCGGCCATCGCCAGCATGTTGGGAGCAGACCGCCCAGTCTACGCTACGCCCCTCGAGAATCTACGCGCCGCCCAGTCGATTGTAGACGAGCTAAACGGACTGGGGGCCGACGAGCTCCCCTACATGACCAGACGCATCCAACAGCTGATCGACGTGGCCGCAGAGCGGCACGAAGCCGGCGTCCGAGCTAGAATCCCCCCTCGTCGAGAGCACGGCACGACGTCGCGTACGCCGACTGCGGGTGGCGCCCATACAAGGCAAGAGAAGGAGCCGGCTGCTAGCCGCAGCCGGACTCGAATCACCATCGAGCGCGACGCAGAAGGCCATCCCCGAGGTGTGGAACGACAAGGCGACCCGCCTTCTCCTCCGCCTCGCGGGGAAAGATATCCCACCCTGCCGCTTGTCGAGCATCCGACTCTCAGCGGCCGACTTGGTCGCCGCGAAGGAGTCGGCGAGAATGATGCCTGCCATCGGATCGACCGCCTTGCGCGATCCCTGCCCCTGGAAGAAGAAGATGATGTCGGCCCGCCTTGTTTCGGCCCCGCATCCGCGACGAGCCCTTTCCCAAAGGGTTCTCGCTCCCAAGAGACACGCCCAAGTACAACGGCTCCGTCAAGCCGGAAGACTGGTTGATCGACTACTCCACCGCAGTTCGCATAGCAAACGGCAACCGACGCATTGCCATGAAATATGTCCCCCTAATGCTCCAAGGCACGGCGCGCACCTGGCTCAACAGCCTCAAGCCTTACAACATCAACAGCTGGCTGGACTTCACCAAAGCCTTCATATGCAACTTCACCAGCACCTACAAACGGGCTCCCAAGCCCCGATAGCTCTCCTTGTGCATACAAGGGCCCAACGAATCAACGCGCGACTACCTCACGCGTTGGGCCGAGCTCCGCAACTCCTGCGAAGGGGTGCACGAGGTCCAGGCCATAGAGTACTTCACCGCCGGGTGCCGCGAGGGCACTCTCCTCAAGCACCGACTCCTCTGCGATGAGCCGGCAACCCTTGATGAGCTACTGATCATCGCGGACAAGTACGCCATGGCTGAAGACTGAGCTCCAGGTAGACGCCTCTGGAAAAGCGCTGGCGCCGGCTCCCAAGACGCCGGCTGGAGAATCAAGCCGGCGCCCATATCAAAGCGACCACAAACGCAAGGCCCCTATGCCGCCTTCCACTAGCTGGCAGGTGGCTACGATCGAAGAAGAGCAGCCTGAGGGACGGCCGGATCCCAAGAAACAGAAGGGCGCCAGGCCGGCTTGGCAGCCGGCTTTCTCCTACGAGCAAACTCTCGACGCCCCCTGCAAGTTCCACAACGGCGTGAAGCCGTCCAACCACACAGCTCGGAAGTGCCATTGGCTCACCCGAATCTCCAAGGGCGAGGGGCTGTTGCCCCTCCGCCTGCAGGCCAGCCGCCTCCTGCGCCGCAGCAGCCGGCCGCTCGGCTTGCAGTCGGAGCTATTCAAGACAAGTTCCCCGACGAGCAGGCCACCTACGTCATGTTCACCAGCCAGACACAAGATCGGCGTAGCCGGCACCGACAGCAGCAAGAAGTCAACACAGTCGCCTCCAGTAACCCTGAATTTATGCACTGGTCGGAGAAGCCCATCAGCTGGAGCCGGGACAACCACCCAGAGGTGATGCCGTCTCCTGGCTCCTATGCCTTGGTTTTGGATGCCACCCTGGCAACAGAAAGGCGTGCCACCCGTTTCTCCCGCGTGCTGATAGATGGCAGAGCAGTATCAACATACTGTACCGAGATACAATGGAGAAGCTCAACATCAAGCCAAAGCAACTCATGCCAAGCCGGACTGTGTTCCACGACATCGTACCCGGCCTGTCCTGCTCACCAATCGGCAAGATCAAGATGGATGTCCTCTTTGGAGGCAAGGATCATTTCCGCCGAGAGGCAATATGGTTCGAGGTAGTGGATTTGGAGAGCCCGTACCACGCATTGCTTGGCCGACTTGCGTTGGCCAAGTTTATGGCTGTGCCCCACTACGCCTACCTCAAGATGAAGATGCCGAGTTCCAAGGGCGTTATCACCATAGCCAGAGACTATAAGAAGTCTTCTGAGTGTGCAGCAGCCAGCAGTCGGCTGGCCGAGTCCCTCGTGATCACTGAAGAAAAGAAGATGCTGAATCGAGTTGTGGCCATGGCTGGCAAGCAGCCGGCCCTGTCTCCTGACCCCAAAAAATGTGAAGCTCAAGGTTCTTTCCAGCCGGCCAAGGAGACAAAGAAGATACCCCTGGACCCGGAGCACCCGGAGAGGCACACTGTCATAGGCACAGGCCTTGACAGCAAATAGGAAGGCGAGCTCGTCGATTTCCTCCATGAGAATCGGGACGTCTTTGCATGGTCTCCCAAAGACATGCCAGGTGTCCCGACAGATTTCGCCGAGCACAAGCTACACGTCCGATCTGACGCAAAGCCGGTCAGGTAGCCCTTGCGCCGCCTATCAGAAGAGAAGAGAAGAGTAGTCGAAGAAGAAATAGCCCGGCTTCTGGCAGCCGACTTCATTATGGAAGTGTTCTTTCCAGAATGGCTTGCCAACCCGGTCCTCGTGTTGAAGAAGAACAAGCAGTGGCGCATGTGCATCGACTACACCAGGCTCAACAAAGCCTGCCCTAAAGATCCATTTGCCCTGCCAAGGATTGACCAAGTGATAGACTCCACAGCCGGATGCGAGCTGTTGAGTTTCTTGGATGCTTATTCAGGCTACCACCAGATAAAGTTGAACCCAGCTGATCGCTTGAAGACCGCCTTCATCACCCCATTCGGAGTTTTCTGTTACCTGACCATGACATTCGACTTTAGAAACGCCGATGCCACCTTTCAGCGTTGCATGCAGAAATGCCTCCTCGAGCAACTCGACAGAAATGCCCACGTCTATGTAGACGATGTCATGGTGAAGACGGAGAAGCGCGGCACCCTGCTGGAAGACCTCAAGGAGACCTTTGAGAATTTGCACTGGTTTCAGATCAAGCTCAACCCAGAGAAGTGCGTGTTCGGGGTACCAGCCGGCCAGCTTTTAGGCTTCCTGGTCTCCGAAAGTAGCATCGAATGCAACCCAGTGAAGATCAAGGCCATAGAGAGAATGAAGGTCCCTACCAAGCTGCGAGACATCCAAAAATTCACCGGATGCCTAGCGTCTTTGAACCGCTTCATGAGCCGGCTCGGAGAGAAGGTTCTCCCCCTCTACCGACTCATGAAGAAGTCCACTCACTTTGAGTGGAATGACCAGGCGGACCAAGCTTTCCACGAGCTGAAAAAGATGCTGTCCACACCGCCTGTCTTGGCGGACCCAACTGAGAAGGAGCCCATGTTCCTCTACATCGCCGCCACTAGACGGGTGGTCAGCACAGTCATCGTGGTCCAGCGTCCAGAAGAAGGCCGAGCTCAGCTAGTCCAGAGGTCGGTATATTATTTGAGCGAAGTATTGTCCACCTCAAAACAGAACTACCCGCACTATCAGAAAATGTGCTATGGTGTGTACTTTGCCTCCAAGAAACTCAAGCCCTACTTTCAAGAACATCCCATCATGGTCCTATGCACTGCCCCGCTTTCCGAGATAATAGGAAGCCGGGACGCATCCGGTCGAGTGGCGAAATGGGCCATTGCGCAGGCTCCTTACACAATCTACTATCAGCCCCGCATCGCCATCAAGTCCTAAGCATTGGCCGACTTCCTCGTCGACTGGGCCGAGACCCAGTACCTGCCACCGGCTCCCGACTCTTCTCATTAGCGGATGCATTTTGACGGATCCAAGATGCGCACCGGCTTGGGAGCCGGCATCGTCCTCACCTCTCCCAAGGGCGACAAACTCAGATACACATTGCAAATCCACTTTGCCGCCTCCAACAATGTGGCCGAGTACGAGGCGCTCATACACGGACTCCAGCTAGCCAAGGAACTCGGCATCCGCCGGATCCTGTGTTATGGAGACTCAGACTTAGTGGTTCAGCAATCATCTGGCGACTGGGATGCCAAGGACGCAAACATGGCAAGTTACCATTTCCCCGTCCAGCAGCTCAGCGGATATTTTGAGGGGTGCGAGTTCCTTCACGTGCCATGGGCCGACAATGAGCAAGAAGATGCCCTGGCACGAATAGGCTCCACCCGACAAGCTATACCAACCGGCGTCGCCCTCCAACGCCTCCTCAAGCCATCTGTCAAGCCGTCTCTGGAATCCAGTTCCATCTTCGTGCCGCCTGACCCTGACGCAGTCGGATTCGACTTCGGGGACCAGGCAGGCAGCCCGGGGACTTCGGCAGCCGGCTCGGGGATTGCCATAGTCGAACCCGGCCCGGGGACTGCAGCAGCACAGCAGGCGGAGGCCGACTCCAACTTCTCACAACCCAGCCCGCCCACCCTGTTTGCAGTAGACGTTTTGGCAATCAAAGAAGTCACAACTCCATCATGGGCTCAGCCCATCCTCCGTCTTCTGATAAATGGAGAGTTGTCGACTGAGAAGATCTCGGCAAGACAAGTCCAACGCTGAGCCGGAGCTTACACAATAATGAACCAAGAGGTAGTTAGGCACAGTGCTACCGGAGTCTTCCAGCGCTGCGTCGAGCCATAGAAAGGCATAGCAATCCTCGAAGACATCCACCAAGGTGAATGTGGCCACCATGCTGCCTCCAGGGCGCTCGTCGCCAAGGCCTTCCGCCATGGATTCTTCTGGCTGACTGCTTTGGAGGATGCCAAGGAACTAGTCAAACACTGCAAAGGGTGCCAAGTCTTCGGCTCCAAGCAACACTTGCCGGCTTCTGCACTCAAGACCATCCCCATCATTTGGCCTTTTGCCGTCTAGGGGCTGGACATGGTCGGCCCATTCAAGACGGTGCTCGGCGGCATGACACATCTGCTTGTCGCCGTGGACAAATTTACCAAGTGGATTGAAGCAAAGCCGATCATGAAACTGAATGGGCCGACTGCCGTGACATTCATTGCAGACATTACAACCCGGTATGGCGTACCACACAACATCATCACCGACAACGGTACGAATTTTGCCAAGGGAGCACTGGCACGTTTCTGCATGACACAAGGCATCTGACTGGACTTAGCGTCCGTTGCCCACCCCCAGTCAAACGGCCAAGTCGAGCGAGCAAACGGCCTCATCCTCTTCGGCATCAAGCCCCAACGGGTCGTGCCACTGGAGCGTTTGGCCGGCTACTGGCTCGACGAGCTACCGGCCGTCCTCTGGAGTCTGCACACTACCCCAAACAAGTCAACCGGCTTCACCCCCTTCTTCCTTGTATATGGTACCGAGGCTGTCATCCCAACTGACATCGAGTTCGACTCACCTCAGTCACCATGTACATGGAGGCAGAGGCTAAGGAAGCAATAGAAGACAACGTCGACTTGCTGGAAGAAAGCCGGCTGTTAGCCGTCAGCCGGTCCGCCATCTACCAGCAAGACCTACGCCGTTACCAGAGTCGGAGGGTCAAGCCAAGAGCTTTCCAAGAGGGAGACCTTGTGCTTCGGCTGATATAGCGAACAGCCGTCCAGCACAAGCTCTCGGCCCCTTGGGAAGGCCCCTTCATCATCAACTGGGCTCTGGGAAACGACTCCTATTACCTAATCAACGTGCAGAAGCCGAAGGCACGCAAGAGAGACGACTCCGGCAAGGAGTCGGAGCGCTCGTGGAACGCCAATCTTCTTCGAAGATTTTAAAGTTGAAATGCAGTATGTATCACGCTACCTTTTGTATTAAGCATGAGACAACGGGCCCCCCAAGGAGTTCTCGGGGACTACCCCATTTTATCTATGTATGTCGGGTATCATACCCATGGTTACCCCACTACATTTATTTTCTCCGTCCGGCGCCGGTTTTGACTAGTCGGCCCGGGGACTTGCCGCCTTGAGTTATGTCCAAGTTCTACCTGCAGTCAGACAAGTAATGTGCCGGCACCCAAGCCCTCTCTTGCGAAAGTCACAGCTCGAAGAATCGGCTGCCCGACTAGCAAGAGCTAAAGACGGAAAGGATGCCCACATGAAAAACGGCTAAGGACCAACGAACTTACATAACACAAGCCTGCTCCCCCTCGCAACCGGCTGTCGAAGCAGTCAGTTGTCCGGCTTCCCTTCCTACTCTGCTAGAATCTAAGAAAGCTTGAGTACTTGCCTTCCCAGACGACTGAACTCCTTACCCGGCCAGAGACTGCAGAGCAGCTGTCCGGCTGGGAAGGCGGCAAAGGAAAAAAGCCGAAAGATAAAAAGCAAGTAGGAATGGAAGCCAAGCACATGCATAATAATATTTACACAAAAGGCCTTCGAGAGGCTAGCATTCAACGAAGTTTGAATACACCCCCAGTGGGTGGAATTGCACAAAGATAACAAATTTGTTCAAAGAGTGACAAGCAGGAAAGTAAAAACAGTGAATCAAGCCAAGGGAGCGCCCGGAGCATCAGGAAGATTGGTGGAGACGGCGGTGTCGGCTGGAGGAGTGGCCGGCTGGCGAGTCTCGGCCTGGTCGTCACTGGTGGCAGGCGGAGCATTCGCGCATGCCTCGTTGCCAGAGGCACGGTCAGGCTGAGGCTGGCTGGCTGCTTCGACATCCGGCACAACGTCTTCGCCGTCTTCCTCCTCCTCCTCTTGGCCCTCGTCTCTAGAGTCAATCTCCTCCGCCGAGTCTTCACCGTCGGCCGGGTTCAGCCCGAACCATTCCTCCGGCTGCGCGACGCTGTCCTCGTTCTCCTCAGGAGCAAAGGCGCTGGTGTCGGTGAAGTCCGCGATCGCCGAGGCGTGCTGGATGATAGCCGGCCGCACCGCCTCCCGGTCCTCGTCAGCTTCCTGCCGCCAGGTGCGCAGCTGGTCCAAGTTCAGCCCAGGGTACCAAGCCCAGACGAACTCTAGCACCCGTCGAGCCCCGGATCGAGCTGCTAAGGCCTTCCAGGCCTCGAGGCGGCCGACGGCTACCTCCAGCCAGTCGGCAGTATGGCTGGGGGTGCGAGGAATTACTTCGCCAGGCCAAAGGGTGGCCAGCACCTGTGCTCCGGCATGCTGAAGCCGGTGGAACATGCGGTAGGCCGGCTAGAGGCGGGCCTAGATCGCCAGAAGCTGCTCCTCAAGCGACCGGTTGGCATCCGGCGCGATCTCAACCCCAGCCTGCCGCCGGGCCTCATGGTGAGCTTCGATGGCTTGGTTGGCGGCGACGGAGTAGCCAGGAAAATACTCTTCACAAAGAAGAAAGAAACAGATCAAGTTAGGAAATAAACTGGCTTACAAGGACAAGCAAAGAGTGAAGAAGAAGGCGGCCTACCGTCAACCAAATCCTCGACTCGGCCGTAGCCTTCATTCAGAGCTTGCCTTGCATCGGCCCAGCTCGCCGCCTCGGTCTCGTATTCGGCTTTGGGGACGGCCTCGCTGTCCTGCGCCGCCTTCAGGGCCGCCTTGAGGCTTTCCTCCTGGTCGGCCAGTTTCTTGGCCAGGCGGTCACGCTCCTGAGCCAAGGCACTGAACTCAAGTCGGCGTTGGCTCCTGCCAGTATGGAAAGAAGAAATTAAGAAAGAAGTCGGCAAGAAAGATCCGACCCGACTGCTCAGCAGTCGGCCTGAATCTCAGGGACTACACCCAGTGGGTGCGCTGACGCGCCCCCACATGAGATAAAAGGACAAAGACACTCACGCCGGCTCTCCAATAGATCGGCGGCTTTTGATCCGCCTCCCGGACCTAGGAGTTAAAGGTAGCGGCGTGGAGGTTGTGATAATCCTGCAAACAGGACGAAGAAGCAAGCAAGAACAAATCAGTAAAACAAAGTCTTCGAAGAAGTTCCAAGCCGCCTGCTCAGCAGCTGATTTGGAACTCGGGGACTACACCCAGTGGGTGCCCTGACGCGCCCCCACGGAAAAATCAAGAGTAAGAGAACTCACCCGAACGACCGCCCGTGTCGCAAGAAACTCTCGGGTACACTGCTGCAGCGCAGTGGCCTGAGCCTGAAGCCGGCTACAGACATCTTGCACCGCCAAGTTCAACGCGGCTGTCTCACCGCCCGGCGTCCACCTTGGCGAGCTAGCGGTGGCCGACTCCAGATCATGCGACAACGAGCTGGAACCGGCCACCCTCTGCGGATCCGGCTCTGAAGCCGCCCTCCCCGCGTGCCGACGAGTCGACGACAAGACCACAAGATCCGCCCTTGCAGTCGGCTCTCCTACAGTCGACTGCAAAGGCGGCACCTCGGGTTGGCCGCCTTGGCCGGTCCTGGCCGACGTAGACGGCACCGCTTTGTTGGGGAACGTTGCAGAAAATTAAAAATTTTCCTATGGTTTCACCAAGATCCATCTATGAGTTCATCTAAGCAACGAGTGATAGGAGAGAGATGCATCTACATACCACTTGTAGATCGCGTGCGGAAGCGTTCAAGAGAATGGGGATGATGGAGTCGTACTTGCCGTGATCCAAATCACCGATGACCAAGTGCCGAACGGACAACACCTCCGCGTTCAACACACGTACAGAGAGGATGATGTCTCCTCCTTCTTGATCCAGCAAGGCGGAAGGAGAGGTTGAGGAAGAAGGCTCCAGCAGCAGCACGACGGCGTGGTGATGGTGGAGAGGCAGTACTCCGACAGGGCTTCGCCAAGCACTTAACGGAGGAGGAGAGGTGTTGGGGAGGGGAGGGGCTGCGCCTTAGATGTTGTGGGAAGCCCTCCCCTCGCCCCTCTATTTATAGGGGAAGGGTGAAGGGGGCCGGCCCCCTCTAGATGAGATCTAGAGGGGGGGCGGTGGCCAAGGGAGGGGGCTTGCCCCCCAAGCAAGGGGGGCGCCCCCACTAGGGTTTCCTCCCCAACCCTAGGCGCATGGGCACAAGGGGGGGGGGGGCGCCCAGCCCTCCAGGGGCTGGTTACCTGCCCCCTATGGACCATGAGGCCCTCTGAGAGGGGTGACCCCTCCCGGTGGACCACCGGAACCCCTCCGGTGGCCCCGGTACAATACCGATATGCCCCTGAAACTTTCCAGTGACCGTATGACAACCTCCCATATATAAATCTTCACCTCCGGACCATTCCGGAACTCCTCGTGACGTCCGGGATCTCATCCGGGACTCCGAACAACATTCGGTAATCACATACAAGTCTTCCTAATAACCCTAGCGTCACCGAACCTTAAGTGTGTAGACCATACGGGTTCGGGAGACATGTAGACATGACCGAGACGGCTCTCCGGTCAATAACCAACAGCGGGATCTAGATACCCATGTTGGCTCCCACATGCTCCTCGATGATCTCATCGGATGAACCATGATGTCCAGGATTCAATCAACCCCGTATACAATTCCCTTTGTCAAACGGTACGTTACTTGCCCGAGACTCGATTGTCGGTATCCCAATACCTCGTTCAGTCTCGTTACCGGCAAGTCACTTTACTCGTACCATAATGCATGATCCCATGACCAAACACTTGGTCACTTTGAGCTCATTATGATGATGCATTACCGAGTGGGCCCAGAGATACCTCTCCGTCATACGGAGTGACAAATCCCAGTCTCGATCCGTGTCAACCCAACAGACACTTTCGGAGATACCTGTAGTGCACCTTTATAGTCACCCAGTTACGTTGTGATGTCTGGTACACCCAAAGCACTCCTACGGTATCCGGGAGTTACACGATCTCATGGTCTAAGGAAAAGATACTTGACACTGGAAAAGCTGTAGCAAAACGAACTACACGATCTTGTGCTATGCTTAGGATTGGGTCTTGTCCATCACATCATTCTCCTAATGATGTGATCCCATTGTCAACAACATCTAATGTCCATAGTCAGGAAACCATGACTATTTATTTACCAACGAGCTAGTCAACTATAGGCTTACTAGGGACGTATTGTGGTCTATGTATTCACACGTGTATTACGATTTCCGGATAATACAATTATAGCATGAATAAAAGACAATTATCATGAACAAGGAAATATAATAATAATCCTTTTATTATTGCCTCTAGGGCATATTTCCAACAGTCTCCCACTTGCACTAGAGTCAATAATCTAGTTACATTGTGATGAATCGAACACCCATAGAGTTCTGGTGTTGATCATGTTTTGCTCGCGAAAGAGGTTTAGTCAATGGATCTGCGACATTCAGATCCGTATGTACTTTGCAAATATCTATGTCTCCATCTTGAACATTTTCATGGATGGAGTTGAAACGACGCTTGATGTGCCTGGTCTTCTTGTGAAACCTGGGGTCCTCGGCAAGGGCAATAGCTCCAATGTTGTCACAGAAGAGTTTGATCGGCCCCGACGCATTGGGTATGACTCCTAGGTTGGTGATGAACTCCTTCACCCAAATTGCTTCATGCGCTTCCTCCGAGGCTGCCATGTACTCCGCTTCACATGTAGATCCCGCCACGACGCTCTGCTTGCAGCTGCACTAGCTCACTGCCCCACCATTCAACATATACACGTATCCGGTTTGTGACTTAGAGTCATCTAGATCTGTGTCGAAGCTAGGGTCGACGTAAGCCTTTACGACGAGCTCTTCGTCACCTCCATAAACGAGAAACATGTCCTTTGTCCTTTTCAGGTACTTCAGGATATTCCTGACCGCTGTCCAGTGTTCCTTGCCGGGATTACTTTGGTACCTTCCTACCAAACTTACGGCAAGGTTTACATCTGGTCTGGTACACAGCATGGCATACATAATAGATCCTATGGCTGAGGAATAGGGGATGACACTCATCTCTTCTTTATCTTCTGCCGTGGTCGAGCATTGAGCCGAGCTCAATCTCACACCTTGCAGTACAGGCAAGAACCCTTTCTTGGACTGATCCATTTTGAACTTCTTCAAAATCTTATCAAGGTATGTGCTTTGTGAAAGACCTATGAGGCATCTCGATCTATCCCTATAGATCTTGATGCCTAATATGTAAGCAGCTTCTCCAAGGTCCTTCATTGAAAAACACTTATTCAAGTAGGCCTTAATGCTGTCCAAGAATTCTATATCATTTCCCATCAAAAGTATGTCATCTACATATAATATGAGAAATGCTACAGAGCTCCCACTCACTTTCTTGTAAACGCAGGCTTCTCCATAAGTCTGCATAAACCCAAATGCTTTGATCATCTCATGAAAGTGAATGTTCCAACTCCGAGATGCTTGCACTAGCCCATAAATGGATCGCTGGAGTTGGCATACTTTGTTAGCATTCTTAGGATCGACAAAACCTTCCGGCTGCATCATATACAGCTCTTCCTTAAGATAACCATTAAGGAATGCCGTTTTGACGTCCATCTGCCATATCTCATAATCATAGTATGCGGCAATTGCTAACATGATTCAGACAGACTTAAGCTTTGCTACGGGAGAGAAAGTCTCATCGTAGTCAATCCCTTGAACTTGTCGATAACCCTTAGCGACAAGTCGAGCTTTATAGATGGTGACATTACCATCCGCGTCCCTCTTCTTCTTAAAGATCCATTTGTTTTCTATCGCTCGCTGATCATCGGGCAAGACAGTCGAAGTCCATACTTTGTTTTCATACATGGATTCTATCTCGGATTGCATGGCTTCTAGCCATTTGTTGGAATCTGGGCCCGCCATCGCTTCTTCATAGTTCGAAGGTTCACCGTTGTCTAACAACATGATTTCCAGGACAGGGTTGCCATACCACTCTAGTGTGGAACGTGTCCTTGTGGACCTACGAAGTTCAGTAGCAACTTGATCCGAAGTACCTTGATCATCATCATTAATTTCCTCTCCAGTCGGTGTAGGCACCACAGGAACATTTTCCTGAGCTGCACTACTTTCCAGTTCAAGAGGTAGTACTTCATTGAGTTCTACTTTTCTCCCACTTATTCCTTTCGAGAGAAACTCTTTTTCCAGAAAGGATCCGTTCTTGGCAACAAAGATCTTGCCTTCGGATCTAAGGTAGAAGGTATACCCAATGGTTTCCTTAGGGTATCCTATGAAGACACATTTTTCCGACTTGGGTTCGAGCTTTTCAGGTTGAAGTTTCTTGACATAAGCATCGCATCCCCAAACTTTTAGAAACGACAGCTTAGGTTTCTTCCCAAACCATAATTCATATGGTGTCGTTTCAACGGATTTAGACGGTGCCCTATTTAAAGTGAATGTAGCAGTCTCTAGAGCGTATCCTCAAAATGATAGCGGTAAATCGGTAAGAGACATCATAGATCACACCATATCCAATAGAGTGCGATTACGACGTTCGGACACACCATTATGCTGAGGTGTTCCAGGCGGCGTGAGTTGTGAAACGATTCCACATTTTCTTAAGTGTGTACCAAATTCGTGACTTCAATATTCTCCTCCACGATCTGATCGTAGGAACTTTATCTTTCGGTCACGTTGATTCTCTACCTCATTCTGAAATTCCTTGAACTTTTCAAAGGTCCCAGACTTGTGTTTCATCAAGTAGACATACCCATATCTATTCAAGTCATCAGTGAGAGTGAGAACATAACGATATCCTCCGCGAGCCTCAACGCTCATAGGACCACACACATCAGTATTTATGATTTCCAATAATTTGGTTGCTCGCTCCATTGTTCCGGAGAACGGAGTCTTGGTCATTTTGCCCATGAGGCATGGTTCGCATGTGTCAAATGATTCATAATCGAGAGACTCTAAAAGTCCATCAGCATGGAGCTTCTTCATGCGCTTGACACCAATGTGACCAAGGCGGCAGTGCCACAAGTATGTGGGACTATCATTATCAACTTTACATCTTTTGGTATTCACACTATGAATATGTGTAACATTACGTTCGAGATTCATTAAGAATAAACCATTGACCATCGGGGCATGACCATAAAACATATCTCTCATATAAATAGAACAACCATTATTCTCGGATTTAAATGAGTAGCCATCTCGCATCAAACGAGATCCAGATACAATGTTCATGCTCAAACTTGGCACTAAATAACAATTATTGAGGTTTAAAACTAATCCCGTGGGTAAATGTAGAGGTAGCGTGCCGACGGCGATCACATCGACCTTGGAACCATTCCCGACGCGCATCGTCACCTCGTCCTTCGCCAGTCTCCGCTTATTCCGCGCTCCTACTGTGAGTTACAAGTATGAGCAACGGCACCGGTATAAAATACCCAGGAGTTACTAGGAGTATGGTAAGGTACACATCAATTACATGTATATCAAATATACCTTTAGTGTTGCCGGCCTTCTTGTCCGCTAAGTATTTGGGGCAGTTCCGCTTCCAGTGACCCTTCCCTTTGCAATAAAAGCACTCAGTCTCAGGCTTGGGTCCATTCTTTGACTTCTTCCCGGAAACTGGCTTATCGGGCGCGGCAACATCTTTGTCGTCCTTCTTGAAGTTCTTCTTACCCTTGCCCTTCTTGAACTTAGTGGTTTTATTGACCATCAACACTTGATGTTCTTTCTTGATTTCAACCTCTGCTGACTTCAGCATTGAAAATACTCCAGGAATGGTCTTCACCATCCCCTGCATATTGTAGTTCAACACAAAGCTCTTGTAGCTTGGTGGGAGCGACTGAAGGATTCTGTCAATGACCGCCTCGTCCGGGGGGTTGATCTCCAGCTGGGACAGGCGATTGTGCAACCCAGACATTTTGAGTATGTGCTCACTGACAGAACTGTTTTCCTCCATCTTACAACTATAGAACTTGTCGGAGACTTCATATCTCTCGACCCGGGCATGAGCTTGAAAAACCAATTTCAGCTCCTCGAACATCTCATATGCTCCGTGTCGCTCAAAACGCTTTTGGAGCCCCGGTTCTAAGCTGTAAAGCATGCCACACTGAACGAGGGAGTAATCATCAGCACGTGACTGCCAAGTGTTCATAACGTCTTGGTTCTCTGGGATGGGTGCTTCACCTAGCGGTGCTTCTAGGACATAATCTTTCTTGGCTGCTATGAGGATGATCCTCAGGTTCCGGACCCAGTCCGAATAGTTGCTACCATCATCTTTCAGCTTGGTTTTCTCTAGGAACGCGTTGAAGTTCATGTTGACATGAGCGTTGGCCATTTGATCTACAAGACATATTTTGCAAAGACTTTAGAATAAGTTCATGATAATTAAGTTCATCTAATCAAATTATTTAATGAACTCCCACTCAGATTGACATCCCTCTAGTCATCTAATTGTTACACGATCCGAGTCGACTAGGCCGTGTCCGATCATCACGTGAGACGGACTAGTCATCATCGGTGAACATCTCCATGTTGATCGTATCTTCCATACGACTCATGTTCGACCTTTCGGTCTTTGTGTTCCGAGGCCATGTCTGTACATGCTAGGCTCGTCAAGTTAACCCTAAGTGTTTTGCATGTGTAAAACTGTCTTACACCCGTTGTATGTGAACGTAAGAATCTATCACACCCGATCATCACGTGGTGCTTCAAAACGACGAACTTTAGCAACGGTGCACAGTTAGGGGGAACACTTTCTTGAAATTATTATAAGGAATCATCTTATTTACTACTGTCATTCTAAGTAAACAAGATGCATAAACATAATAAACATCACATGCAATTATATAAAGTAGTGACATGATATGGCCAATATCATATAGCTCCTTCGATCTCCATCTTCGGGGCTCCATGATCATCTTTGTCACGGGCATGACACCATGATCTCCATCATCGTGTCTTCATGAAGTTGTCACGCCAACGACTACTTCTACTTCTATGGCTAACGCGTTTAGCAATAACGTAAAGTAATTTACATGGCGTTCTTCAATGACACGCATGTCATACAAAAATAAAGACAACTCCTATGGCTCCTACCGGTTGTCATACTCATCGACATGCAAGTCGTGATTCCTATTACAAGAACATGATCTCATACATCACAATATATCAGTCATCATTCATCACAACTTCTGGCCATATCACATCACATGACAATTGCTACAAAAACAAGTTAGACATCCTCTAATTGTTGTTGCATCTTTTACGTGGCTGCAATTGGGTTCTAGCAAGAACGTTTTCTTACCTACGAATAACCACAACGTGATTTTGTAAACTTATATTTACCCTTCATAAGGACCCTTTTCATCGAATCCGCTCCAACTAAAGTGGGAGAGACAGACACCCGCTAGCCACCTTATGCATCTAGTGCATGTCAGTCGGTGGAACCTGTCTCACGTAAGCGTACGTGTAAGGTCGATCCGGGCTGCTTCATCCCACAATACCACTGAAGCAAAATAAGACTAGTAGTGGCAAGCAAGTTGACAAGATCTATGCCCACAACAAAATTGTGTTCTACTCGTGCAATAGAGAACTACGCATAGACCTAGCTCATGATGCCACTGATGGGGAACGTTGCAGAAAATTAAAAATTTTCCTACGGTTTCACCAAGATCCATCTATGAGTTCATCTAAGCAACGAGTGATAGGAGAGAGATGCATCTACATACCACTTGTAGATCGCGTGCGGAAGCGTTCAAGAGAACGGGGATGATGGAGTCGTACTTGCCGTGATCCAAATCACCGATGACCAAGTGCCGAACGGACAGCACCTCTGCGATCAACACACGTACGGAGTGGATGACGTCTCCTCCTTCTTGATCCAGCAAGGGGGAAGGAGAAGTTGAGGAAGAAGGCTCCAGCAGCAGCACGACGGCGTGGTGATGGTGGAGAGGCAGTACTCCGAGATGGTTTTGCCAAGCAATTAACGGAGGAGGAGAGGTGTTGGGGAGGGGAGGGGTTGCGCCTTAGATGTTGTGTGCAGCCCTCCCCTCGCCCCTCTATTTATAGGGGAAGGGGGAAGGGGGCCGGCCCCCTTTAGATGAGATCTAGAGGGGGGCGGCGGCCAAGGGAGGGGGCTTGCCCCCCAAGCAAGGGGGGCGCCCCCACTAGGGTTTCCCCCCCAACCCTAGGCACATGGGCCCAAGGGGGGGGGGGCAGCCCTCCAGGGGCTGGTTCCCTGCACCCTACGTCCCATGAGGCCCTCCGAGAGGGGTGGCCCCTCCCGGTGGACCCCCGGAACCCCTCCGGTGGCCCCGGTACAATACCGATATGCCCCCGAAACTTTCCGGTGACCGTATGACAAGTTCCCATATATAAATCTTCACCTCCGTACCATTCCGAAACTCCTCGTGACGTCCGGGATCTCATCCAGGACTCCGAACAACATTCAGTAATCACATACAAGTCTTCCTAATAACCCTAGCGTCACCGAACCTTAAGTGTGTAGACCCTACGGGTTCGGGAGACATGCAGACATGACCAAGACGGCTCTCCCGTCAATAACCAACAGCGGGATCTGGATACCCATGTTGGCTCCCACATGCTCCTCGATGATCTCATCGGATGAACCACGATGTCGAGGATTCAATCAACCCCGTATACAATTCCCTTTGTCAAACAGTACGTTACTTCCCGAGACTCGATCGTCGGTATCCCAATACCTCGTTCAGTCTCGTTACCGGCAAGTCACTTTACTCATACCGTAATGCATGATCCCGTGACCACACACTTGGTCACTTTGAGCTCATTATGATGATGCACTACCGAGTGGGCCCAGTGATACCTCTCCGTAATACGGAGTGACAAATCGCAGTCTCGATCCGTGTCAACCCAACAGACACTTTCGGAGATACCTGTAGTGCACCTTTATAGTCACCCAGTTACGCTGTGACGTTTGGTACACCCAAAGCACTCCTACGGTATCCGGGAGTTACACGATCTCATGGTCTAAGGAAAAGATACTTGACATTGGAAAAGCTCTAGCAAAACGAACTAGACGATCTTGTGCTATGCTTAGGATTGGGTCTTGTCCATCACATCATTCTCCTAATGATGTGATCCCGTTGTCAACGACATCTAGTGTCCATAGTCAGGAAACCATGACTATATGTTGACCAACGAGCTAGTCAACTAGAGGCTTACTAGGGACGTATTGTGGTCTATGTATTCACACGTGTATTACGATTTCCGGATAATACAATTATAGCATGAATAAAAGACAATTATCATGAACATGGAAATATAATAATAATCCTTTTATTATTGCCTCTAGGGCATATTTCCAACACGCTTCTCCCTCCGGGACGACTACGTCGCCCCCCTCCCTCTCCATCACCGGCGGGTCACGACCGATTTCCTCCAGCGGCGGCACCGGGACGTCCGGGGGTGCAGAGCGGAGGGGCATGACGAGTTGCGGAGGCTGGCCACGCAGGGCCTCCACCGTCCTCTTTGCGGCCTCAGCCTCCGCCCGGGCCCTGGCTGCCGCGTCGGCTTGCGCCTCGGCTGACTCCGCCGTCCTCTCCTTGTCTGACTCGGCGGCGGCTGCCCTTCGCTCCTCCACCTCTCGCTCCTCCCGCGCCTCCCGCGCATTCCGCTCCGTCGCCAACTGAAGCTCGGCGCGGGGGTCTATGCGCCGGGAACCCCTAGATCCTCCCGCTCCGCCGACTATGGAGGCGGCGGTAGTCCGCTCAAGAGAGAGCGAGGCCCTGGTTGACGAAACGGAGAAAGGACTTAGAAGAACATCAACTAAAGAAAGAAAGAAAAGTGCGTAAGGACCAGAACTTACGCCAAGACCGCCTGCGGCTGCTTCACCACTTTGTGGAAGCGGGCAGCCTTCGCGGCCGCCTCATCCCGCTTGGTCGCCGCGGTGGATCCCTTGGGCTTCTTCGGCCGACCGCCGAAGAGAGTTGGCGCCGCCCGACGCTTCTGTGCACCGCCTCGCGCGGTCGGCCCGCCCGATGGGCCGGCGCCTTGGGGGTCGGTCGCCGGCTGGCGGCACGGAATGGGATCGAGCTCGTCATCGTCGGGCCAGTCGTCAAAACCGGTGGTGAAGCCGGAGCCACCTGTCTCGCCGCCGCCCCCTGCGGCATCGTCGTCTAGGGCGGCCGCCCCCCAAGTCGGGGTCCTCAAGGTCATCCTCCTCGCGGTCGGGAGCGAACTCACGTTCCGCCCCCGCGGCCCTGGCCGGCTGATGAAGAAGGGGATTCTGATTTAAAGAAGAGAAAGCCGACTGGTTGGAAGTCGGCCAGAAAAGAAAATTCGGCAACAAAGTATGAAAGAAAGAAAGTTTACCATGGATGGTGGATCGGCGCGAGAGTATGGCGCCTTGCCATACTGCCAGTCCTCGGTGAGCTTGCAGTTGGCGATGTAGTTCACCATGTAAGATACCTCGTCGTGAGGCATCTCTCTGGAGCTGAGCCGGCTTGGGTCAAAGCGGCCGCTCATCTGGCAGATCAGATGAGGACGGCCTTGGAGCGGAAGTACCCGGCACTCGACGAAGGCGGCGATCAAGTCGGGCCCGGTCAGGCGCTCCGACTGGATCAGCACCCGAAGCCGGCGTCAGCACCAGCTCCAGCCGGCGTCAGCGACCTGGCCCGGAAGGACCATGAAGGCAGCCTTCCAGGCGGCGGGCCGGCTACGTAAGCCGGCAAGTTGACATAGTCACCGTTCGGGGCAACGTTCTTCACGTAAAAATAAGACCGTTGCCAGAGCTTCACCGACTGGATCAGCGCGATAGGAGGGAATGGGTTATCGGCGGTGGACCTCCTTATGGCGATGAAGGTGCCGCACGGAGCAGGCACGCCAGCGACAACCGTGCCGAGCTTGGATTGGAAAAACTCCCCCCTAGAGCTCGATGGTGGGAAGGTCGCCGAGGAAACCTTCGCATAAGGTGACGAAGGCCGACAGCAGCACCACCGTGTTGGGGGTGAGGTGGCGCGGCTGAAGTTGATAGAAGTCGAGGAACACGTGGAAGAAGCCGCTCGCGGGGAGGCCGACGCCGCGCAGACAGTGCGAGTAGAAGATCACTCGCTCGCCTTCCTCCGGCGCCGGCGAAACCTCCCTCGCTAGCGCAAGGCGGACTCGCACAAGATCTTCACCCGGCAGGCACCGCGTCTTGCGGAGAAAATCGATGTGGTCGTCGCGGACGGTGGAGCCGTCCTAGGAGCTTGACGTCGGAGCCATGACGGTGAGCGCGGCGGCGGAGAGCGCTCGGCGCGGAGGCAGCGGGCTTGTGGCACGCTGGGAAGAAGAAAGAATGGCGGAGCGAGAGCACGGCGAAATGCTACCGCAACGAGGAAGAAGAGGGAGGAGGCAGAGCGAGGGCGAGCGTGCGAACGACTGCCGCTCCCCCTCCCTGCCCCTAGTTATAGCCTTGCACGGCAAAGCCGAGGAGGAGAGGCACGGGGGGGGGGGGGGGGGGCGTGGGATTAACTTCTCCCACTCCCCCACGACCCGCGATTATCGCGCCTTTATGGTGAGCAGGAACCGCCACCGGAAGACGTGCGGTCGGTTCGGGCCACAGAAAATCTGCGCACGGGCCGAGGAGTGGAAGTGGCGGGCCCCGGCCTGCGGCGGCGGCCCGTCACGCGCGTGGGCTGGTAGGCCCTTCCAGTCGAAGGGTGCCACACGGCGCGTGGTTAGCGGGCGGTCAGCCCGCCGCCTGGCTAGCGCGCCAGCTGGTTCCCGCCTTCGGATTTCGAGGAGGCTTCGCCAAGAAGGCACGCGCAAGGGAGGCCGGCTCCTAGCTACCGGCTCTTCGGGATAGGAAGCTGGCCGAGCTTCTCGATTCCCCCTTCAGCTGCGAAGCCCAACCAGCTTCGGGGACTACTGTCGGAGTAAATGACCACGGGTAGCCTAATCGACTCCCTTTGGCCCTCAGAAAAAACAATGGGCCGACCGAGCCTAGAAGCACCCAAGACACGGGGCCGCCTTCTTCCGGCCAGCTATCACATAGGCAGGCTGGCGGAAGGCGGCCCGGCCATAAACAACCCTTGGAGGACGCCACGATAGGGCAGACTCCAAGAAGCCGGCCCATGAAGGACCGACTCCAAGAAGCCGGCCCAGCAAGGACCGATTCCAAGAAGCCGGCCTTAGAGGATCGACTCGAAGAAGCCGGCCCCTGGCAGGCGGCCGTGGGCCGCACCCTAAAGTCCACCCCCCATAACAATGACGGGACATGGCGTGGCTATAGTGGACCCTGCCACCCTCGAATCCCGGAACATGCATGGCTACAGTACACCGTACGGGGCGGCCATATCCTGTCTGGTGAGGCATGGTTGCCATGCGGATCATGACGCCATCCACGACAGGTCGCCGGTACGGCCCGTAGGCGGCGGGCCCCTTCGATCAGAGAGACATCCGAAGGCGGCCTCCCCGGCCTGTCGACCAATGGGCCGGCAGTCGGTGGGACCCACCAGTCATCGGGCCCCAGAAGCCGGCGGAGAAGCCGGCAGTCATAGACGCCGACGGCCTAGACCCACGCCCAGCTGGATTACCATTGTACCCCCGAGGGGTAGGCCTATATAACCCCCCCGGGACACCCATGCAAAAGGGTTGATCTCAGAGAGTTTTAGACACTACCATAGGGAGAGAAGAGAGCTAGCCTTGCCCTTCTTCATCCTCTCACCGAACAGCTCAAGGAGCCTCTTGTAGCTTCTTATCGATCTAGTGATCATGCGGAGACCCCGCAAAGTAGGAGTAGGGGTATTATCTCCACGGAGAGCCCCCAACCTGGGTAAGATCCGCCGGCGTGCATGTCTTCGCCTTATCCCGTTTCCAGGCACCGGCGATGTCTTACTGGCTCCCACAATGATAAGCCATCCGTTGGCATATGTCGCACCTACCACCCGACAGGTAGGTGCTACGAGGCGACACTAACACCGCGTATTTCCAAGCGATCGCCAATGGGAGGAAACGCCACAACACCACCCCCCCTCCTCTGGGATGGTGACACCGTTTTACAACGGCCTCCGAAAATCTGCTCTCACGTTGACGGCTCCTATAAAGCCCTATTCTCCCCCTACCCCTGGGATGGGGCATCCTTGGCGCCTGACACTTGGATGGGCCACCTTCGGGTCTCGGCTGTGGATAATGCCGCCCTCATGGCCCATTCTCCGAGGAAGAAGTCCTCTTGGCCATCAAGGGCATGAATCTAGCTTCGGCCCCGGGCCCGGATGGCCTTCCGGTGAAATTCTTCCAAACCTTCTAGTCTGCCATCAAACTAGAGATTATGGTCTTGTTTCACGAGTTCTACGTAGGCTCCATGGACCTTGGGCGTCTGAACTACGGGATCATTATGCTTATTCCCAAAGTTCCTGGCGCATCGGACATCCGCCAGTTTTGGCCAATCACAGTCAAAAACGTGACTTTTCAGATTTTTGCGGAGGGGTACGCCAATATGGTGACCCGGCTAGCGGACATGATAATCCACCCCAACCAATCGGCCTTTATCCAAGCCCAATTCATTCTTGATGTGGTGTTGATCTACCACGAGGTGCTTCATGAAGTCCGCTCCAAGCACCAGTAGGCGGTCTTCCTGAAGGAAGAATTCCATAAGGCCTATGACATGGTCCTCTAGCCCTTCCTCCGGGAAGTTCTGCTGTGAAAGGGCTTCAACAATCGCTGGGTCACTAGGGTCATGCAGCTAGCCTCATGCGGACATACCATGGTCAACATCAATGGCGAGATGGGACCCTACTTCCCCACTCGTTATGGGGTCCGCTAGGGTGATCCCTTCTTGCCTTTCTTGTTCAACATGGTGGTCGACGCCCTTGCTTCCATCCTTGACAATGCCAAAGCGGACGGCCACATACCCGGTGTTGTGCCTCACCTGGTTGGAGACTGAGGGGTCTCCCTCCTCCAGTACGTGGATGTCACCATCATAATGATCAAAGGCTATGCATCTGACATTGCCAACCTGAAATTCCTTCTCCATTGCTTCCAGCAGATGTCTGGCCTCACGATCAACTTCGATAAGAGCGAAGTGATGATTCTTGGCTACTCCACTACGGAGTGCCAGGACATGGCAGACTGGCTTAATTGCAGGTTGGGTACCTTCCTAGTGAACTACTTAGGGATCCCCATTAGTGACTATAGACTGACGGTAGCGGACATTCGCCCTGCAGTGTCCAGGATGCAACACAGGGTAGAACCCTGGAGGGGCAGGTGGCTGTCTAAGGTGGCTCGGACGATGCTCATCAACTCCTCGCTGTCAAGCCTCCTTGGGTTCCTCATGAGTTTCTATAGCCTCCATGAGACCTTGCACTGGGAGATTGCCATGTACCAGGCCTGGTTCTTCTAGGCTGGGGAGGGACATAAACAAAAATACCACATGGTCAGCTGGCCGGACATTTGTAAATCGCAGGACCAAGGCGGACTTGGGATCCTTTCCTCCAGGCGCATGGACATCGCCCTGCTGACACACTGGCTCTGGAGGATCGTGAATGATCACTACAAAAAAAGACACATCCGTGCCATTTTGGGCTGAATGATTTTTTTTCTGTCATACTTATGACACTTCTATGACGATAATTGTGACAAAACCCGGTATCATCATAGATGTGGTGGGCTCCTACTTCTATGACAAAAAATCATGACAGAAAATGGGCTTTTCATCCTGGGCGGGCCGGAGACGTAGCTGCATGACATTCTTTGGGCCGTCCATGACGGAAAAAACCATGGTAGAAGCGAGGGCGAGGAAAATTTCGGCGAGTTCCCGGTTACGGTGGGAGGTCGGGGGCCGAGCGATGCGTGTTTCTCTCGTACACGTACGCGCGTGTGTGCGAGGCATTGGCTCTAACTGAACTCGAGCGAGGCGTTGGGCTCTAACTGAACCTGAGCGATTGCACTGCAAGCTACGCGTTACTGAACCTGAGCGATCGATCGATGGCTGTTAACTGACCCCGATTTAGCGATTCCTTCGCTACTGCTGCTAACTGAAGCCGATCGATGCTGCCTCTGGATGAACAGTTAGCGTTGCGGGGGGGGGGGTGGATGAATAGTGAGCGGTGGGGGTGGATGAACAGGACCCAGTGGTGTTGCCTCTAGATGAACAGGACCCCGATCGATCGAGCCGGTTGGGGCTGGATGAACAGGACCCCAGGGAGGGCCGGATGAACAGGACGACCCCGTGGAGGGCTGGATGAACAGTAGACGGTGGAGGGGTGGATGAACAGTAGCCCATGGAGGGTTGGTTGAACAGGATCCCATGGAGGGGTGGTTGAACAGTAGCCGGTGGAGTAGCGCGCAGTGGAGGCTGGATGAACAGGAGCCCACGGAGGCCGGAGGAGGTCGACTGTGGATGAACAGTAGCCCGTGGAGGCTGGAGGAGGTCGATAATGGAGATGAACATTATCCCATGGAGTCCCGTTTTGCGGTACGCCACACCCCTCCCGATGAACAGGACCCCCGTTTCGACCGTAGCACTCCAACACAAGTCTGTTTCGTCCGTTTTGTGGTACGCCACACCTCTCCCAATCAGCAGGACCCCCGTTTCGACCGTAGGAGGTCCGTTTCCTCTGTTTTGCGGTACGCCAGACCCCTCCCGCTGAACAGGATCCCATTTCGAATGTGGCTAGTCAAACACAAAGCCGTTTCCTCCGTTCTGCGGTACGCCACGCCTCGTTTCCATTGCCCGTTCCATCCAGGCCCTCCCGATGAACACGACGATGCATTCCGTTCTGACCCAGCCGGTTGACTCCCCATGAACACGACGATGACGATGTTTCTCCATTCCGACCCAACCATGTACACGAGCCCTGGCCGTACGTATGCGCGAGTAGGCGTTCGAGACCCCGCCCGATTGTACGTACATGGCCGTATTTTCTTTCTTGCACCTTGACCGTTGTACATACGTGTACATGCTACATGCGCACCTCTACTACGACACGTGCGCGCCTCTACTAAGACACATGCGCGCCTCTACATCAACCAGTATGTACATAAACGTTCGCGACCAGAATGACAACGCTATGTATGCTTCGACCAGGTGGGTCCTGACTATCAGGCACTTCTTGCGTGCGAAGATGTAGCTGGTGGGTCCTAGCAGTCAGGGGGCGAATCGTTTTCTTGCCCGGACGCACTTCCTTTCGTGCGAAGATGTAGCTGGTGGCTCCCAGCAGGCAGGAGGGAAACATTTTTTTTCATGAAATACGGTGGCCCGTTCGGTGGGTCCCTGCTGTCAGGTGGAGGAATAATTATTTTGCGC
Source organism: Triticum aestivum (assembly GCF_018294505.1). NCBI lineage: Eukaryota > Viridiplantae > Streptophyta > Magnoliopsida > Poales > Poaceae > Triticum > Triticum aestivum. The sequence goes on along the minus strand of NC_057807.1, from coordinate 46,247,310 downwards.
ATAATAAGGAAGCACTTCCTTGCGGCCGCCATGGACCCAGCTGTCAGTCTCTCCATGTACAGTACTCTTCTGATGGAAGTCGTTCCTTGACCACATTGACCACACCGTGCCGAGAGCACCAGGGCGGTGGACGATGGCGAGGCCTAGGAAGGGGACGACATGGAGCCGGGGAAGACGTGAGAGTGGAAGCCTGCGCGGAGAGGAGTACGAGGGTTCACTGGCTTGGCTGCGGTGTGAGGCTGCCGTCGCCGCAGAATAACATGGGGTGTGGGTGAGTAGAGGGATGTCCCGGCCAGCGGTGGGAGTAGTAGGGGGCGGTGAGGCCTCCGCGGCATCACAACCGGCCACGGGAGATAGGAGCATGCGGCACGGCCGACGCTGGTTTGGGTGGCTGGAGCAAGAAGACCAGAGGTTGAAGAAGCACTACGGCCGTTGGATGGACATTGTACGGTCACTAGAGCTAGAATCGTTCATATTGACTAAGTTGACAAAGCCCTCCGTCCCTGTCAACTTAGTAGGCCCACAAGTCAGCCTCCCACCAAGGTGGGTCCCAGCTAGCAGGGGGAGTATTCATTATTTTTTGCGTAATAAGGAGGCACTTCCGGTGGGTCCGAGCTGATAGCGGGGGAACGTTTTTTTGCGAAATACGGTGGCCCGTCCGATGGGTCCTAGCAGTCAGGGGCAAACATTTTTTTCACGAAATATAGGTGGCCCGTTTGGTGGGTCCCTGCTGTCAGGTGGAGGAATAATTATTTTCCGCGTAATAAGGAGGCACTTCCTTGCGGCTGCCGTCGACCCAGCTGTCAGCCTATCCTCGTACAGTACTCTTTCGATGGAAGTCAGTCGTTGACCACATTGACCACGCCGCGCCGAGAGCACCACGGCGGTGGACGACGGCGAGGCCTAGGAAGGGGAAAACGCGAAGCCAGGGAAGACGCGGCAGTGGATGCCCACCCGAAGAGGAGTACGAGGGTTCACTGGTTCGGCTGCGGTGTGAGGCTGCCGTCGCCACAGAATAACAGGGAGTGTTGGTCAGTGGAGGGATGGCCTGGCCAGTGGTGGGAGTAGTATAGGGGCGGTGAGGCCTCCGCGGTAGCACAACCGGCCACGGGAGGCAGGAGCAGGCGGCACGACGGCACTGCTTTGGGCGACTGGAGCAAGAAGACCAGAGGTTAAAGAAGCACTATGGCCGTTGGATGGACATCATACGGTCATTGGAGTATTGACTAAGTTGACAAAGCCCTCCGTCCCCGTCAACTTAGTAGGCCCACAAGTTAGCCCAACAATATGGTGGGTCCCAGCTAGCAGGGGGTATTCATTTTTTTGGGCATAATAAGGAGGCACTTCCTTGTGTGCAAAGATATAGCTGGTGAGTTCGACCTGTCAGCGGGGGGAACGTTTTTTTCGTGAAATATAGAGGCCCTTCCTGTGGGTCCTAGCTGTCAGGTGGAGGAATCATTATTTTGCTTGTAATAAGGAGGCATTTCCTTGCGTGCGGTCGTGGACCCAGCTGTCAGCCTCTCCATGTACAGTACCACGTTGACCAGGCCACGCCGAGAGCACCAGGGCGGTGGACGACGGCGAGGCCTAGGAAGGGAACGACACGGAGCCAGGGAATACTCAGCAGTTGGTTCCCACGCGGAGGAGTACGAGGGTTTACTGGTTCATCTGCCGTCCCCGAAGAATAACAATAGGTGTGGGTGAGTAGAGGGATGGCTAGGCCAGCGATGGGAGTACGGTGGGGCCATGATGCCTGCGCGACAGCATAGCCGGCGGCAGGAGGAGGGAGCAGGCAGTCCTGCTGGCGCTTGTTTGAGCAGCTGGAGCATGAAGAGCAGAGATTGAACAAGCACGACAGCCGTTGGATGGACATCCAACAGTCACTGCTCTCGTGTGTTGACGAAGTTGACAGGGCGTTGCATGTGCGTCTACCTTTTTTTAATGAAAGCATACGCGTCAACATCTAGTAGGCGCACAAATCAGCCTCAAATCTGTGGAAAACAGTATAGAGCCCATCTGCCATTATTTCTAATAATGTATAGCCCATTTGGTAATTCTTAAGAATTTTTTTGGAGCCCATCTTCTTTCTGTTAGCATTACACCCCATATTGTGGCCATGGTAAAAAAGTATACAAAATTTTGCATATTTCGGTGCGGTCAACTGTTTTTAATCCAGAAATATCAATTCACATTCAAACTATTTTGAAAAATAATTTATATCAATATAAAATCCAAATAATTGTCCAGGCATAAAAATCAATGGAATTTAAAATCTTGTAATGAAAAAAAAATTGAAACTAATTCCCGGTTTGATGTGTTTTAAAAATGTACAACCCATTTCTAGGCAAACCGAATGAAACTCTCCTCATCTTGAAAGATTTGCAGCCCAGCAGGGCCGATAAAGCAAGTAGGCCTTGTTCGGGTATTTCTTTAAAAAAATAGAACTGGGCTAGCCATTTTTAGCAAGAAAAAAACACAACTGGGCTCATGATGTGGTAAACATAAATAAAACCCTGGCTAGACGGGCTACAGCCCCCGCACAGCCCCGTTGTTACCCTGATCCATCGCTAAAACTAGTGTAAATAACAACTGCTTGTTCCTCAACAAAAACTGCGTGACTTGCTGGGTCCCTGGTGTCAACCGCTCGTAGTGTAATTCTCTCATTTATTGACTACGTTGACAATGGCGTGAGCCCCAGATGTCCAACCATTAGGAGGAACCATATTTTTGGGCTTGTAATATAGAGGCACTTGCTTGCATACTGCCATGATGCTGGTGGGTCCCTACTATCATCCTCTCCACGTACAGTCATCTCCTTGTTCCTCTCGGTTGTTGACGATGTTGACAATGCAAGAGGGCAGCGCACCGCGCACGACGAGCAAACCAAGGCCGCAAGGCGGAGGACGATGGCGAGGCCTCAGACAGAACGAACAGGAGCCGTGGAAGATGCGTTGGTCCAGTCGCAGGCGGAGGGGAGTACGAGGGTTGACTGGTTCGGGTGCGGGTGCGTGTTCAGGCTGACGTCGCCGAAGAATAACAGGACATGTGGGGAACAGAGGGAGGGACTGGCCAACGTTGGAGGGTATGTATGGTAGGGCGGTGGAGGCACAACCAGCCATGGGAGGCGAGAGTAGGCGGAGCTGACGGGGTGGTTTGGTTTGGGCGGCTGGAGGAAGAAGAAGACAAGAGAAAGAAGATACAAGACAGATGTTGGATGTCAATCCAACGGCTGGTAGGAAGAATCATTTGTTGACTGCACCTTGGATAGGCTATTTCCTCGCAGGTCCCAAAAGTCAGAATCCAAATCTGTCACGGTCATGCAGCCTTTCCTATGAAAATTTACAGCCCATTTGATGTGCTAGTTCGAAATAAGTTTGTGGGTGCTGGTGGGGGATAATCACTTGGCTTCTGTAATGCACAGTGAGCTCAAGCAGCCGGCGAGAGTGATGTTATTTCCCTTGGTTGGGATTTGTTACAATATTTCAGTCTAAATTAAATGAATGGCAAGCCATTTGCCTTGTTTCAAAGAAAATATGACAGTCACAACCGAGTTGAAAGGGCAGGAACATCTAACTCCAGCTTACAAACTGTACAAAAGCATGAGGGTTAATTGTTCATCAGGTTTACAAAAAAACCAGATTGAAAAGGACAACAACAGCTAACTCCAGCACTATTTTCCGCAGTCACAGTCAAATGGATCGGTCAGGTCCATAGAATGAACATCCTGGGTCGTAAAATTTACTAGATTATGACCACAATATGTTGTAAATAGAAGCCCGACACGTTCAGAAGCTCGTTTGCCCACCTGAAACTCCTCTTTTTGCTCTTCGACATACCCATCCATCAAAACCATGCTGCTGATAAACTTAAGCCTGATGGACAATAGTAGCCTCGCATTCAGCAGGAAGAATGTGACAAATCTAGTGTTTGCACGGTTGTCTACATATAGTTCTAGCGTTATTGTCTTCAATCGAATCTCATGAGAAGTGACAAAATCCCGATGCTTACGAATCCACCGATTGGTTATAACTTTCTTACCTCGTCCTGTTGCCTAAATAGACATGAAGATTGAAAACAGTTAAGGTCTAAAAAAAGAGTGTCGAAAGAGCAACGGCTGAACGGTTAATTCTAGTACACTATATGCGGGCTTCCAATGTGCGTGAAATTATCACCTTTATATACAACTTCTCCAGACATGGAAAGCATTGCAACAAGCCAATAATCTTGTTCAGATCAAAACTATTCATTTCGATATATAAAATCTTGACAGAATCCAGCACCATTGATAGGCCATCCATGGAGAAACTCTTCTTTGAGCATTGAACATAATATTAGTATAAAATGTGTACTCCAAGATGACACATAACTTATGCGCAGAAATTTAAAATGCAGCTTATGGTTACAAGTTTAGATGATAATATAAAGTACCCGAAGAACTGTGGAGCCAAACACCATATTGAAATGAGCACAGAGATCATGTATTACACCCAAGATCTCCAGTTTAGGTGCAAAGAAGATGGTTATTTGCAACGGTGAATAACTAGAATCAAGGATCAACCTTTGAAGTGAAGGGGCATCTTGGATGATGAGCTGCCTTCTGTCAAAAGAAATTCCAATTCTTACAAGGTTAGGCGACTTTATTTGGAGACAACCGATTCTAACTGTGAAAACAAGCACCAAGCACTCCAGGGTAGGGCAACTGGAGTGGATGATGATGTGCAATGAGGCCTCCGATATACGAACACGCACAAGTGAAAGTTTCTTGAGAAATGGGAGTCGGAGGATTAGTACTAGATTGTCTAGTAGGTAGCACAACGCAAAGGTGGCGGTGTGGAGAGAGCAGGAAAACCGTGAGATGGACATCGGTGCTGAGGGCACAAGTTCATGGCATTCGGTATGTGGTATGTGATTTCCAGGGGAATAGTAGAACTCAAGAAGTTGTACTTCTGTGAATTTAGGGGATTTCAGCCAGGCGTCCACCGTGCAGGGCATGGTATGCTTGCTCAGGTAGCATGACAGGATGCAGAGGCTTTGAACGGAGTCCTGGTGGGAGGAGATGATGGCTCTTGGGATTTCAAAATCATTGAAGAGAGATAGCTGACGACAGTCGAGATTTAGGGTCACGACACGCCATAGAGGGTGCCACCGAATTGAGAGGACATGGGTGCAGCAGCAATCCTTGGTGGGGAGAAGAGAGATGATCTCCCCAAGGATGGCATCCGGGAGATCGCTGATGCGGTCCACCCAAGATTCTACGGGTTCCTGGGATTCGGTGGGGGCGGGGTCGCCGCTTCTCCCCGTGTTGCCGGGTGCGGGATCTATAACAGGCGTCGCCGCTGGCGGGAGCCTCATATTCTTGGCGCTGGGGTCAGCCGACTCCATTTCACTCGAGGGCGTCGCGTCGCGCTCACGGATTTGAGCAGAGTAACGAATGACGAGCCTAGTTGTAGTGCAAGTGAAGAAGAAGGGGAGCTGGGGTTTTTCTGTAGTAGTGAAGAAGAAGGGGAGCTGGGGTTTTCCGTAGGAGTGAGGTGAGGAATTTGGGGGTACGAGTGGAGTGAGCTGACGTGAGGTGGGTGGGAGCGAGGAGGAAGAAGAGCACCCAGGTTTTTTTGGGGGGCGGTGTACTGGGTATGGGTAGCGCCTCTCATTCAGTAAAGAAAAAAGTCCATTTTACTCCCCTGAACAAAGTGGGTGGTTCACTTTACCCCCTGATCTATTTTTTGGCTCTTTCTAGACCCCAAACAAAACCAAACTGGACAAAACACCCCTCGGGCTGGTTTATCTCCATTCGATGCTGATATGGCACAGTCAACGGCGGTTTTGACCAGAATGGGGCCTACGTGTCAGGTTGGACTATTATAGAGCTGCCGTTGCGACCAGGGAAGACCAGCTGTGTGCAAGTGCGCTAGCCAGGGGCGGCGCAATGCTGCAACCTGCGGGGATGAGAATGCCAATGCGTTGCGCGGCGGCGTACAAGAGCGGTACAGCGCATAGGAGCAGCCGAGCAGGAGCACGATGGTACGGGGGTGCAGCAAGGCGGACATGGACCAGGACGAGGAGCAGGGATGCTTCGAGGAGCTGACGACCATGCCAAATAGCCGACGTTCACGTTTTCTCCTCGATGCCGCCGGCGGCCCTGCTGCACATGCCCCTCCGCTAGTGAGCGGCAGCAGCCAGTGCCGCCTCGTGCTCCGCAACGTCATCTGCCACGCCCGCCCCGGTGAGTTGCTCCTGGTCGCCATCGTCGGGCCCAGCGGAGACGGCAAGTCCATGCTGCTCGAGATCCTCTCCGGCCGTCTCAGGCCGAGCTCCACCCCTCCTACTGACCTCCGCGTCAATGGCTCCCCTGTCAACACCACGGCCCTGCGCCGCCTCTGCGGCTACGTCACCCAGCGCGACGTTCTCTTCCCGCTCCTCAGCGTGCGCGAGACACTCCACTTTAGCGCACGCCTCCGTCCGCCTCGGTTCGGATGCGTATGACCCTGCCGCGGTTGACGCGCTCGTCGATGACCTCACCCTGACCCGCATCACGGACGCCAGGGTCAAGGACCTCTCTGCTCACCATCGTCAGCCCCAGCAACGCCCGCCACCTTCCAAGAAGACCAGCACGTACATGGTATCATCATGTGCCACTCCACTCCAAGATCACACTCCCATGCCCATGTACGCCTACCGAGCAAGCCAAACTAAGCTTAGCCAAACCCAATCATCCAAGCTTCACTCGAGCTTCAGCGAACACAAACCATAAAGCTAGCAACCATGAAGCTCATCGTCTTCCATGCATCCGGCAGGTGAAGCGCCACCTTTACTAGCAACCATCCAGGAAGACGACGAGCTAGCGAGCGTATCAATGAAGAGCGGAGGAGGAGTAGAAAGCAGCAGGTGCGAGGTGGAGGCCGCGGGCATCACTGTCTCCGTCCGGCCTCACCCGCTCAAGATATGGAGCAGGCCCGACGACCTCCACCTCGATGCCACCGGCGACCCTGCTGTGCCTGCACCTCCGCCGGTGAGCAGCAATAGCCGGTGCCTCCTAGTGCTCCGCAACGTCAGCTGCCGCGCGTGCCCCGACGAGCTGCTTGCCATCATCGGACACAGCGGTGCCGGCAAGTCTACGCTGCTCGAGATCCTCTCCGGCTGCCTTGAGCCTAGCTCCTCCCATCCTACTGACCTCCGCGTCAATGACTCACCCGTGGACGCCGCGGCCCTGCACCGACTCTGCGTCTAGGGTGACGTCTTCTGCCCGCTGCTCACACAGTTCGCGAGACGCTCCACTTCAGCGCGCGCCTCCGCCTCGGCCAGGACGCGTACAACCTGCCACGGGAACTGTCTGATCCAGATCGCAACAGGAACGGTAGCTCTATAACAGTCCAACCTGACAAGTAGGCCCCACCCTGGTCAAAACCGCCGTTGGACTGTGCCACATCAGCATCGAATGGAGACAAACCAGGGGGGTGTTTTGTCCGGTTTGGTTTTGTTTGAGGTCTAGAAGGAGCCAAAAAATAGATTAGGGGGTAAAGTGAACCACCCACTTTGTTCAGGGGAGTAAAATGGACTTTTTTCTTCAGTAAATATATGGGCTTTTGAATTGGTTTTACTATTTACTAGTGTGGATGGGCTGTTTTGTCTTGGGCCCATAGAAACAATTACTACTAGTACAGTGGAGACACTCTACAGCTACCCAGAAAAACAACTACTACTAGTACAGTGGAGACACTCTACCGCTTCTGGCTCCTCCTAGGTCATTGAAACGTCTCCCTCTACTGAATGCCGTTATACTTTTATTCACCGACATGCGGGCAATGCAGCGCGCGGGCCCAAATGACATCCACCAAATTAGAAGGCAGTATGCAGGCGGAGAGTCACCCCGGTCATAGAACGGCAGTAACGAGCCATCGTATCACAAAACCCCACCTCCCCGCAATCTAAGTTTGACGGACGAAGCAACCATCATTTCACTCTTCGCTGAATCCCCTTCTCCCTCACCGTCTTCAAGAAAGGAAACACTCGCATCTGCCACTGTTCTTCTCTCCCAATTAAGGGAAGGTAAGCGGATCCGTGATGTTGGTATATTTTCGTTCAGAGAAAAAAAAAGAACTTTTGCAAAGCAGTAACCGATCCTCACTCTCTTTTTTGTTTCATTGTCATTGTGATTGTGTTTTACTTTCAATGGTCTCCTAGTATTCGTCAGTTTCATGATGGACCAAGGAGAACCAGGCAAAGATCTGCCGATATTGGAGCAGACGCGGGAGGCTGATCCCCACGAGACAGAGAGCTCCAAGAAGATGGAGGTAGCCACCGAGCCGACCCCAGATACGCTCACGGCCACTACTAAGATGGTCAACGCCCCATTTGAGGTTACAGCCCTCGTGGCACTGCAGGAGAAGTTTTCCCCCTTCAAGGATGTGTCCCCCCCCCCCCCCCCGCTGAGCTAGCCAAGGTGATTTTCTTCTTTGCCGATCTCGATTGTGGTTTTTCATCTAAGTATGTGGTGATTAATAATGCAAAATTTTATTAGCTTTGATGCCATGCTATACATAGTGGTTTAAATAACTTGTGTTTCTTATACTGAAAAGTATTTCAGTATTTGTTTCTGTTTCATTAGAGCCCTGATGCAGACAAGGATTGTGTGGTTGTACATGTCACTCGCTATGAGGCGGATGACCTGAATATACTCATTGGGAAAATAGAGTTATTAGGCTGTTGGATCCTGGAAGCCATTTTCGGTTATACCAATGAAGAGCTATATTCCAGCCTCACTGTTGTCAGGCGTGTTGTCCAGGGTGTACTGAAGCACAAGAAGTTCAAAGCTACTCCTTTGTTTGTGAGGCATACTGTTCTTGTCAAGCTTACGCAGGGAGATGACATGGCATGCCTCCACAAACAAGTTTATCAGTGGCAAGGCCACAAGGTTGTCTTCATGAAGGTTCATAGGATTGAGCTGTTGCGGGACGTCCTCGATGATGTTCATGGCAAGGTCCGTCTTATGTCCAACCCAAATTAGATCGAGGCATGAAATAGTAGCCCCAGCTAGTGTTTAATAGCAGTTTGGATTGTGTCTAATTATCCGAACCTTGCCTGTTATCGACCCCTCTAGGGCTAGTACTCTGTTTGAATCCGTCTATGGGAACTGCTGCTACTTTTGTGTGCCCGTGAATCATGTGAGAACCATCGTAATTGTTCCCAAACAAATGCGTCCTCACTAGTTTTTTCATGAATATGGCATGGTAAGACATAAGTTGTCACGGTTTATCATATGAGCAGTGTGTGTTTTTATGAAATAGAGCACTCGTTCGAGAACTGTGCGCCGACGTATACATAAGTACTTGTAAACACTGTTGGTGCTACCCCACTTGTAAGCAGTTGTGCAAAACACGGCACATTGGCTCAGCTCGCTTCAACACTAGGCTATCGACCAGGTAACAATCAACAATCTGATGTCTGACATATAAGCAACTATGTATCTTGTTACAGTGGTTCATGCAGTTAACTGAGGCCACAATGTAATAAATTCTAAATGTTCACACGCTAGTCCAGCGCTCATGTGGAACACTCACATTAAACTCGTCTTCATAAAAAACCTGAAAAGCATAAGTTAAGCAATTCTATACATCTCAATGATTCGTAGAACATAACAAACATATACTAGTTCACAGCAAAAGACAAAGTTGTGAGAAGGTTTACAAATCAGGAAAAAACAAGCAAGGCTTCTCTGAGAAAAGGGCCTCCCAGCAGGCTTAAATTTCCTGGAGTTCACTCTGGTTTTTTCTTGTTGCCACCATCCAGGGTTAGGTTCTCTCATTCCAGAATAACCAATTATAATTGTGGTCTCAGCTAGAATGCTGAACTGAATCATGCAGTGTACTGACCAGGTGAAATTCTTGTGCATTCCACTAAATTTAAGCACCGCTATTTGCAGAAATAAGCAGACCACAATGCCTCTTGTTCACGCACCTATCCAAAAAACCGCCATGCAGCCGTGCCAGCTAGTCCTCAGTCCATGGATGAACTGGTAGAAAGTGCATTCCAGAGTAGGATGCAGTTGTTTTCGCTCGTCCCTGCACTGCAATCAGGAAGTAAAACATACAAATCAGCTTCTTTTAGATTGTGTTGGTCATTCTACCTTAGTTACTACCAATGTAGGAATACCTTGAAGACGGGAGGTTAGACGACGGCAACGAGGGATAGCCATCTCATTTTGCGCAGTTGTACTAAAACAGAGGTGTGTGCTTGTGATTGCGCGGATAGAAACGATACAAAGATAGACATCCTGAAACAATATGGAGATACACATCTCTGTTTGCGCAAATACGAAATACGGTTATTTAAACAGTGACAGATATTTGCAGTGGCGTATGATTAACAGCAACATCTATTGCGTTATAATTGGCACTAGATTGACAGTATGAAGAGTCCTTAAGTAAGTAGCATCACATCACATCAACAATGCCACTAGATTAACATGCACAACAATAGCATTAGTATTACTGTCATGAGAGTAGCACATGGTCAGTAAATGTGCAATCAAACACTACAAGAAATATGTCAACTAGTGACCTTCTGTCAGTGACCCTGGAAGAATTGGTCATAGATCTATGACCATTTCAGACCAATTGGTTAAAAGCTGTTCGAGGGGCTCCAAACCCTAAACCATTGCGACCATTTTGGTCAGAAAGGTCGTAATTTCCTTACACGAAAACGTCATAAAGCAAACAGCGCTAGTCCGCTGCCTTATTTCTAGTTGTTAACGACCAATATAGATGGTCATAGCCTTGTAGATTGTGGTGGGTTGCTATGACTAGGCGCCACCTCATCAGTTTTGCCTATGTGTCATGTCCATGTGGCGGTTTTTGCCCTAGGTTGTGAAGCAACCTATATTTCTGTCATTCCCAAAATTCCCAAAAAAATCTCATAAATTCTTTGGGTCATATCTTCGCCAATATGTAAAAACCTTCCTTGCCTAGTTCAAAAATAATTCAAAAATATTCATTTTCCTATTTTGTTCAAAACAACAGTTTGTTAAGGAAGTACCACTTTGGCATGTCCAAATAGTATCCATTTTCTACAATGCTTTTCTATGCCCAAATAACCATCCTCCACCAAATGCCAGCTCAATCCATTCATTATTTTGAGCCAAGCTTCAACATTTGTATTTATTTCCAATGTGGTAGTTTGCACAGCAAGTACCACATAGGATCCTCCTTTTGAGCTGAAAATTTGTGAAGACGGTCTTCTTAGTAACTGATCATCCTCAGCCAAAACTCACGCCCATTAGCCATGTGCATTTCCCGTACCGCAAATCAAACACTTGGCTGCTTATTCATGTTTGAGCATCGATCGGTCTCCTCGTGAGAATCTTATGTTGTGATTTTCTTCCTAGCACCTACCTGGGGAGTGCCCAACTCACTAGACATACCTAGGCCGCCCAGAACACATGGCAACGCCACGGTCACGCGGTGACCACGCGGCGGGCATGCGAGTTTACGCGCTCTATAGTTGGGGCCCTCGGCCGCCGCCCAAACCTTGACGTATTGCCACCAAACCATGTATTTATGATTAAATAGGTAATTATGTAACTAGAAATGATTTTTGGAAAAAATAAATAGCAAACTATGAGGCAGCTGCAGTTCAAATTTGACCCGCTTCCAACTGAATCGGCGGAAATTTGTCTTTTTCACGAGAGGTGGATCAAAACTTTTTGCACCCAACCATTTTGTCAATTGTGAATTAAATATGTCCTAGTATTTTAGAAAATTGATTTGGTCCAATTTTGCAACAATTATTTGGTAGTTCCTTCACAAAAAAACCTCATTTTGGGCACTCGGAAAATGAAAAATGAAATTTCTGTGCAAAGAAAATGAAAACTTCCTTAGGCAACATTGTTTGGAATTCCAAGATGTACCCTTGTGCACAATATGAGATCATTTGAACAAACTATGCCATGAATGTGGCCATATGATTATTTGGCTTGAAAGCCATGAATCTTCACGCATGATAGCTCATTTCTGAGAACACTTTTTTAAAATAATTACCTCATTAAAAGTTTATTATTTTTCATGGAAACTTGGTCACATATAATGACACAATGCGAAGGTTTCCCAATTTTTTGATTTTTTTTGAATTTTTTATGCCCGTTTCAAAATGCGGTTAAAACGGCGGGAATGACCGTTCCTAGCTAGTGGTTGAATCTTGGAATTTTTTTGGTGTTTCTCTGATTAAATAGATACTTATGTACCTAGAAATTATTTTTGGAAAAAATAAAGAGCAAACTACAAGGTAGCTATAGTTCAAATTTGACCCGCTTCCAACTGAATCGGCGGGAATTTGTCTTTTTCACCAGAGGTGGATAAAAACTTTTTACACCCAACCATTTGGTTAATTGTGCATTAAATATGGCCTAGTATTTTAGAAAAATGATTTGGTCCAATTTTGCAACAATTATTTGGGAGGTCCTTCACAAAAAAACCTTCTTTTCGGCACTCAAAAAATGGAAAATGGTTCTTTCGTCCAAAGAAAAAGAAAACTTCCTTAGGCAACATTGTTTGCCATTCCAATATGCACCCTTCTGCACAATATGAGATCATTTGAACAAACTATGCCATGAATGTGGCCATAAGATTGATCATTTGGCTTGAAAGCCATTGATCTCCACACGTGATAGCTCGTTTCTGAGAACACTTTTTTAAAATAATTGTCGTATTACAAGTTTATTATTTTTCATGGGACCTTGGCCACATATAATGACACAATGCTAAGGTTTCCCAATTTTTTGATTTTTTTTATTTTTTATGCCTGTTTCAAAATGCGGTCAAAACGGCGGGAATGACCGTTCCTAGCTAGTGGTTGAATCTTGGAATTTTTTTGGTGTTTCTCTGATTAAATAGATACTTATGTACCTAGAAATGATTTTTGGAAAAAATAAAGAGCAAACTACGAGGTAGTTATAGTTCAAATTTGACCCGCTTCCAACTGAATCAGCGGGAATTTGTCTTTTTCACCAGAGGTGGATAAAATTTTTTACACCCAACCATTTGGTCAATTGTGCATTAAATATGGCCTAGTATTTTTGAAAAATGATTTGGTCCAATTTTGCAACAATTATTTGGGAGGTCCTTCACAAAAAAACCTCCTTTTGGGCACTAAAAAATGGAAAATCGTTCTTTCGTCCAAAGAAAAAGAAAACTTCCTTAGGCAACATTGTTTGCCATTCCAATATGCCCCCTTGTGCACAATGAAAATGTTTCTTTTTGAATTTCTCATATCATAAAACTGTTTATATGATTTAACACCTTTTTTTGAAAAAAATATGGTTCAACACCTTATTTTTAGTCGATTATGACCAATTTAGAAGGTCATAACCTGTACTGGGTTCTGATTGGTCCATGGACATGTCATGCGGATCGTGCTCATACGCCATCGGATGCTCTCGGATCCGACGGCAGCCCTTTCTCCCTCACCCCCATCATTGTCTCAAAAAAAGAAAAAAGAAAACTCCCTCACCTTCTCACCCCAGGAATCCTAGGGCTCCAGATCTTCCACCCACCCCGACCCTCCCCTCGTCTCCCACATCGCCGCCGCCACCCCGATCTCTCCCCTCGTCTCCCACATCGCCGATCCACCCCGAGCCCTGCCGCCGGCCATCTCACCCTCCCCTCCCCCTCCCCCCGCGCCTCCGCCCCCACCTTCTCCTTCCTCTCCCAAGGGAAGGGAAGAAAGGGAACAGAAGGGAGGGAAAGCCGGCAAGGAGTTCGGTCGAGCGCCCATGTCCACGCCGCCATCATCGACCTGATCCGTGTCCTCGACCTCGCTGCCACGCAGACGCCGGACCTCGCCGCCGTCGTCACAAGAGTAAGCCCAAACGCTCGCTCGCTCGCTCACTGCCATCTATGCTTCTGCAAGTACTAACAAGGTGCGATCTACAACTGTGCTTCATCTTTGAGCAGATCCAGGGCGGGCTGGGGGGCAACCTCTACTCCGCCGGGATGGCAATGACGCCCGTTAGGGCGATGCTCGCTGGCGGCGCCGCGGCCGGCCAGGAGCTGAAGAAGAGCCACATTTGGCTGCAGTTTTCCCAGGCTTTCCAGGCAGCTTGATGTGGGATGGAAGGAAGGAGGCCGACGGAGATAGCTGACGCCCGGGTAACCCCATCCTCCCAAGGTCACCCCTTCCTCTTCTCCTCTTGAGCGTCATCTCGTTACGTTTCTTGGCCTGTTCGATCGATCATGCAGTCCTCTCCTCCCATCCATGACTATGTTAGTTTAATTTCGGATTTGCTCGGGTGATGTATGACGCCCATGACTATGTGTTTCATAGTCTGTTTGTGTAATACAGAGATCTGCTCTGCCGCTCATAGTTCTGCCTTACCATCACTTTTAGATTAACTCTGTAAGTGGAAAACGACCACGGGTTATGGATGGGATCTTGTTTGTACCCTCGCCTCCCATCCATGGCAGCCTCTTTCTCCCAACACAATTAGTATTTGTCTATTATTTACAATTCTATATGGCTTCTCGTGGAATTCTTTGTTGAATAAGGGACTGCCGATCTGTCGACGACTCAACTGAGTTGGGCTTCGGTTTGTGTGTCCCTTTTAGGTGGCTCGATTGGTATTGCTGCAAGTCATCCAGTTTCTGTGTGATGGATGGTGGCGACGTTATCTATGCTGATGTAGAGTTGTTTATAGGGTTGACAATTAGGAACGAAAGATTCATTTAATCTGGTAGTACTAGTAAGTATTGTTATTAAAATACCTGGTAATTCTAGGTTCTGTAAACTGATGCATGTGAGATATTAAGGTATTTGTGACTTGAACTTGCAAAATCTCAACTTATTTGTTATTTCTCGAGAGTGGTTGGTAGATGAATACATATGTGGGAATGTGAGTCTGCTTACAGATAGTTCTCTACCATGTCAGAATAGTGGTTCCGAGGTCTGTTCATTTAGGGATATTTGCTGTTTTGAATAGAAACTCATTTCCACATATGTTTTGTATGTTTATTATGTTCTGATTCTGGTCGATCCGGCCATGAGCTTGAATGGTCTAGTAGCAGAACAACATCAAGTTAATTTGTAGCAGTGAGGTCACGGAATTGTTTTCTATGCCATAGTACAACTATGATTGGAATGAGCCACTTTACAGAATGCACAAGTTTATTACATTCTATCTAGGTTTGTCAGCAATGGATGATTGGCACTGATAATTGTTTACATTTGAAAAATACATGGCATGTTCCTAGTTCTCACCTTTGTTGTCTGAACCTCTTGGTCTAAAGAGCCACATCTCACTTTTTTCTTTCTTTCTCCGCAGCTTGCATTGACCATAGAGGCACACCACAAAATCCAGCCAGGACCTACACCCTTGAATCAGAAGGTGAAGCCATATGCGCAAGTTTGACCGAAGCCATGAACACAATATCTACAGCACATGATCATGTGTTACTATTCTCTAGGAGTGTTGCCATGGCTAGCAATGTGTGACTTTTCTGAGACTTGTTGCACCTTCAAATATGCTCTTGTTTGCTTGAAGGAGTAATTAACTGAAACATTTTCAGCTAATTAAAATTTGGTGTATACTGCTTGCTTGCATCAATAGTGCACTACTCTTTGCTTCACTTGTTTATACTTGGAGCGCGCGCGCACACACACACACACACACACACACACACACACACACTTGGGCTAAATCTATTAGCTTGGAATTAACTTGGGCTAATCTTAGCCATCTTTGCTGCTGCAGAGCAGAGTTATCGACACCACGTTTCTTTTTACTCGTTTGCATCACCATTCGATACTGCCTTCTGCGACCGTTGTAAAACGTAGTACATAATACTTATCTTAACTGATACTTGTTTATCCTCCCTTGCAATTTGCACATTGTACGTGACAGTCGTTTGTTTCTCTGGTTACATTCTGTATTTGTTTTTCTGTAACTTAAATTAATATAATAGTTACTAATCAGACTAGTGTTCTTTATGATAACTTCCTCAATAGTAATTCTCGGAAGTTGCTTTAACTAGCATTAGCTCAGTTATTAGTTGTTTGGGATTACTTATGATTTTACCCTGAGCTTTACGACTTTATTTCCTGCCATCAGTAAACCACTGGAAGCTGATATAACTGTTAGTCTTTTGGTCAATTTTCTGTTACTTATATACCATGAGTAATTCAAAACTAACTGTACATAACACCTATAGCAATTCGAGTAGATCTGAAGTCTGCATAGATTTGAAGTAGATCTGAAGTAGATAAGATCAGGTCATTTTTTTTGAACTATGCATAGATTTGTAACAATGAGCGTAGGTGGTTATAGGTTGCCGTGATGATGAATATAAGTGGTAAGAAGTGCTCATGCATGGCGGTATACCAGATACCATTGTTTTCGCTGTTTTATCAACATGCCTTTGCTGAATCTTCGGTTTATATGTGTAAACTATACATTGTCAGCTACTGAGTACTTTTTAGTTATTGTACAAACTCATACTGGTTAGTGTTGGCCATATGCAAGTAAAGTAGATACCCACAAGACTTAACTATTTCCCAAAGCTATAGTGATACATTCTGTACTATACTGCTAATGCTTATCCGAGTTTGTTGTTTTATGTTCATGGTAACTAAATGTTGACATATTAGCTAATTGTGTAACTAAATATGACCCAGGTACAATGGATACAGCAAGCTCATCCTCCTGAATCTGGACCTATAGACCTCTTATTGTAGTAGTTGGTATGCTCCCTCCAGTTCCTGGAGCATCTGGACCTCTTATTGTAGTAGTTGGTATGCTTGATGCATGTATGTCCATCTCTTTACTGTTTTGCTAGAACCATAAATCCTGATGCATGATGATCATGGTCTGGTTTGTTAGATCTATTCTGCTGGTGCTTAAAATTTGACAAGTTGTTGCTGGTATTTTGTTTCAGGTGCAATGTGTTGTAGTGCAGTTTTTTGCACAACCTGTGCCATGCATATTCATATTGTGTCTCTGTTTCTTATATGAGCTAGCATCTCATTTTAACTAGCTCAACAACAAAAAGCATGGTACTAGCTGAATTTGTGTTATCATTCTAAATAAATGTCCTTTTCTTGAATGGTCTGTTCATAATATATTTGCCCCAGCTTATCTCACTCTTCTCTGATTCATGTAACAGGATGACAGAGGAAGCCATGTTGATGTTTTGTTTGTTCCTAGCCTTGACTATCGCTGTCGAGCGAGTCCGGCGTGTTGTTCATCTAACTATGGTCCCAGCCCTGACTACCGAAATTTTTGTCCTATTGAAGTTGCTTAGAAATACGAGAGTCGAGTATGTTCTTCATGACAGGAGCTTGTGAAGCAGTACTGTATTACAATTGTAGAGCTTGTTACACTTGTAGAGATTGTAAAGTATTGTATTACACAAGGCCCTTTGTAGTGGCACGGATAGAGCTTGTATTATATGATCTGGTTGCTCTTGTCTAAATACTGCTTGAAATACGAAGAATATGAGTCTGATAGATGGGACCCACTTACCACAACATGACAAATGAAAACAACCTGACAATTGGGACCCATCTGACTAGTGGACCCTTCTTTTGGAAAAAAAAGAAAAACTAAATTCGTTTAGACAAAAAGGCCACAACCCAACAATAAAAAAGGCTGCAATATAGGGCTTGGCCCATGAACCCAACCAAAAATTGACACACAGAAAAAAAACATAAATGGGCTGAATTAATGGGCTCGGCCCATGTAAAACACCTAATTGGACCGGGCTGAATCTTGTGCCACATCAGCTTGCCACGCTGGATGCCTACATGGCCTGGGGAGGTTGCTAGTGACCAAAACGCCACTGTAGGAATATTTTGGTCGTAAACGTCCATGACCTTCTCACAAAGAAGGTCGCTATAGTCAGTTAACGACCCTCAGATTTTGCCCTTCTGTTTTTGGTCAAAAAAAGGTCGCAAATGAAAAACAATGACCTTTCAGTGACCAATAGTCAAGGTCACAAGTTGACATATTTCTTGTAGTGAAATTTGTGTAGTTCCACTTGGATGAAGCAATGTTAGCGGTGTGAGATTTAAGTGTAACTGCAAAAACACAATTCATGGGAAATAAAGCAAGACGGAAGCACTTCATAAAATGGTGGTGTCATTGCTTCAATTTATCGACGACACTAGACCATTACTTATAGTGACATTAGGTGGCATTGCTTAATGCTTCATGTGATTTTACATTAATGGTAGCCACTATTCAAGAAATCTTCTGATCAGCGATTTATCGTCCGATTTATCGCTACTCTTGGGGTGACCGAATAAGATTATGCCTTATCTTCACCGTTTATTGTTTAGGTCGATTTATCACTCTGATAAGCGATTTATCGGGAATCTACCGATAAATCGGGCCTATTCCTAACATTATGTTTGCAAAAAGTATGTTTATTTGTGTTTTGTGGACCTTGTTTCGCAATATGTACTATTGTCCTATTTTGTTGGTCATTATAAGAGGATTCAAAGGCTAGGAATCAAGGTAACACTTCTGTCCAATATTGTTTTGGTGTTGAATATAGCATATTTTAGTGCTGGAAACCTTGGATTTGCAAAAAATTACCGATTAATAGTCGACCGATAAAATCGATTAATCGGCTGATTTCCGATTAATCTCTAATTCTAAGATGGCCGAGACGCTAACGATAAGCGATATTCTCAACATTAACGGTAGCGATATGGGCGTAGGGACAGCAGGGGCATAAAGTGGTGAGGCAGATGTGGCTGCCGAGAGCGGCAAACACTCAGACAGCATGTCTATATTTGTCCCATTTTTTATCTCCTCGGCGACATTTTCCTATGTGAGCACAGGAAATCTAGACCTGCTCATTCTCATTTGCGTTGTCCCCCAACACCCGTCACTTTCTTTCCTTTTTCAACCAAGAGATAGGTCCACTTCCCCCCACCCTTTGCCATCCACCATGCTTTCTTCATCTTTTCAACCAAGAGACCGGTTGGGTAGCCAGTATCTACTACTTTCCCCCGTTTCCTCTTAGAACCAAGTCCTAGATTCATGCTACAGCTTTCCCACTTTCTTCCTTGTTTGAACCAACGCTTAGAGTCAACTGTATGAACTAGCTTTACCTCTAATAATAGTAAAAGTCTAGGTGCCTTTGGAATAGCGGACAGAAGTAGAAAAAGATCCACACGAAGGGAGCTGGGGTAGTAGAGCAAGGCAGGTTTCGAAGGAATATATACCTGAGGGTCATCGGCATGTGGCAAAGACGGCGTTGGGAGGCCGCATCTTGGCCACAATACCGCAGGGAGGAAGAAGGGGTCGGAGGCCCTCTTGAGCCGGCACTCTCTCGGAGAGAACGGCATAGCCGCCGATCGGGACGCGCGGGCAGCCATTGGTCTCCTCCCTCGCTGCTGACGACAGCGTGAATGATGCACCTACACCCCTGCCCCGGTCGAGGTTGTCCGGACGGATTTGTGACCAGCCATGAGCTGAGAGAGAGTGTGGCCACCTATGTCTTGCTTAGATCTAGAGAGCATGAGAGAGTGAATGAGAGGAGCCCTAGTAAAGCAAGCGCTAAGGCTCCTGCTTATATATATAGTGGAGTGATTTTGCGGTACCAGCTTCAAAAAAATGCGCTCCTACGTGTACCCGTGAGTGGGTGTGAGAGAACTAGTGCATGCGTGCGCCGCTTCTCTTCGTGAGAGTACAATACACTATGCCCAAAGAACGTTCGCTGCAAGAGTAATAGTATAAGTGTGTGACGTGTGAGCTAAAATAAAATGTGCGCGACATCTTTTGTTTTTTAGAAGTTCTGAGGGTAGGGTGTGAAGAGCACATATGTGCGTGACGTCTACTTGCAGATAGACGGTGGGTGTGACGTGCGAGTCTGCGAGAGGACTCGGGAGAGTCGTGACTCGTGAGGGTGCGTGTGCATGAGAGAGAGGGGGGCATGTATCAATGCAATGCATGTGTCCATAAATCATTATCCGACAAACGTTCACCACAAGCCTTTTCCTGATGAACGCTGTAAGAACCGTTAGATCAGCATCCGACAGTGTCAGTTTTGCCATGTCATTTAACAGAACAGACACTCCTCCCACACAAATCTTCCACGTGAGTGTTATTAGCAACTGCCGTATGCTCCCTCCGTTCCAAAATGCAGTGCATATAGCTTTATTGAAAATTCGAACCTCGCAAACTTTTAGCGAGTTTTCGTGTACCAAATTGCACATGTAGAATACCCTGTATATATCATTTCATTCATCTTCGAGAGGTAACTATAAAGATGGGTGAGGAGTCTACAAAGAAAGACCATCGTATCACCCGCAGCAATTTCAACCATCCTTTAGTGTCGAGGAATATCATAGGAACTCTATATGATATGATTTTTATAGGATTTTTTCCTTTAGAGCCAATTGGTTCATAGGAATAGATTCATATACTCCACATTTCAAAGGAAATAAACATGATATCATTTCTATAGCTTTAGATCCACTTGGTTCATATGAATGGATTCCTATACTCCCTTAATTTCAAAGGAAAATAAACATTAGCGTATATTCAATAGAAAAGTTCCTATGATATGAACCAAATTACATCTCTTTTCTAATCCCGCCTCATAGGAATTGAGATACATGTCATCTCTAGATTCAATAGAAAAGTTCCTATGATGTGAACCAAATGACACCTCTTTTCCAATCCCTACTCATAGGAATTGAGATGCTCCATGTCATCTCTTTCCCTACAACTTCCATGTATACATCTTCTATTCCTAAATAGATAGTACAACCCACTAGTAGCTTTTTTCCAAAACATGCAACTATGGCACAAGAACTATATAGTGTGCCAATAACTTTGAAAGATGGTCGCTGGATGAAGCTAATCCGACAGTGCAGAGATGGCAAATCCGAGCACTACTGGCCGTTGGATATCATCAACATTCCACCAGATCTGCCACATGTACAATTTAGAAGACTCCATGGTTGAACTTAAGCATAATGCACAAACCTCAAAACACAAGCACTTCTCCTTTGTTCTAGAATCTTCTGTATCATAATTGATTTTTTTAAATGAATTGCTATTATTTGTTTTTTACTTTATGCTTTACAATGCACAACCCCATGAATCTTAACATTTTTATAAAACTAATTGATTTTGAATGAGATGAACTATAAGAACTAAACGAACATCTACATCATGCATATATGACTCAAAGCTTTACATGCTATAGTGTGTATTTATTCATAATTTGGTTTCAAAATCTCATGAGTTCAATACATGTGTACCTTACTAGTTTTGAGTAGAGTAGCAAATTTCACGTGGCCCCGGGTATATCAAAATGCAGGTCCCATGCATCATTGCCTTTCGGTCGAACCTACGTCCAAAAATTTTTGTATGTACTATATCTCCATTGGTCCCCGGATCCAAAATGCTGCATCGTTCCCGTAAAACCAAGCGGCCCACACATATTTAAGGCGTCGACTCGAACCCGTTTACTACGATGTGGCCCCGCACGCCGTAGTACTCCTACAAACCCTACTGCCACACTCATCATCGGTTTTCTTCAAGAGGACGAGGGAGAAGCCGATTTGTAGTGGAGGCGCTTTCAAAAAAAAGGATTTGTAGTGGAGACCCCTACCCTCGGGTGCCCTAGGTAGCTGCCGCACGCATCATTGTTTTCTCTTTTCTTTATGCTCTTGCGCCCTAGAGTGAAATGCTGGTTGCTTCGTCCGTCCAGCTAATGCGGGAAAGGTGGGGCTTTGTGATTTGACCCCTCATCGCTCATTTTCTACTACTGCGGCACTACAATCGGGGTGCCTTCAATTCCAACCGCTGCTCCAAACTGTAATTTGGTGCATCGCACATGGAACAAGACGGTGGGTGATCCACATGTTGGCCAAAGGGGTCTTGTTAAGTGTGTCGCCACTTCGTGTGTGGACTGACCCTGCTTGAGTTGCTACGCCAACACGACAGGAGCAGCCTGCCACTTGGTTTTGCTCCTTGGTGAATCCCGACTATATTGATCTAAAAAGATATGTGCTGAACTACCCTCTCCGTCTCGTTTTTTTATTTTTAGGCGTCTCGGTTTATAGGGTGTGCACGTAGTTCTAGGTCATCCATTTGACTACCTAAATATGAGTTACTATGTCACAAAAAGTATATCATTGCATTCTTAAGAGGATGTAGTTGTATTTAAAAGTCAAGGATGGGGCTTTTCCTGTGCGGTAGGCGGGGCAGTTCCGCCTAGTCGGTTTGACAGAGACGTGAGAAGATGAGGGAGTAGGCTGCTGCAAACGTAGGGCTGTGTGATTTGACAGCAAGTTACTGTTGGACAGGTGGGGCCCCGTGATTTGACTTGCCATTATCATTTTAACTGCGGCGCTACAACCGGCGTGAGTCTCCCGATTCTTTACCACCTCCATACAGGTGTCTCTCCCAATGCCCCACCATGTAGTAGAGGCTGGCTCTTGCATGAGAGCACACTTCTCCACTTTTTCCTTGCCTCTCTTTCCTCCACATATGCAAAAATGCCATGTAAAGCGCACTATTGTCCTTACTTGCTCCTATAGGTGCTAAGCTTGCCACTTAGGCATAAAGTTTGATGTGACAAGTTAATCAAGAAGAGAGAGACTAGTTTGGTTACCCAAGAAAGAAACGGTGCTAAGCGCGTGTACCTAGGTGAAAAGACAATTTGGAGTCTATAGCTAATTAAATGAAGCAAACTTAGCAACAAAAAACTAATAAGCACACCATTTCATTAGAAGAGGTCACTCCTTGGCAAATGAAATAAATAATACTCCCTGTGTCCCATAATATAAGAACATTTTTGGCACTACACTAGTGTCAAAAACGTTCTTATATTATGGGACGGAGGGAGTACGAAGAAAGAGATAGAGAGAAGTAAAAAAATATACACTTATAGCCAACCTTATAGCTAACCTTGTTGTAGTATGAGTGACTAAGTGATGACATGTCAACATCAGATAGCCTAACACACCGTGTTAAATCTCCAAGGGCGCGACCACGCGAGCGACGCGACGGTCGTGGTAGGCGCGACCATGATATGGGCTGCTGGTAGCCCTTGGATCTGAGATCATACGGTCGCACACTAAGTTGCTGAAAATTTGCAGAAGAACCCTCCAGGATAGGATATTCACCCATAGGTCTAGAATAACGCCACACAACCATTCAATCTCAGATCCAAGGGCTCTCGGAAGCCCGTATCATGGGAGAATGGAAAGCCACTACCCTGTCGTTCCCACACTAGCAGTTCGCTCCTACTCGTCCCCGTACGTCCTTTAATACTACATCGGTTTGCTCCTAGTCGTCCCGTCCTTTCACATTATGGCAGTTCCACTAATCCTAACCCTCCTCCCAAATCCATGGCGTCCCAAATCTCCATGATCTATGGTGAGTACAAGGTTAGAACCATCACTGGCGATGAGTTCGACGTCATCTACACCCGTTCTTCTGCGACGGTGAAAGGATGCCTTTCTCTCTTCGGACGCATGTTCAAAAACTCAGATGATGAGTGGGTCGCTGGGCTAGATGTTTACTACACCACAGTCCTGGGACGAGAGAAGGATCTAAAGGACGAAGAGAGAAAGAAGCCACCGTGATCCAGGTTTGTGTGCATGACTTATGCTTGGTCTACCACATATGCCATGCCGACATTGAATGCTTGGATTTTAAGAACTTCCTCGAGAGCAACCTAGTCAAATTCGTTACTGTGGACTTTCGGAACGACAAAGAAGTCCTGGGTCGGATAGGCCTGATTGTAGGCAACCCCTTCGACCTTCAGAAGAATCGGTTGCTGCCCTCCGGTGGCCAGCCTTCAATGCTGACCCGGGCAGGAGCCATGGTTCATCCTTCATACCGTAAAATGGAGAAACCTCATTACACGTTTCATCGTCATGCATGGCAGCGGAATGTACTAGATATAGACCACATCCACTATGCTGCAATGGATGGCTACCTTTGTTTCAATATCTACAAGGATTGGATGAAGAGCAAGAGCCAAGTGTGTGGTTCAAGCAAAGAAGTATCGGCCAAGAGGAAGAGGGACAAGGATGAAGTCGAGGACGTGGACGAGTACTCCGAGTGAGTAAGGCCCTGTTTGGTTCACAAGTCCTAGGACTTTTTCTAGTCCCAACTTAAAAATCCCTAGTCCCTAAAAAGTCCCTCCCTGTTTGTTTCGATGGACTAAAATGTCCATAGTCCCTCCCTAGAGGTTATTAAATGACCATGTTACCCCTAGTATAAAGAAAAATAACAACCAAACAACACCATTTAAAAATCGTGGATGTCGCCTAGAGGCACTTTAAAATAATTACGGTTTAGGCTTGAACAAATGCGGAATAAACCTAACGGTTAATTTGTCAAGCACAAAACCTACAAGAACTAGGCTCACCTATGTGCACCAACAACTTATGCTAAGCAAGATAAACAACTAAGCGATAGCAAGATATATGACAAGAAACAATAAGGCTATCACAAAGTAAAGTGCATAAGTAAAGGGCTCGGGTAAGAGATAACCGAGGCACGCGGAGACGACGATGTATCCCGAAGTTCACACCCTTGCGGATGCTAATCTCCGTTTGGAGCAGTGTGGAGGCACAATGCTCCCCAAGAAGCCACTAGGGCCACCGTAATCTCCTCACACCCTTGCACAATGCAAGATGTCGTGATTCCACTAAGGGACCCTTGAGGGCGGTCACCGAACCCGTACAAATGGCAACCCTTGGAGGCGGTTACCGAACCCCTACACTTTGGCAACCCTTGGGGGCTGTCACCGGTACCCATCAAATTGCTCGGGGCGATCTCCACCACCTAATTGGAGACCCCTACGCTTGCCCGGAGCTTTACACCACAATGATTGAGCTCCAAACACCACCAAGGTTGGGGCTATCTCCACAACCTAATTGGAGGCTCCCAATGACACCATGAAGCTTCACCACAATGGAATATGGCTCTGAGGTGACCTCAACCATCTAGGGCACCCAAGAACCCAAGAGTAACAAGCTCAAGGGTACCAAGCAGACAAGAGTAATAAGCTTCTCAACTTGTAACTTCCATGTATCACTGTGGGGAACTCAAACCGATGCACCAAATGCAATGGGAAGGGCAAACGGAGTGCCCAAGTCCTTCTCTCCCAACTCCCACCGAAGCAACTAATGCTAGGGAGGAAATGAGAGGAAGAACAAGAAGGAGAACACCAAGAACTCCAAGATCTAGATCCAAGGGGTTCCCCTCACATAGAGGAGAAAGTGATTGGTGGAAACGTGGATCTAGATCTCCTCTCTCTTTTCCCTCAAGAACTAGCAAGAGTCATTGGAGGGATTGAGAGTTAGCAAGCTCGAAGAAGATCAATAATGGGGGAAGAACACGAGCTTAAGAGATAAGGTTTAATGAGGAAGAAGACCCCCTTTTATAAGTGGGGAAAAATCCAACCGTTATGCTCACAGCCCGCACAGAGCGGTACTACCGCTCCAAGGAGCGGTACTACCGCTCGACCTCACGATACGACCGCAAATGGTAGCGGTACTACTGCTTGCGAGCGGTACTAAAAAAATACTTTCATGCGTACCTCCGCTGAGCAAAACACGAGATTTTGGTCTGGAGTGGTACTACCGATCAGGAGCCGCGGTAGTACAGCTCTGGAGCGGTACTACCGCTCAGGAGCCGTGGTAGTACCGCTATGGAGTGGTAGTAAAAATTTGCATCCGCTCTAGTTGTGGTAGTACCGCTGCAGCCTTTATCAAAACAACCACAACTTTTGCAAACGGACTCCAAATTCAACGAAACCAAGTTCATTAGAAAGCTAACGACATGGGCTAACACAATATTGATAGAAATATCAATAAGAAGCAAATGAGAAAAGTCCCATAAGAAAATGGTGAGAACCCTTCCTCGGATAAGACCGGTAAAACCTCCAATACCAAAAACATCATAGAAGACGCATGCGAACTCCATTTTCGATGAACTCAAGCTTGTCATCAAGATGACCATAAGCTCTAGGACTCACAAAGAGAACCAAACAAGAACCAAGAAACATGATGCAAGGATGCAATGGTTTGAGCTCTCTACTAACGATATGATCAAGCTACCAACTTGAGAGCCCCCCTTGATAGTACGGCAAACCATCTTATAAGCCGGTCTCCCAACTACCACCACGAGACCGGTAAAATATAAAACCTATCAAGGGAAAACCTTTGCCTTGCACATGGTCCAATTGAGCTAGATGATGACAATCTTGACTCCCTCAATTTGGACCACCTTTCTTGATTGCGTTGGCTCGATGAAGACTAGATGATTGCTCCCCCATAGTCCACTATGGGTGAGCCACTCTTCGGCACATCTTCACAAGTCCATGGACACCACAATGGATGGCAAGATTCAAGCACTTGATCTTCTTTGTGATGCTCCACTTGAACTTGCACACGACAATCTTGATGACGATCATCACTTGATGTCATCCTTTCCATGGGTTGTATGATATCTTCCTGTTGACGCAAGCCCATGGACACGTACCTAACCCCACATAGAACTCTCACATAGACCATGGGTTAGTACACAAAGTGAAATGGACAATGCTTACCATACCATGGGTGTAACGCCCCAGTTTCGATGCGCCAGGTGTCCTTCAGTTATTCGTTGTTGTTGCCATGTCATTTGCTTGAGTGTTGCATTTTATCATGTCATCATGTGCATTTCATTTTGCATACGTGTTCGTCTCATGTATCCGAGCATTTTTCCCATTGTCCGTTTTGCAATCCGGCACTCCTATGTCCTCCGGCGTCCCCCTCTTCTCTCTTTTCATGAGTGGGTGTTAAACTTTCTCGGAATGGCCCGAGTCTTGCCAAGTGGCCTTGGTATACCACCGGTAGACCGCCTGTCAAGTTTCGTGCCATTTGGAGTTCGTTTGGTACTCCAACGGTTAACCGGGTAACCGCAAAAGCCCTCTTTGAGTTGCAGCCCAACACCCCTTCTGAAGTGGCCCAAAACCCATCTAACTCCCCTCCATGCTCTCGGTCGTTCGATCACAATCGTGTGGGCGAAAACCGCTCCTCATTTGTACTCTCGTAGCTCCCTCTACCTATAAAACTAGCCCCTCCCCCGAATTCGCGGATGAAACCCTAGCTCTCTCCCTCCTCGCGCGCCGGACATGTCCGCGCCCCACAGGACACGTCCGCCCTGCCCCCGCGCCGCCGCCCGCAGCCACTCTCCACGCGACACCTGTCCCGCCGCCGCCCCGCCGCGCCGCGGCCCGCCCGAGCCCATCCGGGGCCCGCGCGGCCCGCGCGCCGCTGCCGCCGCCCGAGCGCGCCTCTCCGCCCCGTAATGCCGCCTCGCCGCCAGGCGCGCCTCGCCGCCGGCGAGCTCCGCGCCCGCATCGCCTCCCGCGCCGTGCCCCGCCACCGCGCCGGTGCCGGAGCGCGCCGCCGCTACCCTGTGCCTCCTCCGTCGCCGCCCTGCTTCGCCGCCGCCTCGCGCCTCCTCCGCCGACATCCGCTCCGGCCATGGCTGCCGCCGCCCCGAATTCGGTGTCCGGCGCCGTTCCCGCCCCCCCCCCCCCCCCCCCCCCCCCCCGTCGTTCTCCGTTCGGCCGCGCCCCCGCGGAAGCCATCGCCGCCGCCCCGGTCGGGATCGAGCGGAGGAGCCGCTCGACCCGGTCGCCCGCTCGCTGCGCCTCCGTGAGTGGGCCAGCCGGCCACGTGGGCCACGGCCCAGCTCCTCCCAGCGGCCCCGCAGCCCAGCTTCCCCGTCGGCCCGATCCACCACCGTCCTGGGCCGAAGCCCATGGTGAGCCATCTGTCTATCCCCCGCCCGGTGCACGTTATAGCTAAATCACGCTCATATGTTTTTTCCTGAAACGACCAAGTCCCCAGATTCAGTAAATTTCATGCCATGTTCGTCGTGCTATATCTCTGCATCCGTAGCTCCATTTCATGCGTGTAATATGTCAAATTGTTCGTCTCAACGGGTACATCATTTCATTCCATTGCATCATATTCATTTGAGGTCATCTTGATGCCTGAATCATCGTTGTAAGAGTGCTTCATAATGTTTTCTGCTGTCTGTTATCAGAACGAGCTCTTTTGTCTTTTTTGCCATGATTGATGTGTGCATCCTATGAGGTTGATGTCTACATGTGTTTTGATCTAGGCCATGTCTTCTTTACAGAGGTGCTTACCATGTATTTTTGTGATCAATGTGGTGACTAGCACAAACATGTTAACTAGGCTTCGTGTTAATGCTGATTTTAGTTCCTGTTCTGCTGTAATTTTGATGCCATGTAAACATGATGCTACAGAGTGATCCATGCATATTTAGAGATACTTCAGTAAGGGTGTTTTGAACATGTGGTTTTTGTCTATCCATTCGTGCCCTTGGTTGCAATTATGGAGTAGTCTAGCATGTCATTTTCGTGCTCTACTTTTGCTTCAAAACGTTTCCTGGCAGATTGTTTACATGTTATTCAATTTGGCCAAGGTTGCTATAGTTGATCCTTGCATGCTATGGACTTGTTCTTGACTTGGTTTGTTTCATAAACATGTATTCTTGATGATTCTATGCTTATCTTGTCATGCAATGACTTGTGGTGAGTGAATCGAGCTTGTTAAGTAGTGTACATGATGTTGCTGTTTTGCTAGGCTGAATCTGTTATTTCGTGATGCCATATAAACATGTTGCTACTAATCATTCTATGCATAATCTGGAGATGTTCTATAAACATGTTTTGTTCTACATGTCATTCTCTAACCATACATGCCCCTGGTTGCATTTATAGCTTGCTGTAGCTTGTTCATATCTTGCTCCAAAGTTGCTTCATAATGTTGTTGTCAGCCTGTTAACATTAAGTTCAGTTGTTTCCATGTGTTTTCTTAGTGATCCATGCACCCTATGACCTTGCTATTGCCATGCTTAGCTTCACAAACATGCCTTCTTACTGTTGGTTGCCTTGCCATGCCATGTATTGCTCTGTAGTGAGTTGCACAAGCTCATCTACATGCCTTCATAATTCTGTTTCTGCCATGTATGAATCTGTAATAATAACTTGCTATGTTTACGTGGGTGCCATCATATTTTCTGATCCTTTTTGGCTCATGGTCAGTAAGGGACTTTTGATCTATGCATTTAGTAGATTCATGCCATGCCTTTGTTTGCCATGATAAGTTCCTGTAATATATTGTTTGATAGCTCTAAACATTGCATCGTGATGTTATTTTCTGCAAAGTCTGGAATTGTTATAACTTGCAATCTTACCATGTGTGTTTGAGTATGTTCTAGTGATTTCTAGAGATAGCTCAGTGTTCATGTTTTGTTGTGCTTTACCTGTACATCATGTCCATGCCTTTTGTTATTATGTTGAGGTGTTGTAGTATATTGTTTTGATGCTTGCAATATGCCTAGTTGCTGTTTTGGATAGATTGTTGCTATAACTTGTTTCATGTGTGTGTGTTGAACCGTTGCTCCGTTTTGAGTGTGCTCTATGTGAAACTTGCTTGGTTTTGCATGTAGTTTCATATTATCATGTTGCATCCTTGTTTTGAGGTGTTTTCTTGATGTTTGGGTGCATTTTGCATCAATGCCATGTTTAACTTGTTTTGCTCATATCTTCTAGACCGTAGCTCCGAACTAAATGAACTTGATATGTAACTTGACTAGAATCTCGTGTAGATCATCTTTGTGCATTTTAACTTGATGTTTAACGACTTGAACATAAGGTTTACTCATATCTGGACCAATTTCGAAATATGCATATGAGGACTTATCGGAATTGTTATATGTTGTTCCCGGCCTCATTTAAACTTGCCTTGATGTGTTGTTCTTGTTTGCATCATCTCTTGCCATGAGTAGCTTCATGTAGTCTTGTCATGCATCATGCTCGTGTGTGCATCATGTCTTGTTCATGTGTGGTGTGTTTACCATGTTGTGTGCTTCTTCTTGTTAGTTCCTGTTTCGTTGCGATCGTGAGGATTCGTTCATCTACGCTTGGTTCGGCTTCATCCGTTCGTCTTCTTCATGGACTCGTTCTTCTTCCTTGCGGGATTTCAAGCAAGATGACCGCTACCCTGGATATCACTACTATCATTGCTATGCTAGTTGCTTCGTTCTATCGCTATGTTGCGCTACCTATTACCTGTTATCAAGCCTCCCATATTGCCATGAACCTCTAACCTTTGACACCTTTCCTATGCAAACCGTTGTTTGGCTATGTTACCGCTTTGCTCAGCCCCTCTTATAGCGTTCCTAGTTGCAGGTGAAGTTGAAGATTTCTCCATGGTGGACAGGATTTTGATTGGGATATCACAATATCTCTTATATTATTAATGCATCTATATACTTGGTAAAGGGTGGAAGACTCGGCCTTTTGCCTAGTATTTTGTTCCACTCTTGCCGCCCTAGTTTCCGTCATACCAGTGTTATGTTCCCGGATTTTGCATTCCTTACGCGGTCGGGTGATTTATGGGACCCCCTTGACAGTTCGCTTTGAATAAAACTCCTCCAGCAAGGCCCAACCTTGGTTTTACATTTGCCTCACCTAGCCCTTTTTCCCCTGGGAGTCGCGCTCTCGAGGGTCATCTTTATATTATTATCCCCCCCGGGCCAGTGCTCGTTGTGAGTGTTGGTCCAACCTGTCAACCGCCGGTGGCCACCAGGGGCAACTCTGGGCTGGCCTACCGGAAGTTTGGACAATCCGGGGTGCCCTGAGAACGAGATATGTGCAGCTCCTATCGGGATTTGTCGGCACATCCGGGCGGCTTTGCTGGTCTTGTTTTACCATTGTCGAAATGTCTTGTAAACCGGGATTCCGAGTCTGATCGGGTCTTCCTGGGAGAAGGTCTATTCCTTCGTTGATCGCGAGAGCTTGTCATGGGCTAAGTTGGGACACCCCTGCAGGGTATAATCTTTCGAAAGCCGTGCCTGCGGTTATTGGCAGATGGGAATTTGTTAATGTCCGGTTGTAGATAACTTGACACCAGATCCAAATTAAAACGCATCAACCGTGTGTGTAGCCGTGATGGTCTCTTTTCGGCGGAGTCCGGGAAGTGAACACGGTTTCTGGGTTATGTTTGACGTAAGTAGGAGTTCAGGATCACTTCTTGATCATTACTAGTTGACGATCGTTCCTTTTGCTCTCTTCTCGCTGTTATTTGCGTATGTTAACCACCATATATGCTTAGTCGCTGCTGTAGCCTCACCACTTTACCCCTTCCTTTCCCTTTAAGCTTTGCTAGTCTTGATACCCATGGTAATGGGATTGCTGAGTCCTCGTGGCTCACAGATTACTACAACAACAGTTGCAGGTACAGGTTATGTGATGATCATGACGCGAGAGCGATGCTTGCTTGCGTTGAGTTCTTCTTCTGCTTCTTCTTCGATCAGGGGATAGGTTCCAGGTCGGCAGCCTGGGCTAGCAGGGTGGTTGTCATTTGAGTTTTTGTTTGTGTTTTCATCCATAGTCGGATGATGCTCTGATGTATTGTGTTGTTGTATTCGTGTGGCATCGTATGCCTGATGTATGTATCCCCATCTATTATGTAATGTTGATGTAATGATATCCACCTTGCAAAAGTGTTTCAATATGCAGGTCTATCCTTGGTGGGACCTTCGAGTTCCTTTTGGATAGGGTCGCATATTGGGCGTGACAATGGGATCACTTGATCCCTCTCAGTACATCTTCTACGCTTTGTGAGTTGATCAACTTGATTCACTCTTGACTTAGTCTTGATCAACCTTGAATCTTTCCAACTCTCTTCATTTGGATGATGTCTTCAAGGTAAACATGAATGATCACACAATCTTCTTCTTCAAGACATGCTTGCTATAAGCTCAACACTCACATGACCAATCTTTGGATAATTCCTTAATAGCACCTTGGTCAACTCATAAAATCATGGAAACCAACACATGGACTTCAAGAAAAGCCTATGGAAAAATCCTTCAAATATAACTCAAGACAACCATTGGTCCATAGAGATTGTCATCAATTACCAAAACCAAACATGGGGGCACCGCATGTTCTTTCAATCTCCTCCATTTTGGTAATTGATAACAATCACTTTCATGAGAGTTTATATAAGGAATTATGCATCACCATGCAATGCAACAACCAATAGTGCATGCGAATGAGATGCAAATGCTAAGGAACAAAACCAAAGCAAGAGGAGATAACTCTCTAAACTTCTCCACAAAACTCTCTGAAACTTCTCCCCCATTGGCATCGATTGCCAAAACGGGCGAAAATCTAAGAAGGCCAATATAAATTGTGGTCCTCCATAAATTGTGTATTTCTCAACAAGAGAGTGGAATCATACACATACCCAAAGGTAAATACTTGGAGGAACACAAACTATATTGAGGCACAAAGATTGCTAAAGAATGATATGCCACAAAGACATAACAAAGAGAGAAACAAGCAATGAAGCAGTCAAAATATACCAATTGAAGCAAGCAATCAAAGGATATCAACTGAACCAACTAGACCAAGGATCCTATGAGCCACAAGAATAAATGATATTATGATATGAGTAGAGGAGTGTTCTAAAGAAACTAGAGAAGCTCCCCATGATTTGTGCACAAATAAGAATATTTGTATTGGATACAAAGTGCACAAAATAGGATCACAGCTCCCCCAAAATCAATAGAAACTCACAACCAGTGCAAGTGAGCATATAGGAAACAAAGCCTAGCACTTGCAACAAGCACATGGTTGAGCAACATGTAAAAGAGGCAACTTAAGAATAGGCTCAACCAAAATGATGTGTGTGAGTCATGACAAAGCACTTGAGAAGACTAATATAAGGATGAGCATAAAGCATCAACATAGTCTTGGGTAAATGAGATACACGGTGCATGACATGTCCTCCCCCCACAAACCAAGAAATAGGGTTCACAAGCACACTAAAAATGTAAAAGAATAACCAACACTTGTGACAAACCATGGTGAAGATAGAAGATGAAAGCCTCATCAAGACGAGGGATACCAAGATTGCAAAAGCCTCATAGAGATAAGCATGAGGAAAATAATCTTCAACACACAAGAGTGCATCAAGATGCAACAAGATAAGACACACACTCAAGGCAAAAGCTTCATGGAACCACCAAAGAAAAAAAACAAAAGAAAGACAAGGTGGACGTGAAAGAAAGGATATCATCTAGATATGCAACTTCTCTCAAGTGTATAAGATTCTAGGTATACGAAATCATGATGATATATATCAACAAAGAAGGATGTACACCCGGAATAGTTACAACACGAAGGAACAAGATATCCAAAAGGAAGTCATAGATATACCAATAAAATATTTGCTTGGAAGCATAGCACATTGCTAGATATGGTCTTATTGTATATAAATGAATTCCTACCACACAACCATCAAAGACATCACAACTAGCAACAAGAGATCATTGTTGGGATGCTTTGAGAAAGGAAACAAATATCACAAGAAAGAATGAATACAATGCCATGGTACAACCTACACAAGGTTGATGCAAGAAATGTGTGCATGAAGTAGATGATGATACTTGTTACCGAGATACCATTAGAAGGATGTAGTAGATACCAAATGAAGGTAGAAAGTAGTTCATTGATCATCCTAGCTTGACTCCAATAAGCACATGGTGACAACACCTTCCTTTTGAATGAGCCGAGTATCCAATGCATCTCCAATTGTTCCTAGAACAACAACACAAACAAAATGGTACCCAAACTCATTGGGACCAACTAGTTAGAAACACCAATACATAGGACAAACTCCACATAAATATGCGCATAAAGATATGAAGATAAATATCATGCACATCTCATCCAATTTGAGACTTGGTGGAGTTTCTCCTATATATTGGGTCAAAGAAAGAAAGCATGCCAAATAAAATACATGAAGTAAACATTCATGCTCAAAACTTTCAAGAACCGAAACCAAAAGAAAATGAAAAGCCAAGTGACAAAGGATACCAAATGGTGAAATCATCACTTGGAAGATATCATTAAAGATACATCAAGGAATGAGATATCCATTGATACACACTAAATTAAAGATGCCAAACTCCCAAAGAAAGGATGGTTCCAAACAAACCAAGCTCTCAACAAAGTTTCATGATGGAACAAGGTACCAAAAAGAAAACGGCTTGCCTTCCAGCAACACACACTTGATAAGGATCACAAGATGAGAGTTTTATAGAAAATAGGATAGCTCCCCACGAGTTGGGCATGATAGAGAATTTGCATTTGAATACAAAATGCACAAGGTGGGATCACCACTTTCACTATATCTAGAAAACACTAGACAAGAACAAGATATAAACAAGATCCACAAGTGGTATGGAAGACAACGGGAGTTGACACAAACCTTGGCAATAGAAAAGGCAAATAAAAAACAAAAGCCAATGTAAAGATGATCAATAAATTCTACCACACATAAGTGACTACCAAATGTCAAAAGACAAGAAGTAGATGGAAAGAATTCCCGGTGGTAGATAGCAAGGATATCCAACATCATCTTCACACCTCACACAAGAAAATTTCAACTTGTAGAGCTAACATGCCACCTAGGAACAAGATAATTTACAATATCAATTCTAGGTGACAATATCTCAAATCTACACATTTTCTAGGCTTGTAATATGCACATAGCATATTACTCCCCCATAATGTGATACCAAAAAGAACTTAACAAGAGGCAATAAGAGGATCCAACAAGAGATAATCAATGGAATTTTTAGAATTTGAATTTCTCATGAGAGATATACCACCTAGCCGCTAGATAATCTTGAAATATCAATACTAGAGGTATTCCTCATGCACACACATTTATAGGATTGTGATGTGCCCAAAGCACATCGCTCCCCCCAAATGGGATGTTCCATTAATCTCTCACACGAGCCAACTAGGATACAAACAAGAAGCATAACTGCTCAACGCACGACACACACGTAATGTGCAAACCAACACACACATACTTGATTGCTCAAGATAAGCAAGTTGAAAGCACAACATATACAAACACATGCAAGGAACAAAACCAAACCATGCAAAGGGGCAAGTAACTTTCAATGTAAACAATTGAAGTACAAGTTACCGCAAGGAGGCACATTGGATATAAGATAGAAACTTGATAATCCAATTGACTTGGCTTGAGACAAAAGGAATGATGAAGTTCCCTTAATTCTTCATAATGTAGCCAAGTCTCCAATGCCCTCCAACAACACCTATTGATCAAATTTGAGCTTGGTGGTCCCCAACCAAGTTGGGTCCTAAGAGGTGAGTCACAATAGGCTTGGCTACCCAAATGGTTCTTTTCTTGACACCACTTTGCGTACCAACAAACTTGGCAAACACATTGCCAACCTTATCCTTCCCAACAGAATAGATATCATCAATAATAATTGGGTTGGATAAGTTACCACTAGTGCATGAAGAAGCGACATGACCTTTCTCATCACATAAGTAGCAACGTCTGCTCTTCACTTTCTTCTCACTTGATTTCTCAACAAGAGAAGCATTAACTTGAGTCTTATTGGGAAGTGGCCTTTCTTCAACTTGAGGTTGAGCATGAGATTGAACTTGTGGCCTCTTCCCTTGTTGCTTGACACTAATGGCCTTCTTCTTCAATGGGCAAGATCTAACATGATGCCCTTCAATTTTGAACTTGAAGCAAATAATCTTGGCCGAATTCTTGACTTGTTCTTGGCCCTTCTTCTTGATTCTCTTGGACTTATTTTTCTTATTGGAGTTTAATCCAAGTCCACCTTTGTCATTGGGGGATTTTTGCACACTCAAGATATTGTTGAGTGTGGATTTCCCTTCATGACTCTTTTCCAAGTCTTTCTTCAAAGAAGTGACTTGGGCCTTGAGCTCTTTGATTTCCTCTACATGGTTAGTCTCCACACGTACTAGAGGAAGTATAAGCTTCATCGTTAGAGCAACAAGGCAAGGAAAGCAATTCATCACAAGATGTACCAACATTATGAGTAGATGAATTACAAGGACTAGCACATGGCAATATAGTATTTTGACTAGAAGTAGTGCTAGTATCCACATGAGGCTCACTTGATGTTACCTTAGCAATCATGGCCTCATGAGCTACCCTTAGCACATTATGGGATACTAGAAGAACATCATGAGAGCTTGAGAGCTTTTCATGGCTTTCTTCCAATTTCCCATAATTGCTAGATAGCAACTCAAATTGAGCCCGTAGCTCAACATTCTCCTTTAAAATGGATGCTTCACAAGTAATAGAGTTAGTAGCACAAGCATCATCATTTACAACAATAGGAGAGGACAACTTGGAAATCTCTTTTAAATAAGAAGCTTCAAGTTGAGCATGAGACTCGGTGAGTTTGATGAGCTCACCCTTAATGACCCTTGAGCCATTTTTGAGGTGCTCAAAATCCTCAAGGAGTCTAGCATGAGAAACTTCAAGCTTAGCATTTTTAGTTTTCAAATCATTGGCCACCTCAAGAGATCTATCATGAGATTCCCTCACTCTAGATAGTGCTAGAGCAAAAGTCTCCCCAAGAGATTCGGAGGTGGTTTGTTCATGTTCAAGAGCTTGAGATAGCTCCCCGATCTCATTTGCGTAATCACGCTCATGAGCTTCGATTTTCTCAATGGTGACCTCATGCTCCTCTAGATGAGATTCCAACTCCTCAATGTATTTCTTTCCATCAATGGCAATGGACATTATTTCCATGAAGTTGGAACGAGCAATTTTATTTTTATGAAGAGCTTTAAAAATCATTTCCCCCTTAGTTTTTAAGGAGGCAACATTATCATTCTCTTCATCATTATCCTCATAATCATTAGCATCAACATCATCAATAAGAGACATATTGGGGTACAAAGTAGGAGATACCTTTGACGCCTTCGCCATAAGGCAGAAAGCAATAGATGATGATGTAGGATCCCTTGAGGCACCATTAAACACCACATCTTGTTCCATGGAGTGTTCGGTTTCCTCTACATTGTTAGCACAACAATTCGAGGAAATAGATGCATTTTTATCATGGCAACAAGATATAGCAAGCATGTCATCATGAGATCTAGTCAAGAAATTTATACATGATATGCAAGGACTATCAACACAAGCATGTGAAACATTTTGAGTGCTCGAAGTATTAAAGCCCAAAGAGGGAGCATTGCAATAAGATAGTGATGAAGGATCATCCACAATAAGCATACTATCATCATTACAATGACCAACACTACTCACCATATCATTATCTTGTGGCAAACCACATGTAGGTGAAGTAGAAGAAGTCGAGAAGACTATACGACCGGAGGTGGAGGGAGAACAATCATCCCCACAAATATTGGACACACCATATTTATCTTGAAGCTTTGTCCACAACTCATGAGCATCCCGGAACGACATGAGTTGAAAAATAACTACATTGCTCAAAGCATCAAAAAGCACATTAGAAGCTTGAGCATTGAGATAAGAGTTTTTCTCATCCTCTAAAGATAATCTTTGGGGATCCTTTGGAGGAGAAAAACCCAGATCTACAATTCGCTCTAAATTTGGGTCCATGGCCCTAAAGAGATTAAGCATGTGAATAACCCAAACATCAAAATTTGTAACATCGAAACTAAGAGTGTCAGAGAATCCTAAGCCCCTAGTCGACATCCTTACTCTCTAGGCGGTTAAGCCCTATAAAGAGTGACGAGGCTCTGATACCAATTGAAAGATCGTGGATGTCGCCTAGAGGGGCGTGAATAGGCGCTTTAAAATAATTACGGTTTAGGCTTGATCAAATGCAGAATAAACCTAATGGTTAATTTGTCAAGCACAAAACCTACAACAACTAGGCTCACCTATGTGCACCAACAACTTATGCTAAGCAAGATAAACAACTAAGTGATAGCAAGATATATGACAAGAAACAATAAGGCCATCACAAAGTAAAATGCAAAAGTAAAGGGCTCGAGTAAGAGATAATCGAGGCACGTGGAGACGATGATGTATCCCGAAGTTCACACCCTTGCGGATGCTAATCTCTGTTTGGAGCAGTGTGGAGGCACAATGCTCCCCAATAAGCCACTAGGGCCACCGTAATCTCCTCACGCCCTCGCACAATGCACGATGCCGTGATTCCACTAAGGGACCCTTGAGGGCGGTCACCGAACCCGTACAAATGGCAACCCTTGGGGGCGGTTACCGAACCCGTACACTTTGGCAACCTTTGGGGGCGGTCACCGGTACCCGTCAAATAGCTCGAGGCGATCTCCACAACATAATTGGAGACCCCGACACTTGTCCGGAGCTTTACGCCACAATGATTGAGCTCCAAACACCACCAAGG
The DNA here is from genome assembly GCF_018294505.1 of Triticum aestivum. NCBI lineage: Eukaryota > Viridiplantae > Streptophyta > Magnoliopsida > Poales > Poaceae > Triticum > Triticum aestivum. The sequence continues at coordinate 46,209,029 of NC_057807.1, read as the reverse complement.
TTGGGGCTATCTCCACAACCTAATTGGAGGCTCCCAACGACACCATGAAGCTTCACCACAATGGAATATGGCTCCGAAGTTAAAGCAAGCACATGGGATGGTTGTGTGTGGCAATTGAGATCATCAACTGCAGAGCTACATTTACTGTCTCCAACTGCTGACACTGCACCCATTAGAGCGCTGAAACGCTTACTGCTTATCTTTGAATTACACTGGAGGGACTTCTATCTTTTCTTTTCTGCATTCATCAACACTGCGTCAGAGTCTGAAATACCCATGCATAAAAAAAGAATAGTGTGAGTATGGGTGAATTGTGTGCACAATTAGTATAGTGTAAAGGTAGTAGATAGCAGGTCGGTGAGAAATAAATGACGGGAGACATATGATAGCTCTACAACATGCATGTCACACTCAATTACTACAGGATTCTATGAAAATAACAGTCGACTGAAAGCAAATAGGTCAGTCCATTTTTTCTGCACCGTCCGATGTACAAAGAACGGGCAGATCGCCTTCATCTACCTCCAGCCAGTCAGTTTTGACGATCTTCCTCGAAACATCAGCGATCACCGGCCCAGTATTCCTCTCCTACCTGCGTCCTCCCCTCGACCTCACTGCACTGTCGTGCTTGGCACCGCCCCCCCCCCCGGCCATCCATTCAAGCCCCGCCGACCTCCAGATCGGGCGCAAGCAGCTCCTGCGCCCCACACCCCTATGATATACACCGATGCGCTGCTTCCCCGGGGAACGGCGGACTAGGTGCTCCGTGCGCCTAAGCGGGTGCTGCTTCTTTTAATTGCGGTTCGACTGACCCTGAATTGAAATCCAACCGGGCTACTGACCTCTAGCAAAGGTGAAATAGTAAAAGGGAGGAAACCTTATGCATTTAGTGTCACGAAGAAGATGCAGTAAGAAGTGCTCAACTAGTTTCTTTCGTGGGATGAATATGGTGTGAGCAGAGACGTAAGATTGCACGAATAAGGGAAGAGGAGTACCTCTTTCTGCTGGCAGTGTTGTGTCCTCCTTCTGTTTTTCCGGCGATCTTGTTGTTTGCCGGAAACCAGAAGTTGTGGAGGACGGTGCAGCCTTGGACGAACCCATGGCCAAGTTGTTGAGTGTGGTGCGATGGCCGTCTATCGGTGGCGGGGAAGAAGATCCGAGGCGGCGAACGACGGCATAGCGAGAACAGCTCCGGTGCGATGGACGGTTGCGACAGTGGAGCCGCAGCAATGAGGCGCAGGACGGCGTGGTCGGAGTGGTTCTGGTACGGCACACGTCGGCGTCGGCATCGTGGAGGCAGCTCTGCCTCAGCTTCAGCTGCTAAGTCCTTGAGGGTGTTGCGGTAGCGTTGGACGACGACGTCGGGGTACCGGCTCCAGCGTGATGGAGGAGGGCGGCGGTGGATTGGCCGCTATGGGGTGGAGGACGAAGGAGGCTAGGGTTTCGTGGCTGGTGGAGAGGGCGTTTTCGCGCCCACGGAGTATGAATGGGGAAACGGAGGGAGGCGGGGAACTAAGGGGGAACAATGTTTTGGTTTGAGACGCGCTTGTTTGAAATTTGGGGAAAGTTACAAACTTTGCCCCCATCTAAAATTTCGGACATATTGCGGGTTGGGGGTAGGACAATCATGTCAGGTGTCCCAACTGTGGGCGGGATAGATTTTGGCCGAGCGCATGGGTGTTTAGGCGCCCACGGCATATGAATGCTTCTCGGAGGCGGTTGAGACTCGCGTCTTGGTGAAGTTACAAACCTACCCCAGTTTAGACCTTTGGACATCGGGCCGATAGGCTACACGGGCCAGAGTTAGGACAGTAATTTCCTACCACCAAAACATTAGTCTCGCGCAGTCTCGGGTGACCAGAGGCCTATTTGGCACTTCGTTCAATATTTGGGAGCAGAAGCATTAACGTTTTCGGTTCTCTTGAGTTGAACTTTCAGGATTTGTCAAACTTCACAAATCTTTACTCTTGAAAATCCTAAAGCTATGATTATTTTGGAATGGAGGGGGTACATTTTAATATACATTGTACACGAGTATATATTAAAAAATATGCAACTTACCTCAGTTCATTCATGGTTCCAGGTATAATCTCCTTGGTTACAAAAAAAAGTTAGATATGCGTATGAATATATATAGCATGTTCAAACTCACAACAAAGATTGATGCCCCCTTTTACATCTGATTTACAAATGCCATTATCTCGGGTTCAAATAGATGAGTGCTTCACTCTATGGATCGATAATATGAAATAAACACATGCACATGCTAGAATTCAATAGAGTATGGGTGTCTGATAGACCGATTTTCATCCATACGCAATTTTGCAAAATTCATGATCTCATCCAAAGATAATAATGCCATATATATTTTAATTTAATGTGTAGAACCGCCTTTTACACGTAGATGCACTATGCCTCGCCCCGTTCTCACAAACGCGTTATCTATCTCTCTATCTAACGCATAAGTGCACACACTTTATATGCATCGGCATTTCTCTTTCACACATGCTCACAATCTCTCTCAGGGTGTCGGGGTGTCTCACGCACATGCTCTCTCTGTTTCTCTCTCTCTCTCTCTCTTTCTGACTACTATGTACCACTCTTTTCACTAATCTCGGTTGGAAAACACTATTTCTCTCACATGCATATATACACATGCACGGTCTCTACTAGCCCTCTATACGCACATATATGTGCCTACGTGTCTCCCGCACGCACATTATCTTTAGGCCTCTCTCGCACACATTGCCCCCCCGACACACCTCTCTAATAGTAGTTGGCAGATATTATTTCATCATATCATTCGGTAGGATATCCCTGGCTGTTAGGCTGGATGGTAATACGAGGCAAAGTTTTACCCTAGTTCAGATCGGACCCTTGCAGTTGAAGAAAGAGCCTACTCCTGGTACTGTATATTAGTGATAGGGGTGTGTACAAAGTACACATGAATACCAGGCATTGTGCGTGTGTGTATACTATCAACGAACTAGCCCCCAAGCTTGTATAACATACTAAGGGCCTAGGGTTACAGATCATATATAGTCGGCTTATCACCAGTGGGGATAGAGTCCTCCGCGAGTCTGGTAGCTTCGTGTTGTACGCCGAGTCCTCCACATGGGTCTCCATATAACACGTCTCGATCCAACCTATATGTGGTGCAGGATGGAACTGACCCGTGAGTCTTCATGTTGACCCACCACAACTAGAAATGATGTGCCCACCACACCACACACGTAATCGGCCACTAAGAAAATAAGCATATACAATAGTACAACGGTATCTAGCTCACGATACGTCTCCATATTTTGTTGATGACACTGACGGACTTTGCATTTGATGCGTGCTCCGTATTTTGTTGACGACACTTACGGTCATTGTATTTGAAGCAAAAGCATGATATGGTCACTGGACTTCAGAATAAGCCCATCACGGTCACCACATACATTTTGTCGTGCTAACCAACATGTGGTTGGATGGTTAGAGGACAGTGGTTTCTCGAGCCCACCAAGGTTAAAGTCCCGGTGCTCGCATTTATCTTGTGTTAATTTCAGTATTTTCCGGCGATGTACGTTCAGTGGGAGGAGACGTTCCACTCGACTACGAGGCACCTATGGTGACTTCGTAAAATCTCAAGATCATATATGCTGGTCCACTCTCTCGAAGGTGCTCATAGGGGTAGGGTTCGCTTGTGTGCGCTTATAGCGGTGAGTGCTTGCGCGTATACATGAGCCGTTGCGTATGTACCTTGTTAAACAAATACATGTCATGATTATATTGTCACTGGCTCACCCGTACAACTCCGTATTTTGTTGATGACACAATCAATTGACCAGTCAAACGGCACAAGTAGTGTTGCACCATCGGGGCACGTAACCGTGGGGCCCACCTGTCAGCCCGTATACGAAAGAAAGAAATGGTAGTTTGAGTCTGTACTGTGTTAATAAAATAGGAGTACATTTTAGGGTGATCATACGGTCACTGGCTCACCATACAGCTCTGTAATTTGTTGATAACACGATCAATTGACCAGTCAAACGGTCCACATTCAGCAGCGCACATTACCATAGGGCCCACCCGTCAGTGCGTATATGAAGGACAGAAATGGTAATAAACTAGTGGTCGGTGGGTATTCGAAGTCGTGAGACCTCTGGTTGGCAGTCACCGGCAGTTGGGGGGCGTTCATTGGGCGGTGGGGTGGGGATCCCCGGAGAAAAAGCTCGGCGCGGGGGGGGGGGGACGGGGGCTAGAGGGATGGCCGGTGCGGCGGCGGACCGGCGGTGGGGAGTGGTTTCGGGGAGGGCGGGCCGGCCGCGGGCGACGGGGGCGGGCGGTTCGGCCGGCGGTGGCTGGCGGCTCGGGGGGGTGGAGTTTGATGATAAACTGGAGGCCCTTGATTTCGTATCCAACGGCTGGAAAATCTAATGACCAGAGATGAAAAAGTCAGTCGACTCACGTGTAGCCTCACCCCGCACGTACACATGCACGCACGCAAGACATGCACGCATGTAGGCGTGCAACACTGACACGTACACATAACATACACACACACGCATGATGGCGTGCAACACTGACACGCGTAGACATGCACTCACGAACACACGCACATACGCACCCATGCATGCAACACTAAAACGCACCCTTGCACGCACGCAACACTCACACGCCTGCATGCACACAGCACACGACGCAAGACACACGCTCAACCTATACATGCATGCACCCTTTGTTAAGGACATGGATTGTTACGGGTATTAATCAATATTATCTGTGATAAGCAGAACATTGATGTTTGCTTCGGTCTTTATGAATCGCAACGTATCGAACGGGCTATCAACATAGGCTTAACTACATGAAAAAGATGACATCACACTCAATGAACAATCATTGGTTTATGAAATGCCCGCTTCTGACCGCCCTGGCCCACCAAAGGTTCCTCTGTTGTGCGCTGCCTGCATTGGGTCACTGACATGCAGGCCATGCACCCAAAGAGCCCACATGTCAGTGGAAGAACGGCGCGGAGTCCTAGGTCAGAGTCGAGGGCGCCACTCGCGGCATGCCCGGCTGAACACGCCTCCGTGCCACATTCAAACGCCTCCATGAAACCCGCCCGTGTGGAAGCCGAGAAACCCACTCTGGACACACGTCCATTCATGACCGGGCCGGCGTTAAACGCAACGCCGGCCGAGCTCCTCTCGTCCACCGTCTATTTAATCTCCTATTTAAACGAGGCCAAACGCCGGCCAAGAATCGCACACCTCCGCCGCTCCCCTATCTCCTCCACCATTTTGTCCACTCTTACAATGGCTTACAAAGAGTAGTTATTCCGCATCCAAGCGGCTGGGTAGCCCGCCGGATACGAGCTATGCAGCTTGCTGATCCACCTCCCTCCCCTCGCCCGAGGGAGCCAGTTGTCGCCCCAAGCCAGCGCGCGGTTCAGCAACTCGCCGCTCCAGGCTAGCTCGACGAGGAGAAGCGCACGGGCGTCGTTGCTGTCGTCCACGCCGCCGCCTCGTACTGCGTCTCCCGTTTCTGTGGCCGAGACTCCCATGCCGGCGGCCGCGCCAGGCAAGCAGCGACAGAAGACGAGTGCGCGGAGAGCGATGAGTCGGTGGCCAGCGCCTTCGCGTCCGCCCCCATCATCGAGGAGAAGTAGAACACGGGAGGCTGCCGCTGCTTAGGTCCCATGAAGGCCACCGCGGAGGCGACGCCGGCGTACACAGCAGGTGTCTTGTCGGATCCTTTTGTTCCGAGGATCTTCGTCGACCCCGCATGGGCTCCACGGAAGAGGTCAATGTTAGGATGAACTCGAGCCGGTGCCGGCCATGGCGAAGTAGTGGCCGGTGATGAACTCGAACCGGTGCCGGCCACCATCATCTTCGGCACCAGCCAATGATATCAGTTGGGCAGTGGGGAAGCGATCCATCCTTTGCGCTAAAGCATATACCTCCGGGGCTCCCGGGAGTCCGGTGATCGTGCTGCCGGACATGAGGAATACAAATCGATCGGCGGGCGACCATTTAGGCCAGGTATTATATATCTATGCTGTCCAGAACTAGCACCGCGTAGTTCATTTGAATGTAATGAAATCCGTCATGTTTGTGTGAAAATCCGGTATTTTATATGATTTCCGTCGTTGTTTATATGAAATATCAGTTTGTCTACGTGTTTGCGTGAATTTCGTCCGGTTGGTTGAGTTGTTGTCATAATGTGTGCGGCTACGGTTGGATGGCGTAATTTGCGGGTCGCCGGTCGGTCTGCGGGCAGCTCGGGCGGCGTTGTGGGACAAAAAAACACACCTTGTGCGAGCTCGTCTCCAACGTGCATGCTGGAGGATGCGTGACAGCATGAGCACCCGAGCCGTTCCTCGTTCATCGGTGGCAAAGGCACCGGTGGACAAAAGGGTCGCCAATATTTTGGCTACCCTGGGCAAGATCCAAACAGCCCCTCCCAACAGATTCAAATCCCTCGTTCGCCATGGAATTTTGCCATGTGTTGTTTTCATGGACTAGCAAGATGCCCATGCATTGCATGGAACATCAAGATGCATTTTTTACAAACTCCCGCATGAATGAAAGGGATAATTAATGTCCTCCTTTGCTACTACCTCCGTCCTGGTTTATAGATCCCTTTTATAGTTTGTGCCAAATTTTGACTAAAGATTTAACTAACAAAATGTTAATGCATGTCAAGAAAAATTATCTCATTGGATTCGTATTTGAACATAGTTTTGAAAAATATAATGTTTGGTGACATGCGTGAACATTTTCTTAGTTTAATCTATGGTCAAATTTTGGCACGAAATACAATGGGGACCAATAAACCCGGACAGAGGTAGTAGTACCACGAGGCAAACACCATTAATATTGCATCGATTAGTGTTAGTGGCCTTGTATATATACAAATTGTAATTTTGATAGTGGTCCCTTATATATAAAAATGGAGGGAGAAATATGAGAGATAAGGTGAGGAGGAGTGGGGCGTGGTGCCGTGGTGGTGATTGGTGGTCGGACTGGGCGGAGGCATGGGGATGGACGGCGCATTATGTCTAGGTTTGTATCTCTCTCTCTCACACACACACACGTAGATAGGGGACGTGCACAAAGAGAAGAGGCGCACGCATGGCGCACGTACTCCCGTCTCTTTCCCAACCACACCCGCGCGGGTACACGGTGGAGCTCATTTCTGTATGAAAAATGCAGAGCACGTGGTAATTTGGCACGTGTACTGGTTGTCCACTTGGTGGAGGGAGGATCGTCTACCACAGGTGAACAAACAAATTGCGACTTAACGCGTTATGTTAAATTAAAAAAAGAGGCAAACCATGTGGGGCCTACCTTAGAGGCAAGGCTCTATACACTGGAGTACTTTTGATGTGTCCCATCAACTCGCAGAACGAGGAGAAACTTGCTTAGTACGCCGTCTCCCCCGCCCACGGGCGCGGTGGCTCACAGGTTGAGTTGAAGCTAACTAGGAGTACTACTGTACGCCTTTACGCTCGCTCCCACGCCCACGCGCGTGGTGGCTCGCAGCACGAGGAGAAAAATTTACTACTCCCTCTGTTTACTCCTCGTCCCTACTACGTACTTTGGTTAGTACTCCCTCTATTTACTTATACAAGGCCACTATAAAAAAATACATTTTGCATCTATACAAGACCACAAATAGTAATCGAGACAAAAGTTACTACTCCCTCCTTTCCAGTTTATGGCTCAATTTCAAAATCTCTCCAACCAAGGTAGACGGTGAGTGGTCGAATTAATTTCGTAGTTTGCATAGTACGCTCGTTTTTCTCAAGAAGTTATGTTTACCGAGGCATTAATTAGAACGAATGCATGAATGACCACTAAATTTCCATGAACTTGTACATGCATTGGTTAGTTTCCTCTTGACACTGCTTGCGGCGGGTGATCTAACGCACCTCGAAATCCAACATGTAATGGTACTACTACTAGTATAGTAGAATTATCAAACGGAAAAACGAATGTTTTTTAGATGAGCCCTATAAACCCTAGTGGGTACGTACTCTGTAAAAACAGATTTTTCCAAAACCAAGTCGCTCCCTTTCATGAATTCTGTAGTATATTCCTCCGTCGACGCTCCCTTTCATGAATTCTGTACTTCCTGTCGCCAACATGTGGGACATATAGCAACCGGGTCGACGTGTCAAGCACCAAATAACAGTGCAGAACAGCAGGGGGGGCGCACCCCACTCGTACCGGCCCAGTAGTAGTAGTGAGCAATGAGACGTCAAATCACAATGTTGCACCTTCCCAGACGGACGAAGCAACCATTATTTCACACTTTGGTTCGACATCATCTCAAACCACGTAGGAGTACTAGTATTGCTTCTGCCTCAAGAGGTACACGCGCATCGCCTTGGTACATCATGACACGTGGGACCGCATGACAGGCCATGCTCCCCCGCCCATCGCTCGGTAAAATCACCTCATTTTTACTATACTTCCTCCGTATCGGTTTACTACATGGCATGCACGTCGTTCTAGGTTGAGAATTTAACTGGCTATACATATATTGGATGAACAGTACGCTAGCCTTTTAAAAAATGTATGCTTTTGTACAGTAGTACTCCACTATCGATGGATTGCGCCATGGAGCAAAAATTGAAATTTAAAAAAAGGTGGTACATATAGAGAGCGCTCGTCGCCAAATTATGCATATAGTACTATTAAAAAAGCTAGTATGTGCTTAATTGGGGTGCTAAATTCTATTAAAGAAATACTAGTACTAGTATGTACATACTGAAGAGTTAAAGTAACGAGAAGAAACATAACATAGTTCTGCTGGGGGCTTAGCACAACACACCCCTCAAATTAAACTAAGCACACCTGAAATTAAACTATGCAACTAATCCGGTAGACACTGCATTAGAAGTTTAGAACCACCATGAGCAACAACACTGCCACCTTACTCGGAGTCCTCGTCCACCTCCTCAACTTTGGGTCTGTTTGGTTTGTGACTAACTTTGCCAAAGATTGCCACACCTAAAGTTAGGCAAGTTTGACCAACTTAGGTGAGTGTTTGGTTCAAGCCACATCTTAGGCAAGCCACACTTGGGCCCCACATGGCATACGCATAAAAAATGTGGCAAGATTCCCTTAGGCTTGCCAATTTGTGGCTCTCATTTTGATGAACTAACCTTAGGCAAGCTTGGCAAAAATGTGTGGCAAAGTGTGGCAATGCTAGGCCTAGAACCAAACAGCCCCTTCGTCCTTGTCCCTCTTCCTCTTGGCCGATACTTCTTTGCTTGAACCGCCAACTTGGTTGTTGCTCTTCATCCAACCCTTGTAGATACTGAAACAAAGGTAGCCATCCATTGCAGCGTACTGGATGTGGTCTATATCTAGTACATTCCGCTGCCATGCATGACGATGAAACGTGTAATGAGGTTTCTCCAGTTTACCGTACGAAGGATGAACCATGGCTCCTGCCAGGGTCAGCATTGAAGGCTAACGAGAGGGCACCAGCCAATTCTTCTGGAGGTCGAAGGGGTTGCCTACAACGAGGCCTATCTGACGCAGGACTTCTTTGTCGTTACCAAAGTCTACAGTAATGAATTTGACTGTTTTGTCCTCGAGGAAGTTCTTAAAATCCTGGCACTCAATGTCGGCATGGCATATGTGGTAGACCAAGCAAACGTTATGTATGCAAACCTGGATCACGGCGGGCTTCTTCCTCTCTTCGTCCTTTAGATCCTTCTCTCATCCCACGACTGTGGTGTACTCAACATCTAGCCCAGCGACCCACTCATCGTGTGAGTTTTTGAACATGCGTCTGAAGTGAGAAAGGCATCCTTTCACCGTCGCGGACGTACGGGTGTAGATGACATCGAACTCATCGTCGGTGATGGTTCTAACCTTGTACTCACCGCCGATCGGGGAGATTTGGGACGCCATGGATTTGGGAGGAGGGTTAGGATTAGAGGAACTGCCGTAATGTGAATGGACGGGACGACTAGGAGCGAACCGCCGTAGTATTAAAGGACGTGCGGGGACGAGTAGGAGCGAACTGCCAGCATGTGAACGGCAGGGTAGTGGCTTTCCATTCTCCCATGATACGGCCTTCCGAGAGCCCTTGGATCTGAGATCGAACGGTTGCATGGCGTGATTCTAGACCTATGGGTGAATATCCTATCCTGGAGGGTTATTCTTAAAATTTTCAGCAACTTAGCATGCGACGGTTTGATCTCAGATCCAAGGGCTGCCAGCAGCCCGTATCATGGTCGCGTCCTTGGAGATTTAACACGGTGCGTTAGGCTATCTGATGTTGGCATGTCATACATAGTCATCACTTAGTCACTCGTACTACAACAAGGTTGGCTATAAGTGTATTTTTTTACTCCTCTCTATCTCTTTCTTCGTACTCCCTCCGTCCCATAATATAAGAACGTTTTTGACACTAGCTAGTGTAGTGTCAAAAACGTTTTTATATAATGGGACACAGGGAGTACTAGTATTTATTGCATTTGCCAAGGAGTGACCTCTTGCAATGAAATGGTGTTGTTAAGTTTGCTTCATTTAATTAGCTATAGACTCAAAATTGTCTTTTCACCTAGGTACACGCGCTTAGCACCATTTCTTCCTTGGGTCACCAAACTAGTCTCTCTCTTCTTGATTAACTTGCCACATCAGACTTTATGCCTATGTGGCAAGCTTAAGCACCTGTAGGAGCAAGTAAATACAATAGTGCGCTTTACATGGCTTTTTTGCATATGTGGAGGAAAGAGAGGCAAGGAAAAAGTGGAGAAGTGGGCTCGCATGCAAGAGCCAGCCTCTACTACTACATGGTGGAGCATTGGGAGAGGCACCTATATGGAGGTGGTCAGGACTCGAGAGACTCACGCCGGTCGTAGCGCCGCAGTTAAAATGATAATGGCAAGTCAAATCACAAGGCCCCACATGTCCAGCAGTAACTCGCTGTCAAATCACACAGCCCTACGTTTGCAGCAGCCTACTCCCTCGTCTTCTCGCGTCTCTGTCGAACCGATTAGGCGGAACTGTCCCGCCTACCGCGCAGGAAAAGACCCGCCCTCGACTTTTAAATACAACTACTCCCTCCATCTAGGTGAGTAAGTCATCTTACAAAAACCAAATAATCCCAAAATACTAAGGCGTGGTGCATTAACTTCTACCTCGTTTCTTGTTTCTTCACATATCAACCAATAAGAATCCAATGATATACTTTTTGTGGCATAGTAACTCATATTTATTTAGCCAAATGGATGACCTAGAACTACGTGCAGGCCCTATAAACCGAGACGGAGAGGGTAGTTCAGCATGTATCTTTTTAGATCAATATAGTCGGGATTCACCAAGGAGCAAAACCAAGTGGTAGGCTGCTCCTGTCATGTTGGCGTAGCAACTCAAGCAGGGTCAATCCGCACACGAAATGGCGACACACTTAACAGGACCCCTTTGGCAGACATGTGGCTCATCCACCGTCTTGTTCCACGTGCGATGCACCAAATTATAGTTCGGAGCAGCGGTTCGAATTGGAGGCACCCCGGTCGTAGTGCCGCAGTAGTAGAAAATGAGCGATGAGGGCTCAAATCACAAAGCCCCACCTTTCCCGCATTAAGCTGGACGGACGAAGCAACCATCATTTCACTCTAGCGCGCAAGAGCATAAAGAAAAGAGAAAACAATGATGCGTGCGGCAGCTACCTAGGTCACCCTAGGGTAGGGGTCTCCACTACAGATCCTTTTTTTAAAGCGCCTCCACTACAAATCGGCTTCTCCCTCGTCCTCTTGAAGAAAACCGATGATGAGTGCGGCGGTAGGGTTTGTAGGAGTACTACGGCGTGCGGGGCCACGTCATAGTAAACGGGTTCGACGCCTTAAATATGTGTGGGCCGCTTGGTTTTACGGGAACGAGGCAGCATTTTGGATTCGGGGACCAGTGGAGATATAGCACGTACAAAAAATTGTGGCCGTAGGTTCTACCGAAAGGCAATGATGCATGGGCCCTGCATTTTGATATACCCGGGGCCGTGTGAAATTTGCTACTCTACTCAAAACTAGTAAGGTACACATGTATTGAACACATGAGATTTCGAAACCAAATTATGAATAAATACACACTATATCATGTAAAGCTTTGAGTCATATATGCATGATGTAGATGTTCGTTTAGTTCTTATAGTTCATCTCATTCAAAATCAATTAGTTTTATAAAAATGTTAAGATTCATGGGGTTGTGCATTGTAAATCATAAAGTAAAAAACAAATAATGGCAATTCATTTAGAAAAAAATAATCAATTATGATACAGAAGATTCTACAACAAGGAGAAGTGCTTGTGTTTTGAGGTTTGTGCATTATTCTTAAGTTCAACCAAGGAGTCTTCTAAATTGTACATGTGGCAGATCTGGTGGAATGTTGATATATCCAACGGCCAGTAGTGCTCGGATTTTCCCATCTCTGCACAGTCGGGTTAGCTTCATCCAGCGACCATCTTTCAAAGTTATTGGCACACTATATAGTTCTTGTGCCATAGTTGCATGTTTTGGAAAAAAGCCACTAGTGGGTTGTACTATCTATTTAGGAATAGAAGATGTATACATGGAAGTTGTAGGGAAAGAGATGACATGGAGGATCTCAATTCCTATGAGTAGGGATTGGTAAAGAGATGTCATTTGGTTCACATCATAGGAACTTTTCTACTGAATCTAGAGATGACATGTATCTCAATTCTTATGAGGAGGGATTAGTAAAGAGATGTAATTTGGTTCATATCATAGGAACTTTTCTATTGAATATACGCTAATGTTTATTTTCCTTTGAAATTAAGGAAGTATAGGAATCCATTCATATGAACCAAGTGGCTCTAAAGCTATAGAAATGATATCATGTTTATTTCCTTTGAAATATAGAGTATATGAATCTATTCCTATGAACCAATTGGCTCTAAAGGAAAAAAAATCATATAAAAATCATATCATATAGAGTTCCTATGATATTCCTCGACACTAAAGGATGGTTGAAATTGCTGCGGGTGATACGATGGTCTTTCTTTGTAGACTCCTCACCCATCTTTATAGTTACCTCTCAAAGATGAGTAAAATGATATATACAGGGTATTCTACATGTGCAATTTGGTACACGAAAACTCGGTAAAAGATTGCGAGGTTCTAATTTTCAATAAAGCTATATGCAATGCATTTCGGAATGGAGGGAGCATACGGCAGTTGCTAACACTCACGTGGAAGATTTGTGTGTAGGAGGAGTGGCTGTTCTATTAAATGACATGGCAAAACTGACACTGTCGGACGCCGATCTAACGGTTCTTGCGGCGTTCGTCGGGAAAAGGATTGTGGCGAACGTTTGTCGGATAATGATTTACGGACACATGCATTGCATTGATAAGTGACCCCTCTCTCTCATGCACACGCACCCTCATGAGTCACAACTCTCCCAAGTCCTCTCGCAGACTCGCACGTGGCACCCATCGTCTATCTGCAGGTAGACGTCATGCACATATGTGCTCTTCACACCCTACCCTCAGAACTTCTAAAAAACAAAAGGTGGCGCGCACATTTTATTTTAGCTCACACGTCACACACTTATATTATTACTCTTGCGGTGAACGTTCTTTGGGCAAAGTATATGTTGTACTCTCACGAAGAGAAGCGGTGCACGCACGCACTAGTTCTCTCACACCCACTCACGGGTACACATAGGAGCGCATTTTTTTAAGCCGGTACAACAAAATCACTCCACTATATATAAAAGCAGGAGCCTTAGCGCTTGCTTTACTAGGGTTCCTCTCATTCACTCTCTCATGCTCTTCAGATCTAAGCAAGACATAGGTGGCCACTCTCTCTCTCTCTCTCAGCTCACGGCTGGTCACAAATTCGGCCGGACAACCTCGACTGGGGCAGGGGGTGTAGGTGCATCATTCACGCTGTCGTCGGCGGTGAGGGATGAGACCAACGGCTGCCCGTGCGTCTCGATCGGTGACTGTGCCGTTCTCTCCGAGAGAGCACCGGCTCGGGAGGGCCTCCGACCCCTTCTTCCTCCCTGCAGTATTGTGGCCAAGATGCGGCCTCCCGACGCCGTCTTTGCCACATGCCGATGACCCTCAGGTATATATTCCTTCGAAACCTTCCTTGCTCCACTGCCCCAGCTCTTTCCCCTTCGTGTGGATCCTTTTCTACTTCCGTCCGCTCTTCCAAAGCCACCTAGACATCTACTATTATTAGAAGTAAAGCTAGTTCATATAGTCAACTCAAAGAGTTGGTTCAAACAGGGAAGAAAGTGGGAAAGCTGTAGCATGAATCTAGGACTTGGTTCTAAGAGGAAACGTGGGAAAGTAGTAATATCTATCACTATTTAAATAACCGTATTTCGTATTTGCGCAAACAGGGATGTCTGTCTCCATATCGTTTCAGGATGTCTGTCTCCGTATCGTTTCTATGCGGGCAATCAAAAGCACACACCTCAGTTTTAGTACAACTGCGCAAAATGAGATGGCTATCCCTCGTTGCCTTCGTCTAACCCCCCGTCTTCAAGGTATCCCTACATTGGTAGTAACTAAGGTAGAATGACCAACGCAATCTAAAAGAAGCTGATTCGTACGTTTTACTTCCTGATTGCAGTGCAGGGACGAGCGAAAACAACTGCATCCTAGTCCGGAATGCACTTTCTACCAGTTCATCCATGGACCGAGGACTAGCTGGCACGGCTGCACGGCGGTTTTTTGGACAGGTGCGCGGACAAGAGGCATTGTGGTCTGCTTATTTCTGCAAATAGCGTTGCTTAAATTTAGTGGAATGCACAAGAATTTCACCTGGTCAGTACACTGCATGGTTCAGTTCAGCATTCCAGCTGAGACCACAATTATAATTGGTTATTTTGGAATGAGAGAACCTAACCCTGGATGGTGGCAACAAGAAAAAACCAGAGTGAACTCCAGGAAATTTAAGCCTGCCGGAAGGCCCTTTGCTCAGAGAAGCCTTACTTGTTTCTTCCTGATTTGTAAACCTTCTCACAACTTTGTCTTTTGCTATGAACTAGTATATGTTTGTTAAGTTCTATGAATCATTGAGATGTATAAAACTGCTTAACTTATGCTTTTCAAGATTTTTATGAAGACGAGTTTAATGTGAGTGTTCCACATGAGTGCTGGACTAGCGTTGAACGTTTGGAATTTATTACATTGTGGCCTCAATTAACTTCATGAACCACTGTAACAAGATACATAGTTGCTTATATGTTAGACAGCAGATTGTTGATTGTTAGCTGGTCGATAGCCTAGTGTTGAAGTGAGCTGAGCCAATGTGCCGTGTTTTGCACAACTGCTTACAAGTGGGGTAGCACCAACAGTGTTTAAAAGTACTTATGTATACATCGGCACACGGTTCTCGAACGAGTGCTCTATTTCATCAAAACACACACTGCTCGTATGATAAACCGTGACAACTTATGTCTTACCATGCCATATTCATGAAAAAACTAGTGAGGACGCATCTGTTTTGGCAACAATTACGATGGTTCTCACATGATTCATGGGCACACAAAAGTAGCAGCAGTTCCCATAGATGGATTCAAATAGAGTACTAGCCCCAGAGGGGTCGATAACAGGCAAGGTTCGGATAATTAGACACAATCCAAACTACTATTAAACACTAGCTGGGGCAACTATTTCATGCCTCGATCTAATTTGGGCTGGACACAAGACGGACCTTGCCATGAACATCATCGAGGACGTCCCGCAGCAGCTCAATCCTGTGAACCTTCATGAAGACAACCTTGTGGCCTTGCCACTGATAAACTTGTTTGTGGAGGCATGCCACGTCATCTTCATGCGTAAGCTTGACAAGAACAGTATGCCTCACAAACGAAGGAGTAGCTTTGAACTTCTGGTGCTTTAGTACACCCTGGACAACATGCCTGACAACAGTGAGGCTGGAATACACCTCTTCATTGGTATAACTGCAAATGGCTTCCAGGATCCAACAGCCTAAGAACTCTGTTTTCCCAGTGCGTATATTCAGGTCGTCCGCCTCATAGCGAGTGACATGCACAACCACACAATCCTTGTCTGCATCAGGGCTCTAATTGAAACAGAAACAAATTCTGAATTACTTTTCAGTATAAGAAACACAAGTTATTTAAACCACTATGTATAGCATGGCATTGAAGCTAATAAAATTTTGCATTATTAATCACCACATACTTCCTTTTCTAAAAAAATCACCACATACTTAGATGAAAAACCACAATCGAGATCGGCAAAGAAGGAAATCACCTTGGGCAGCTCAGCGGGGGGGGGGGGGACACATCCTCGAAGGGGGAAAACTGCTCCTGCAGTGCCACGGGGGTGTAACCTCAAACGGGGCGTTGACCATCTCAGTAGTGGCGTGAGCGTATCTGGGGTCGGCTCGGTGGTTGCCTCCATCTTCTTGGAGCTCTCTGTCTCGTGGGGATCAGCCTCCCATGTCTGCTCCAACATCGGCAGATCTTTGCCTGGTTCTCCTTGGTCCATCATGAAACTGACGAATACTAGGAGACCACTGAAAGGAAAACACAATCGCAATGACAATGAAACAAAAAAAAGAGTGAGGATCGGTTACTGCTTTGCAAAAGTTCTTTTTTTTCTCTGAAGGAAAATATACCAACATCACGGATCCACTTACCTTCCCTTCGTTGGGAGAGAAGAACAGTGGCAGATGCGAGTGTTGCCTTTCTTGAAGACGGTGAGGGAGAAGGGGATTCAGCGAAGAGTGAAATGATGGTTGCTTCGTCCATCAAACTTAGACTACGGGGAGGTGGGGTTTTGTGATACGACGGCTCGTTACTGCCGCGCTACAACCGGGGTGACTCTCCGCCTGCATACTGCCTTCTAATTTGGTGGATGGCATTTGGGCCCGCGCGCTGCATGGCCCGCATGTCGGTGAACAAAAGTATAACAGCATTCAGTAGAGGGAGACGTTTCAATGACCTAGGAGGAGCCATAAGCAGTAGAGTGTCTCCACTGTACTAGTAGTAATTGTTTTTCTGGGTAGCTGTAGAGTGTCTCCACTGTACTAGTAGTAATTGTTTCTCTGGGCCCAAGACAAAACAGCCAATCCACACTAGTTAATAGTAAAATCAATTCAAAAGGCGCTACCCACACCCAGCACACCACCCCCCCCCCCAAAAAAACCTGGGTGCTCTTCTTCCTCCTCGCTCCCACCCACCTCACGTCAGCTCGCTCTACTCGTACCCCCAAATTCCTCACCTCACTCCTAGAGAAAACCCCAGCTCCCCTTCTTCCTCACTCCTATAGAAAACCCCCAGCTCCCCTTCTTCTTCGCTCGCACTACAACTAGGCTCGTCATTCGTTACTCTTCTCAAATCCGTGAGCGTGACGCGACGCCCTCGAGGAAAATGGAGTCGGCTGACCCCGACGCCAAGAAGATGAGGCTCCGACCAGCGGCGACGCCTGTTGTAGATCCCGCACCCGACAGCACAGGGAGAAGCGGCGACCCCGCCCCCACCGGATCCCAGGAACCCATAGAATCTCGGGTGGACCGCATCAGCGATCTCCCGGACGCCGTCCTTGGGGAGATCATCTCGCTTCTCCCCACCAAGGATTGCTGCCGCACCCAAGTCCTCTCAATTCGGTGGCACCCTCTATGGCGCGCCATGCCCCTTAATCTCGATTGTCATCAGCTATCTCTCTTCAATGATTTTGAAATCCCCAGAGCCATCATCTCCTCCCACCAGGGCTCCGTTCAAAGCCTCTGCATCCCGTCATGCTACCTGAGCAAGCATACCATGCCCTGCATGGTGGACGCCTGGCTGAAATCCCCTGAATTCATAGAACTACAGCTGCTTGAGTTCTACTATTCCCCTGGAAATCACATACCACGTACCGAACGCCATGAACTTGTGGCCTCAGCACCGATGTCCATCTCGCGGTTTTCCTCCTCTCTCCACACCGCCACCTTTGCGCTGTGCTACCTACCAGACAATCTGGTACTAAACCTTCGACTCCCATTTCTCAAGAAACTTTCACTTGTGCGGGTTCGTATATCGGAGGCCTCATTGCACAGCATCATTGAGGGAGTCCTGGATTAGGGGATGTCCGGATAGCTGGATTACTATCATCAGCCAAACTATCATCAGCCGGACTATCATCATCGACCGGACTCCAAGACTATGAAGATACAAGATTGTTGAAGACTTCGTCCCGTGTCCAGATGGGACTTTCCTTGGCGTGGAAGGCAAGCTTGGCGATCCATAGTCCCGTGTCCAGATGGGTCGGAGCGGATTCATGTCCCGTCGACGATCTAACCGACGTGCTAAACTATGACTCCGAAGACATCAACGGTATGGACGACGATGCCGGAGACGATCAAGAACCAGCGCCTACAGGGCACTGGAAGGCCACCTCGTCACATGACATACATATGGTGGACACCCCAAAGGGAAGCGATAACGAGAAACAACGGGACGCGGCAGGGGATAATCCCGCCGATAAACAACCAAAACGGCGACGTAGACGCCGCCCTAAGTCCCGCCTCGATCAAAGCAGCATTCCTAACGACCCAGCGATAGAGTAGGGCAAACCAGCGGACGACGAACATACAACCAAGCAACCATCCGAACAGGACGAACCGGATAATCAACCCCTTCACAGAGCAATCAACAGTCCGAACACACCACCGGAGCATAAGAACCTTCACAAAAGACTCGTCGGCACTGCAAGAAGTTTGAAGAAGGAAAAATGGAAGCTCAAAACAGCGGAAGACTTACTCAGAATTAAGTGGAGCAAAATACTCAAGACCGCAGACAAATATGGCAATGGTCATCAAACAAAGAGCTACCCGAAGCGCAAGCTGCTGCCAGAATTTGACAAGGAAGCCATAGAGCCCTCACAGTTAAAAAATAAAGAGGCCGCCTGGCCGGATAGACGGCCAGATGACAGGCCAAAAGCAACAAGCGGCGCCGCACACAAGCCGACTTATGATCCTGGGAAAACGGACGGCCCAACTAGGTCCATCTACGGGCCAAAAAGGAGGGGCCCAGGAAGTAACACAACATGGCAAGTGTTCGAAGACAGCGGCACACCCAAATACAGGGGCGCCGCACACCCGCTATGTTTTACCGATGAGGTGCTGGATCATGAATTTCCAGTAGGGTTCAAACCCATAAACATAGAGGCATACGATGGCACAACAGACCCAGGAGCCTGGATAGAAGATTACATACTACACATACACATGGCTAGAGGAGATGATCTCCACGCCATAAAATACCTACCCCTCAAGCTCAAAGGGCCAGCTCGGCATTGGCTCAAAAGCCTCCCAGAAAACACTATTGGAAGTTGGGAAGAGCTTGAGGCCGCGTTTAGAGCAAATTTTCAAGGGACTTATGTCTGCCCTCCGGATGCGGACGATCTGAGTCATATAACCCAACAGCCCGGAGAGTCAGCGCGCAAATTCTGGAACAGGTTCCTTACCAAAAAGAACCAAATAGTCAACTGTCCGGACGTGGAAGCCTTAGCAGCCTTTAAACACAACGTCCGAGACGAATGGCTCGCCAGACACCTCGGCCAAGAGAAGCCAAGAACAATGGCCGCGCTAACAAGCCTCATGACGCGCTTTTGCGCAGGAGAAGACAGCTGGCTAGCAAGATGCAGCACTAGCGACCCGAGTACATCCGAGATCAGAGATGGAAACGGAAAATCACGGCGCAGGAAAGATCAGCGCCGGAATAAAGAAAAAATCCCAAAGGGCACGGCGGTCAACGCTGGATTCAAAAGCTCGCAGCCAAACAATAAAACACTGCCTCTTAAGGACAACAGCGACGAGCTATCAAATTTAAACAAAATTTTAGATCGGATATGTCAAATCCACAGTACCTCCGGAAGGCCTGCAAACCATACCAACCGAAATTGTTGGGTTTTCAAACAGTCCGGCAGACTCAACGCCGGACACAAGGGGCTCGATGCGCCAAGCGAGGACGATGACGGACCCCACCAGCAGAGCACCGGAAGTCAAAAGACTTTCCCACAAGAAGTCAAAACAGTAAACTCACTTCATGTGATAGTACGGAAAACCAACACGGCACTCGCTAAGACAAGTGTCGCACGGTCCACCCCAGCGGAACACCGAGATTGGATGTCAAAACCAATCACTTTCGACCATCTGGATTAGTCCAGAAGTATACGGAACGCAGATAGACTGCCCTGATATTGGATCCCATAATAGACGAACTGCAATTCACGCAGGTTTTGATGGACGGCGGCAGTGACTTAAACCTGCTATATCCGGACACAATCCGCAAGTTGGGATAGACCCTACTACAATTCGGCATAGCCGCACTTCCTTCAAAGGAGTGGCGCCAGGCCCTTACGCTAGGTGCACAGTTTCATTATTACTAGATGTTGTGTTCGAGTCACCTGACAACTTCCGACGAGAAAAGCTAACCTTTCATGTCGCCCCATTTAAAAGTAGCTATCAAGCATCACTGGGACGGGAAGCTTTCGTCCGCTTCAATGCGATACCACATTACGCGTCTCTTACGCTTAAAATGCCCGGTCCAAGTGGCATCATTTCATTAAAAGGTCGCTTGAGACCCCGGACACGGCTGGACGAGTCCGGAATAAATAAGCTAGAAGCTACCTAGCCACACACCCCTTCAGAGGGGTTTGTACATATAAGCCATAATGAGCTAGCATAGGCTCAGCTTTATTAATCCATATTTCAATTTTTTTATGCACTTTGTCGCACGATTTCTTTTCAAACTAAGTTCCTCTCTTTTTATAGATGAACAGCATGCACACCCGTCCAGGATACGGCACAACGGAGACACAGGCGCAGACGTGCAGTAGGGACCCGTTGCAAGGACTCTTTTCAGACTAAGACCCTACGTAAACCTTTCTTACTGTCTCTTGTTGTTATAATCCCCTGGTTTCTCATTATAACCAGAGTGGAGACTGGCGTTTTGGCATCGGCCGCGCCAAAAGAACTTGCCCGTACCTGGACACAAGGGGCTTAGGGCATTGTTTTCCCCGCTATTGTAAAGACCGAACACCTTCGGGGGTGTTCGGCGTCTCGAGTTAGGCCTTATATGCATCAGCTCCTAATCATGTCTTTGGTCAAATGTTGGGTTTGCCCGGCTCCTGTGTTTTGCTGCCTTACGTTCCGTATCATCGGCTAACGTGGCACCAGGAGAACTACTGCGATTGTGCCCAGTTCGGCTGGGCGAGCACCTCAGTAGAGAAAGCTGAAAACTGACTGTCATGATACAGCGAGAGACTGGTCAACCACTCGATCGACCATGGGAATGTTTAGAATTCCTCCGCTTTGATGAAGGGTCGTTTCCCGGTCAGGCACATATGCGCCCCAAATTCGGAGACCGTGGTGCCCCCAGGGGCTATGTCATAGCCCCACCCTTGAACTCCATGGCTAAGTGAAAGTGATAAAGCATTATAGTCCGGTTGCCTCGTTTGCTATGCTACCACCTCCTTTACAGGACCGAGACGTCGGATTAAGTGTGAAAACGTGCTATTTTTTGCGAACACCCCCGCACCTTGTGCGTGGGGGCTGAAGCCGACGACTGCCATCTTTCAGGTTATACACACGTATACATGAACGGCCGCATAGGAGATATTCTATTACTTGAACGCACAAGTATAAAAGGCGCTTACATCATAAATATTGTTTTACATCATAAAAACATTCATTCGAACGTAACATTTTTTTAGCACTGCGACTCTATTACACGAGCACCACGCAGCACTTCGCCAAAATAGTGCTCGGCAGGTAACCGGTTATCGTCCGAACCCGGGGTCGCAACAGCGGTGGCATCCATCTCTGTCCAATGTGTTTTCACACGGGCGAGTGCCATCCGCGCACCCTCTATGCAGGCCGACCGCTTCATTGCCTTCATATGCGGCACCGCCCCAAGAAATTGCTGCAATAAGCCAAAGTAACTCTTCGGCTCGGGCCTATCCGGCCAGACATGGGTCACTATATCCGTCATAGCAAGCCCAGACAACCTATTTAGCTCAGCCCACTCGGCCAAACGGTCGGTCAGCGGAAGTGAACACTCTGGACTATGGAATTGAGACCAAAATAGCTCTTCCATCTTGTGATCCTTCTGGCTTCGAAAATGCACAACGGCATCCGCCGCACTCGCTGCTAAGTCCATATAAGGGTCCTCTGGACCCCACAGTTGGCCCAGCTGAGCATACTTTGGATCCGTAAACCTTCGGCGCAGTAGAAAAGGCTTGCCAGCCATAATATCTCCGGCCTGGCGCAGCTCTTCCTTTATAGCCCGCATTGCAGAGCGGGCATCCTTGGCTTCGGCGGTGCCTTCCCCAGGTCTTCTTGCCTCGCTAGGCGCTCCTTCCCAAGAGCCTCATTGCGGTCGGTAGCATCTTTTAACTTCACGGCCATTTCGGCCATCTCTTCCCTGCTCCGGCAGTGTGCGGCCCTTTCGGCCACTAACTCCTCGGCCGCCCTTGAGGCCGCCGCATTACTCCTTCTGGCCTGCTCCTTGGCTTGAGCTAGTTTGGTCCGAAGGCTCTCCACAGCAGCGACACTATATGCATTTCACGCACATGTTGTAAGGAGCTGGCTTCGGCTCCCTTACCAAGTGACCGCACAAAAACACTTACCTTGCGACTCATCAAGTCGCCTGTTGACCAGCGTGATGTCCGCATCGGCAACAGCGAGTTGCCGCTTTAGTTCAGCAACTCCATCAGTCCGGCTGGCCCCCGGACAACCCGCCACCTGCATCGGCACGGCGGAAATTTAAACCTGCGATTTTGATCCTCGGCACGCTGTCGATTTCGACAACCTACCGAGTCTCAGGGGCTACTATATATACAGGGCGCATTCTATATGCAAAACTGTTAAAAGGTGTGTCATTTTTACGTACCTCAAACCCCGCCAGCAAACTCCTGACGGCATTATGCAACCTGCCTTCGGCGGACGAAATCCTTTCAATCACCATGCTCATCAATGCGTGGTGATCTTCTGAGATAGACGCCTTCTCAAGCAGATCCTTCAGCCGTACACCAGTTGGCGCCGAACTATCCGGCTTTGCCAAACCCGGGGGCTCCCTCCGTGATGACACTTCAGGCTCGTCCGCCCTATCCGACGGCGCCCCGGACGGAGGCGTCTCGCTCTCCATCATCTCCGGACGAAGGTCCCCCAAAGACGAGCTCATTTGCGAAGGACGGAGATCCGAACTACAAGGTAAAAACTTTAGTTATCCTCAGAAGCACAAATAGGGATGTCCCTTATTATAAAACTCCTTTCTTTCTACTTACGGCTCGTTGGAGGGCTGATTCTTTAAGGGAGATTGTGCGGCCGGGGCCTCCCCGGACGCAGGACCCTCTGGCGAAGATTTCTTCCCCCGTTTAGGGGCTTTTGCCCCCGGGTCCTCGGAGGCAGTCCTCTTCTCCCCTTGGAGGGAGGGATTCTCGATCCCCCCTCTTTCAAGAGCCTCCTTAGGCGAGGCAGTAGCTTTCCTGCTTTCCCCTTCGCCTTCCTCTGGAGGCGCAACCTCAAGCATCCGGACCAGCACGGAATCCGGCGCGGTCTCGGGGAGGGGGGCCGGACACCATATCAATTTTGCTTCCGCTATCCACTCCTGTTTAGAAGGAAGTTGGTCATAAGGCGAATCATCGAAAGGCAAACAAACGGTATGTCCGGACTTGGAACTACTTACTTGAGTATCCGGGCGATTGCAGCTTAGGCCAGCATCCTCGGTCAATTCCGGACGCGCCTCTTGCGATCCGAAGAATAATTTGTACATCTCCAGGGGTGTCATACCCATGAAGTGTTGAAGAATCCGTGGGCCCTCCGGATTGAACTCCCACAGCCGGAGAGGGCGGCGTTTGCAGGGCGGGAGACGCCTAATCAGCATAACCTGCATTACCACCACCATATCAACCTCCCTCGTTTGGAGATCTCGAATCCGGCCCTGCAGTAGGGGCACGTCCTTTGACGGCCCCCAGTTGAGCCCTTGGTTGACCCACGACATCAACCGTCGTGGAGGTCCCGGGCGGAATAAGGGCGGCGGCTTTTGTCTGCGGCCCCTCGGAACGGTATATAGAACCACTCTTGCTGCCACGGGCCGAGCTCCTCTTGGAAGGAGCCAGCGGGCCACGGGGCATCGGCCCTCCTACTTATGGCCGCCCCGCCGCACTCCGCTTGACGCCCCCCGATCATCTTCGGCGCCACATTGAAGGTCTTCAGCCACAGGCCGAAGTGAGGGGTGACGCGGAGGAAGGCTTCGCAGACGACAATAAATGCGGAAATATGGAGGATGGACTCCGGAGCCAAATCGTGGAATTCCAACCCATAGTAAAACATGAGCCCTCTCACAAAAGGATCCATCGGGAAGCCTAAACCCCGACGGAGGTGGGATACAAAAATGACATACTCACCGGGCTCGGAGGTGGGGATGGCCTGCCCTTCGGCAGGCAACCTGTGCGAAATCTCATAAGCCAGGTACTTGGCCTCCCGCAGCTTTAGCACGTCCTCCTCCGTGACGGAGGAGGGCATCCACCGGCCCTGGAGGTCGGAACCGGACATCATTGAGGGTCCGAAGCGCTCGAATCTGGAGCTCTAGGTGCTGGAACTTGGAGCGGGGAGAGGATTCGATGGAGGATTGAAGAAAAGAAACGAGCCTTGGTCCTGTTATAAAGAGGGAGAATACCGAGAGCCGTCTCCGTGACCGTTTGGGGCTCGCCTTCGATAGAGGGGGCGTGGCGATGGGCTCGGTTGGGTTACCCATGTCCTTATTGATGAGAATCCCGGATTAAGGGGGAACACGATCTCTGCTTGGACAAGACGTGCCAAGAAAACCGCTTCGCTAAATGTGCTAAGGTGGTAGAGTAAAAAACAATTCAAGTAATGGCTTGGTAGTGGCGTGATCTCATGCCGCAAAAAAGTCAGCAGATTGAACTTGTGTACATATTATTCTCTCTACGGTGGAATGTGGAATTTATTTTGCAGAGCCGAACACTATCCCGGTGTTCACAATCTTCTATCATTTGGAGGAGGAACCCGCCTTGCAATGACAAGCAATATACGCGCCGGACTTATCGTCATTGAAGCCTGGTTCAGGGGCTACTGAGGGAGTCCTGGATTAGGGGGTGTCCGGATAGCCGGATTACCATCATCAGCCGAACTATCATCGGCCAGACTATTATCATCGACCGGACTCCAAGACTATGAAGATACAAGATTGAAGACTTCGTCCTGTGTCCGGATGGGACTTTCCTTGGCGTGGAAGGCAAGCTTGGCGATACGGATACGTAGATCTCCTACCATTGTAACCGACTCTATGTAACCCTAGCCCTCTCCGGTGTCTATATAAACCGGATGGCTCTAGTCCGTAGGACACAACAACAACCATTACAATCATACCATAGGCTAGCTTCTAGGGTTTAGCCTCCTTGATCTCGTGGTAGATCCACTCTTGTAAACATCTACAATATCAATATCAATCAAGCAGGATGTAGGGTTTTACCTCCATCAAGAGGGCCCGAACCTGGGTAAAACATCGTGTCCCTTGTCTCCTGTTACCATCCGCCTAGACGCACAGTTCGGAACCCCCTACCCGAGATCCGCCGGTTTTGACACCGACAATCATCCACTCCAGTTGCCCTGCGCTGGAGTGATTGGTGCTTGATTTCACAGTTAGAATCGGTTGTCTCCAAATAAAGTCGCCTAACCTTGTAAGAATTGGAATTTCTTTTGACAGAAGGCAGCTCATCATCCAAGATGCCCCTTCACTTCAAAGGTTGATCCTTGATTCTAGTTATTCACCGTTGCAAATAACCATCCTCTCTGCGCCTAAACTGGAGACCTTGGGTGTAATACATTATCTCTATGCTCATTTCAATATGGTATTTGGCTCCACAGTTCTTCAGGTACTTTATGTTATCATCTACACTTGTAACCATAAGCTGCATTTTAAATTTCTGTGCATAATTTATATATCATCTTGGAGTACACATTTTGTACTAATATTATGTTCTATGCTCAATCAAGAGTTTCTCCATGGATGGCCTATCAATGGTGCTGGATTCTGTCAAGATCTTATATATCCAAATGAATAGTTTTGATCTGAACAAGATTATTGGCTTGCTGCAATGCTTTCCATGTATGTAGAAGTTGTATATAAAGGTGATAATTTCACGCACATTGGAAGCCCGCATATAGTGTACTAGAATTAACCGTTCAGCTGTTGCTCTTTCGACACTCTTCTTTTAGACCTTAATTATTTTCAATCTTCATGTCTATTTAGGCAACAGGACGGGGTAAGAAAGTTATAACCAACCGGTGGATTCACAAGCATCGGGATTTTCTCACTTCTCATGAGATTCGATTGAAGACAATAACGCTAGAACGATATGTAGCCAACCATGCAAACACAAGATTTGTCACATTCTTCCTGCTGAATGCGAGGTTATTATTGTCCATCTGGCTTAAGTTTATCAGCAGCATGGTTTTGACGGATGGGTATGTCGAAGAGCAAAAAAAGGAGTTTTAGGTGGGCAAAAGAGCTTCTGAACGTGTCGGGCTTCTATTTACAACATATTGTGGTCATAATCCAGTAAATTTTACGACCCAGGATGTTCATTCTATGGACCTGACCGATCCATTTGACTGTGACTGCCAAAAATAGTGCTGGAGTTAGATGTTGTTGCCCTTTTCAATCTGGTTTATTTTGTGAACCTAATGAACAATCAACCCTCGTGCTTTTGTACAGTTCGTAAGCTGGAATTAGATGTTCCTGCCCTTTTCAACTCGGCTGTGACTGTCATATTTTCTTTGAAACAAGGCAAATGGCTTGCCATTCATTTAATTTAGAGTGAAATATTGTAACAAATCACAACCAAGGGAAATAACATCACTCACGCCGGATGCTTGAGCTCACTGTGCATTACAGAAGCCAAGTGATTAGCCCCCACCAGCACCCACAAACTTATTTCGAACTAGCACATCAAATGGGTTGTAAATTTTCATAGGAAAGGCTGCATGACCATGACAGATTTGGATTTTGATATCTGTCGTGTATCTTCTATCTCTTATCTTCTTCTTCCTCCAGCCGCCCAAACCAAACCACCTCGTCGGCTCCGCCTGCTCCCGCCTCCCATGGCTGGCTGCGCCTCCGCTGCCCTACCGTATGTACCCTCCAACATTGGCCAGTCCCTCCCTCTACTCCCCCACACGTCTTGTTATTCTCCGGCGACGTCAGCCCCAACACGCACCCATGCCCGAACCAGTCAACCCTCGTACTCCCCTCCGCCTGCGACTGGACCGGCGCATCTTCAACGGCTCCTGTTCATTCCGTCCGAGGCCTCACCATCGTCCTCCGCCTTGTGGCCTTGGTTCTTTCGCCGTGCGCGGTGCGGCGCCCTCTTGCGTTTTCAACATCGTCAACAACCGAGAGGAACAAGGAGATGATTGTACGTGGAGAGGATGATAGTAGGGACCCACCAGCGTCATGGCAGTACGCAAGCAAGTGCCTCTATAGTACAAGCCCAAAAATATAGTTCCTCCTAATGGTTGGACATCTGGGGCTCACGCCATTGTCAACGTAGTCAATAAACGAGAGAATTACACTACGAGCGGATGACACCAGGGACCCAGCAAGTCGCGCAGTTTTTTTTTGAGGAACAAGTAGTTGTTATTTATACTAGTTTTAGCGACGAATCAGGGTAACAACGGGGCTGTGCGGGGGCTGTGGCCCGTCTAGCCAGGGTTTTATTTATGTTTACCACATCATGAGCCCAGTTGTGTTTTTATCTTGCTGAAAATGGCTAGCCCGGTTCTATTTTTTTTAAAGAAATACCCAAACAAGGCCTACTTGCTTTATCGGCCCTGCTGGGCTGCAAATCTTTCAAGACGATGAGAGTTTCATTCGGTTTGCCCAGAAATGGCCTGTACCTTTTTTAGAACACATCAAACGGGAATTAGTTTCAACTTTTTTTAATTACAAGATCTTAAATTCCATTGATTTTTATGCATGGACAATTATTTGGATTTTATATTTATATAAATTATTTTTCAAAATAGTTTGAATGTGAATCGATATTTCTGGATTAAAAATAGTTGACCGCACTGAAATATGCAAAATTTCATATACTTTTTAACCGTGGCCACAATATAGGGTGTAATGCTAACAAAAAGAAGATGGGCTCCAAAAAATCTTAAGAATTAGCAAATGGGCTGTACATTATTAGAAATAATGGCAGATGGGCTGTATGCTGTTTTCCACAGATTTGAGGCTGACTTGTGCGTCTAGTACAACGCGTATGCTTTCATAAAAAAAGGTTGACGCACACGCAACGCCCTGTCAACTTAGTCAACACACGAGAGCAGTGACTGTTGGATGTCCATCCAACGGCTGTCGTGCTTCTTCAATCTCTGCTCTTCATGCTCCAGCCGCTCAAACAAGCGCCGGCGGGACTGCCTGCTCCCTCCTCCCGCGGCCGGCTATGCTGCCGCGCAGGACTCATGGCCCCACCGTACTCCCATCGCTGGCCTAGCCATCCCTCTACTCACCCACACATGCTATTATTCTCCGGCGACGGCAGACGAACCAGTAAACCCTCGTACTCCTCCGCGTGGGAAACAACTGCCGAGTATTCCCTGGCTCCGTGTCGTTCCCTTCCTAGGCCTCGCCGTCGTCCACCGCCCTGGTGCTCTCGGCGCAGCCTGGTCAACATGGTCAATGAACGACATCCATCGGAAGTGGACTGTACGTGGAGAGGCTGACAGCTGGGTCCACGGCCGCACGCAAGGAAATGCCTCCTTATTATGCGCAAAATAATGATTCCTCCACCTGACAGCTAGGACCCACAGGAAGGGCCTCTGTATTTCGCGAAAAAAAACGTTCCCCCCGCTGACAGGTCGGACCCACCAGCTATATCTTCGCATGCAAGGAAGTGCCTCCTTATTACGCCCAAAAAAATGAATACCCCCCTGCTAGCTGGGACCCACCACATTGTTGGGCTGACTTGTAGGCCTACTAAGTTGACGGGGATGGAGGGCTTTGTCAACTTAGTCAATACTCTAGTGACCGTATGATGTCCATCCAACGGCCATAGTGCTTCTTCAACCTCTGGTCTTCTTGCTCCAGCCGCCCAAAGTAGCGCCGGTCGTGCCGCCTGCTCCTGCCTCCCGTGGCCGGCTGTGCTACCGCCTGCTCCTGCCTCCCGTGGCCAGGCTCCGCGTTGTCCCCTTCCTAGGCCTCGTCGTCGTCCACCGCCGTGGTGCTCTCGGCGCAGCGTGGTCAATGTGGTCAACGACCGACTTCCATCGGAAGAGTATTGTACATGGAGAGGCTGACAGCTGGGTCCACGACAGCCGCAAGGAAGTGTCTCCTTATTACGTGGAAAATAATTATTCCTCCACCTGATAGCGGGGACCCACCGGACAAGCCGCCAGTATTTTGCGAAAAAAATTGTTTCCCCCTGACTGCTGGGACCCACCGGATGGGCCACCCAATTTCGCGAAAAAAAAACGTTCCCCCCACTGTCAGCTTGGACCCACCGGAAGTGCCTCCTTATTACGCACAAAAAAATGAATACTCCCCTGGCTAGCTAGGACCCACTTGTGGGCCTACTAAGTTGACGGGGACGAAAGGCTTTCTCAACTTAGTCAATATGAACGATTCTAGCTCCAGTGACCGTACGATGTCCATCCAACGGCCGTAGTGCTTCTTCAACCTCTGGTCTTCTTGCTCCAGCCGGCCAAAGCAGCGCTGGTCGTGCCGCATGCTCCTGCCTCCCGTGGCCGGTTGTGCTCCTCTCCATGCGGGCTTCCACTGCCGCGTCTTCCCCGGCTCCGCATCGTCCCCTTCCTAGGCCTCGCCGTCGTCCACCGTCGTGGTGCTCTCCATGCGGCGTGGTCAACATGGTCAAGGAACGACTTCCATTGGAAGAGTACTGTACGTGGAGAGGCTGACAGCTGGGTCCACGACCACAGCCCAGTTTTTTTGTGATTTGCCAAGTAAGTCGCTGTGTCAGGCCTGTTGGGCTGCAAATCTTTCAAGACGAGGAGAGCTTTCATTCGGCTGCCCGAGAAAATGGCCCATCAGTAATGAGAAATAGGTTGTACATTTTTAAAACACATCAAACCGGCAATTAGTTTCAAATATATTTTTTTCATTTCAAGATTTTAAATTACATTAATTTTTATGCATGGAGAATTTGTTGGATTTTATATTGATATACATTTGTTGAATTTGTTGGATTTGTCGGGACCCACCTGGTCGAAGCATACGTAGCGTTGTCATTCTGGTCGCGAATGTGTACGTACATCAATGTAGAGGCGTGCACGTGTCGTAGTAGAGGCGCGCACGTAGCATGTACACGTACGTACAGCGGCAAGGGTGCAAGAAAGAAAATACGGCCACGTACATACATACGGAGGAAATGGCCTTGTGTTCGACTGACCACGTTCGGAATGGGGTCCTGTTGATCGGGAGGGGTGTGGCATACCGCAAAACGGAGGAAACGGACCTCCTACGGTCGAAACGGGGGTCCTATTGATCGGGAGGGGTGTGGCGTACCGCAAAACAGACGAAACGGACCTCCTACGGTCGAAACGGGGGTCCTGTTGATCGGCAGGGGTGTGGCGTACCGCAAAACGGATGAAATGAACTTGTGTTGGAGTGCTATGGTCAAAATGGGGGGGTGTGGCGTACCGCAAAACGGGACTCCATGGATACTGTTCATCTCCACCGTCGACCTCCTCTAGCCTCCACGGGCTACCGTCGACCTCCTCCAGCCTCCACGGGCTACCGTCGACCTCCTCTAGCCTCCACGGGCTACCGTCGACCTCCTCCGGCCTCCACGGGCTCCTGTTCATCCAGCCTCCACCGTGCGCTACTCCACCAGCTACTGTTCAACCACCCCTCCACCGTCTACTGTTCATCCAGCCCTCCACCATCTACTGTTCATCCAGCCCTCCACACCACGGGGTCCTGTTCAACCACCCCTCCACGGCCACCCCTCCACCGTCTACTGTTCATCCAGCCCAACACACCAGGGGGTCATGTTCATCTATAGGCAACACCACCACTCACTGTTCATCCAACCCCCCCCCCCCCCGGCAACGCTCACTGTTCATCCAATCGATCGGCTTCAGTTAGCAGCAGTAGCGAAGGAATTGCTCCATCGGGTTCACTTAATAGCCATCGATCAATCGCTCGGGTTCAGTAACGCGTAGCCTGCAGTGCAATCGCTCGGGTTCAGTTAGAGCCCAACGCCTCGCTCGGGTTCAGTTAGAGCCAACGCCTCGCACACACGCGCGTAACTGTACGAGAGAAACATGCATCGCTCTCCCACCGTAACCGGCAACTCCCCAAAATTTTGCTCCCCCTCACTTCTACCACGGTTTTTTCCTTCATGGATGGCCCAAAGAATGTCATGCAGCTGCGTCTCCGGCCCGCCCAGGACGAAAAGCCCATTTTCTGTCATGAT
This sequence comes from Triticum aestivum, assembly GCF_018294505.1. Lineage (NCBI taxonomy): Eukaryota > Viridiplantae > Streptophyta > Magnoliopsida > Poales > Poaceae > Triticum > Triticum aestivum. The sequence goes on along the minus strand of NC_057807.1, from coordinate 46,177,567 downwards.
TTTTTGTCATAGAAGTAGGAGCCCACCACATCTATGATGATACAGGGTTTTGTCACAATTATCGTCATAGAAGTGTCATATGTATGACAGGAAAAAAATTCGTTCGGCCCAAAATGTCACGGATGTGTCTTTTTTTTGTAGTGCTGGGAAGGTGCGGCATTGTGATTTGACGTCTCATTGCTCATTACTACTACTGGGCCGATACGAGTGGGGTGCGTCCCCCCTACTGTTATGTCGACCCGGTTGCTATATGTCCCACATGTCAGCGACAGGAAGTACAGAATTCATGAAAGGGAGCGTCAACGGAGGAGTATACTACAGAATTCATGAAAGGGAGCAACTTAGTTTTGGAAAAATCTGTTTTTACGGAGTACGTACCCACGAGGGTTTATAGGGCTCATCTAAAAAACATTCGTTTTTCCATTTGATAAGTCTCAATTCTACTACTAGTAGTAGTACCATTACATGTTGGATTTCGAGGTGCGTTAGATCACCCGATGCAAGCAGTGTCAAGAGGAAACTCACCAATGCATGTAGAAGTTCATGGAAATTTAGTGGTCATTCATGCATTCGTTCTAATTAATGCCTCGGTAAACATGACTTCTTGAGAAAAACGAGTGTACTAATTACTTGTGCAAACTACGAAATTAATTCGACCACTCACCGTCTACCTTGGTTGGAGAGATTTTGAAATTGAGCCATAAACTGGAAAGGAGGGAGTAGTAACTTTTGTATTGATTACTATTTGTGGCCTTGTATAGATGCAAAATGTATTTTTTTATAGTGGCCTTGTATAAGTAAATGGAGGGAGTACTAAAGGACATATATATTCCAAACAATATCATAATCTCTCTAACAAAGGTACTACGGAGTAAACGGAGGGAGTAGTAAAATTTTCTCCTTGTGCTACGAGCCACCGCGCGCGTGGGCGAGGGAGCGGGCGTAAGGCGTACAGTAGTAGTAGTACTACTACTACTCGTAAGCAAGCTTCACCTAATCCTGTGAGCCACCGCGCCCGTGGGCGGGGGAGACGGAGTACTAAGCAATCTTCTCCCCGTTCTGTGAGTTGATGGGACACATCAAAAGTACTCCAGTGTATAGAGCCTTGCCTCTAAGGTAGGCCCCACATGGTTTGCCTCTTTTTTAACATAACATGTCAAGTCGCAATTTGTTTGTTCACCTGTGGTAGACGATCCTCCCTCCACCAAGTGGACAACCAGTACACGTGTCAAATTACCACATGGGCTACCTTTTCGTACAGAAATGAGCTCCACCGTGTACCCGCACGGGTGTGGTTGGGAAATAGACGGGAGTACTTGCGCCGTGTGTGCACCTCTTCTCTTCGTGCACATCCCCCACCTACGTGGGTGTGTGTGAGAGAGATACAAACCTAGACATAATGTGACATCCATCCCCATGCCTCCACCCAGTCCGACCACCAGTCACCACCACGCCCCACTCCTCCTCACCTTATCTCTCATCTTTCTCCCTCCATTTTTATATACAAGGGGCCACTATCAAAATTAAAATTTGCAGATATACAAGGCCACTAACACTAATCGATGCAATATTAATGGTGTTTGCCTCGTGATACTAGCAAAGGAGGACATTAATTATCCCTTGCATGCATGTGGGAGTTTGTAAAAATGCATCTTGATGTTCCGTGCAATGCACGGGCATCTTGCTAGTCCATGAAAACAACACATGGCAAAATTCCACGGCGAACGAGGGATTTGAATCTGTTGGGAGGGGCTGTTTGGATCTTGCCCGGGGTAGCCAAAATATTGGCGACCCTTTTGTCCACCGGTGCCTTTGCCACTGATGAACGAGGAATGGCTCGGGTGCTCATGCATCCTCCAGCGCGCACGTTGGAGACGAGCTCGCACGAGCTGTGTTTTTTTTGTCCCACAACGCCGCCCGAGCCACCCGCAGACCGACCGGCGACCCGCAAATTACGCCATCCAACCGTAGCCGCACACATTATGACAGCAACTCAACCAACCGGACGAAATTCACGCAAACACGTAGACAAACTGATATTTCATATAAACAACGATGGAAATCATATAAAATACCGGATTTTCATACAAACATGATGGATTTCATTACATTCAAATGAACTATGCGGTGCTAGTTCTGGACAGCACTGGTATATAATACCTGGCCTAAATGGTCGCCCGCCGATCGATTTGTGTTCCTCATGTCCGACAGCACGATCACCGGACTGCTGGGAGCCCCGGAGGTATATGCTTCAGCGCAAAGGACGGCTCGCTTTCCCACTGCCCAACTGATATCATTGGTTGATGCCGAAGATGATGGTGGCCGACACCGGTTCGAGTTCATCATCGGCCACTACTTCGCCATGGCCGGCACCGGCTCGAGTTCATCCTAACATTCCCCTCTTCCGTGGAGCCCATGCAGGGTCGACGAAGGTCCTCGCAACAAAAGGATCCGGCAATACACCTGCTGTGTACACAGGTGTCGCCTCTGCGGTGGCCTTCATGGGACCCAAGCGGCGGCGGCCTCCCGTGTTCTACTTCTCCTTGATGATGGTGGCAGAAGCGGAGGCGCTGGCCATCGACTTGTCGCTCTCCGTGCACCCGGCTTCTGACGCTGCTTGCATGGCGCGGCCGCCGGCATGGGAGTCTCGACCACAGAAACGGGAGACGTGGTGCGAGGCAGCGGCGTGGACGGCAGCAACGACGTCCGTGCGCTGCTCCTCATCGAGCTGGCCTGGAGCGGCGAGTTGCTGAACCACGCGCCGGCTTGGGGCGGCAACTGGCTCCGTCGGGCACGGGGAGGGAGGTGGATCAGTGAGCTGCATAGCTCGTATCTGGTGGGCTACCCAGTCGGCTTGGATGCGGAATAACTACTCTTCGTAAGACATTGTAAGAGTGGAGAAAATGGTGAAGGAGGAGATAGGGGAGCGGCAGAGGTGTGCGATTCTTGGCCGGCGTTTGGCCTCGTTTAAATAGGAGATTAAATAGACGGCAGAAGGGAGGAAATCCGCCGGCGTTGCGTTCAATGTCGGCCCGGTCATGAACGGACGTGTGTCCAGAGTGGGTTTCTCGGCTTCCACACGGGCGGGTTTCATGGAGGCGTTTGAATGCGGGAAGGAGGCATGTTCAGCCGGGCATGCAGTGAGTGGTGCCCTCAACTCTGACCTAGGACACCGCGCTGTTCTTCCACTGACGTGTGGTCTCTTTGGGTACATGGCCAGCATGTCAGTGACCCAACGCAGGCAGCGCACAGCAGAGGAACCTTTGGTGGGCCAGGGCGGTCAGAAGCATAAACCGATGATTGTTCATTGAGTGTGACATCATCTTTTTCATGTAGATAAGCCTACTATATTGATAGCCCATTCGATACGTTGTGATTCATAAAGACCACTGCAAACATCAATGTTCTGCTTATCACAGATAAGATTGATTAATACCCGTAACAATCCATGTCCTTAACAAAGGGTGCATGCACGTATAGGCTGAGCGTGTGTCTTGCATCGTGTGTTGTGTCCATGCAGGCGTGCGAGTGTTGCGTGCATGCAAGGGTACGTTTCAGTGTTGCATGCATGGGTGCGCACGTGCGTGTGTTTGTGAGTGCATGTGTATGTGTCAATGTTGCACGCCAGCATGCGTGCATGTGTACGTTATGTGTACGTGTCAGTGTTGCATGCCTACATGGGTGTGTGTCTTGCGTGCGTGCATGTGTACGTGCAGGGTGAGGCTATACGTCAGTCGACTGACTTTCTAATCTCTGGTCATTAGATTTTCCGGCCGTTGGATATGAAATCAAGGACCTCCAGTTTATCATCAAACTCCACCCCCCTGAGCCGCCAGCCACCATCGGCCGAACCGCCAGCCCCCTCCACCCACGGTCGGCCCGAGCCGCACCGCCTCGCCCTCCCCGAAACCACTCCCCACCGCCGGTCCGCCGCCACACCGGCCATCCCTCTAGGCCCCCCGCGCCGAGCTTTTTCTTCGGTGATCCCCACCCCACCGCCCAATCAACGCCCCCCAACCACCGGCGACTGCCAACCAGAGGTCTTACGACTTCGAATACCCATCGACCACTAATTTAATACCATTTTTGTCCTTCATATACGCGCTGACGAGTGGGCCCAATGGTAATGTGTGCTGCTGAATGTGGACCGTTTGACTGGTCAATTGATCGTGTTATCAACAAATTACGGATCTGTATGGTGAGCCAGTGACCTTATGATCACCCCAAAATGTACTCCTATTTTATTAACACAGTACAGACTCAAACTACCATTTTCTTTCTTTCGTATATGGGCTGACAAGTGGGCCCCATGGTTACATGCCCTGATGGTGCAACACTAGTTGTGATGTGTGGAACGTTTGACTGGTCAATTGATTGTGTCATCAACAAAATACGGAGTTGTACGGGTGAGCCAGTGACCGTATAATCATGACATGTGTTTGTTTAACACGGTACAGACGCAAGGGCTCATATATACGCGCAAGCACTCACCGCTATAAGCACACACACGCGGACCCTACCCCTATGAGCACCTTCGAGAGAGTGGGCCAGCATATATGATCTTGAGATTTTACGAAGTCACCATAGGTGCCTCGTAGTCGAGTGGAACGTCTCCTCCCACTGAACGCACATCACCGGAAAATACTAAAATTAACACAAGATAAATGCGAGCACCGGGACTTTAACCTTGGTGGGCTTGAGAAACCACTGTCCTCCTAACCATCCAACCACATGTTGGTTAGCACGACAAAATGTATGTGGTGACTGTGATGAGCTTATTTTGAAGTCCAGTGACCATATCGTGCTTTCGCTTCAAATACAATGACCGTAAGTGTCGCCAACAAAATACGGAGCACGCATCAAATGCAAAGTCCGTCAGTGTCATCAACAAAATATGGAGACGTATCGTGAGCTAGATACCGTTGTACTATTGTATATGCTTATTTTCTTAGTGGCCGATTGCGTGTGTGGTGTGGTGGGCACATCATTTCTAGTTGTGGTGGGTCAACATGAAGACTCATGGGTCGGTTCCATCCTGCACCACATATAGGTTGGTCCGAGACGCGTTATACGAAGACCCATGTGGAGGACTCGGCGTACAACACGAAGCTACCAGAGTCGCGGAGGACTCTATCCCCACTGGTGATAAGCCGACTATATATGATTTGTAACCCTAGGCCCCCAGTATGTTATAGAAGCTTGGGGGCTAGTTCGTCGATAGTATACACACACGCACAATGCCTAGTATTCACGTGTACTTTGTACACACCCCTATCACTAATATACAGTACCAGGAGTAGGCTCTTTCTTCAACTGCAAGAGTCCGAACTAGGGTAAAACTTTGCCTCGTATTACCATCCATCCTAACGGTCGAGGATATCCTACTGAATGATACGATGAAATCAATCTGCCAACTACTAAGAGAGAGGTGTGTCTGGGGCGGGGGCAATGTGTGCAAGAGAGGCCTAAAGATAATGTGCGTGCAGGAGACACGTAGGCACATATATGTGTGTATAGAGGGCTAGTAGAGACCGTGCGTGTGTATATATGCATGTGAGAGAAATAGTGTTTTCCAACTGAGATTAGTGAAAAGAGCGGTACATAGTAGTCAGAAAGAGAGAGAGAGAGAGAGAGAAACAGAGAGAGCATGTGCGTGAGACACCCCGACACCCTGAGAGAGATTGTGAGCATGTGTGAAAGAGAAATGCCGATGCATATAAAGTGTTTGCACTTATGCGTTAGATAGAGAGATATATAACGCGTTTGTGAGAACGGGCCGAGGCATAGTGCATCTACGTGTAAAAGGCGGTTCTACGCATTAAATTAAAATATAAATGGCATTATTATTTTTGGATGAGATCATGAATTTTGCAAATTGCGTATGGACAAAAATCGGTCTATCAGACACCCATACTCTATTGAATTCTAGCATGTGCATGTGTTTATTTCATATTATCGATCCATAGAGTGAGAGCGGTTTGAAATACAGGCAATGGATGCTTTTGCAATTCATATATAAACATTAATTAGTGCACTCCATGTTGTTAGTGTGAAGCACTTTATACATTTGTCACTTGCATGGATACATTCCAAATTGCTAGCTACGAAATAGAATACATGTCGAATTCAACATAAAGGGGGTTTCGAAGATTCGAATTCATAGGAAGTGCATTCATCTATTTGAACCCGAGATAATGGCATTTGTAAATCAGATGTAAAAGGGGGCATCAATCTTTGTTGTGAGTTTGAACATGCTATATATATTCATACGCATATCTAACTTTTTTTTGCAACCAAGGAGATTATATCTGGAACCATGCATGAACTGAGGTAAGTTGCATATTTTTTAATATATACTCGTGTACAATGTATATTCAAATGTACCCCCTCCATTCCAAAATAATCGTAGCTTTAGGATTTTCAAGAGTAAAGATTTGTGAAGTTTGACAAATCCTGAAAGTTCAATTCAAGAGAACCGAAAACGTTAATGCTTCTGCTCCCAAATATTGAACGAAGCGCCAAATAGGCCTTTAGTCACCCGAAACCACGCGAGACTAATGTTTGGTGGTAGGGAATTACTGTCCTGACTCTGGCCCCTGTAGCCTATCGGCCCGATGTCCAAAGTTCTAAACCGGGGTAGGTTTGTAACTTCACCAAGACGCCAGTCTCAACCGCCTCCGAGAAGCATTCATACGCCGTGGGCGCCTAAACACACATGCGCTCGGCCGAAATCTATCCCGCCCACATTTGGGACACCTGAGATTACTGTCCTACCTCCAACCCGCAATATGTCCGAAATTTTAGATGGGGGCAAAGTTTGTAACTTTCCCCAAATTTCAAACAAGCACGTCTCAAACCGAAACATTGTTCCCCCTTAGTTCCCCGCTTCCCTCCGTTTCCCCATTCATACTCCGTGGGCGCCAAAACGCCCTCTCCACCATCCGCGAAACCCCAGCCTCCTCCGTCCTCCACCCCATAGTGTCCAATCCACCGTCGCCCTCCTCCATCACGCCGGAGCCGGTACCCCGACGTCGTCGTCCAACGCAACCGCAACCGCAACGCCCTCAAGGACTTAGTAGCTGAAGCCGAGGCAGAGCTGCCTCCACGATGCCGACACCGACGTGCGCCGTACAAGAACCACTCCGACCACGCCGTCCTGCGCCTCACTGCTGCCGCTCCACTGTCGCAACCGTCCACCGCACCGGAGTTGTTCCCACTACGTCGTCGTTCGCCGCCTCGGATCTGGTTCCCCACCGTCGACAGACGGCCACCGCACCACACTCAACAACTTGTCCATGGGTTCGTCCAAGGCTCCACCGTCCTCCACAACTTCTTGTTTCCAGCGAACCACAAGAAGATCGTTGGAAAAACAGAAGGAGGACACAACACTGCCAGCAGAAAGAGGTACTCCTCTTCCCTTATTCATGCAAATCTTGCGTCTCTGCTCACACCGTATTCATCCCATGAAAGAAACTAGTTGAGCGCTTCTTACTGCATCTTCTTCGTGATACTAAATGCACAATGTTTCCTCCCTTTACTATTTCACATTTGCTAGAGGTCAGTAGCCCGCCTGGATTTCAATTCAGGGTCAGTCAAACCGTAATTAAAAGAAGCAGCACCCGCTTAGGCGCGCGGAGCACCTAGTCCGCCTGTTCCCCGGGGAAGCGGCGCACCGGTGTCTATCATAGGGATGTGGGGCGCAGGAGCTGCTTGCGCCCGATCTGGAGGTCGGCAGGGCTTGAATGGATGGTCGGGGGGTGCCAAGCACGGCGGTGCGGTGAGGTTGAGGGGAGGGCGCGGGCAGGGGAGGAATACTGGGCGGTGGTCGCTGGTGTTTCGAGGAAGATCGTCAACACTGACTGGCTGGAGGTAGATGAAGGCGATCTGCCCGTTCTTTGTACATCGGACAGTGCAGAAAAAATGGACTGCCTATTTGCTTTCAGTCGACTGTTATTTTCATAAAATCTTGTAGTAATTTAGTGTGCCATGCATGTTGTAGAGCTATCATATGTCTCCCATCATTTATTTCTCACCGATCTGCTATCTGCTACCTTTACACTGTACTAATTATGCACACACTTCACCCATACTCACACTATTGTTTTTTATGCATGGGTATTTCAGACTCTGACGCAGTGTTGATGAATGTAGAAAATAAAAGACAGAAGTCGCTCCAGTGTAATTCGAAGATAAGCACTAAGCGTTTCAGCGCTCTAGTGGGTGCAGTGTCAGCAGTTGGAGACAGTAAACGTAGCTCTGCAAGTGATGATCTCAATTGCCACACACAACCATCCCAGGTGCTTGCTTTAACTTCGCGCTGTCAAATGTGGTTGCATGTTGCATATGGTGTCTAGCTTGTATTGCTTCCAATTTGGTTAAATTGCATCTGCTTACTTTACACATTATACCTTTGATAATGACATGCCTTCCTGTTTTTGATACATACTACATATGTCTATTAACCATGTTCGTACATCAAACTAATGCTCTTTTGTATCCCTCGTCAATCACTTATGATGAGACAGTCACCCGAGTGGGTTACTGTGAGACGCCCTACTCGTTTAAAGAGTGCAGTGTCATCCTCCCCACATGATTCTCAAGAAACAGCAAGGCTAAATGAAGATAGTCAACGTAGCTCTCTAGTTGATCACCGCAATTCCCCCACACCACCATCGCAGGTGCTTGCTCTTACTTGGCAGTGTGATATGTGGTTGCATGTTGCATATGGTGTCTACCTTGTAATGCTTCTAATTAGGGTAAATTGCATCTGCTTAGTTAACACATTATACCTGTGAATATGACATGCCTTCCTGTTTTTGGTACATACTACGTCTTTCTATTAACCATGTTCTTACATCAAACTACTTTTCTTGTGTATCCCTCATCAATCACTTCTGATGATACACCTTCAAGTTGACAGTGTAATATTGGTTGCATCTTGCATATCATTTCAAACATGTATTGCCTCTAATTTGTTGAAGTGCCACTTATAATGAGACACATCTAACTTGGTAGAGTGATTTTGGTTGGATCTTTCATATGGTGTCTAGATTGCATTGCTTCCAATTTGTTGAAATGCCTTCTGCTTAGCGTTTTTCATACATATTCCATCCTCCTACAATGTGGTTGCCATACATAAAAGTTGTGTTCGTCAGTATCATGCATCAACGAATTTGGAAGTGCGAATTTCATTCCTTTTTCTTGTGTGTTTACTTGACAAGGCAAAATCTGAAAGGACGAAGGCACGGAATGATGGTGGTCCTCTGGAGCAACCGAAACAGATGATCTCTGCAGATTCTCCTGCTACTCGTACTGCAGTGCTAGTTCCAAATCTCATCTCCCCTACTCCACAACCCAAGGTGCTTGCTCTAATATGGCAGTGTGGTATCTGGTTCCATGTTGCATATGGTGCTTAGCTTGTATTGCTCCTAATTTGTTAAATTGCACCTCCTTAGCTTACACATTATACATGTGAATATGATACGCCTTCCTGTTTTTGGTACATACTACATCTGCCTATCACACCATGTTCTTACATCAAACTACTGTTCTTGTGTATCCTGCATCTATCGCTTATGATGAGACAGTCACGTGCGTGGGTTAATATGAGATGCAATACTCTTATAAAGAATGCAATTTCATCCTCTCCACATGATTCTCAAGAAACGGCAAGCCTAAATGAAGATATTGAACGTAGCTCTGTACTTGAAGACCGCACTTCCCCTACACCACCATCATAGGTGCTTGCTCTAACTTCGTAGTGTGATATGTGGTTGCATGTTGCATACGGTGTCTAGCTTGTAATGCTTCTAATTAGGGTAAATTGCATCTGCTTAGTTTACACACTATACCTGTGAATATGACATGCCTTCCTATTTTTGGTACACACTACATCTATGTGTTAACCTTGTTCTTACATGAAACTACCTCTCTTCTGTATCCTGCATCAATCACTTACGATGAGTCACCTTTATTTGTTGCATATTGCATATTATTTCTAGCTTGTTGCCATGTATTGCTTCTAATTTGGTCAAATACATTTGTTAGGGCACCCTTTTAATTTGGCGGAGTGATATTGGTTTCATCTTTCATATGGTTTCTAGCTTGCATTGATTCTAACAAGTTCAAGCACCTTGTGCTTAGTTTACACTTTATACATCATACATGTCAATATGTCACGCCGTCCTGTTTTTCATACATATTCCATCCTCCTATCATGCGGCTGCCTTACATGAAAGTAGTGTTCGTCAGTATCATGCATCAATGAGTTCTGAAGAGCAAATTTTATTCCTTTTTCTTGTGGGTTTGACTTGACAAGGCAAAATCAAGAAAGAGGAAGGAAAAGAGTAAGGAAGGCGATGATGGTGGTCCTCTGCAGCAACATAAATGGAGCATCTGTACTGATTCTCCTTGTACTGATAGTGCATTACAAGGTCCAAGTCTCCGCTCCCCTACTCCACCATCCAAGGTGCTTGCTCTAACTTGGCAGTGTGATATCTGGTTGCATGTTGCATATGGTGTCTAGCTTGTATTGCTCCTAATTAGTGTAAACTGCATCTGCTTAGCTTACACATGATACATGTGAATATGACACGCTTTCCTATTTTTGGTACATACTATATCTGTCTATCACACCATGTTCTTACATGAAACTACTCTTCTTGTGTATCCTGCATCAGTCACTTATGATGGGACACCTTTAAGTTGGCAGTGTGATATTGGTTTGCGTCTTGAATATGATTTCTAGCATGTATTGCTTCTAGTTTGATGAACGCCACCTATGACGAGACAGTTTTAACTTGGCAGAGTGATATTGATTGCACCTTCCATATGGTGTCTTTGCAGTGTTTCTAATTTGTTGAAGTGCCTTCTGCTTAGTTACCACATCATAGGTGTGAATATGTCAAGCCGTCCATTTTTTCGTACATATTCCATCCTCGTATCATGACTTTGCCTTTCATCAGAGTAGTGTTCGTCAGTATCATGCATGAATGAGTTCTGAAGAGCGAATTATATTCCTTTTTCTTGTCGGTATGACCTCACAATGCAAAATCAATAAAGCTGAAGGAAATTGGCAAGGCATTGGATGATGGTGGTCCTTCCGAGCAACTGAAATGGAGGTTCTCTACAGATTCTACTCCGCCATCCTCCCAACAAGATTCGCAAGACAACGCAAGGCTAGACAGTCAACGTAGTTGTGTAGATGATGAGCACATCTCCCCTACTCCACCATCACAGGTGCTTGCTCTAACTTGGCACTATTATATGTGGTTGCATGTTGCGTATGATGTCTAGCTTGTATTGCTTCTAACTTTGTTGAATTGCATCTGCTTACTTTACACATAATGCCTGTGAATATGACATGTGTTCCTGTTTCTACATCAGACTACTGTTCTTGCATATCTCGCATCAGTCACTTATGATAAGGCACCTTTAAGTCGCCACTGTGATATTGGTTGTGTCTTGCATATGATTTCTAGCATGTACTGCTTCTAATTTGTTGAAACGCCATATAGTTTGAACTTGGCAGAGTGATATTGGTTGCATCTTTCATATGGTGTCTAGCTTGCAGTGCTTCTAATTTGTTGAAATGCCTTCTGCTTAGTTACCACATCATAGGTGTGAATATGTCACGCCATCCTGTTTTTCATACATATTCCATCCTCGCATCATGTGTTTGCCTTTCATCCGAGTAGTGTTCGTCAGTAACATGCATGAATGAGTTCTGAAGAGCGAATTTTATTCCTTTTTCTTATCGGTTTGACTTCACAATGCAAAATCATTACAGCTGAAGGAAATTAGTCCGGCAGTGGATGATGGTGGTCCTTCGGAGCAACTCAAATAGGGGGTCTCTACAGATTCTACTCCGCCATCCTCCCAACAAGATTCGCAAGACAACACAAGGCTGGACAGTCAACGTAGCTGTGTAGATGATGAGCACATCTCCCCTACTCCACCATCACAGGTGCTTGCTCTAACTTGGCACTATTATATGTGGTTGCATGTTGCGTATGATGTCTAGCTTGTATTGCTTCTAACTTGAATTGCATCTGCTTACTTTACACATAATGCCTGTGAATATGACACGTGTTCCTATTTCTAGAACATACGTGTACATGATGAGCACATCTCCCCTACTCCACCATCACAGGTGCTTGCTCTTACTTGGAACTGTTATATGTGGTTGCATTTTCCGTATGATGTCTAGTTTGTATTGCTTCTGATTATGTTGAATTGCATCTGCGTAGCTTACAACTTATACCTGCAACGATCACTTACCCATAAGACACATTTAACTTGGGACTGTGATGTAGGTTGCATCTTGCATTGTCTTCTAGCTTGTACTGCTTCTAATTTCTTGAAATGGCACTTACGACGAGACACTTTTTACCTGATAGAGTGATATTGGTTGCATGTTCATATGGTGCCTAGCTTTCATTTCTTCTAATTTTGTTGAAATGCCTTCCGCTTACTGTTTTTTCATACATATTCCATCCTCCTATCTTACGTGTGAATATGAAATGATGTCTTTTTTTGTATATATTCCATCCTCCTATCCTGCGCTTGCCTTACATCAAAGTAGTGTTCGTCTGTATCATGCATCAACCAGTTATGCAGAGCTAATTTTATTCATCTTCTTGTGGTTTTGACTTCATAAGGCAATATCAGAAAATAGGAAGGAAAAGAGTAAGTTAGGGGATGTTGGTGGTCCTCCGCACCGACGCAAACAGAGACTCTCTAGATTTGCCACTGCTACTGCTAATGAAGTTGAAGTCCCAAGTCTACATGATGAGTTCATCTCCCATACTCCACCATCGCAGGTGCTTGCTCTAAGTTGACAGTGTGATAATTGGTTTCATGTTGCATATGTTGTCTAGCCTGTATTTCTTCTATTTTGATTAAATTGCACCTGCTGAGTTTATACGTTATACATGTGCATATGACATGGCTTTCTATGTCTAGAATACACTGCATCTATCTATCATACCATGTTCTTACATCAAAGTATTGTTGTTGTGTATCCTGCATCAGTCACTCATGATTGGACGCTTTTAACATGGTAGTTTGATAGTGGTTGCATCCTGCATTGATTTCTACGTTGTAATGCTTCTAATTTTTTGAATTGCCACTTATGACAAGACACTTTTAACTTGGCAGAGTAATATGGTTGCATCTTTCATATGGTGTCTAGCTTGCATTACTTCTATTTTCTTGAAAATCCTTCTGCTTAGTTTGCACATCGTAGTTGTGAATATGTCATGCCGTCCTATTTTTATTACATATTCCATCCTCATACGGTTGTCTTACATCAAAGTATTGCTTGTCTGTATCATGCATCAATGAGTTCTGAAGAGTGATTTTATTCTTTTGTGTTGTGGGTACAGCTTGACATGGCAAAGTCAAAAAAGAGCAAGGAAAATAATATAGTAGAGAGTGTTGTTACTCGTCGGGTGAAACGGAAAAGGATCTGCCGTCGAGATTTTGTTGGTACTTATAGTGCAGTAGAAGGTCCAAGTCCACCGGCTAAATCTACAAACACAGTGTCACCTGCTCCACCAGCTGCAGCATCCGCTTCAACTGTACCAGCATCTCAACGAGTTACTCGTTCATTTGCTTCGGAACTGGCCAGTTTCCATGCTGCCTTCACACATAACACTACTTCCAAAGCACTACTGACACAACAGGACTTGGCAAGATCAGATGAACCTCATGAGCATCAACACCAAGACGGTACCTGACCAAGTCAAGTTGCAGTTGCATGCTCCTTTATATGTACTCTCACGGTTTGATGTACACTAACACTTTCCATATTCGTTGTTGAACTAGCACCACGGCGCAAGCGGAAACAGACATCAGAGATAATGCTTGACAGATTTACAAAATCTAAAGGAGGAAGGATGGAGATCCATTTTGAGGCAGGTTTAAAAAGGCCACGTGATGCTACAGAGTCAGCCAAGTTAGTCTCAGAGGCAGCCATTGTTGTTAGGTGTCATGCATGTATCCTCCCAACGTGGATCCAGTACAGGAATGAGAAAGACAATACCCAGTTTAACACCTTCCTTGACCATTTATCCGTAAGTAATGTTATTCATCGCAATTAGTAATATTGTCTTGCTCTGTCCCATACTTTCTAGCTTCCTCCTAATAAGACTCACATTCTTTTTTTCAACAGATGAGGTTCAAGTTGGATCCGAAAGATTATGCAACTAAACAAGCATGCACTCATGTTTTTCAGTCTGCTCTATGATAGTATCGGTACCACCTTAGAAAATCTCACTTTGAAGGCAAGGCTAACAATGAAATCGCCCAAACATCTCTAGTGGAATATATTACAGATGAAGACTGGACAGCCCTCGTTAACACTGGTCTGATCCAAAGTATCAGGTAGACTATATGTATTTGATCAGACCACATATTGAACCTGTATTTATGTATGTGCCTTACAAGTGTATCTTCTTCTAGGCTAACTGTTTGAAGAACAAAACCACCCATTCTAAAGTGAAATTCCAATAGCCAACAGGATCTCGTAGCTATATTGCACACTGTGGGGCTCTTGTAAATAGTTACTACTTCCTTCTTTTTTTTTGTGCCATATTATCATATCTATATTGACTTGTTCCAAATACAGAGGAAAGCCCATGCGGACCAAAAATAACCTGAACCGAATGCAGTGCAAATCTTCAAGGATTGCCACACCAGCAAGATGAAGGGCATGAGCACACCAGTTCAAGCCGTTGTTGTAAGTCCTTACTCCTCATGCCTTGAACTAATTGGTATTTTGATGTGTTCATTTAACTACTTGGTTTGCAGCCAATGTCAGTTACTCTGTTCACTTTTATACACAGTTGTCTTAACGTATCATTTCACCTTACATGGTTTAAAAGAGATGAAGGATATTCTTTTGGTCTTGATCTGTAATCTAGTTGTTATGTTCACGTGCGCACACAATGATAAAATAGCTTGTTTGTTTTATATCTGTTTGCCCATGATATGAAGGATGGCATACTATGTTCATCCTACTTTAAACCATGTCTCTTTATCCTTAGATGTCAACGAATGTGAGGAAATAGACAATACAGTAGGCATGCTACATGGACATATGTTCTGAAAGTGATTTTATTATTTAGTTGGCACTACAATACATGCTAATGTATTACAGTAGTTCACCAAAATAAGTTATGTATAAACGTTTAACCTACTTTGTTTGTTTCTGTCTCATTAGTAACTTATCTGGTACACTAATCTACAAGTTCAAACTTTCAGGAAGCTATGGAACAAATGATTGAACAGTCACAACCACCTGAAGGTGACGAGGCTACCACAGGCACAATGTCACCTCTTGCTATAGTGCGTCAGTATCTCTCCACTAATAGTGCAAAAAGCACCTTCCTGCGTAATTCTGGGTTGGTTGTCAAGGTAACCTCGTCCAAATCGCCTACTGAACAAACCTACTGAAGGAGATATGCCCTAGAGGCAATAATAAAGTTATTATTTATTTCCTTATATCATGATAAATGTTTATTATTCATGCTAGAATTGTATTAACCGGAAACATAATACATGTGTGAATACGTAGACAAACATATAGTCACTAGTATGCCTCTACTTGACTAGCTCATTAATCAAAGATGGTTATGTTTCCTAACCATAGACATGTGTTGTCATTTTATTAACGAGATCACATCATTAGGAGAATGATGTGATTGACATGACCCATTCTGTTAGTCTAGCACTTGATCGTTTAGTATATTGCTATTGCTTTCTTCATTACTTATACATGTTCATGTAACTATGAGATTATGCAACTCCCATTTACCGGAGGAACACTTTGGGTACTACCAAACATCACAACATAACTGGGTGATTATAAAGGAGTACTACAGGTGTCTCCGAAGGTACATGTTGGGTTGGCGTATTTCGAGATTAGGTTTTGTCACTCCGATTGTCGGAGAGGTATCGCTGGGCCCTCTCGGTAATGCACATCACTATAAGCCTTGCAAGAAATGTATCTAATGAGTTAGTTACGGAATGATGCATTACGTAACGAGTAAAGAGACTTGCCGGTAACGAGATTGAACTAGGTATTAGATACCAACGATCGAATCTCGGGCAAGTAACATACCGATGACAAAGGGAACAACGTATGTTGTTATGCGGTTTGACCGATAAAGATCTTCGTAGAATATGTAGGAACCAATATGGGCATCCAGGTTTCGCTATTGGTTATTGACCGAGAATAGTTCTAGGTCATGTCTACATAGTTCTCGAACCCGTAGGGTCCGCATGCTTAACGTTACGATGACAGTTTTATTATGAGTTTACAAGTTTTGATGTACTGAAGTTTGTTCGGAGTCCCGGATGTGATCACGGACATGACGAGGAGTCTTGAAATGGTCGAGACATAAAGATTGATATATTGGACGACTATATTCGGACACCGGAAGTGTTCCGGACGTTTTCGGAGAAAACCGGAGTGCCGGAGGGTTACCGGAACCCCCCCCGGGGAGAGATAATGGGCCACATGGGCCTTGGTGGAAAGAGAGAGGGGCGGCCAGGGTGGGCCGCGCGCCCCCTCTCCCTCTGGTCCGAATTGGACTAGGAGGGGGGGCGGTGCCCCCCCCCCTCTTTCCTTCCCCCTCTCCCCCTTCCTTTCCCCTCCTAGTAGGAGTAGGAAAGGGGGAGTCCTACTCCTACTAGGAGGAGGACTCCTCCTCCTTGGCGCGCCCACAAGGGCCGGCCAGCCTCCCCCCTTGCTCCTTTATATACGGGGGCAGGGGCAACCCAGAACACACAAGTTGATCGACGGATCGTTCCTTAGCCGTGTGCGGTGCCCCCTCCACCATATTCCACCTCGGTCATATCGTCGCGGAGTTTAGGCGAAGCCCTGCGCCGGTAGAACATCATCATCGTCACCATGCCGTCGTGCTGACGGAACTCATCCCCGAAGCTTTGCTGGATCGGAGCCCGGGGATCGTCATCGAGCTGAACGTGTGCTGAACTCAGAGGTGCCATACGTTCGGTGCTTGGATCGGTCGGATCGTGAAGACGTACGACTACATCAACCGCGTTGTCATAATGCTTCCACTTATGATCTACGAGGGTACATGGACAACACTCTCCCCTCTCATTGCTATGTCATCACCATGATCTTGCGTGTACGTAGGAATTTTTTTGAAATTACTACGTTCCCCAACAGTGGCATCCGAGCCAGGTTTTATGTGTAGATGTCA
Organism: Triticum aestivum; assembly: GCF_018294505.1. NCBI lineage: Eukaryota > Viridiplantae > Streptophyta > Magnoliopsida > Poales > Poaceae > Triticum > Triticum aestivum. The sequence continues at coordinate 46,160,336 of NC_057807.1, read as the reverse complement.
TATGCACGAGTAGAACACAAGTGAGTTGTGGGCGATACAAGTCATACTGCTTACCAGCATGTCATACTTTGGTTCGGCGGTATTGTGAGATGAAGCGTCCCTGACCGACATTACGCGTACGCTTACGCGAGACTGGTTTCACCGTTACGAGCACTCGTGCTTAAAGGTGGTTGGCGGGTGTCTGTCTCTCTCACTTTAGCTGAATCAAGTGTGGCTACGCCCGGTCCTTGCGAAGGTTAAAACAGCACTAACTTGACGAACTATCGTTGTGGTTTTGATGCGTAGGTAAGAACGGTTCTTGCTAAGCCCGTAGCAGCCACGTAAAACTTGCAACAACAAAGTAGAGGACGTCTAACTTGTTTTTGCAGGGCATGTTGTGATGTGATATGGTTAAGACGTGATGCTATATTTTATTGTATGAGATGATCATGTTTTGTAACCGAAGTTATCGGCAACTGGCAGGAGCCATATGGTTGTCGCTTTATTGTATGAAATGCAAACGCCCTGTAATTGCTTTACTTTATCACTAAGCGGTAGCGATAGTCGTAGAAGCAATAGATGGCGTAAATGACAACGATGCTACGATGGAGATCAAGGTGTCGCGCCGGTGACGATGGTGATCACGACGGTGCTTCGGAGATGGAGATCACAAGCACAAGATGATGATGGCCATATCATATCACTTATATTGATTGCATGTGATGTTTATCCTTTATGCATCTTATCTTTCTTTGATTGACGGTAGCATTTTAAGATGATCTCTCACTAAAAATTATCAAGAAGTGTTCTCCCTGAGTATGCACCGTTGCCAAAGTTCGTCGTGCCCAGACACCACGTGATGATCGGGTGTGATAAGCTCTACGTCCATCTACAATGGGTGCAAGCCAGTTTTGCACACGCGGAATACTCAGGTTAAACTTGACGAGCCTAGCATATGCAGATATGGCCTCGGAACACGGAGACCGAATGGTCGAGCGTCAATCATATAGTAGATATGATCAACATAGTGATGTTCACCACTGAAAACTACTCCATCTCACATGATGATCGGTTATGGTTTAGTTGATATGGATCACGTAATCACTTAGAGGATTAGAGGGATGTCTATCTAAGTGGAAGTTCTTAAGTAATATGATTAATTGAACTTAAATTTATCATGAAATTAGTCTTGGTAGTATTTTGCAAATTATGTTGTAGATCAATAGCTTGCGTTGTTGCTTTCATATGTTTATCTTAATATGTTCCTAGAGAAAATTGTGTTGAAAAATGTTAGTAGCAATGATGCGGATTGGATCCGTGATCTGAGGTTTAGCCTCATTGCTGCACAGAAGAATTATGTCCTTAATGCACCGCTAGGTGACATACCTATTGCAGGAGCAGATGCAGACGTTATGAACGTCTGGCTAGCTCAATATGATAACTACTTGATAGTTTAGTGCACCATGCTTAACGGCTTGGAATCAGGACTTCAAAGACGTTTTGAACGTCATGGACCATATGAGATGTTCCAGCAGTTGAAGTTAATATTTCAAGAAAATACCCGAGTTGAGAGATATGAAGTCTCCAACAAGTTCTATAGCTAAAAGATGGAGGAGAATCGCTCAACTAGTGAGCAAGTGCTTAGATTGTCTGAGTACTACAATTGCTTGAATCAAGTGGGAGTTAATCTTCCAGATAAGATAGTGATTGACAGAATTCTCTAGTCACCATCACCAAGTTAATAGAACTTTGTGATGAACTATAGTATGCAAGGGATGACGAAAACGATTCCCGAGCTCTTCGTGATGTTGAAATCGACGAAGGTAGAAATCAAGAAAGAGCATCAAGTGTTGATGGTTGAGAAGATCACTAGTTTCAAGTAAAGGGCAAAGGGAAAGAAAGGGAACTTCAACTAGAATGACAAGCAAGTTGTCACTCCCACGAAGAAGCCCAAAGCTGGACCAAAACCTGAAACTGAGTGCTTCTACTGCAAAGGAAATGGTCACTGGAAGCGAAAATACCCTGAATATTTGGTGGATAAGAAGGATGGCAAAGTGAACAAGGGTATATTTGATATACAGATTATTGATGTGTGCCTTGCTAGTGTTTATAGTAGCCCCTGAGTATTTGATACTTGTTCGGTTGCTAAGATTAGTAACTCAAAACAGGAGTTACAGAATAAACAGAAACTAGTTGAGGGTGAAGTGACGATGTGTGTTGGAAGTGGTTACAAGATTGATATAATCATCATCGCACACTCCCTATACTTTCGGGATTAGTGTTAAACCTAAATAAATGTTATTTGGCATTTGCGTTGAGCATAAATATGATTTGATCATGTTTATTGCAATACGGTTATTCATTTAAAGTCAGAGAATAATTGTTGTTCTGTTTACATGAATAAAACCTTCGATGGTCATACACCCAATGAAATTAGTTTATTGGATCTCGATCGTAGTGATACACATAATCATAATATTGATGCCAAAAGATGCAAAGTTGATAATGATAGTGCAACTTATTTGTGGCACTGCTGTTTGGGTCATATCGGTAAAAAGCGAGTGAAGAAACTCCATGCTGATGGGTTTTTGGAATCACTTGATTATGAATCATTTGATGCTTGCGAACCGTGCCTTTTGGGCAAGATGACTAAAACTCCGTTCTCCGGAACAATGGAACGAGCTACTGACTTATTGGAAATAATACATACCGATGTATGTGATCCGATGAGTGTTAAGGCTCGTGGCAAGTATCGTTATTTTCTAACCTTCACAGATGATTTGAGCAGATATGGGTATATCTACTTGATGAAACATAAGTCTGAAATAGTTCAAAAGTTCAAAGAATTTCAGAGTGAAGTGGAAAAATCATCGTAACAAGAAAAATAAAGTTTCTACGATCTGATCGTGGAGATGAATATTTGAGTTATGAGTTTGGTCTTCATTTGAAACAATGTGAAATAGTTTCGCAACTCACGCCATCTGGAACACCACAATGTAATGGTGTGTCCAAAACGTCGTAATCATACTTTACTAGATATGTTGTGATCAATGATGTCTCTTATCGGTTTACCACTATCGTTTTGGGGTTATGCATTAGAGACAGCTGCATTCACATTTAATAGGGCAACATCTAAATCCATTGAGACGGCACCATATGAACTATGGTTTAGCAGTAAACCTAAGTTGTCGTTTCTTAAAGCTTGGAGTTGTGATGCTTATATGAAAAAGGTTATCAACCTGATAAGATCAAACCCAAATCGGAGAAGTGCGTCTTCATAGAATACCCAAAGGTAACTATTGGGTGCACCTTGTATCACAAGATCCAAAGGCAAGTTATTCGTTGCTAAGATGGATCCTTTCTAGAGAAGAAGTTTCTCTCGAAAGAAGTGAGTGGGAAGAAAGTAGAACTTGATGAGGTAATTGTACCTTCTCCCTTATTGGAAAGTAGTTCATCACAGAAATCAGTTCCAATGACTCCTACACCAATTAGTGAGGAAGTTAATGATGATGATCATGAAACTTCAGATCAAGTTGCTACCAAACCTCGTAGGTCTTCCAGAGTAAGATTCGTACCAGAGTGGTACGGTAATCATGTTCTGGAAGTCATGTTACTAGACCAAGATGAATCTATGAACTATGAGGAAGCGATGATGAGCCTAGATTCCGCGAAATGGTTTGAGGCCATAAAATCTGAGATATGATCCATGTATGAGAACAAAGTATGCACTTTGATTGACTTGCTCGATGATCAGCAAGCCATGTTAAATAAATGGATCTTCAAGAGGAAGACGAACCCTGATAGTAGTGTTACTATCTACTAAGCTCGACTTGTTGCGAAAAGTTTTTCGACAAGTTCAAGGTGTTGAATACGATGAGATTTTCTCACTCGTGATGATGCTTAAGTCTGTCTGAATCATGTTAGCAATTGCCACATTTTGTGAAATCTGGCAAATGGATGTCAAAACTGCATTCCTTAATGGTTTTCTTAAAGAAGAGTTGTATATGATGCAACTAGAAGGTTTTGTCAATCCTAAAGGTGCTAACAAAATATGCAAGCTCCAGCAATCCATCTATGGACTGGTGCAAGCATCTCGGAGTTGGAATATACGCTTTGATAAGTTGATCAAAGCATATAGTTTTATACAGACTTGCAGTGAAGCCTGTATTTACAAGAAAGTGAGTGGGAGCACTACAACATTTCTGATAAGTATATGTGAATGACATATTGTTGATCGGAAATAATGTAGAATTATTCTGCAAAGCATAAAGGAGTGTTTGAAAGGAGTTTTAAAAAGAAAGACCTCAGTAAAGCTACTTACATGTTGAGCATCAAGATCTATTGAGATAGATCAAGACGCTTGGTAAGTTTTTGAATGAGTACATACCTTGACAAGATTTTGAAGTAGTTCAAAATGGAATAGTCAAAGAAAGAGTTTCTTGCCTGTGTTGCAAAGGTGTGAAATTGAGTAAGACTCAAATCCCGACCACGGCAGAAAATAGAAAAGAGATTGAAAGTCATTCCCTATGCCTCAGTCATAGGTTCTATAAAGTATGCTATGCTATGTACCAGACCTATTGTATACCTTGCTCTGTATTTGACAAGGGAGTACAATAGTGATCTAAGAGTAGATCACCGGACATTGGTCAAGAATATCCTTAGTGAGGACAAAGGAAATACTTCTCGATTATGGAGGTGATAAAAGAGCCCGTAGTAAAGAGTTACATCGGTGCAAGCTTTTACACCGATCCAGATGACTCTAAGTCTCGATCTGGATACATATTGAAAGTGGGAGCAATTAGCTAGAGTAGCTCCATACAGAGCATTGTAGACATAGAATATTTGCAAAATACATACGGCTCTGAATGTGACAAACCCGTTGACTAAGCCTCTCTCACAAGCAAAACATGATCATACCTTAGTACTCTTTGGGTGTTAATCACATAGCGATGTGAACTAGATTATTGACTCTAGTAAACCCTTTGGGTGTTGGTCACATGACGATGTGAACTATAGGTGTTAATCACATACAGATGTGAATATTGGTGTTGAATCACATGATGATGTGAACTAGATTATTGACTCTAGTGCTAGTGGGAGACTGAAGGAAATATGCCCTAGAGGCAATAATAAAGTTATTATTTATTTCCTTATATCATGATAAATGTTTATTATTCATGCTAGAATTGTATTAACCGTAAACATAATACATGTGTGAATACATAGACAAACATATAGTCACTAGTATGCCTCTACTTGACTAGCTCATTAATCAAAGATGGTTATGTTTCCTAACCATAGACATGTGTTGTCATTTGATTAACGAGATCACATCATTAGGAGAATGATGTGATTGACATGACCCATTCCGTTAGCCTAGCACTTGATCGTTTAGTATATTGCTATTGCTTTCTTCATTACTTATACATGTTCCTGTAACTATGAGATTATGCAACTCCCGTTTACCGGAGGAACACTTTGGGTACTACCAAACGTCACAACGTAACTGGGTGATTAGAAAGGAGTACTACAGGTGTGTCCGAAGGTACATGTTGGGTTGGCGTATTTCGAGATTAGGTTTTGTCACTCCGATTGTCGGAGAGGTATCTCTGGGCCCTCTCGGTAATGCACATCACTATAAGCCTTGCAAGCAATGTAGCTAATGAGTTAGTTACGGAATGATGCATTACGTAACGAGTAAAGAGACTTGCCGGTAACGAGATTGAACTAGGTATTAGATACCGACGATCGAATCTCGGGAAAGTAACATACCGATGACAAAGGGAACAACGTATGTTGTTATGCGGTTTGACCGATAAAGATCTTCGTAGAATATGTAGGAACCAATATGGACATCCAGGTTCCGCTCTTGGTTATTGACCGAGAATAGTTCTAGGTCATGTCTACATAGTTCTCGAACCGTAGGGTCCGCACGCTTAACGTTATGATGATAGTTTTATTATGAGTTTATAAGTTTTGATGTACCGAAGTTTGTTCGGAGTCCCGGATGTGATCACGGACATGACGAGGAGTCTCTAAATGGTCGAGACATAAAGATTGATATATTGGACGACTATATTCGGACACCGGAAGTGTTCCGGACGTTTTCGGAGAAAATCGGAGTGCCGAAGGGTTACCGGAACCCCCCCGGGGAGAGATAATGGGCCACATGGGCCTTGGTGGAAAGAGAGAGGGGCGGCTAGGGTGGGCCGCGCGCCCCCTCTCCCTCTGGTCCAAATTGGACTAGGAGGGGGGCGCCCCCCTCTTTCCTTCCCCCTCTCCCCCTTCCTTTCCCCTCCTAGTAGGAGTAGGAAAGGGGGAGTCCTACTCCTACTAGGAGGAGGACTCCTCCTCCTTGGCGCGCCCACAAGGGCCGGCCAGCCTCCTCCCTTGCTCCTTTATATACGGGGGCAGGGGGGCACCCCAGAACACACAAGTTGATTGACGGATCGTTCCTTAGCCGTGTGCGGTGCCCCCCTCCACCATATTCCACCTCAGTCATATCGTCGCGGAGTTTAGGTGAAGCCCTGCGCTGGTAGAACATCATCATTGTCACCACGCCGTCATGCTGACGGAACTCATCCCCGAAGCTTTGCTGGATCGGAGCCCGGGGATCGTCATCGAGCTGAACGTGTGCTGAACTCGAAGGTGCCGTACGTTCGGTGCTTGGATCGGTCGGATCATGAAGACGTACGACTACATCAACCGCGTTGTCATAACGCTTCCGCTTACGGTCTACGAGGGTACGTGGACAACACTCTCCCCTCTCGTTGCTATGTCATCACCATGATCTTGCGTGTACGTAGGAAATTTTTTGAAATTACTACGTTCCCCAACACTGTTCACTTTTATACACAGTTGTCTTAACGTATCATTTCACCTTACATGGTTTAAAAGAGATGAAGGATATTCTTTTGGTCTTGATCTGTAATCTAGTTGTTATGTTCACGTGCGCACACAATGATATAATAGCTTGTTTGTTTTATATCTGTTTGCCCATGATATGAAGGATGGCATACTATGTTCATCCTACTTTAAACCATGTCTCTTTATCCTTAGATGTCAACGAATGTGAGGAAATAGACAATACAGTAGGCATGCTACATGGACATATGTTCTGAAAGTGATTTTATTATTTATTTGGCACTACAATACATGCTAATGTATTACAGTAGTTCACCAAAATAAGTTATGTATAAACGTTTAACCTACTTTGTTTGTTTCTGTCTCATTAGTAACTTATCTGGTACACTAATCTACAAGTTCAAACTTTCAGGAAGCTATGGAACAAATGATTGAACAGTCACAACCACCTGAAGGTGACGAGGCTACCACAGGAACAATGTCACCTCTTGCTATACTGCGTCAGTATCTCTCCACTAATAGTGCAAAAAGCACCTTCCTGCGTAATTCTGGGTTGGTTGTCAAGGTAACCTCGTCCAAATCGCCTACTGAACAAAATCTTCCTTCTAGACAGAGTGATATATTTGTGCTCCAGACACAAGTCCAATCCTTAATGGACGTCGTTTCAGAAACAAGAATAGTGGTTGACAAATGTCGTCAAGATATGAATGGTTTTGAAACCAGACTATCAGACATTCGCTTTGTTGTTCAAGAGCAATGACGGAAAAAAGGTGGAGATCGTGCTGCTCCATCAGATTCTACAGCCTGAAACATTAGCACTCAGGTCAAATGATCTGTGCTTCTATACATCTGATGGTGCTTTTATCTGGAAGGACTGTAAAATTTATGCCAACAGGCCTTTTGTTGTATGGTTGGAATTTATTTTGTTGTGATACAACATTTATGATGCTGCCACAAGCTGTAGTAATTGCGACGCTATTTTTGTATAGTGTAGGTTTATCTTAGTAATGTATTCGGCCGAAAGCTTCATAGGAGCCCAACATGCCAACATTCATCGGGCCCATTCCAATTGGGCTAAAAACGATTACGGGCCGAAATTGGTATGTAGCCCACTAAAAATATCTGGGTCTAAATCAGCATAAGCTTTCATATTTTTCTGGTAGGCATGTGCCCATAGTGGGCCTTTAACAGGCCTTAACATAATTTGGGCCCTCAGTAAAAATAGGCCGTTTACAGGTGTAAATATCTCGAGCCCATAAAAACATGGGCCTTTGATAGACCGAAAGTGAGATTGGGCCCTGATTGTGCCAAATAACCCACTGGTCTTAGCAGGCCGAAATGGTGGCCCATTTACGATGCGGATCTTTGACAAACCGAAATTCGGACGGGTCGTAAATGCGCCGACCTAATACACGGGCCTTTAACAGGCCGGAACTTCGGTCGGGCTAGATTATCGTCATTTTTATATGGGCCATTAATGGACCCGATATGACGTTAGGCCACATATGGCCCATGGTTTTCGTCCGCCGTTAACAGGACGAAAATGACAACAGGCCGAAAGTGGCCCAAATCTATAGGGGGGCTCTAACAGGCCGAATGTCAGACATGGCCGAATATGACCCAAATCCTTCACGGTCGTTTATGGGCCGAAAGTTTGGCCTGTAAATGGGCCCTAATGAAGCAGGACCTTTAACAGGCCGGAAATACACCGGGTCGTAATTCGGCCCAATTACTTAGCGAACTGTTAACGGGCCAGAAGTGACCATGGGCCGCGTTGATGACAAGTTTAGGACAGGCCGTTGACGGGCCGATTTGACAGAGAATGTTGGGCATTTAGCTGGGCCGGCCCATTATGGTCTGCAGAATCTTGTGGGCTTTAGCTCGGCCGGCCCATTGTGGTCCACAAAATCTTGTGGGCCTTTAGCTAGGTCGGCCCATTATGGTCTGCAAAATCGTGTGGGCCTTTAGCTGGGTCGGCCCATTATGGTCCGCTAATTTTTGGGGGCCTTTAGCTGGGCCAGCCCATTATGGTCTACAAAATCTTGTGGGCCTTTAACTGGGCCGGCCCATTATGGTCTGCTAAATCTTATGGGCCTTCGGTTGGGCCGGCCCATTGAAACTTTATGGGCCACTTTTGGGCTGGTCCACGTGTGAACATATCATAGGCCCATCTCGACCGTTGGATGAGTGACACCTGTGTCAATGCAGAGCTGACGCGTGGATCCGTCAGCCAATGAGAATTTTACACGTGGAAAATCGGCATTGGTCATGGTTGTTAGCGGGTTATCAGATCCAAAAAATGGACCCGATAGGTTAAAGGCGGTTAATGGCGTCCCGTTACGGTGGATGCCACGTGTGGGCACCCTTGACGAAAGCACTTCTATGACGCGCGATTTATCATCATGGAAGTGGACACTTCCGTGATGATAATTTTGGTAATGTCATGGAACACTTCTACGATAGCACAGGTATGAGTATCTTGATTCTCTCATAAAATCGTCATGGATGTACATGCATGACAGAAAACGCGACCTACTGTGACAAACACGTATCATCATGGAAGTGTATTTTTTTTATAGTGGGTGAGGGTGGTCTCTGGCTGTACATCATCAGGAACAAATACCTTCGCGGCCAGCCCCTTGCCTTCTGCCAGCGTACCTGTGGCTCCCGGTTCTGGCAGGCTGTTATCCAGCTCATGTCGATCCTCTGGATTGGTACATCCATCTCGGTTGGATCTGGTGCCTCGATTTTGTTCTGGTTCGACAGGTGGGTGGGGAACCACCCCCTCGCCGCCTGTGTCCCGGGACTATTTTTTATTGCGGTTGACCCTCGAGTCTCCATTGAGGTGGCCTTTATTGACTTAGGGCGCCTCGCGTTTCGCCGGCCCTTCGGCCCCCCAGAGGTGGTGACCTGGGATGACCTTCTCCAGTGCATTGCCCTTCAGCCCATGGACGTTGATCAAACGCGACTCCATCTCCTAGCGCCTGGAGACATCTGGCCACTTCTCGACCAAGTCCTTGTACCAGGCCATTGCACCCTCCATTGCTCCGGAGCCGTTCAACCTATTATGGGACATCCGCCTGCCACTGAAGATTAGGATATTCTTGTGGCAATGGATATGTGGGCGGTTTCCCTGGCGTGGAGGTTCTGAAATGCAATGGCCCTAGGGATGGGACGTGTCCGCTCTGTGGCACAGCGGAGGATGCTAACCACATCTTCTTCTCCTGTGTTTTCGCCCAGTTCTTGTGGACCTGCTTCCGCGAAGTGGTTGGGAGTCGTTGGTGTAACACCAACTTTCCGGACTTGTTGGCGGAAATCCAAGCCTCCGCCCCCCGCCACCGCCACACTAGGTGGATGTGCATCGGGGTCCTTGCGTGGACGCTTTGGATGATTCGCAATAAGCTTGTCATCCGGCGTGCTCCTCTTCGACATGCTAGTGACGTGATTTTCAAACTATGCGGTTACTTGTAGCAATAGTGGCCGCTTAGCCGCCACCAGGATCGGGACACCATCGACAGTCTTCTCGCCGACCTTCGAGTGATGGCCTTCCGCATCACCCCTCCGCTTCAGCCGCCACTACCGGAGCCAGACTAGACATGCAGCCTCCTCGCGTCGCAGGACCTTCGGATCGTACCTTGGGCTCCTGCCGGGCTTCTCTTGTTTTATTTTCAGGGCTTCTTGAGTTGTGCCCTCAGCCGTACCCTTGCTATCTTTGTGTGTGTGTTCGTCTTCGACTTCTTTGTGTGCGTGTGTGTGAACTTGTGTTTGGATGTTTGCGGCTCGGGCGATTTGCTTTATATATATGAAGCGTGGCGAAAGCCTTTTTCGGTATACTCCACACTAGGACGAAGACACTAATAGATTAGTGGGATGTCTTCCCACCAAAGACCACTACTGAAAAACTGCTTATAGGTGGGGTCTCACCAGCGATGGGCAGGTGACAACTACCACTGGTAATCTGGCCAGATATCGATGGCGAGCTGAGAAAACATGCCTCACTGATAGTCTGGTCCCAGATTAGCTGTGGGTTAAGCATTACCAATGATGGGTATACACATTTGCCCACCACTAGTATCGTAGATAAATGGGCGTTTGGTATAAATAATTTTTTTTGGTTCTATCACTCGTTTTTCCTTAAGTTCATTTAGTGAAACTAGAAACCGAAAAATGACCATTCAAAGTAGCTAACCAAAAATTCAGTTAACTGACTTCAGTGTGGTTTTCCTGTTTATGCCGAATGAACATTACTTTTATCAATCATGCACACACAAGAATAGTATAATATGTGCAGGACGCCACCGGCCGATCCAGTTGACCAAAAGGCAGCGATCAGTGTGCTTATTTCCCCCTTGTTTTCTAGCTTTGCAATTATCTCCATGAATCTCCAATTGGTTTCTTGGTATTTGTCTACGCCATTTGCCGTCCTTGGTTCCTCTTCATTCTTTGTTGAGACCACGTCTTCAATTGCTTATTTAATCGGCAAATCAAAACGCGTTGCTTTACCATAAGATTTCTTATGTGCATCCAGGGACGGAGCAAGAAAAGTTGTATGAGGGGGGGTGGGGGGCAATTCTTGGTGCATCATCGTTGGGGAGGGCCAGAACAGCTAAAATACAATATTTTGCTACCGAAACATCATATTAGTAGCTCTAACAGTGTTGTTTTATCATTGTTGGCCTGGGCCATGGCCCCAGCTCCCCCTACTGCCTCCGTCCCTGTGTGCATCAATTGATGTCAAGTCATCCAGGGTTTTCCTCCTTTAAAAAAAGGTTGTTGTATCATGTGGAGCCTTAGCTTAATGGTTTAGCATACACCTAACCACCTGGGTTCAATTCCTAGATTTGATAGGTGATGCATTTTTTTCATTTATTAAGAATCAAGCTTGATGTGTGGTGACACCACTCATCAAGATAAAATCTTGGTAACTGGTGCAGTTATTGGAAGTTCCATCTTGAAGATGTTGATTGGAGCGTTGAGGGAGTCCTGGATTAAGGGGTGTCCGGATAGCCGAACTATCACCTTTGGCCGGACTCCTGGACTATGAAGATACAAGATTGAAGACTTCGTCCCGTGTCCGGATGGGACTTTCCTTGGCGTGGAAGGCAAGCTTGGTGATACGAATATGTAGATCTCCTACCATTGTAATCGACTCTGTGTAACCCTAACCCTCTTCGGTGCCTATATAAACCGAAGGGTTTTAGTCCGTAGGACGAACAACAATCATACCATAGGCTAGCTTCTAGGATTTAGCCTCTCTGATCTCGTGGTAGATCTACTCATGTACTACCCATATCATCAATATTAATCAAGCAGGAGTAGGGTTTTACCTCCATCGAGAGGGCCCGAACCTGGGTAAAAACATCGTGTCCCTTGTCTCCTGTTACCATCCGCCTAGATGCACAGTTCGGAACCCCCTACCCGAGATCCGCCGGTTTTGACACCGACATTGGTGCTTTCACTGAGAGTTCCTCTGTGTCGTCATCTTTAGGCCCGATGGCTCCTCCGATCATCAACAACGATGCGGTCCAGGGTGAGACTTTTCTCCCCGGACAGATCTTCGTATTCGGCGGCTTTGCACTGCGGGCCAATTCGCTTGGCCATATGGAGCAGATTGAAAGCTACGCCCCTGGCCATCAGGTCAGATTTGGAAGTTTGAACTACACGGCTGACGTCCGCGGAGACATGATCTTCGACGGGTTCGAGCCACAGCCAAGCGCGCCGCACTGTCACGATGGCATGATCTAGCTCTTCCGCTGGACAGTGCCCTGGAGGCTGCACCAGTGTCTGCTCCGACCCTTAGCTCGGAGCCGACTGCACCGATCGAGGATTGGTGGCTGGACACCGCCTCGGGGGCTGCTATCTCTACGGCGATTGAGCCGAATACTATCCTTTGCAAGGCTTGTAACTCCAAGGTACCGAACTTCTCTCCGGACTCCGGACCTTCCGCGCCCCCGCCAATCGAATCCGATTGGGCGCCGGTCATGGAGTTCACCACCGCGGACATCTTTCAGCATTCGCCCTTTGGCAACATCCTGAATTCACTAAAGTCTCTCTCTTTATCAGAAGAGCCCTGGCCGGACTATGGTCAGGAAGGTTGGGATGCGAATGACGAAGAAATTCAAAGCCCACCCACCACCCACTTCGTAGCCACTGTCGATGATTTAACCAACATGCTCGACTTCGACTCCGAAGACATCGACGGTATGGACGATGATGCAGGAGACGACCAAGAACAAGCGCCTACAGGGCACTGGAAGGCCACCTCGTCCTACGACATTTACATGGTGGACATCCCAAAAGATGGGAACGGCGATGGAACAACGGAGGATGACCCCTCCAAGAAATAGCCTAAGCGCCGGCGTCAGCAGCGCCGCTCTAAATCCCGCCATAGCAAAAACGGTGATTCCGGCACGGGAGGCAATAACACCCTAGAAAGTGCCGAAGACAACCCCCTCCAGCAGGATTCAACATAGGAGGATGGAGAAGCCAGCCCTCATGAGAGAGCGGCAGACAGAGAGGTAGAGGACGATAATTACATGCCTCCCTCCGAAGACGAGGCAAGCCTCGACGACGACGAATTTGTCGTGCCTGAGGATCCCGTCGAACAGGAGCGTTTCAAATGCAGGCTTATGGCCACGGCAAGCAGCCTCAAGAAAAAGCAGCAACAGCTTAGAGCTGATCAAGATTTGCTAGCTGACAGATGGACTGATGTCCTTGCGGCCGAAGAGTACAAACTCGAACGCCCCTCCAAGAGCTACCCAAAACGCAGGCTGCTACCCCGATTAGAGGAGGAAGCACTCAAACCTACATCACCAGCGCAGGATGCGGCCGACCGGCCACCTCGTGGCCGCGACAGAGAGGCCTCTCGGCCGTCCACTCAAGCCGCACCACGACGCTGCTCAAAAAATACAAAGGCACGGGGAAGTGCGCCAGACCTGCGAGATATATTGGAGGACAAGGCAAGGCAGACAAGATCAATCTACGGATCGCGTGGGCGCCTCACTACACGTGACGACAACTGTCATGCCGGATACAGCAAATCCGGCCGGGCCGAACACAGCAGACAAAACCCATTTGAGCTACGTCGTGATATAGCCCAATACAGAGGCGCCGCACACCCACTATGCTTCACAGACGAAGTGATGGATCATCAAATCTCTGAGGGTTTCAAACTCGTAAACATTGAATCTTACGATGGCACAACAGATCCTGCGGTCTGAATCGAGGACTATTTCTTTCATATCCACATGGCCCGCGGTGATGATCTACATGCCATCAAATACCTCCCACTCAAGCTTAAAGGACCAGCTCAGCATTGGCTTAACAGCTTGCCAGCGGAGTCAATTGGTTGTTAGGAAGACCTGGAAGCCGCATTCCTCGACAATTTCCAGGGCACCTTGTGCGACCACCAGACGCCGATGACCTAAGCCACATAATTCAGCAGCCAGAGGAATCGGCCAGACAATTCTGGACACGGTTCCTAACCAAGAAAAATCAAATCGTCGACTGTCCGGATGTAGAGGCCCTTGCAACCTTCAAACATAACATCCACGACGAGTGGCTTGCCCGACACCTAGGACAGGAAAAGCCGAAATCCATGGCAGCCCTCACAACACTCATGACCCGCTTTTGCGCGGGAGAAGACAGCTGGCTAGCTCGTAGTAACAACATGACCAAGAGCCCTGGTAATTCGGATACCAAGGACAACAATGGCAGGTCGCATCGCAACAAGCACAAGCGCCGCATTAATGGCGATAATGCTGAGGATACGGCAGTCAATGCCGAATTCAGAGGCTCTAAACCCGGTCAGCGGAAAAAGCCATTCAAAAGAAATACTCCGGGCCCATCCAATTTGGACCGAATACTCGATCGCTCGTGCCAGATACACGGCACCCCCGAAAAACCAGCCAACCACACCAACAGGGATTGTTGGGTGTTCAAGCAGGCAGGCAAGTTACATGCCGAAAACAATGACAAGGGGCTGCATAGCGACGACGAGGAGGAGCCCCGACCGCTGAACAATAGAGGACAGAAGGGCTTCCCCCTACAAGTGCGGACGGTGAACATGATATACGCAACCCACATACCCAAAAGGGAGCAGAAGCGTGCACTAAGGGACGTATATGCGATGGAGCCAGTCGCCCCAAAGTTCAACCCGTGGTCCTCTTGCCCGGTCACTTTTGATCGAAGGGACCACCCCACTAGCATTCGTCATGGCGGATTCGCCGCATTGGTTCTAGACCCAATCGTTGACGGATTTCACCTCACTAGAGTCCTGATGGACAGCGGCAGCAGCCTGAACCTGCTTTATCAGGATACAATGCGCAAAATGGGCATAGACCCCTCAAGGATTAAACCCACAAAGACGACCTTTAAAGGCGTTATACTAGGTGTAGCGGCCAACTGTACAGGCTCAGTTACACTTGAAGTGGTCTTTGGATCTCCGGATAACTTCCGAAGCAAGGAGTTAATCTTCGACATAGTCCCGTTCTGCAGCGGCTATCACGCACTGCTCAGATGAACCGCATTTGCAAAGTTCAATGCGGTACCACACTATGCATATCTCAAACTCAAGATGCCAGGCCCTCGAGGAGTCATTACGGTCAACGGAAACACCGAACGCTCTCTCCGAACGGAGGAGCATACGGCGGCTCTCGCGGCGGAAATACAAAGCAGCCTCTCAAGACAATTCTTGAGTCCGGCTATTAAAAGTCCGGACACCATCAAGCGCGCCCGGAGTAACCTACAACAAGACCGCTCGGCACGTCCAGAGCACGCGTAGCAATGCGGCCCCAACCCCAGCCCTCGCGAAATTGCGAAATCAGTACTACGCATACATAATTACGCTCTGGAAATACCATGGGCATAGGGGGAGGGGCACGACCACGGCAGGCCCAGAATGCGGCTCAACCGCACCAGGGGCTCCCGTTTGTGTAATTCTTTTTTCTTACTTTCAAGACTCCTTTATCAAGAAGTCATGTCCGGCAGTAGAATCGCCGAACACACGATGCAACAGCCAGGGAAGCAGAAAGCTACGTCGAGTGTCCAGGTGGTCTCTATAACGAGCGGTATACCTGTTTTACATATCATCTCGCAGCTTGCTTCTGGAGGGGGGCATGTCAAATAGTCCCGTCCCTTGCTTATCGCACTATTTGTATCGTTCTGCTTTTACCGCAGCTTTTTTGAATAAACAATGCATAGCTTTTGCCCATTATTGCATTCTTTTTTTTACCTATATATGTTCACTTATGACATGTTGCATCCGTACGCTTTGGTACGGCCAAATACACCAGGGGCTTAAGTACCCCAAAATATGATGTGATAAGTCCGAACACTTTCACAAGTGCGGCACCCCGAACTTATAGCACTATATGCATCGGCTCCGAATCATGTCTTGGGTCAATAGTTGGGTTTGCCCGGCTCCCATGTTTTGGTACCTTATGTTCCGTTATATCGGCTAAGGTAGCGCTGGGAGAACCATTGCGATTGTGCCCCGGTTGAGCTGGGTTGAGCACCTCAGTGGAGAAAGCTAAAACTGACCATCATGATAGGGCCAGAGCTGGTCGCTGTTCGAGAGGTTTTCGAGTCCCTAAAGACTTATGCCACTTAGAGCGAGGAGCCGGCTTTGTCCGGCCCAGGCGTGGATAGCGCCCTGAATTCGGTCTTCCGAATACTAGGGGCTTCGCCGAAATTTAAAATTATAGAATTCTATGGCTAAGTGAGAGTGTTCAAGCATTATAGTCTAGTTGCCTTGTTCGTTGCGTTGAGCGCCTCCCTCGAAGGACCCAAGAATGGGGAAAAGAGCGCTCAAGTTTATCCCGAACACCCCAGCACTCGCGGCACGGGGGCAGAAGCCATATGAACAAGTTTTCAAGCGTACAGGATAACAAATGCGAGTTTACTCAAAAATTACATCTTTGGAGCATTCACCCGCTATAAGGCGGGCACCCTTCAGGACGCCTGCATAATACATCTCGGGCGTGCAATACTCCCTGCCCGGCGGTGGAGCATCCGTCACAAGCTTCTCAGCGTCCATCTTGGCCCAGTGCACTTTAGCACGGGCAAGGGCCCTACGGGCACCTTCGATACAGACGGAGTGCTTGACGACTTCAATCCATGGACAGGCGTCCACCAGCCGCCTCACCAGCCCGAAGTAGCTCCCAGGCATGGCCTCATTAGGCCACAGCCGAACTATGAGGCCCTTCATGGTCTGTGCGGCCACCTTATGGAGCTCGACCAGCTGCTTCAGCTGGTCGCTCAAGGGCACCGGGTGTCCGATCTCAGCATACTGAGACCAGAACACCTTCTCCGTCGAGCTCCCCTCCTCGGCCCGGTAGAATGTGGCAGCGTCGGACACACTACGGGGCAGATCTGCGAAAGCTCCTGGAGAGCTCCGGATTCGGGTAAGTAACAAGTAATTCACTTTCACGTGCTTGCTTTGCATGAAGAATGCCTTACCCGCCGCTATCTTCTTCATCGCCTCAATTTCCTGGAGGGCTTTCTGGGCTTCGGCCTTAGCGGCCTTGGTGCTCTCAAGAGTCGAGGCGAGCTCGGACTCTCGAGTCTTTGAGTCACGCTCCAAACTCTCGTGTTTTTCCACGAGAGCCTGGAGCTCTTGCCGCACCTCTGCCACCCGCGCCTCCTGCTTCTCTCGCTCGGTGCGCTCCGCGGCCGCATTGCTTTCGGCCTTGGACATCGCTTCCTTCAGGGTCGCCACCTCGTTCGTGACCCCTGCAATTCTCACGTTATTCCTGCTATTTTTTGCAACTACATCTTTTATATACTTCCATAAGGTATTACTTACCTTCCTTGTCCTCGAGCTGCTTTTTGGCAAGGCCGAGCTTGTTCTCGGACCGCTCGAGACTCTGCTTCAATGCATCGACCTCCGCAGTCAGTGCGGCAGAGGTCAGCATTGCAGCCTGCATTCCCCCATATTGACATACTTATGTTAGACTCCTGCGTACATCTTTTTAGATCCTCAGTTCGGCTTTTCTTCCCAAACACCAAACTGAGCATCAGGGGCTACTGTCTATGCGGTAATATTTTTACCTATCTTAAATACATACCTCAAAGCCTGTTAGAAGGCTGGCATAGGCTTCAGTCAGCCCGTTCTTGGCGGACCGAACTTTCTGGATCACCACACTCATAACAGTGCGGTGCTCCTCGTTGATGGAGGCGCCGTTAAGCGCCTCCAGCAAATTATCCGGTGCCTCCAGTTGGACGGAGGTCACCGGTGTCGCAGTCTCGCCCTTCTTACGAAGGGGTCGCCTGCCGGACTCCGGAACCACTAAAGGTTCCGGTGCGGTGTCCGGCCAAGGGCCTGACTTAGAGCCCTTTGGGGTTTGATCCTCCTTATGCCCGGAGACCGGGAGGTTGCCTTGCGGCGCCCCCGGGACCTCCTCCTCCTGGCTGGGCCCCTTTTGGGACCCCACCTCGGCGTCATCCGCAGCGTGAGGAGAGGAGGCGGCCGGAAGTGAAGTGCTATTCACGTCCGACGGAACCAGGGAGCCGCTCGTTGAAGTGTCGAGCCCGTCCTTGGGCGGGCTGCAAGGTTGTATTCGGCGTTAGGAGATTATATACGACAAACAAAACGCCATGAGTTATTCTGGTATCCGGATACTTACGATGTCGCCGGGGGCTTAGCCCTCGGTGGCCACTCCTCTCCGCCATCGTCGGCGTTGGTGGAGTAGTCCGGAGGAAGGGTCCTTCCCTTCTTGGACCCTCCGGCCTCCCCAGTTGGGGCGGCCTTCCTTTTCTTCTCTCCTCCCGCTGGGGGAGAGGCCTCTTTTTCCTCCTCCTCGTCTTCGCGGGAGGAGTCCGCCTCAGAGTCATCGGACGATGAGTCCGATAACACCTGGCGCCGGGAACTCTTTCGAGTTCCCGTGGCCTTCTTCTCCGGCACCACGTGAGGTGCCGGAACCAGCAGCCCCGTCAATCGGACGTCCGCTGGGTCTTCTGGCAAGGGAGCCGGACAGTCAACCTGCCCGGACGTCTTCTGCCAGGCCTGTCAAAGGTAAGGGAGTTTAGATCCCGCATAGAGTCAAACTATGAAAAACAAGTGTCCTGTAAAGGGTAAAATAGCTTACCTCGCTGGCTTGACGCTGCGATCTGAATCCGCGATCTTCGGTAGCGGATGCGGGAGCCTCGGCGCCCTTGAACAACACCTTCCAGGCATCTTCGTACGTGGTGTCAAAGAGCCTTCTCAAGGTTTGGTGTTGTGTCGGATCAAACTCCCACAGGTTGAAGGCCCGTTGTTGGCACGGGAGGATCCGGCGGATGAGCATGACCTGGACTACGTTGACAAGCTTGAACTTCTTGTTCACCAGGGTTTGGACGTAGGTTTGGAGTCCGGTCAGCTCTTCCGAATTACCCCATGTCAGGCCCGTCTCTTTCCAAGAGGTGAGCCGTGTAGGGAAGCCAGATCGGAATTCGGGGGCCGCCGCCCATTTAGGGTCATGCGGCTCGGTGATGTAGAACCACCCCGATTGCCACCCCTTTATGGTCTTCACGAAGGAGCCCTCGAGCCATAAAACGTTGGGCATCCTGCCCACCATGGCACCTCCGCACTCCGCCTGGCGGCGGCCCACTACCTTCGGCTTGACATTGAAAGTCTTCAGCCATAAGCCGAAGTGGTGCCGGATGCAGAGGAAGGCCTCGCACACGATGATGAACGCCGAGATGTTGAGGATGAAATTCGGGGCCAGGTCGTGAAAATCCAGGCCGTAGTAGAACATGAGCCCCCAGACAAATGGGTGAAGTGGAAAACCTAGTCCGTGGAGGAAGTGGGTGAGGAACACCACCCTCTCATGGGGCCTAGGGGTGGGGATAAGCTGCCCCTTGTCGGGGAGCCGATGTGCGATGTCGCTGGACAAGTATCCGGCCTTCCGCAGCTTTTTGATGTGTCCCTCCGTGACGGAGGAGACCATCCACTTGCCTCCCCCTCCGGACATGGCTGGGGAAGGTTGAGGCGAGATGTGCGGGCTTGGGCGCTGGAGCTCGAGTGCGCGGAAATGGATGAGCAAAGGAGGAAGAAGGCGTGTGTGAAAAAGTGGATCCTTATCCCTTTATATGGACGGACGAAGCTATGCGTCCCCACCGGCCTGGTAAAACTCGCTTATCTTCCAAGCGCCGTAATTGATGGCGCGGTTGGGTTACCCACGCCCACATTGATGAGAATTCCGAAATAAGGGGACACGATCTCTGCTTTGACAAGACGTGTCAAGAAAACCGCCTCGCTAAACGCGCTGGGGTGGAACAGTGAAAACGATTCGAATAAAGACTTGGCCGTGGTGTGATGCCACGGAATACGTCAGCAGATTGAATCTGTGTAAATATTATTCTCTCTACGGTGGTATGTGGAACTTATTTTGCAGAGTCGGACACTATCCTTGTGTTCAAAATCTTCTATGAAGTATTCGGAGGAGGAACCCGCCTTGCAATGCCGAAGACAATATGCGCGTCGGACTCGTCGTCATTGAAGCCTGGTTCAGGGGCTACTGGGGGAGTCCTGGATTAAGGGGTGTCCGGATAGCCGAACTATCACATTTGGCCGGACTCCTGGACTATGAAGATACAAGATTGAAGACTTCGTCCCGTGTCCGAATGGGACTTTCCTTGGCGTGGAAGGCAAGCTTGGCGATACGGATATGTAGATCTCCTACCATTGTAACTGACTCTGTGTAACCCTAACCCTCTTTGGTGCCTATATAAACTGGAGGGTTTTAGTCCATAGGACGAACAACAATCATACCATAGGCTAGCTTCTAGGGTTTAGCCTCTCTGATCTCGTGGTAGATCTACTCTTGTACTACCCATATCATCAATATTAATCAAGCAGGAGTAGGGTTTTACCTCCATCGAGAGGGCCCGAACCTGGGTAAAAACATCGTGTCCCTTGTCTCCTGTTACCATCCGCCTAGACGCACAGTTCGGGACCTCCTACCCGAGATCCGTCGGTTTTGACACCGACAAGCGTCGTTTCATCTCAGCGTGAAAAATCTTGTCTTGGCCTTCATTGTTGGGCTCAGCAATGACAAACTTGTGTCGCTACCTTGTGGAAGTGTTGTCTCCTTGTTGTTGTGCTGATCTTCACTGGTTGATCTTGGCAACCATGATGAAAATCCTTGTCCATGTCGTCTTTGACCGGACCTTGCGATGACGACGTGAGGGTGTTTATTCCCGCTTGAAGACATTGTTGCGGAGAAACTCAACTTAGTCGTTGGTGCTAATTTCAAATCTTGTAATGGTTTGACTGTGGTTGACTATGTTACATACTCTGTTTGTTGATGTTTTTGGCTTCGTTGCCTACATTATATAACTATAATAAAATATAGTGCATGCATCACAATGATGCAGACCTTATTTTGAAAAAAGAAACATGCGGCAATGTGGGGATTGATGCATGTGTGCCATTGAGAGTCTGAGCTGGCCCGGCGCGCAGCAACTGGCCCACGGTCACTACCGGGTTATTGTGGGTAGAGCGCCTGAGCCGTTGGATCTAGTAGCATGAAACAAAGTAATAAAGAAACAAATTTGTAAAAGCGGAGTGGGTGTTGTAATGTTCTGAAATGAAACTTGATATCTTTTTTTTTCTCGAATACGCATGAGTGTGTGTATCATATATTATAGAAGGAAAGGGTAGAAACTCTCCACGCATGAAAATACAATGTTATTTACAGGAAGCCCTCGGCCACCCCACCTGACTACTCAGATTAAGTATTACTCGCCACTCTCCCACAATGCAAGGCCCTGCATAAACGCCTCGACTTCCCCTCGTAGTAATCCTGCCTGCTTCCATGCCCTGGCTTCGCTTACAATGCTCTTAAGCACCTTGAGTGTGGATGGCGGCGCTCCGTCAAAGACCCCGATGAATCCACAGCTCCTATAGAACCAAGATAGAGATTGTCCTAGTTAACTTCCAGTGCTGCCCAATTTCCTCCTGCCTGATGCACCACTCCGGAAGGGACTCCGTCGCCGTTGGAACACGGTCTGGTCGTCCCAAGGCCGTTGAAACTTGATATCTTTGTTTGTGTTCTTCTGTTTGCCTTCAATTTGATGTCTGAGACTACAATCTGAATGCGATTTCACGAGTGAATCTGTTAGGGCTTGTTATAAGTCCACCTTTTATTTTTCAAAAAAACACCGTTTGTCCTATGAGATCTTTATAGGCTGTGATCTGTGAGAGACTTGTGCTTACTCCACTGTTTCGTTTTCTGCTTAAGCCAGCAACGCAGAGGCTGATTCAGCCAAGGTCTGGTATTTCTGAATCTTCTGAATCACTATTTAGTACTCTCTCCGTTCGGAATTACTTGTCACAAAAATGGATGTATCTACAACTAAAATACATCTAGATACATTCATTTCTTGAACGAGTAATTCCGAACGGAGGGAGTATTTACTGGTGGTTTTCAGCATAAGGCCTGAGAGACTGCGTTGTCCAAAAATCCAATACCAAAAGACAATTTACGGCAAGTCGGCGTCATCCAGAGGAAACCAATTGTGGACTCCATGATCACTTGTTTTTCTAGCAAAATTCTTCGGTTGGTTGATCAAAAGAGTGGTCCAGGCATGAACAAAGCAGTGGAGCACATTGGTTCCTTGAGCCGTCGGTTACAGCGCATCGGAGGGCTATACTCTACCAGGTTAATGTAGGATTGCTTGCTTGTCCATGTCTCTGGTCCTGTTGGTATCTTGGCACCTACTGCAGTTGCAAATGCTGCACACAAGGCAGTGTAAGTGAGATCCAGATCAGAACTGGCTAAACTATGCATTTTAGGGTTGTTCATCCCAAGTGGTTCGTAAACCTGAACAAGAGTAACAATCTATTGATTTCTCTACATATTATTAAAATTAATAGTCAGTCCAATTCAGTTTTACACCGAATTATTCAGCTAGAATCAATGCATCGTTTCAGGTATCAGCGGCAAACAAATTAGGACAAAATCAGAACTGGGTACAGAGCAGAAGGGTGAACTGGCGCTGGAAGTCACACAGGAGAAAGCCTCAAATTTGGAGTGGTGATACCTGGGGCGATTGTTGGAAGCAGCATGACCTGCACAGGTAGCTTGCACGGTTTCAACAGATAGGGTCAACAGGCCACATTCCAGTCCCTGAAGAAGATTCGGGCACCCTTCATCAAGGCTACACTCTCTGTTAGTTCTCAGTTGCATTTTATGTTGAACTCCCCAATTTTATGTGCCAATTTGCAGTGCTTTGAGGAGGGTGCAAAGAAGGTCTACTCTGATGAATCCTGCACCAACTGGTTCAGCCTTCAAAATCCACTCGAATGATGAGAACCTGGTAATGAGCATTTTACTTGCCTACGTCTTCTCGCTTCTTCCTCTGAACTTCTTGATGTTTTACAGTCGGTGAGCAACAGAAACCTTGGAGGGTATGGTTTATATGAATTCCTCACAGCGTTAGAAATAACAGTATCACAAAGATAACACAATTGGTCCCTACTGCTTGTATGATGTTGCCATGTTGACAACCTTCAAGAAGATGAAGTGTCGTGTTTGGGAGGAAACAGACCGATTTCTTGGACAGACAGGCCAAAACTAGATCCCCTGTTGCATCATCTTCAGAACAGGAGGGCTGGACCGGAGCACCAAACAAGGCAAATTAATAGTAACT
Source organism: Triticum aestivum (assembly GCF_018294505.1). Taxonomy (NCBI): domain Eukaryota; kingdom Viridiplantae; phylum Streptophyta; class Magnoliopsida; order Poales; family Poaceae; genus Triticum; species Triticum aestivum. The sequence continues at coordinate 46,136,861 of NC_057807.1, read as the reverse complement.
GGAGCCCAGTAGCAAATCGGCAACATGATAAACACATTGCCACATGATCGACTGGCACTGGTAGATGGAACCGGAGCAGTCCTACCAGGAAAGTTTACCGGAGAACGCGGCCTAATAGTAATTGGAGCTCATATGCAACACAGCAGGATGGTAACCCGAGTTGGATGGGACCATCCAGCTCTGAAGGAGGGAACAAGAAGACTGGTAATCATGGCCCACGTGGTGGAAGAGTAACAACATTAAAATCAAACAGATCAACAGTCTGGTGTTAGTAATAGTAGGAACTGGAAAGACCAGAAGAACAGCAATACTGGACAAAGAGGGGGTTCTAATTTCACACTGGTGGAACAACAACAGATACATGCACAAGTCGATCCAATCATGAAGGAAGTAAAGAGGATCATACGTGAATCAAGGTATAGTTTCTAGCCCAATGCAACTTTAGAAAATACTATTCACAAGTACTGAAAAGTAGCTAAATTCTTCAGGTACTAAGCTGACATATAGTAGGTGATAAGATAGGTGTTGGGTTTAAGTTTGAATATCACAGAGTTTAGGCAACTGCAATGATTGAAGAATGCACCCTCTTGTAGATACCATTGCTATTTGTTTGTATTTGTTTGGGGAACCTTTGTTTTTCAACCTTATGTGTTTGGGTCTCTTTCAATACTTTGGAGTGATGGCATTTAGCTTTCTGGAGAGGAAGACATGTTTGTCGTCAAAGATATTCTTGAGTACCAACCGGAGAAGGAAAAATCTTGAGTACCAACCCGAGAAGGAAAAGACGCTGGCGGGACATGACAACTACATGATGGTGAGCAGCTTGCCCGTCTGTTTCCGATGAATCATAAGAACCAAATAGAAATGTCATGGAAATCATTTCCCTATTTGCACGTTGACAGGCATCAGCGTTTTCATACCAGTGAGTGCTTGTACGCCGTGCTTTATGACGCCTCCTTTACAGATACCTCCTACAAGAAGTGCCTAGGGAACTCGATCAGGATTCACTACTGACATGATGCAAATTCATTCTGCAGAAAGTAGTTCCAGACTTCCAGTGGTGAACCGTAGCATGTTCATTTTAGCTCAAATAGTGCTTGCTTCCAGTAGTGGAACCTCTAAACCTCCCTAAAAATGAGTACATACAAGACTTCTGTGGTTTCAGATGTCCACAAACTTATACAATAGCAAAACAAAATCATAGGTGCGCATCGTGCCATGAAATATACACTTGCAGAAGTTTATGCAAAAAATATGACCATCAATTAATTGTAGAAAATAAATAAATGTATACATACAGTTGTAGTATAAGGAACACTTGAATTGCAGGCTTTCACGAGCGGTGATCCTGCAGTCCTCGAGTGCTGGTTTAGTTTCCACTTCTGTTCTTCATTTCTGTAATCCAGAGGTGCAAGGATGCAATATTGACAACCATATTCTGTATGTCGTAGCTTGGGAGTGGTCATGGCAGACTCTACAGCGTCCTTGTCGATGGTGCTGACAGCATCAACAGAAGCGAGGACATTGTTGTCCTAGAGGTGAATGCCTACATGGACAGGAAAGTGGAAATTTATGCCTCAGACAGGCGATACTATTTGAACCACCTGAAAATATGCAACATTATTATCAATGTAGCACAGCACACAATCTGATAGGTGAAGATTGCAAGTAACAAAAATGTATGTACCCACCAATATCAAAAAGACCCAAACACAGGGAGGACACAATTAATAGACTACTTCTTGAATGCTCAAGGTAAAAAAAGACATTAATGGAAAGTACACGTTCGAGGATTCCTCGTGGTCTCATGAGCTTGAAATTTTCATATGTTTGAAACAGGAAAAGTTGATAGAACTGGTTCTAGGGTTTACTTTTCAGCGGCAAGTTTGCATCCTGCCAAACCAAGCTCGTAAATTCTTTGTTGCAATTTTTACAAGGCATGTTTCATTCCTGTGCAAAAACTATGAACTTAGCCATTTGGATATCATTATTTAGGTGTTGAAAACTCATAAAGAGAAAAAGGAAACATGGCTTATAAGAACAAGGAAAATGCAAGAATTACCAGAGGATAACAATGCATGGATCTAAGTTTGGGAAGTAAATGTTAACAAGAAACTGAAATGCTTGTAGTGATATAGACCAGTCTTATATACAAGTCTCATATTTATTTTTCTTAACTGGGTCAGTACAAGCTAGGCAAAAATGTACAATTTGATGTGTGAGCATCACAATTCACAAGTAAGAAGAACATACCATTAACCTTCACCTTCACTCTCCAGGCTCCAAAGTTATGTACGTATGTTACTTCTGGCTACCATAGATAGCTGAGAACAATGCATTTGAGCAATTCGTGGTCCTCAATAACACCATGGGCAACAATCCCTCACCAAACATCATGCTCGGTGCCACTGTCAACCAGCCCCTCTGCTGCAGCCTTCTTCACCCAAAACTCCTCCATGGCATCCACTTCAGGATCATCTTCTTCGTCGCCGTCCCCCTCGATTCCGCCTTCATCACCCACCTCATTCCAGCCTTCCCCAGCGACACTGTCTTCTTCAAACAGGTCCCCAAATTCACCATCCACCTCTGACAAACCCTCTGCAACATTATCTTCTTCCTCATCATCCTCATCACTGTCGCCATCAACCGGAAAAACACCCTTCTTTCGAGCCCGTCTGATCTTCTTGCCCTCCCGGACAAGCTCCTCCAGCCGGTCCTTCCCAACCAGCATGCCATCCTCCACTAGAAGCCTTCCATCGTCGTCGAACGCCTCCACCAGGAACGCCGAATGACGCACGCCCTTGATGCTGACGTAGAACAGCTCCGGGTGGCGCACCAGCAGCGCGCGCAGCCGGTTGGGCAGCCCGAAGTCCCTGCGGAAGTGCGTGAGGTGGTCCACCAGCGTCCGCTTCTCCACCGTCATCGCCAGCACCTCCCGCACCACCGCGCACGCCCGCCGCTCCGCCATCTCCGCGCTCGCGCCCTCCTCCAGCGGCTCGAACGGGGAGACCTCGGGCAGGCTGTGGAACCGCAGGAGATAGTCCCGGTGCGCGCGGCGGAGGTTGAGCCCGCGGCGGAGCGGGAGGTGCGGGAACCTCCGCGGCCGGTCGATGAGGCGGTCGGGCTGCACGGCGGGGCGGAGCGGCGGGGGGAGCGGTGAAGGGGGCGGCGGCGGCGGGTCGACCAGCTGGAGCGCGTGGCCGTGGGAGGTGTTTGCGAAGGTGAAGATGTCCGGGTGGCGGGGGCAGAGCGTGGCGCGGAAGTCCATGGCGAGGCCGAGGTCGGGGGCGATGTGCGCGAGCTTCGACACCAGGAGGCTGCGCCGGGGAGTCATGAGGAGGAGGCGGTGCACCTTATCCGCGAGGCCCGGCGCGAGCTCGGCCCCGCGCAGGGCGGCGAGGTGGGCGGCGAGCGCGTGGGCGGCGGGGGTGAGCGCGACGGCGAGGGTGGAGAGGGAGGGCGAGAGGGGGCGGGAGATGGGCGCCTGGAAGAGGCGGAAGAGGGTCGGGTAGCGGAGCAGGAAGGGGACGAGCGGGCGGCGGCGCGGGAGGCCGAGGAAGCGGCGGCAGCGGAGGAGGACGCGGAGCGGGAGGAAGCCGCGCGGCTTGGAGAGGAGCAGGGTGAGGAGCTTGCGGGCGAAGCGGAGCCGGCTCGCGCGCGCCGCCTGCCGGTCCAGCGCCGGGCAGCGGACCAGCTTCGGCGGCGGGATGGGCCTCGCCGGCGCCTTCGCGGCGCACCGGACGGCGAGTGTGAGGGGTTTGGGAGTGGTCGGCGCGGCGCTTGGGCGGTGGAGACGGCGGGGGTGAAGGGGGGAGAGGGGCTGTGCGTGCGCGGGGAGGAAGGAGAGGGTGGAAGGCGCCATGGCGAAGGAGTGGATGAGTGGTAGAATTTTTTGCCGCCGAGGATGACGCGATGGGATGCGAGATACAAAGATCTGTCTACTTATTCTAACTATACTGTAAATTTTCACAATATTGTTTTTGAGAAAACTTGTTCTGAATTACTTAAGAGATACTACATGACAGCTACTCCCTCCTTTCGCAAATATAGATGTTTCGAATAATTTAATACTCCCTCCATTCCATAATATAGTGCGTATAGATTTTTTAAAAAAATCAAACTTTCTAAATTTTGACCGAGTTTGTAGAGAAAACTATTTATATGTATAATACAAAATATGAAACTACTTCTTATAATAAATCTAATGATATACTTTTGGCATTCTAGATGTAAATGGTTTTCTCAAAAAACTTGGTCAAAATTTGTGAAGTTTGACATTTTAAAAAATTCATATGCACCACATTATGAAACGGAGGGAGTATAAACTATACGCCGACTGAAATGACTGAACAAACACACTAAAATTCGTGTATATACATCTGAATTCTTTCCTACTTATAAAGGTTGGAGTTGATGATGAATTCACATGTGGGGCCAATAACCTTCACAAATAAACAAATGAACCTCTATCCACATTGGGGGAATATAAATAAATAAATGTATTTTTACTCACATGTGGGACCTGACACAAATAAATAAATGCACCACTATTTTCATGTGAAACCAACACTTACTGAAGGCATAATTAACAAATGCAGAAATGTGACTCCAACTTAATATAATGCTCTTGCTTTTCAACTTTTCTTCTCAACCAAGTAATTTCAGTGTTATATCAAAGAACAAAAGAGTTAACAAATTGTAATTTCGAAATGATGATGGATCTTGTCCTCCTATCTGGTCCACGACCTTGTGCAGTCACTTATCAATGTTTATTCTTATACGTTTCAATATTCAAAATGTTTTGTCTGTCAAAGGACATACTATGGTTATTTGAGATTCTCTAATGCTTGAGACATGATATATCTTTTTCTTGTATTTTTGCTATTTTTAATAGTGAACCGTGCACAAAGACCACATGATGCCAACGTATTTTGATAATTTACTAAGCCAGTGACCTGACTCCTCATATTTATAATCTCATAGCAACGTACAGGCATTGTGCTAGTCAAATAAAAGGTAGAACATCTTGTATTTATGAACGGAGGGAGTAGATACGAATAGATGACCAAAGAGATCATGCTTAGCAATTTGGTTTCTGCCATTTGCGCCGCCATCGAGTTGCTTACCGGCAACCGTTGGCCGACACCCAAATCTTCGGAGACGCACGCACCCATTCTCCACCCCCTCCTCTCCAAACCTACTGGTCAATAGCCTACACTTGACCTGCCACCATCACCGACACTCGTGGATGTGTAGATTCACAACCCACTTACGTCGCCGACCGCTAGCACTCACCGCCCTTACCCCAGCTCGATGGTGCAGTCTTTCACTAACATCGACTTCTTTAAGAGAGTGTTCTCTGTTATGGCATCATCATTTGATGCCCCTCTTCCAATGACTGACGATGCTGCACTGCATATGAGGCCGTACACCACAAGTTTTGTGTGTGCGACAAGTGAACCCAGGACACTGCCAAGGACCTACGTTGCAACTCTCGCCCCGCCGCAAAGGAGCTTGCAACCTATACGGACATGACAACCAAGGCTGCACTCAAAGGTCGCACGCCTATCCGCTGGCGAGCTCGCCAAAGCCTTTCCATAGAGCGCACTCTAATGTCACCTCAGACAACAACAAAAATTATAGCAAACAATCACCTTATTATCTTAATCCATAGAGTCATCTCAGTGTCACCTTTGATGTCTCCAGGAATTATACGAGGCATGCATCATATAATCTAATTATTCTCAAAAGTCCAATACACAACATGAGCAAGAATGAACCCAACATGAAGAAAATCAAAATAGGAGATACTCATATAGTTCAATTCCATTAACAATACCCATAATGAGAATTAAGATTGGAACTCACATGATCAAGGGAGAAAGAGAGAGGACACATAGCTACAGTTACAAAAGCTCGACTCTGAGAGAGGACTACTCCCACATTATCATGGGAGCAACAAGGCCTCAATAGAGAGGTCGAAGATGATGAATTATCTCTCGTCGGAAAAGGGCTAGATTAGATCGGAAAGGGGCTAGATTAGATTGCCTTGGAACACAAAGAAACGACAGCAAGAAAATTGCATAAAAATACGTCGAGGGTTTTTGAGCTTACATAGAGACAAGGTGCCAGTTAGCGGTGGAGAGGAGGTCCAGGGGCTTCCACGTGGTCGGCTAACGCGGCCTAGGTTTTGATCACATGGTAGGGATGTGTGGCGCCCTGGGAGACCTCCTATAAAGCGCTCTAGGCGCCACTTTGTCTCTATAGCGCCTGAAGTCACTGGCATGGGCTAGCCCATCTAAATCTATGGCTACTGTTATCTCACCTAGAGTTTTTTTTCTTGGTTTTTGGTTGACTGGTAGACCATTGACCATGGGAAAAAGTTCAAAAAATATATATTAGAAAAAGTTCAAATATTCAAAAAAAGGAAAGGTTTCAAAAATTTATAAAGTTCTGAAATTGGGAAAAGTTCACCAAATCTGTAAAAATCTTATAAATGGGGAAAAATACGGAAATTTTTAAAAATTTCTAAAATTTAAGAAAAAGTTCACAAAATTTAATTTGTTTTTGCAAATTATAAAAATGTAAAAATAGAAGAAAAGTTCACAAAAATGAAAAAATCATGAATTTGGAAAAGTAAACCAAAATATAAGAAAAGAAAAGATAAAAAAAAGACAAGACCCGGTACAAAAAAAGCAGAAAGGGAAAATTAAACGTTGGAAGCTTCCCAAAATCGGACTGGGAAGCTTCTTCCTTCCAAAAACTAGGACAAATCCCAGTACGATCCTTATATATGGGCTGGCCCATTTCTCGCGAGGTGTTGGCGCCGGTTAAGAGAATGGCGTGTAACTGGCGCATAAAGCGGGCCAGTTCAGATACCTAGTGCCTCGCGGAGACCAAAAGCACCACCAGAGAACTTTGTCAAAATACAAGTTGATGCGGGTGTTAGGGCCTCAAGAGGAGGATCAGCGGTAGCGGTATGCCGTGACAGAAATGGGACCTTCCTGGGAAGTTCTGCACTGGTGATTGCTGGAGTGGCGGATCCAGCTACCCTGGAGGCGATTGCTTGCAGAGAGGCCATTGCTTTGGCTCAAGATTTAAATGTGCAGCAAGCTATGATCACTTCCGACTCGAAGCAAGTCATTGGAGATATCCATGGAGGGAACAAAGGACTCTATGGTCCGATCATTACCGAAATTAAAGCTGGAGCCTCTCTTTTGAATTGTAATTTTTCTTTCGAGGGTCGTGCAACCAATATGGATGCACATAGATTAGCTAAGTTTGCTTTATCCTTAGTTCCGGGGCGTCATGTATGGCTTGGCCAGCCTCATCCCCCGACTCGTATCCCACACGTTGTGATGTTTGATTAATAAAGTTGGTTTTACCCCAAAAAAAACTGGGGCATAAAGCGCCGAATAGGAAATGCAGGGCGATGGTGGCCATCGGGCGCAGTCCTCTTCAGTTCTTCTGGCCTGAATATGAACGTCGTATTTGTTCCCTAAAAAACAAAAAAGAACGCCGTGTTGTTATTTTACATTTTTGGTCACCAGCAATATCTTTTTCCATTCGCAAAAAAGGAAAAATCCTTTTCCGTTGCATAAGAAACAGCAAAAGATAAATGGCACTTGGCACTGGACGCACATCAGACATCACCATACTCTGGTGTTACTCTCGTAGGTAGGCATCACCTCGACTGGTTATGCTCCGGGCCAGCGCCTCGCACAACGATGGCCACGCGAAACGCAGCTAACTTTCTCCTCACCTGCGAGTCAAGCACGCCCTCACCCAACCCAATGAATAACGACGACCCTCTCACCTCTATATACTACACACTGATTGCCTTCAACAGCATCGCGGGGATACTTCACACAACACGAGTGCAAAATCGGTCGTCGAAGCGTCGATGTTGCCGCCGGCGACGCTGTTCGCGGTGGGGTTCATGCTCTGCCCGTTCCCCGCCTTGGTGCCGTCCGGCCGTAACCTCACCGCGCTGCTGCCGGAGCTCTGCGACCTCCTCGGCTCCCTCTACTGCCACGTCCGGGACGACCTCGTCCTGCCGCTCACCGTCGCGGTCACGGCCCCCCGCCGGCGCCCACGGTGGCGCTCTTCGAGATACCGATGAAAACTTGTACTGTATCTCAGTTCTCTCATATATACTCTCTTGGATGCATGATTATGTGCATGATGGTGTACTCGTGGTTCTAGTAGTATGTAAAGAATGTATCAAATGTGCTAGTAATTGGTTCTTCGTAGTTCTCACTACGGTTTTGTTCTCAAACTGCCACACTTTCCTTTGACTGTTTACATTCAGTACGTGCGGTTTGGTAGGTTCTCCGTTCATTCTAATTGCAACTAAATTAATTTCAATTTATAGATCCCTAGAAAAAAATCGTAGAGCAAAACTAAGAAGGCTATAACTTGTTTCGGCTAACATTTCAAATTTCGGGTTTAATGTTAACATCGGTTGTGTACCTAGGTTTGAGCAGTGAGGATCTTGTTCTTTTTATTTGGAATTCCAGGGAAATTAAAAGAGGCACGCAAGCTGCCAGAACGGTGCACATATTTCGCTTGTGTTAGGTTCCTCTCCTCTGGATCTAGGGATCATTTTTACTTTTTTCGCAAATACGCTCGAAAGTCTATCATTCCATTGATAGAAGAGGGGAAGAATACAAAGTTAGTAGTTCCAAAATGCCATGCACAGAGAGAGGCGGCATTTGGGATACCGTTGATCCGGAGAAGGGGGTTGCTCAGCCCCAATACACATAGATCAGGCTACGTGAATGATCCTATCTAGTCGAGTAAATAGCATAAACTACTACTTTACATGCCAGGGTTTCAAAAAACTACTGATTTTTAATTTTTCTCAGATAACTATGAAATGGGTAGTAGGCTGTTTCAAAAAATCCAAATCGTCGAGTCTTTATCAGTTGATCACGATTATGATAGGTCGGGCCCACACCTAAACAAACCATTAGTTTGATCTTAGTTTGACCATTAACTTACATGTGGGGCCCACATGTAAGTTTCCTCTTCCTCTTCTCTTTCTTCTTCCTCTCTATCTCTTCTCTTCCCTGCTCTGTGGCTCCTATGCTAGACCTCTCCCCTCCCGAGCCGGCGACCCCCTTCCCCTCCCAAGATGGTGAACCTCCCCCCCCCCCAAGATGGAGCTCCTGGTGGCAACGGTTGCGACGAGGCCGACCTCGTCCGCGGCGTAGGTCGTCCACGTCGAGCTTGAGGAGCCTGTAAAGTAGTAGTTTTATGCTATTTTACTCTATCTGGTCTCTTGGTGCCCGCCCGCGCCCATCGCTTGGCCTCGGCCTTGATCGCGTCCAGTAGCCTGATCCTATCAACCTCCCTAACAACTTATTTGTTTTACAAGCTACTAGTCAGTGACTAGCCGTTTCATCCGCCACCGCCAATATTAATTTTTAAAGCAGTCGATTTTATTCCTCATATAATGGACATATCGTTTACAAGTGAATGAGAAATAAAATCGGGGATTATAGATTCCCAAAACAGATAGGATTTTTCACTAAATGAGTTCTTCGCTGGGCTATGAGGCACTTTATTTGCTTCACGTGGGCACTATGTGTAAGAAACACTTACGAAGTCCATCGCTAATTGTTTGCACTCGAGCACCATTGCAACATCTGAGCCATCAATGATCACTTAGCTACTATAGGACTCAATGATCCTTTGTTGCAACCGATCCTCTCTGCTAGATATAGTCCGTTCCGAATTGTTGTCATCTCCGCAGAATCAACACCGGCCACATGAGGAAAAACCATGTTGCAGCCACAATGAAATTCCTTCTCCCATCCCAAGCAATAGCGCCAGTTGCACTAGATAAAGTCTCGTTAGCTAATAAAGTGCTAATACAATTGCTCTTTGAGGCCGAGGTCCAAGCTTGTCGTGGCCCATGGCTTGGGTTTTGTCTCTTGAGCCTCTGCCCCCCCCCCCCCCCCCCCCATCCACCCAGCCCGTTCTTCAGAACCAGCTTGTCCCTAAGTCAAAGCTCAAGAAAACTTATATGAGTTTTTCGAATCCACATCTATGGGGTTGTTTTTATTGTAAAATGGATTGCATTGTATTTATTTTAGCTTTGATTTTTTTTATAACTTACCACATATGCCATGTAGTAGCAATGTAGTAATCTCTACCTAATAATAAAGCGAGCACTGCTTCTGGTCGTCCCGTCGCCTATTTCACGAAAAAATCATGTGTTTTCCCAAAAATAACACGCAATTAGGACTTAAGTGACAAAAATGAATCGTTTTTTGTATTTTTTCAGAAACACCGTTCCAATTTTTTTTTGAAATAAACCCGCATTCCAGACTTAAGTAAAAAATGAATTCATTTTTTTCCCAAAAAAACCCTGTCATTTCTATTAATTAATCCGCAAATCAACTATAAGTGACAAATTCTTTTTAAAAAATCATATATTTTAAAGTGTAACTTCAATTGTAAATTATTATATATGGAATTTGATTAGAAAAACGTGTAGAATCTGACTATGATGTTATTTTCCCTATTTAACATTTTTAAATTCTATTTATGATATAATTTTAATCAATAGCGATGTGTACAATTTGAATATGTTATTTTACCTATTTAACATTTTTTAAATTATATTTATGGAATAATTTTAACCAATAGTGGACAATCCGTCTTTTTTCCATACCGAAGATCCCTGTTGCACATGAACACCTCATCACAATCAGATTGAAGACAAAATTCCCTACAATAAAAAAAGATCGAAGACAAAAGAAATCATCAACACCTTATGGAGAGAGGGGGGCGGGGCATATATAGGATGCCATGTTCAAATAATGGACATGGATTTGTTGGGGTCTTGAGTCATGATTATTGGATTAGGCGTGTGCCGTATTGTTTCCTCCCATTGCAACAGATAGCTCTTTTGCTAGTAAGTAAGTAAGTCGTGTGCATAATATTAGAATCACCATCGACCAGTCCCTGCCCGATTTTTTTTTCATGGTAATACGTGTCTCATTTATATCATAAGGATCATAGTATAAGCCACGTACATACCGACCTGACAAAACTGAAAAGACAGCAGAACGCTAGCCTTTGCACACAGGAACACCAGCCAAAAAGTAAAATTACAAACAAGACTGAAGAATTCTGTGAGCTTGACACCAACGCCCGTCACCTGCCTCTGGCACCACCATAGCAGCCACCAAAGGCGAACATGACGGATCACCTCCACACCCGAGCTTGAAGCGGCTCCATCGCTGATATGCAGCTTTGCGGACCTCCAAGGTGGCTCGCCAATAAAGGTGAAGCCATTGTCGTTGAACGAGTCAGACCGGGGCAACACCCCGGACACGCCATCGAACTCCAGATCTGGCTCCCCGACCCAACTAAGATGTTGGAGGAGGAAACCATACCTTCCTGGCACGAACCACGAACCCAGATCCACCATCTTTCAGATGCCGTCGATGCAGACTACAATCTGCATCCGCTTCTGGACTACCTTCCAAGCTCCACGCCGGCGCTGGAGCAAACGCCGTCGCAACGGCGGAGAGCCCAAGGACACAGGTCCACCACGAGGATGCCGCCGCCGCCGCATCATCCTTGGTTGAACAGTCTGATTTCCAAATCCACCCCAAAAACGGATCGCCTCGTTGGGGAAGGATCTGAAGATTTATTAGTCGGCGCCGCCATCGCCACTGCCGAAACCATGACGATGAACAACCCAAAATCCTAAGAAACTAATGCCTAAAACAATCCACATGCGTGGATCCGGTGACCCCCTCACCACCGACGACCGAGGTCGTCAGCGGAGGGGAGCCGCCGGAGGACGGCGGCGGAGGAAGACGCTCTGGTGGCACGAGATCGCCTTCTTTTCTTCTCCTGAAAGAAAGAAAGCAATACCTTGACTAAGAAATTCTAATCTGTGGCCGTCCCTGCCCGATCCTGACAAACATGAGTGGAACTGCACGACTCCAATCGTACGTGTTCAGGGCAGAGTGCATGGATTCGGGTCGGGGTCCAACACGTACGTGCACGTAGTACGCCTCCTATAACCCGCTTGTTTATAAGGCCACGTACGCACGTACCATCACAAAACGTGTTTGTGCAGACTCGATCGATCGCTACGACTACATCGCCCGCCCACGCAGACATGGAGTTACCGGCGCCGATGCCCGTGACGCTGCCGCTGCCGCTTCCGTGCCTCGTCGTCGACCACGACGGCGCCGGAGGGGAGCCCTGCACAACCCTGCTCGACGTCTCCAAAGGGGAACATCAGCACCAATACCACGCATGCGACGGCGACGCCCACGCGCTGCTACGCAACAGGCGGAGATGGATGACGCCGCACGGGTGGGTGCTCTCGTGTGACCCCTCCACCCTCGCCACCTTCCTGTGGAGCCCTCAGACCACGGAGAAGATCGACCTGCCGCCCCTCACGCCGGGGCAGGAGATACCCTTGCACTCTTCCTGCTCCCTCTCCGGCAAGCCCACCGCCGCGGGCTTCACCGTGGTGGCCGTCGAGCCGGAGAAAACGGCGGTATGGTACTGCCACGTCGGCGGCAACGCCTCCGATAGACCTGGATGGGTCAGGTACGAGTACGACGTGGGAAGCGTCACGTTCCCGGTGGTCAACGACCGGAGAATCCAGGGGAAGAAGTTCATCACCCGGCTCACGGCGGTCGGAGGCAAGTTCTACTTCTTCAAATCGCATGACGAGCTCGGCGTGCTCGAATTCTCGCCTGCGCCGCTCCACAGCTCGGTGCCAGTCCGCGCCGTCGAGCGTCCCCCGGGGACCACCTGCATGGCGCCGTCGTTCGTGGAGCTCGGCGGCGAGCTCTATCTGGCCTCCGCCTTCTTACACTACGACAGCGGTGGCGCCACAAGTGTTCTCGGCTGCGGCGTGTACAAGCTGGACTTGGCGGGGAAGAGGTGGTGCAAGGTCAGCGACATCGGCGACCGAGCCTTCCTCATGTGCCCTCTGTATTTCAGTGGCTGCTGCTCTGCGACCGCCTCCGGGCTGAGACCCAACTGCGTCTATTGGATGGGGCTGTGTGACGACGACCTGCTGCGAGTCTTCGATATCGACAGGAATGAGGGAACTCATGGAGTGCACGATCCGTGCAAAGATATCTCCGGGGCAAATCGTAATGCGGTGTGGATGCTTCCTAGTGATGAGCCATAAACATGGAATGAACTACTAGAAGACACTCAATGTATAACTGAACGAATTTGTTGCAATATGTTTTAATGAGGTTTCGATTGTATGGACATGAATATTCTAATTAATAATACGATAGTTTGAATTGAACATGCATATGATTTATACGTATTCGAATATTTGCAAGATATTCTGTAATGAGATCAATACTTTTTTGAAAGGAAATTAAAAGGATCACAAATATACATAAGATCATACTTTAATTTACAAACATATTGTTAGCACAACGAATAATGTCATGTATGTGTGCGGGCCCCTGTGCTAGTTTGTCGAACACTTTGTTCACTGCAAGTAACGATATTATTTTGCTCTAGTCATAGTTTGTGTTCACCGTGGCCATATTATTATTTTTTGACCGTATCCGTAGCTATTGTGAACAAAAATAAAAGTTCTATGCACCAAATAATTATACAAATGAACAACTTCTTTTCTTACCAAGGACCCTTTTCTTTCCTCAAAAACATTAAAAAATATATAAGAAAAAGAAAAGAAGTACGAAGACAACGTTTATGTTTTCGGAATCGATAACTCCCGAACGACCCCCTCCAAGAAAGGAAGTTAGGGTTCGTGCCTCTCGCCGGCGCAAGTCCGCCTCATCTACGGTGGCCCTAGGGCCATGGAAGCGCGGTGGATCATGGCAAGGGCCGGCGGGAGGGCTCCGTTTTTAGTCGGTTTTTTTAATCTTGTTAGGGTTTGTGTCATACTCAGGAAGGCAAGACGGCGGCGGCTCCCTGGAGATGGAATAAAGGTCTCCCCGCCTAGCCCCCGCTCCGGCGGTGCTGCCCGAGGAAGGAAAGGGACCCCGCCATCACCGGCGCAGGACGAGCCCGCTGTGTCTCGCACCGCCGCCGCCGCCCGAGGGAGGAGAGGGACCCGACGCTACCGACGCAGGCCGAGCTTCGCCCGGCGGCATCCTATGGCAGTGGCGAGGATAAGAGAGGGGGAAGTGGTGGGGAACGGCGGAGGCGGGGGCTCAATCCTCCCTAGAGCAGCGGCGGCGGCGGAGGGAGGGGCGATAGGAACGACAGAGGCAGGAGATTTTGGCTCAGGCGGGCGTGGGTTGTTTCTAGAGGCAGAGTTTTCGTCCGCCCTCGTGAAGTTCTCTTGTTTAATAGTAGTGTAGATATGCCGGCTCAGTCTTTCGAAGGTGTTCATAGGGGTAGGGTCTGCGTATGTGAGTTTATAAGGGTGAGTGTATGCGCGTGTATATGAACACTTGTGTCTATAATGATGTTCAAAAAAATTAACGCAAAAGGCACACTACTATGGAGAACGTGCTTTTGGAATCCATAGGCTAGTCCCGGCCGGATCGTAAAAACAGGACTGTGCACGACTCCGATCGTATGCAGAGGAGGGATTCGAGTCGGGGTCCAACACGTACATCCGTGCAGGTACGCCTCCTATTTAAGACCACACACCCACGTGTTTGTTAACTCGTGCAGACTCGCGACGACGACATCTACATGATCGACCGGCAACGCCGACATGGAGTTCTCGGCGCCGGTGCCGGTGCCGTTGCCGTGCCTCGTCGTGGACCACGACGGGGCGGGAGGGGAGCCCTGCACAACCCTACTCGACATCTCCAAAGGGAAACAGTACCAACACCACGCATGCGACGACGCCGGGAACAGGCGGTTCCGGAGATGGATGACGCCGCACGGGTGGGTGCTCTCGTGGGACACCTCCACCCTCGCCACCTTCCTGTGGAGCCCTCAGACCTCGGACAAGATCGACCTGCCGCCCCTCACGCCGGAGCAGGAGATACCATTGCACTCCGCCTGCTCCCTGTCCGGCAAGCCCGCCACCGCCGGCAGCTTCACGGTGGTCGCCGTCGAGCCGGAGGACACGGTGGTATGGTACTGCCACGTCGGCGGCGACGCCGCCGGAGGACGTGGATGGGTGAGGCACGAGTACGACATGGGAAGCGTCACGTCCCCGGTGGTCAACGGCAGGAGCATGCAGGCGAAGAAGTTCATCACCCGGCTCACGGCCGTCGGAGGCAAGTTCTACTTCAAGTCGGAGGGTGAGCTCGGGATGCTCGACTTCTCCCCTGCACCGCTCCTCGGCTCCGTGCCGGTCGCCGACATCGAGCGCCCCCCGCGGACCACCTCCATGGCGCTGTCGTTCGTCGAGCTCGGCGGTGAGCTCTACCTGGTCACCGCCTTCTTGCACTACGACATCGGTGGCGCCACAAGCGTTCTCGGCTGCGGCGTGTACAAGCTGGACTTGGCAGGGAAGAGGTGGCGCAAGGTCCGCGACATCGGCGACCGAGCCTTCCTCATGTGCCCTCAGTATTTCGGTGGTTGCTGCTCTGCGACCGCCTCCGGGTTGAGACCCAACTGCGTCTATTGGATGGGGCTGTGTGGCGACAAGCTGCTGCGAGTGATCGACATCGACGGGAACGAGGAAACTCATGCAGTGCAGGATCCGTGCAAAGATATCACCGGGTCAAATCGTAACGCAATTTGGATGCTTCCTACCGATCCATAAATATCGAATGTATACCCGAAGGAATTGGTTGCAATATATTTTAACGAAGCTTCGATTGTATGGACATGAATATTTTTTGCTTAATAATATGAGAGTTTGAATTGAAGTTACATATGATTTACAGAATATATATGTGACATAATAGACTGATTTTTTCTCATGGATGGTTCTCGAGGTGAAGAATTTTTTGCATACATGATGGTATGTTGACGTGTCATATTTGGAAGGAAAAAAAGTAATGTTTTATCCTTTTCTTTTGCCGTCGGGCTAGGCCAGAAAAGCTCCTGATAAAGTATAATAGACACAATTGATTTTATTCGCTCATGATCGTTTCCTAGCCTTGCATGAAAAATGTGTATCATTTTTATTCCATTTTTTATTTTTTTAGGGGAAATAGCATGCAGTGCAGGATCTGTGCAAAGATATCACCGGGTCAAATCGTAATGCAATTTGGATGCTTCCTACCGATCCATACCGATCCATAAATATCGAATGTACTCCCTCCGTTCCGAAATACATGACGTTTTACGTTTGCACGTTAAAATTTCGTAACGCTACGAAATATATGCGTTTTCCGATTTTACCCTCGACCACATCGCTCTCAGTCCCTCTCTCTCACTCTCTCTGTCTCCCTCGCCCGTATCGCTCTCTGCCTCTCTCCCACCGCATCTCCCTCCCCCGTGGCGCCGCCGCATCTCCCTCGCCCGCATCGCCGCGCATCTCCCTCGCCCGCGTAGCAGCCGCATCTCCCTCGCCTGCGTCGCTGCATCTCCCTTAACCGCGTCGCCGCTGCCCTCTTTCTCTCGCGTCATCTTTTGCGTCATCCCTGCTTAGTTGTCCCAAGATTTGATTTTTACCGCCTGAGGAGCTGCTGGAGTAGGAGGAGCTGCGGGAAGAGGATATGTGGCGGTGAGAAGCTGTCGGATCTGTGCGGCTGTGGGGAGCTGCTGCATCTGTGCGACGGTGACAAGGAGCAGTAGGCGGTGCCGAGCGCCGATGTGCCGAAGGAGAGGAGGATGGTGAGCAGCTGGACCCATGACGGCACCTCCGCCCTGCCCCCGTGCTTGAGCGCGTCGTACACCACCTGACGCCGAAGGATGCGGTCGAACACCACCTGCGGCAGCTTGTCGTCGCCGCGGCCGCCGCCGTCCTCCTCGCGTGCGGCCTCCATGAGCGACTCCTTGAGGAGCAGCTGTTGCGTTAGGTGGCGAGAGGATGGACGCGGTGGCCCGGCTGTGCGTCCATGGATGATGACTCCTTGAGGTATTGCTCTCTCTTCATCTTCCTGTCTCTTCTCCGTGAAAACTTAATGTCAGATGCTAGGAGTAGTGCTAGAAAATGGAGATTCTTGTGATCTTAGTGTACTGCTAGGAGTAGTGCTAGCAAATGTTACGGATGCTAATGTCAGATGTGAGGCCTTAATTGCCTACCGAGCTCTCTGTAATCAACCAAGCAGCAGCAGCATTTCAACATGTCTTCTTCTTCGGCTGGAGTGCAATTGAGATCAAAATCCATGCCTCTTCCCTGACTATGTCTATTTCCTTTTTCAGGTACTGCCTATTCTGAAGTTGGTGCAGTGGAGCCTGGAGCTGCACCTTCTGGACCTGGAGCCTGTTCAGGTACTGCCACAGTATAAGTTTATGCAACATCAAGCTCTGTAGTACTCCAACGTCATGCAATTCTAGTACTGCCATGAAAATGATGTTGCATGATGTTGTAAAAGTGATTCTGCCCCTGTAGTACTTCATCATGCAATTGTATTCCAACATCATGCTATTCTGTTAATGACACTCCAACATCATGCAACTGTTTCAGTAGTACTGCACTTTTACTCCAGTGCAGCACTGATTTTTGAATGCTTCAACATCATGCAACTACTCCAACATCATGCAACATCATGCTCCAGTACTAATTTTTGTCATGCTAAATTCTGTTGCCACAACCCTGAACACCATGCAACTGAATTGCCCGTTTTTGGACCTGTTGAACGACCAGGACCTGAAGCCGGCGGCGATCTGCAGTACCTGGAGGTGGAGCTGGCGAGGCCCTGGGAGGGTGACGGCAATCTGCAGCAGGGCGCTGGCCTTGGGATGACGAGGTGGGGATTTGCTGGCCCAGGACGAGGAGGGGGATCTGCTGGCCCAGGAAGACGGGGAGGATGGGAGGGGATCTGCTGGGTGAGATGGGAGGCGATGGAGGTGGAGGATCCAGAGGTGGGGGCGATGGAGGTGGAGGATCCAGAGGTGGGGGCGATGGAGTTGGAGGATCCAAAGGTGGGGCGCGATGGAGGCGGGCGGATCTGGAAGACGACCTGGGTGGAGATCGAGGAGAGAATTCAAAATTGAAGGGTAACCTAGTCATTTCGCTCCTTTTTCACCTGGTCGGGAAAAATCCCCAGCGTCATGTATTTCGGAACGGAGGGAGTATACCCTAAGGAATTGGTTGCAATATATTTTAACGAAGCTTCGATTGTATGGACATGAATATATTTTTCTTAATAATATGAGAGTTTGAATTGAAGTTACATATGATTCATAGAATATATATGTGACAAAATAGACTGATTTTTTCTCATGGATCGTTCTCGAGGTGAAGAATTTTTTGCATACATGATGGTATGTTGAGGTGTCATATTTGGAAGAAAAAAAGTAATGGTTTTCCCTTTTCTTTTGCCGTCGGGCTAGGCCAGAAAAGCTCCTGATAAAATATACTCCCTCCGTTCCTAAATATAAGTCTTTTTAAAGATTCCAACAAGTGACTACATACGAAGCAAAGTGAGTGAATCTATACTCTAAAATATGTCTAAATGCTTCCGTATGTTGTTGTCCATTTCAAATGTCTAAAAAGATTTATATTTAGGAACGAAGGGAGTAATAGCCACAATTGATTTTATTTGCTCATGATCGTTTCCTAGCCTTGCATGCAAAATGTGTATCATTTTTATTCCATTTTTTATGTTTTCTTAGGGGAAATAGTTGCCACTTTATTCAATGTTCATAGCTCCTTCTGTTGGAAATATGCCCGGCAGTAATAAAATGATTATTATTATATTTCCTTATTCATGATAATTGTCTATTGTTCATGCTATAATTGTATTAACCGAAAACAGTGATACATGTGTGAATACATAGACCACAACATGTCCCTAGTGAGCCTCTAGTTGACTAGCTCGTTGATCAACAGATAGTCATAGTTTCCTGGCTATGGACATCGGATGTCATTGATAACAGGATCACATCATTAGGAGAATGATGTGATGGACAAGACCCAATCCTAAGCATAGCACAAGATCGTGTAGTTTGTTTGCTAAAGCTTTTCTAATGCCAAGTATCAGTTTCTTAAACCATGAGATTGTGTAACTCCCGGATACCGTAGGAGTGCTTTGGGTGTACCAAACGTCACAACGTAACTGGGTGACTATAAAGGTACACTACAGGTATCTCCGAAAGTCTCTGTTGGGTTGACACGAATCGAGACTGGGATTTGTCACTCGTTTGACGGAGAGGTATCTCTGGGCCCACTCGGTAATGCATCATCATAATGAGCTCAATGTGACCAAGTGGTTGGTCACAGGATCATGCATTATGTAACGAGTAAAGTGACTTGCCAGTAACGAGATTGAACGAGGTATTGGGATACCGACGATCGAGTCTCGGGCAAATAACGTACCGATCGACAAAGGGAATTGCATACGGGATTACTTGAATCCTCGACATCGTGGTTCATCCGATGAGATCATCGATGAGCATGTGGGAGCCAACATGGGTATCTAGATCCCGCTGTTGGTTATTGACCGAAGAGTCGTCTCGGTCATGTCTACGTGTCTCCCGAAACCGTAGGGTCTACACACTTAAGGTTCGGTGACGCTAGGGTTGTAGAGATATTTGTATGCGGTAACCCAAAAGTTGTTCGGAGTCCCGGATGAAATCTCGGACATCACGAGGAGTTCTGCAATGGTCCGGAGGTGAAGATTTGTCTATAGGAAGTCCAGTTTCGGCCACCGGGATAGTTTCGGGGGTCACCGGTATTGTACCAGGACCACCGGAAGGGTCTCGGGGGTCCACCGGGTGGGGCCACCTATCCCGGAGGGCCCCATGGGTTGAAGTGGGAAGGGAACTAGCCCCTGGTGGGCTGGTGCACCCCACTTGGGCCTCCCCCTGCGCCTAGGGTTGGAAACCCTGGGGGTGGGGGCGCCCCACCTGACTTGGGGGGCAAGTCCCCCCCCCTTTGCCCCCCCCTTGAGATTGGATCTCTAGGGGGCCGGCGCCCCCAGGGCCCCTACATAAAGAGGGGGGAGAGAGGGCTGCGCACCCAAGCCCCTGGCGCCTCCCCCTTCCCCCCGTAACACCTCTCCCTCTTGCTGAGCTTGGCGAAGCCCTGCCGAGATCCCCGCTACTTCCACCACCACGCCGTCGTGCTGCTGGATCTCCATCAACCTCTCCTTCCCCCTTGCTGGATCAAGAAGGAGGAGACGTCTCTCCGCTCCGTACGTGTGTTGAACGCGGAGGTGTCGTCCGTCCGGCGCTAGGATCATCGGTGATTTGGATCACGACGAGTACGACTCCATCAACCCCGTTCTCTTGAACGCTTCCGCTCGCGATCTACAAGGGTATGTAGATGCACTCCTCTCTATCGTTGCTAGATGACTCCATAGATTGATCTTGGTGATGCGTAGAAAAAATTTATTTTCTGCAACAATCTCCAACAATGGCATCATGAGCTAGGTCTATGCGTAGTTTCTATGCAAGAGTAGAACACAATTTTGTTGTGGGCGTAGATTTTGTCAATTTACTTGCCACTACTAGTCTTATCTTGTTTCGGCGGCATCGTGGGATGAAGTGGCCCGGACTGACCTTACACGTATGCTTACGTGAGACAGGTTCCACCGACTGACATGCATTAGTTGCACAAGGTGGCTAGCGGGTGTCTGTCTCTCCCACTTTAGTCGGATCGGATTCGATGAAAAGGATCCTTATGAAGGGTAAATAGAAATTGGCATATCACGTTGTGGTTTTGGCGTAGGTAAGAATCGTTCTTGCTAGAATCCTATAGCAGCCATGTAAAAAAATTGCAAAAACAATTAGAGGACGTCTAACTTGTTTTTGCAGCATATGCCTTGTGATGTGATATGGCCAAAAGGATGTGATGAATGAAATATATGTGATGTATGAGATTGATCATGTTCTTGTAATAGGAATCACGACTTGCATGTTGATGAGTATGACAACCGGCAGGAGCCATAGGAGTTGTCTTTATTTATTGTATGACCTGCGTGTCACTGAATAACGCCATGTAATTAGTTTACTTCTTTGCTAAACCGTTAGCCATAGTAGTAGAAGTAATAGTTGGCGAACAACTTCATGGAGACACGATGATGGAGATCATGGTGTCATGCCGGTGACGATGATGATCATGGCGCCCCGAAGATGGAGATCAAAGGAGCAAAATGAGATTGGCCATATCATGTCACTATTTGATTGCATGTGATGTTTATCATGTTTTTGCATCTTATTTGCTTAGAACGATGGTAGTAAATAAGATGATCCCTCATAACAATTTCAAGAAAGTGTTCCCCCTAACTGTGCAACGTTGTGAAAGTTCGTTGTTTTGAAACACCACGTGATGATCGTGTGTGATAGATCCTAACGTTCGCATACAACGGGTGTAAGCCAAATTTACACATGCAAAACAATTAGGTTGACTCGACGAGCCTAGCATGTACAGACATGGCCTCGGAACACAAGAGACCGAAAGATCGAGCATGAGTCGTATAGAAGATACGATCAACATGGAGATGTTCACCGATGATGACTAGTCCGTCTCACGTGATGATCGGACACGGTCTAGTTGACTCGGATCATGTATCACTTAGATGACTAGAGGGATGTCTATCTGAGTGGGAGTTCATTAAATAATTTGATTAGATGAACTTAATTATCATGAACTTAGTCTAAAACCTTTGAAAATTTCTTGTAGATCAAATGGCCCACGCTCATGTCAACCTCAACTTCAACGCGTTCCTAGAGAAAACCAAGCTGAAAGATGATGGCAGCAACTATACGGACTGGGTCTGGAACCTGAGAATCATCCTCATAGCTGCCAAGAAAGCATATGTCCTAGAACCACCGCTAGGTGAAGCACCCGTCCCAGCGAACCAAGATGTTATGAACGCTTGGCAGTCGCGTGTTGATGATTACTCCCTCGTTCAGTGCGGCATGCTTTACAGGTTAGAACCGGGGCTCCAAAAGCGTTTTGAGCAACACGGAGCATATGAGATGTTCCAAGAGCTGAAAATGGTTTTCCAAGATCATGCCCGGGTCGGGAGATATGAAGTCTCCGACAAGTTCTACAGTTGTAAGATGGAGGAAAATAGTTCTGTCAGCGAGCACATACTCAAAATGTCTAGGTTGGACAACCGCTTGTCCCAGCTGGACATTAACCTCCCGGATGAGGCGGTCATTGACAGAATCCTTCAGTCGCTCCCACCTAGCTATAAGAGCTTTGTGATGAACTAAAATATGCAGGGGATGGTGAAAACTATTCCTGAGGTATTTTCAATGCTAAAATCAGCAGAGGTAGAAATCAAAAAGGAACATCAAGTGTTGATGGTCAATAAAACCACTAGTTTCAAGAAAGGCAAGGGTAAGAAAAACTTCAAGAAGGACGGCAAGGAAGTTGCCGCGTCCGGTAAACCAGTTGTCGGGAAGAAGCCAAAGCACCGATGCAAACCTGAGACTGAGTGCTTTTATTGCAAGGGGAACGGTCACTGGAAGCGGAACTGCCCCAAGTACTTAGCGGATAAGAAGGCCGGCAACACCAAAGGTATATATGATATACATGTTATTGATGTGTACCTTGCCAGTACTCGTAGTATCTCCTGGGTATTTGATACCGGTTCGGTTGCTCATATTTGTAACTCAAAACAGGAGCTGCGGAATAAGAGAAGACTGGCGAAGGACGAGGTGACGATGCGCGTTGGGAATGGTTCCAAGGTCGATGTGATCGCCGTCGGCACGCTACCTCTACATTTACCTATGGGATTAGTTTTAAACCTCCATAATTGTTATTTAGTGCCAGCTTTGAGCATGAATATTGTATCTGGATCTCGTTTAATACGAGATGGCTACTCATTTAAATCCGAGAATAATGGTTGTTCTATTTATATGAGAGATATGTTTTATGGTCATGCCCCGCTGGTCAATGGTTTATTCTTAATGAATATCGAACGTGATGTTACACATATTCATAGTGTGAATACCAAAAGATGTAAGATTGATAACGATAGTCCCACGTATCTGTGGCACTGCCGCCTTGGTCACATTGGTGCCAAACGCATGAAGAAGCTCCATACTGATGGACTTTTGGAGTCTCTTGATTTCGAATCATTTGACACATGCGAACCATGCCTCATGGGCAAAATGACCAAGACTCCGTTCTCCGGAAAAATGGAGCGAGCAACCAACTTATTGGAAATTATACATAGTGATGTGTGCGGTCCAATGCGTTGAGGCTCGCGGTGGCTATCGTTATGTTCTCACCCTCACTGATGACTTGAGTAGATATGGATATGTCTACTTAATGAAACACAAGTCTGAGACCTTTGAAAAGTTCAAAGAATTTCAGAATGAGGTAGAGAATCAACGTGACAGAAAAATAAAGTTCTTACGATCAGATCGTGGGGGAGAATATTTAAGTCACGAGTTTGGTACGCACTTAAGGAAATGTGGAATTGTTTCACAACTCACGCCGCCTGGAACACCTCAGCGTAACGGTGTGTCCAGACGTCGTAATCGCACTCTATTGGATATGGTGCGGTCTATGATGTCTCTTACCGACTTACCGCTATCATTTTGGGGATACGCTTTAGACACAGCTACATTCACTTTAAATAGGGCACCGTCTAAATCCGTTGAGACGACACCGTATGAATTATGGTTTGGAAAGAAACCTAAGCTGTCGCTTCTAAAAGTTTGGGGATGCGATGCCTATGTTAAGAAACTTCAACCTGAAAAGCTCAAACCCAAGTCGGAAAAATGTGTCTTCATAGGATACCCTAAGGAAACCATTGGGTATACCTTCTACCTCAGATCCGAAGGCAAGATCTTTGTTTCCAAGAACGGGTCCTTTCTGGAGAAAGAGTTTCTCTCGAAAGAAGTAAGTGGGAGGAAAGTGGAACTTGATGAAGTACTACCTCTTGAACCGGTAAGTAGCGCAGCTGAGGAAGATGTTCCTGTGGTGTCTGCATCGACTAGAGAGGAAATTAATGATGATGATCAAGGTACTTCGGATCAAGTTACTACTGAACTTCGTAGGTCCACAAGGACATGTTCCACACCAGAGTGGTATGTCAACCCTGTCCTAGAAATCATGTTCTTAGACAACGGTGAACCTTCGAACTATGAAGAAGCGATGGCGGGCCCAGATTCCAACAAATGGCTTGAAGCCGTGAAATCCGAGATAGGATCCATGTATGAAAACAAAGTATGGACTTTGACAGACTTGCCAGATGATCGGCGAGCGATAGAAACTAAATGGATCTTTAAGAAGAAGACAGACGCGGATGGACATGTTACCATCTATAAAGCTCGACTTGTCGCTAAGGGTTATCGGCATGTTCAAGGAGTTGAATACGATGAGACTTTCTCTCCCGTAGCGAAGCTGAAGTCCGTCCGAATCATGTTAGCAATTGCCGCATACTATGATTATGAGATATGGCAAATGGACGCCAAAACGGCATTCCTTAACGACTATCTTAAGGAAGAACTGTATATGATGCAGCCGGAAGGTTTTGTCGGTCCTAAGAATGCTAACAAGGTACGCAAGCTCCAGCGATCCATTTATGGGCTGGTGCAAGCATCTCGGAGTTGGAATATTCGCTTTGATGAGATGATCAAAGCGTTTGGGTTTATGCAGACTTATGGAGAAGCCTGCGTTTACAAGAAAGTGAGTGGGAGCTCTGTAGCATTTCTCATATTATATGTGGATGACATACTTTTGATGGGAAATGATATAGAACTTTTGGACAGCATAGAGGCCTACTTGAATAAGTGTTTTTCAATGAAGGACCTTGGAGAAGCTGCTTATATATTAGGCATCAAGATCTATAGAGATAGATCGAGACGCCTCATAGGTCTTTCACAAAGCACATACCTTGACAAGATATTGAAGCAGTTCAATATGGACCAGTCCAAGAAGGGGTTCTTGCCTGTGTTGCAAGGTGTGAAATTGAGCTCAGCTCAATCCCCGACCATGGCAGAAGATAAAGAAAAGATGAGTGTCATCCCGTATGCCTCGGCCATAGGGTCTATTATGTATGCCATGTTGTGTACCAGACCTGATGTAAACCTTGTCGTAAGTTTGGTTGCAAGACACCAAAGTAATCCCGACATGGAGCATTGGACAGCGGTCAAGAATATCTTGAAGTACCTGAAAAGGACTAAGGATATGTTTCTTGTTTATGGAGGTGACGAAGAGCTCGTCGTAAAGGGTTACGTCGATGCTAGCTTCGACACATATCTGGATGACTCCAAGTCACAAACCAGATACGTGTATATTTTGAATGGTGGGGCAGTAAGCTGGTGCAGCAGCAAGTAGAGCATCGTGGCGGGATCTACATGTGAAGCGGAGTACATGGCAGCCTTTGAGGCAGCGCATGAAGCAATCTGGATGAAGGAGTTCATCACCGACCTAGGAGTTATTCCCAATGTGTGGGGGCCAATCACTCTCTTCTGTGACAACACTGGAGCTATTGCCCTTGCCAAGGAGCCCAGGTTTCACAAGAAGACCAGGCACATCAAGCGTCGCTTCAACTCCATTCGTGAAAATGTTCAAGATGGAGACATAGATATTTGCAAAGTGCATACGGATCTGAATGTCGCAGATCCGTTCACTAAACCTCTTCCACGAGCAAAACATGATCAACACCAGAACTCTATGGGTGTTCGATTCATCACAGTGTAACTAGATTATTGACTCTAGTGCAAGTGGGAGACTATTGGAAATATTCCCTAGAGGCAATAATAAAATGATTATTATTATATTTCCTTGTTCATGATAATTGTCTATTGTTCATGCTATAATTGTATTAACCGGAAACAGTGATACATGTGTGAATACATAGACCACAACATGTCCCTAGTGAGACTCTAGTTGACTAGCTCGTTGATCAACAGATAGTCATGGTTTCCTGACTATGGACATTGGATGTCATTGATAATGGGATCATATCATTAGGAGAATGATGTGATGGACAAGAACCAATCCTAAGCATAGCACAAGATCGTGTAGTTCGTTTGCTGAAGCTTTTCTAATGTCAAGTATCAGTTTCTTAGACCATGAGATTGTGTAACTCCCAGATACCGTAGGAGTGCTTTGGGTGTACCAAACGTCACAACGTAACTGTGTGAGTATAAAGGTACACTACAGGTATCTCGAAAGTCTCTGTTGGGTTGACACGAATCGAGACTGGGATTTGTCACTCCGTTTGACGAAGAGGTATCTCTGGGCCCACTCGGTAATGCATCATCATAATGAGCTCAATGTGACCAAGTGGTTGGTCACGGGATCATGCATTATGTAACGAGTAAAGTGACTTGCCGGTAACGAGATTGAACGAGGTATTGGGATACCGACGATCGAGTCTCAGGCATGTAACGTACCGATCGACAAAGGGAATTGCATCCGGGATTACTTGAATCATCGACATCGTTGTTCATCCAATGAGATCATCGAGGAGCATGTGGGAGCCAACATGAGTATCCAGATCCCGCTGTTGGTTATTGACCGGAGAGTCGTCTCGGTCATGTCTACGTGTCTCCCGAACCCGTAGGGTCTACACACTTAAGGTTCGGTGACGCTAGGGTTGTAGAGATATTAGTATGCGGTAACCCGAAAGTTGTTCGGGGTCCCGAAAGAGATCCCGAACATTACGAGGAGTTCCGGAATGGTCTGGAGGTGAAGATTTGTATATATGAAGTCCAGTTTCGGCCACCGGGAAAGTTTCAGGGGTCACCGGTATTGTACCGGGACCACTGGAAGGGTCCCAGGGGTCCACCGGGTGGGGCCACCTATCCCGGAGGGCCCCATGGGCTGAAGTGGGCAGAGAACCAGCCCCTGGTGGCTGGTACGCCCTCCTTGGGCCTCCCCCTGCGCCTAGGGTTGGAAACCCTGGGGGTGGGGGGCACCCCACCTGACTTGGGGGGCAAGTCCCCCTTTGGCCGCCGCTCTGTTGGGGAACGTAGTAATTTCAAAAAAATTCCTACGCATACGCAAGATCATGGTGATGCATAGCAATGAGAGGGGGAGTGTATCTTCATACCCTTGAAGATCGCTAAGCGGAAGCGTTTATCAACGCGGTTGATGTAGTCGTACGTCTTCACGGCACCTCCGAGTTCTGCACATGTTCATCTTGATGACGTCCTCGCCTTCTCGATCCAGCAATACGGGCAAAGTAGTAGATGAGTTCCGGCAGCACGGCAGCGTGGTGACGGTGTTGGTGAAGAACAATCTCCGCAGGGCTTCGCCTAAGCACTATGGAAACTATGACGGAGGATAAACTAGAGGGGACGGGGTTGCCGGCACACGGCTTGGTGTTTCTTGATGTGTCTTTGGTGCTAGCCCTGCCCCTCTATTTATATGTTGAACCCTGGGGTCGAAACTTGGAGTAAAAGCCTCTTCAAAGTCGATTTTGCCCGAAAGGCAAGAGTCCTACACGGACTCCAGGGCTAGATGCCAGGGTTCCCGGTGTCTACCCCTAGACGCCAGGGTTCCTGGCGTCGAGCCTCTAGTTTCCGCAAAACTCCCTTTTGCACTTTTCAAAAGCCTTGTGGGCTTTCCTCTTTGGCCCAAATAATGTGTTCTCGTACCCAAACATTTCGGGAAACATCCGGAACCCCTTCCGGTGAATTCCAGAACTCTTCCGGAGATCAAACACTATTATCCCATATATCAAACTTTATCTCCGGACCATTCCGGAGTTCCTCGTCATGTCCGTGATCTCATCCAGGACTCCGAACAACATTCGGTTACCAACATACATAACTCATATAATACTATATCGTCAATGAAACGTTAAGCGTGCGGACCCTATGGGTTCGAGAACTATGTAGGCATGACCGAGACACGTTTCTGGTCAATAACCAATAGCGGGACCTGGATGCCCATATTGGCTCCCACATATTCTATGAAGATCTTTATCGGTCAAACCGCATAACAACATACGTTGTTCCCTTTGTCATCGGTATGTTACTTGCCCCAGATTCGATCATCGGTATCTCAATACCTAGTTCAATCTCGTTACCGGCAAGTCTCTTTACTCGTTCCATAATACATCATCCCGCAACTAACTCATTATTTGCAATGCTTGCAAGGCTTTAAGTGATGTGCATTACCGAGTGGGCCCAGAGATACCTCTCCGACAATCGGAGTGACAAATCCTAATCTCGAAATACGCCAACCCAACAAGTACCTTCGGAGACACCTGTAGAGCACCTTTATAATCACCCAGTTATGTTGTGACGTTTGGTAGCACACAAAGTGTTCCTCCGATAAACGGGAGTTGCATAATCTCATAGTCATAGGAACATGTATAAGTCATGAAGAAAGCAATAGCAACATACTAAACGATCGATTGCTCAGCTAACGGAATGGGTCAAGTCAATCACATCATTCTCCTAATGATGTGATCCCATTAATCAAATGACAACTCTTGTCTATGGCTAGGAAACATAACCATCTGTGATCAACGAGCTAGTCAAGTAGAGGCATACTAGTGACAATCTGTTTGTCTATGTATTCACACATGTATTATGTTTCCGGTTAATACAATTCTAGAATGAATAATAAACATTTATCATGAAATAAGGAAATAAATAATAACTTTATTATTGCCTCTAGGGCATATTTCCTTCGGTCTCCCACTTGCACTAGAGTCAATAATCTAGTTCACATCACCATGTGATCTAACACTAATATTCACATCTGCATGTGATTAACACCCATAGTTCACATCGTCATATGACCAGCGCCCAAAGGGTTTACTAGAGTCAATAATCTAGTTCACATCGATATGTGATTAACACCCAAAGAGTACTAAGGTGTGATCATGTTTTGCTCGTGAGAGAAGTTTAGTCAACGGGTCTGTCACATTCAGATCCGTATGTATTTTGCAAATATTCTATGTCTATAATGCTCTGCACGGAGCTACTCTAGCTAATTGCTCCCACTTTCAATATGTATCCAGATTAAGACCTAGAGTCATCTGGATCAGTGCCAAAACTTGTATCGATGTAACCCTTTACGACGAACCTTTTGTCACCTCCATAATCGAGAAACATATCCTTATTCCACTAAGGATAATTTTGACCAATGTCCAGTGATCTACTCCTAGATCACTATTGGACTGTCTTGCCAAACTAGGGCAGAGTATACAATAGGTCTGATCCATAGCATGGCATACTTTTATAGAACCTATGACTGATGCATGGGGAATGACTTTCATTCTCTTTCTATTTTCTGTCGTGGTCGGGATTTGAGTCTTACTCAATTTCACACCTTTGCAACACGGGCAAGAACTCTTTCTTTGACTGTTCCATTTTGAACTACTTCAAAATCTTGTCAAGGTATGTACTCATTGAAAATCTTATCAAGCGTCTTGATCTATCTCTATAGATCTTGATGCTCAATATGTAAGCAGCTTTACTGAGGTCTTTCTTTGAAAAACTCCTTTAAAACACTCCTTTATGCTTTCCAGAAAATTCTGCATCATTTCTGATCAACAATATGTCATTCACATATACTTATCAGAAAGGCTGTAGTGCTCCCACTCACTTTCTTGTAAATACAGGCCTTTCCAAAAGTCTGTATAAAACCATATGCTTTGATCAACTCATCAAAGCGTATATTCCAACTCCGAGATGCTTGCACCAGTCCATTGATGGGTCGCTGGAGCTTGCACATTTTGTTAGCACCTTTCGGATCGACAAAACCTACTGGTTGCATCATATACAACTCTTCTTCCAGAAATCCATTCAGGAACACAGTTTTGATATCCATTTGCCAGATTTCATAAAATGTGGCAATTGCTAACATGATTCGGATAGACTTAAGCATCGTTACCAGTGAGAAAATCTCATCATATTCAACACCTTGAACTTGTCGAAAACCTTTTTGTGACAAGTCGAGCTTTGTAGATAGTAACACTACTATCAACGTCCGTCTTCCTCTCGAAGATCCATTTATTTTCTATGGCCTGCCGATCATCGGGCAAGTCCACCAAAGTCCACACTTTGTTCTCATACATGGATCCTATCTCAGATTTCATGGCCTTCAAGCCATTTCGCGGAATCTAGGCTCATCATCGCTTCCTCATAGTTCGTAGGTTTATCATGGTCTAGTAACATGACTTCCAGAATAGGATTACCGTGCCACTCTGGTGCGGACCGTACTCTGGAAGACCTACGAGGTTTTGTAGTAACTTGATCTGAAGTTTCATGATCAGCATCATTAGCTTCCTCACTAATTGGTGTAGCAATCACTGGAACTGATTTCTGTGATGAACTACTTTCCAATTCGGGAGAAGGTACAATTACCTTATCAAGTTCTACTTTCCTCCCACCCACTTCTTTCAAGAGAAACTCCTTCTCTAGAAAGAATCCATTTTAGCAACGAATATCTTGCCTTCGGATCTGTGATAGAAGG
Organism: Triticum aestivum; assembly: GCF_018294505.1. NCBI lineage: Eukaryota > Viridiplantae > Streptophyta > Magnoliopsida > Poales > Poaceae > Triticum > Triticum aestivum. The sequence continues at coordinate 46,106,461 of NC_057807.1, read as the reverse complement.
TGCACCCAACAGTTTCCTTTGGGTATTCTATGAAGACGCACTTCTCCGATTTGGGTTCGAGCTTATCAGGTTGAAATCCTTTTTCATATAAGCATCGCAACTCCAGACTTTAAAAACGACAGCTTAGGTTTACTGCTAAACCATAGTTCATACGGTGTCGTCTCAACGGATTTAGATGGTGCCCTATTAAACGTGAATGCAGCTGTCTCTAATGCATAACCCCAAAACGATAGTGGTAAACCGATAAGACACATCATAGATCGCACCATATCTAGTAAAGTACGATTACGACGTTCGGACACACCATTACATTGTGGTGTTCCACGTGGCGTGAGTTGCGAAACTATTTCACATTGTTTCAAGTGAAGACCAAACTCGTAACTCAAATATTCGTCTCCACGATCAGATCGTAGAAACTTTATTTTTCTTGTTACAATGATTTTCCACTTCACTCTGAAATTCTTTGAACTTTTAAAATGTTTCAGACTTATGTTTCATCAAGAAGATATACTCATATCTGCTCAAATCATCTGTGAAGGTCAGAAAATAACGATACACGCCGCGAGCCTTAACACTCATCGGATCGCATACATCGGTATGTATTATTTCCAGTAAGTCAGTAGCTCGTTCCATTGTTCCGGAGAACGGAGTTTTAGTCATCTTGCCCAAAAGGCACGGTTCGCAAGCATCAAATGATTCATAACCAAGTGATTCCAAAAATCCATATTTATGGAGTTTCTTCATGCGCTTTATACCGATATGACCCAAACGGCAGTGCCACAAATGAGTTGCACTATCATTATTAACTTTGTATCTTTTGGCATCAATATTATGAATATGTGTATCACTATGATCGAGATCCAAGAAACCATTTTCATTGGGTGTATGACCATTGAAGGTCTTATTCATCTAAACAGAATAACAATTATTCTCTGACTTTAAATCAATAACCGTATCGCAATAAACATGATCAAATCATATTCATGCTCAACGCAAACACCAAATAACATTTATTTAGGTTTAACACTAATCTCGAAAGTATAGGGAGTGTGCGATGATGATCATATCAACCTTGGAACCACTTCCAACACACATCGTCACTTCACCCTCAACTAGTCTCTGTTTATTCTGTAACTCCTGTTTCGAGTTACTAATTTTTAGCAACCAAACAAGTATCAAATACTCAGGGGCTACTATAAACACTAGTAAGGTACACATCAATAACCTGTATATCAAATATACCCTTGTTCACTTTGCCATCCTTCTTATCCACCAAGTATTCAGGGCATTTCCGCTTCCAATGACCATTTCCTTTGCAATTGAAGCACTCCGTTTCAGGCTTTAGTCTAGCTTTGGGCTTCTTCACGGAAGTGACAACTTGCTTGACATTCCACATGAAGTTCCCTTTCTATCCCTTTGCCCTTTTCTTGAAACTAGTGGTCTTGTAAATCATCAACACTTGATGCTCTTTCTTGATTTCTACCTTCATCGATTTCATCATCATGAAAAGCTCGGGAATCGTTTTTGTCATCCCTTGCATACTATAGTTCATTACGAAGTTCTAGTAACTTGGTGATGGTGACTAGAGAACTCTGTCAATCACTATCTTATCTGGAAGATTAACTCCCACTTGATTCAAGCGATTGTAGTACCCAGACAATCTGAGCACATGCTCACTAGTTGAGTGATTCTCCTCCATCTTTTAGCTATAGAACTTGTTGGAGACTTCATATCTCTCAACTCGGGTATTTGCTTGAAATATTAACTTCAATTCCTGGAACATCTCATATGGTCCATGACGTTCAAAACGTCTTTGAAGTCCCGATTCTAATCCATTAAGCATGGTGCACTAAACTATCAAGTAGTCATCATATTGAGCTAGCCAAACGTCCATAACGTCTGCATCTGCTCCTGCAATAGGTCCGTCACCTAGCAGTGCATCAAGGACATAATTCTTCTGTGCAGCAATGAGGGTAAACCTCAGATCACGGATCCAATCCGCATCATTGCTACTAACATCTTTCAACATAGTTTTCTCTAGGAACATATCAAAATAAACATATGAAAGCTATTGATCTACAACATAATTTGCAAAATACTACCAGGACTAAGTTCATGATAAATTTAAGTTCAATTAATCATATTACTTAAGAACTCCCACTTAGATAGACATCCCTCTAATCCTCTAAGTGATCATGTGATCCATATCAACTAAACCATGTCCGATCATCACGTGAGATGGAGTAGTTTCAACGGTGAACATCAATATGTTGATCATATCTACTATATATGATTCACGCCCGACCTTTTGGTCTCCGTGTTCCGAGGCCATATCTATTATATGCTAGGCTCGTCAAGTTTAACCTGAGTATTCCGCGTGTGCAACTGTTTTGCACCCGTTGTATTTGAACGTAGAGCCTATCACACCCGATCATCACGTGGTGTCTCAGCACGAAGAACTTTCGCAATGGTGCATACTCAGGGAGAACACTTTTACTATGATAATTTAGTGAGGGATCATCTTATAATGCTACCGTCAATCAAAGCAAGATAAGATGCATAAAATATAAACATCACATGCAATCAATATAAGTGATATGATATGGCCATCATCATCTTGTGCTTGTGATCTCCATCTCTAAAGCACCGTCGTGATCACCATAGTCACCGGCGCGACACCTTGATCTCCATCGTAGCATCGTTGTCGTCTCGCCAATCTTATGCTTCTACAACTATCGCTACCGCTTAGTGATAAAGTAAAGCATTACAGGGCGATTGCATTGCATACAATAAAGCGACAACCTTATGGCTCCTGCCAGTTGCCGATAACTTGGTTACAAAACATGATCATCTCATACAATAAAATATAGCATCACGTCTTGACCATATCATATCACAACATGCCCTGCAAAAACAAGTTAGACGTCCTCTACTTTGTTGTTGCAAATTTTACGTGGCTGCTACAGGCTAAGCAAGAACCGTTCTTACCTACGCATCAAAACCACAACGATAGTTTGTCAAGTTGGTGCTATTTTAACCTTCGCAAGGACCGGGCGTAGCCACACTCGGTTCAACTAAAGTGAGAGAGACAGACACCCGCCGGTCACCTTTAAGAAATGAGTGCTCGTAGCGGTGAAACCAGTCTCGCGTAAGCGTACGCGTAATGTCGGTCCGGGCCACTTCATCTCACAATGCCGCTGAACCAAAGTATGATATGCTGGTAAGCAGTATGACTTATATCTCCCACAACTCACTTGTGTTCTACTCGTGCATATGACATCTACGCATAAAACCTGACTCTGATACCACTGTTGGGGAACGTAGTAATTTCCAAAAAAATCCTACGCACACGCAAGATCATGGTGATGCATAGAAACGAGAGGGGGAGTGTATCTTCATACCCTTGAAGATCTCTAAGCGGAAGCGTTTGTCAACGCGGTTGATGTAGTCGTACGTCTTCACGATCCGACCGATCCAAGTACCGAACGCACGGCACCTCCGAGTTCTGCACACGTTCAGCTTGATGACGTCCTCGCCTTCTCGATCCAGCAATACGGGCGAAGTAGTAGATGAGTTCCGGCAGCACGGCGGCGTGGTGACGATGTTGGTGAAGAACAATATCCGCAGGGCTTCGCCTAAGCACTACGAAAACTATGACGGAGGATAAACTAGAGGGGACGGGGTTGCCGGCACACGGCTTGGTGTTTCTTGATGTGTCTTTGGTGCTAGCCCTGCCCCTCTGTTTATATGTTGAGCCCTGGGGTCAAAACTTGGAGTAAAAGCCTCCTCAAAGTTAGTTTTGCCCGAAAGGCAAGAGTCCTACACGGACTCCAGGACTAGACGCCAGGGTTCTGGTCTCCGCAAAACTCCCTTTTGCACTTTTCAAAAGCCTTGTGGGCTTTCCCCTTTGGCCCAAATAATGTGTTCTCATACCCAAACATTTCGGGAAACATCCGGAACCCCTTCCGGTGAATTCCGGAACTCTTCTGGAGATCAAACACTATTATCCCATATATCAAACTTTATCTCCGGACCATTTCGGAGTTCCTCGTCATGTCTGTGATCTCATCCAGGACTCCAAACAACATTCGGTTACCAACATACATAACTCATATAATACTATATCGTCAACGAAACGTTAAGCGTGCGGACCCTACGGGTTCGAGAACTATGTAGACATGACCGAGACACGTTTTTGGTCAACAACCAATAGCGGGACCTGGATGCCCATATTGGCTCCCACATATTCTACGAAGATCTTTATCGGTCAAACCGCATAACAACATACGTTGTTCCCTTTGTCATAGGTATGTTACTTGCCCGAGATTCGATCGTCGGTATCTCAATACCTAGTTCAATCTCGTTACCGGCAAGTCTCTTTACTCGTTTCATAATACATCATCCTGCAACTAACTCATTAGTTGCAATGCTTGCAAGGCTTTAAGTGATGTGCATTACCGAGTGGGCCCAGAGATACCTCTCCGTCAATCGGAGTGACAGATCCTAATCTCAAAATACGCCAACCCAACAAGTACCTTCGGAGACACCTGTAGAGCACCTTTATAATCACCCAGTTACGTTGTGACGTTTGGTAGCCCACAAAGTGTTCCTCCGGTAAACGGGAGTTGCATAATCTCATAGTCATAGGAACATGTATAAGTCATGAAGAAAGCAATAGCAACATACTAAACGATCGATTGCTAAGCTAACGGAATGGGTCAAGTCAATCACATCATTCTCCTAATGATGTGATCCCGTTAATCAAATGACAACTCATGTCTATGGCTAGGAAACATAACCATCTTTGATCAACGAGCTAGTCAAGTAGAGGCATACTAGTGACAATCTGTTTGTCTATGTATTCACACATGTATTATGTTTCCGGTTAATACAATTCTAGCATGAATAATAAACATTTATCATGAAATAAGGAAATAAATAATAACTTTATTATTGCCTCTAGTGCATATTTCCTTCACGCTCCCCCCTTGAGATTTGATCTATAGGGGGCCGGCGCCCCCCAGGGCCCCTATATAAAGAGGGGGGGAGGGAGGGCTGCGCACCCAAGCCCCTGGCGCCTCCCTCTTCCCCCCGTAACACCTCTCCCTCTCGCTGAGCTTGGCGAAGCCCTGCCGAGATCCCCGCTACTTCCACCACCACGCCGTCGTGCTGCTGGATCTCCATCAACCTCTCCTTCCCCCTTGCTGGATCAAGAAGGAGGAGACGTCTCTCCGCTTCGTACGTGTGTTGAACGCGGAGGTGCCGTCCGTTTGGCGCTAGGATCATCGGTGATTTGGATCACGACGAGTACGACTCCATCAACCCCGTTCTATTGAACGCTTCCGCTCGCGATCTACAAGGGTATGTAGATGCACTCCTCTCTCTCGTTGTTAGATGACTCCATAGATTGATCTTGGTGATGCGTAGAAATTTTTTATTTTCTGCAACGATCTCCAACACCTTCCCGTGCAACCTCCGAGCTAACCCACTCCGGAGGCACATTGCGCCATGTTTTACAAAGCGATCTAATACAACCTTCCCTAGCTATGAACCTGGTCTCCGCCTTCTTGCACTACAACATCGGTGGCGCCACAAGCGTTCTCGGCTGCGGCGTGTACAAGCTGGACATGGCGGGGAAGAGGTGGCGCAAGGTCAACGACATCGGCGACCGAGCCTTCCTCATGTGCCCTCAGTATTTCGATGGGTGGTGCTCTGCGACCGCCTCCAGGCTGAGACCAACTGCATCAATTGGATGGGGCCGTGTGACGACAACCTGTTGCGAGTCTTCGACGTCAATGGGAATGGGGAACTCATGGAGTGCACGATCCATGCAAAGATATCACCGGGCCAAATCGTAATGCAATGTGGATGCTTCCTACCGGTCCAATACATTACTAAACTAGATGATACTCCATGTGTTGCTTGCTAAGAGAATTGGTTGTAATATATTTTAATGAAGTTTGATTGTATGAACATGAGTATCTTTACTACAGTATAATTCAATTTCCTATTTTACTAGTGTTAATTCAACTCCAACCTTTGGGAAAATATCATACGAAAACCAATATACAAAGAAAATTTTATAAAAACCACATTTGAAAGTTTCAAAAAAATCTGAAAAATACGGGATGTTAAGAGGGTGATGTTTTATTGGCACATCAAAATTCAAGTTGAAACACATTACGATACGTGAACTATGAAAAAAAAACAAATTCAGCCCCGAATAATAGTGACGTTACTATTTGGCACTATTCAATGTTGATTTATTTTTTTTGCCCCTCACATCCCGTAATATGTTTGAATTTTTAATTTCAAATGGCAATAGCATCCTTTAAACATCATATATTTTGTTGAGATATTTTCGAAACTTCACAACATCTTTTTCACGCGGTTTTTATCGGTTTCCATTGAATGTTGATTTCCATATGATATTTTCCCCCAACCTTCATGCCGTCCTTAACTAAGTGTGTATACTACTGCAATTCAACATCTCAGAATTTTGTCTTCCAAGTTGTTGCTGCTTTCTGTTCCTATTTTTTTCTTCTAATTGACACCAAGGCGAGAGATTCCCCATCTGAATCTATATATTCTGTAATGAAACCAATATATGGTGAGCCTGAAAATCACAAACGCAATTTTCATGACAGATCAATCTTTTTGTTTTGTGGAAAACTTTTGATCTATTAATCTTCAATCAATTTTTTTTCGAAAAGGAGGTTAACTCCGGCCTCTGCATCGCATAATGCACACAGCCATTTTATTCAAAAACGAGGTCCACAAGTAGTCTCGAGCAAACACAAACGATCGTACTGGAACAAATGCCACAAGCGGCCAAAAATAAAAAAGCCACAACCGGTTATAAATGAAGTAGATGCCTACACGCCTATCCTATTACTGGACCACCATCCATATCGTTTGTAGGTATCCCATGCAACCATCTTCCATCGTTTGCATCTTGTATCCATATGGGCACTGTGGTCCGTATGGGTCAACAAGGACCACGTATGGATACAAATAGACGCTCTGAAGATGACCTGCAAAAAATTCACGATATTTTGTCTGTTAAAAGCAACATCATTCCGACAATTCCATAAAGCTCAAAGCAACGCACATGCTCCGACTCTAATCTGTGCTGCTGTCTGGGTCGCTACCCCATCCAGCCAGTTATGAAATAGGTGTGCAATGAAATTGACGGAGTGACGTTAAAAGCCACATGTATAGTTCTCCAAAGTAACTTAGCAAGCGGGCATTTTATAAAAAGATGTTCGATGTTTCGTCCCGATCACAAAAGCAACATCTTTTACTCCCTTCCCAATTACGCTTAGCTAGATTATCTTTGGTTAAAGTTACACCTTTGTGTACGAACCACATGAATACCTTTATTTTCAATGGCACTTTAATCTTTCAGATGTGAACCGACCTTGGAATATCCCCTGTATTGATTAAATTTGTATATATAGATTTAACCGTAAAGGGTCCAGACACCATTAACTTCCGGTGTACCGAGTCAGTTGCATCTGACAAGTTAACCTCCATTCACCTCCACACAAGATGCATCCATGTATTTCAACATGGACCTACAAGCGCCCGTCTAAACTGAATATTGAGGGGAACGGACCCTAACTCTGAAGCAAGGGAAACCTCTTTCCATTGTGCAATGTGATAAAGAGCCGGATACTGTAGCGCTAATGGGGTCTCATCTAGCCAGGTATCTTCCCAAAACCTAGTACCCTGACTGTTCCCTACCTTAAAACTCATTCTGTTAAAGAAAGCAACTTTCGTCCTCATAAGTCATTTCCAAAACGGAGAGTCCGACGGCTACGCCATAACCTATGCGAACGGCTTAGCGTACAAGTACTTATTACGCAACAACTGAATCCACACTCCCTCAGTCTCTACCGAAAGAAGATATCGCCATTTGCTTAATAAGCATCTATTTTTCACTTCCATATTCTCAATACCCAAGCAAGCCTGGTCCTTCGGTCTACAGATGATGTCCTATTTGGCTAACCTATACTTAGCCTTGTTCTCGTCAATTTACCAAAAAAATCGTGATCGGTAAATGTCCAATCTTTTCCGTACCCCTACTGGTACTTCAAAGAAAGAAAGGAGGAACATCGGCATACTCGTCAGTACCGAATTAATAAGAACTAATCTTCCTCCATAAGATAAAAGGTTGCCCTTACAGCAACTAAGTTTCTTCTCAAACCGATCCTCAATGCATTTTCATTCTTTGTTAGTGAGTTTGCGGTGGTGAATTGGGATCCCTAGATACATAAAGGGGAGCGTACCTAATTCACACCCGAACAACTGTTTATAGTTTTCTTGTTCCTCTTTGGCGCGTCCAAAGCAGAACAATCATGGTAATACAATAAACACTAGAAATAATAAAAATTAAATCCAGTTCTATAGAACAATTAGTATAAGCACTAAAGCAAGCCGAAGGCACACCGCCGTCATCGCCCCTCTCTCACCGGAGTCAGGCAAAACTTGTCGTAGTAGACAATCGGGAAGTCGTCGTGCTAAGTCCTCATAGGACCAGCGCACTAGAAGAACAACCTCTGTCAATGAAGAGTAGCATAGATCGAGCCTGAAGACACACGAACGTAGACGAACGACTACCAGATCTGAACAAATCCACCAAAGACACACCTCCACCCGTTCATTGACAGTGCTAGACGCACCACAGTGATGGGGTAGGCAGGGGAACATTATTCCACCTTTAGGGAGTTGTTGCCCTCTCGTCTACCTGAGAAGGACACAAACGTGAACAAAACTCAAAGAAATATGTAAAAACAGAGCCCTTGCACTGGCAAGAGCCGGGATCCACTGTGATTCCATGGCCCTGAGGCCACTGAAGACGAGGTAGACCGGCGGCGGCGGAAGCAGAGGAACCTTGATCTCTTCTTCTTTTTTTGAGAGGAGGCAGTTGCGTGAGGCGGAGATTCATCTATATATGAGGCAAAATAACATTGGATTTTCTTTGTATCCAAAAAATAAATCTTGCTAGAAGTGTACACATAACAAATTAATAAATTTAGTAACTGATAAATCTCTTTGAAATGAATCTTGATGTTTTTCCTTATGTGAAACCGTCTCCGAAACACATAATGGAAATAAACGAAATGCATATTAGTATCTTTTATGTGCCTCGAAAATCCGTTTATTTATTTGGTTTTTTGGAGGGGAGGTCCCTCTTTATTTGATTCCAAGACAAACTAATCTGCAATACACGATCTTCTACCTGTCTACATTTATATAGGCTACTTCTTCCGTCGGTTTATTGGTTTACTTACTATTTTGTGTCAAATTTTGATCATGGATTTAATTAACAGAATGTTAATGCATATCACAAAAACAATATCATTGAAAACTATGTTCAAATACGAATTCAATCATATAATTTTTTATAACATGCATTAATATTTTATCAGTCAAATCTATGATGAACAAAATACGAAGAGGACAATGAAAGTGGTAGCATGCATATAGCATGATAGCTATATATGCATGGAAGTGGAATCATCAAATCACCCAATCCGGCGCGGTGCAGACGTGGGAGTAACGTTTGGAGCGGTGCTTGATCATGCTCAGCCCTCCGCCGGCCTTGGGCAGCAGCTCCACGCCGGCAAACACCGCAAAGTTGTCGCACTTTCCATAATCCCCGCCGCCATCTTTGAACTGCTGCCACTCTCTCGTCTCGAAGAACTTGGCGACCAAGAACCTCCACGAGCCCAGCGGCACGAGGTAGGACGCCACCGGGTTCCACCCCTCGCCCTGCGCGACGTCCTCCCACTCACCCCTCAGCACGGGCGGCCTCGTCTCGGAAGCGGCGGCGAGGTCGGACGCGCACAGCTTGTTGTTCAGTGACGAGAAGCCGAACCAGAGGCCGTGCTCCGGGACGAACTCGGCGCGGCCGCGGAACGGCAGCGGCCAGTACAACGGCCGGGGCGCCCACGCGCCGCTGCCCGCGTCGAAGGTGTAGGTGCCGGCGCCGGCCGTGGATATCCAGATCTTCGAATCGCCCACGACCGTGTGCCCCGCTATGTCGCCCAGCTCGCCGTCCACCACCATACTGGACTTGGACCCGTCGTCTACCATGGCTTGCCTGTCATCGTCCAAGTCAGAGTCGTCGTCGTCGTCGTCTTCGAAAGAGTCGTCGTCCCAGCGGGTCGGGGGCAGGTAGGGTGGCGGCGGGAGAGATCGCCAGTGCCATGCCATCCGACAACGGAGGCCGGATTCGCGCCCACGGATGAGGGACAGGAAGCAGCGGCGGGGGTCTCGTCGAGGTTACCGATCCATGACGTACAGGCGGCTGTCACCGACGGGGAAAAAGATGGGCTCAACCTTTGGAGCGCGCAGCATGGGGATGGTGCTCAGGGTCTGCGAGGAGGCGGAGTAGAGGGCGGCGCTACCCTCGCAGTCCACGGCGAGGACGCCCTTGTCGCCGACGGGCATGAAATCCATGTCTTGGGGTTCCGTGTCGGGTCCGAGGAAGGTCATGGCCGGTGGGGGCGGCTGGAATTCCTCCATCGTCGCCGTTCCATCGTCCGCGCCGCTTGGTTTCATTCGGTCATGGAAGAAGGTCGATGGGTCGATGGGGTGCAGCGTGTAGGCTTGGCGGCCGCCGATGGTGGCGCGGGCTACCAGATGCACAAGCCGGCGGTTCATCATTGCCGGCCGGCGAATCTGGATTAACTTGCTCGTATATATTGCCTATTGCCAAGATGACGCAGTCAAGCCAAAGATCTACTGCTTGTCCTCGGTGCGCCACCCGATATTGACGGCGCAACTACCGGAGAAAATTAAAACAGAAAATAAAAACCTTGCAACCACCAGAAAACATAAACGTTGTCTTCGTACTTCTTTTCCTTTTCTTATATTTTTTAATGTTTTTGAGGAAAGAAAAGGGTCCTCGGTAACAAAAGAAGTTGTCCATTTGTATAATTACTAGTACAAATGCCCGTGCGTTGCAACGGGCAACTACGCAACACTTCTTATATCGAGTGTTGGCTAACGCCAGAAATAAGTTTACAAGCATAGCATTTTGGACCATAAAAATCAGATGTCAAGAAGCCACCCTAATGGCGTTCGTCAAGACCTAATTCAGCTCCGCACTTTCATCCGACGAAAGAGTAGTTCTGCATGGAATAGTCTTTCAATCAATTTTATTTTTTCTTGTTCAGAAAAACATGATTTGTTTTTAAAAAGGTGTATTTTTTGCAATTTTTTTAGAACATTTTCTTAAAATTGATTCAAGTTTTGGTGATGAACATTTTTTGGAAAATTATATTTTATTTGTATTTGTTTTTTGCACTGTTTTTTGGCTTGGCCCAAGCAGAAGGGCTTGACTGATACACACACAGACAACAAGTACTTTTTTGTTACTAAAAGAAAGAGAGACGCACGAACTTGATCTCCCTGGAGATTTTTTTTTGAGGGAGATCTCCCTGGAGATTATATGTTATTAAGGGGTGTTGTATATGTATATTCTTTTGCCATCTGGTGGAAGGGTTGTGGGATAGGAAGGGGCGTATGATGAAGTTTGACCGAGTGCTTTATTCTGGAATTTGAGACATATTCTTTGAGTGTTTAATTATTGCTACCCATGAATATACTCCCTCCATTCGAAATTATAGGGAGTTCTAGCTTATTTCTTAATCAGATGTATATAGACGTGTTTTAATGTGTTTCTTCACTCATTTCAGTTCACATGTAGTCTTTATAAAAATATTTAAAACATCTTATATTAGTGAACGAAGGAAGTACACTATTGTAACCTTTATATATGAATATTATTGAACTTCCTGCATCCTCACAAAAAACATGATTATTTCCCTATATCTATTTCCAAATGGGTCTATCTTTTAGACTCTCCATATTTTGAAATTGATTACTATAATACATTAGAAATTTTAGAAAAGAATGAGCCCCCATGACAATTGAGAATTAAATTATTTTTATATAAGTGAATCCTCTCAATTTGGACATGCCTTGAACTGGGTACTTGGAAGCTATACCTGAATCAAATCATGACACGAGGTAAATATAGGATTGTATTGCAGCAAAACATACTTTCAGCAAGTATGGTAATGGTGCAAGTCATTATCATTTCTCATAAACACAAAGACTGATTATTTGCACAACAAAATTAATAAAGCACTATTGTGTAGGTACATAAGTAAAGAGAACAGACGAGCGCCATTGGGTTATTATCTGAATGAAAGTCTGCTGATAAAAATAATCAAACCCTGACCATCCCATGCAGAATGAGTAAATGAGCAATCTCTGGTAACATCACAAGATTTATTAACTTTGGCATGAACAAACCCTTCAACACCGAGTAGCATATAATCCAATCACGAAAAATAAATAAATAAAAGCTGAACAACCCAGAACATGTGATGCCTTTATTTTGCATGTGGACTCATATCAAATATAGCGGGTGCAGCGCAGAGCATCTGAAGAAATTGAACGCATCCCGCTCACTGCGGCATACAGAAATTTGTTGGTAATCGACGGCGGTCATCTCTTGTCCGATGGCTCAATCCTGACCACTTCTCCTGTCGTCAAGTCATCACAGCTTCGCAGGCACGACCATGAGCAGAGCATAAACAACCATGCCATAAATATCTGATCATCGAGAAGCACAACCTAAAACATTGAATGAATAGAGCATTACAGCCCAAGAGGTAGAATAACACGTACATTCACAATGTTGTTCTAAGCATAGTCGAAATGCCATGCAAACTAAGTACAACATGTTAAACGCTCGATAAAGAAATCCCTAGTAAAAAGTATATCATTCAATATACGTACACATGTATAATGTTAGAGGCACTTGATCCTTGGCAAGTAGTACAGGGGAACATCAGGAGAAGAAGGAAAAGTTGGAAAACATGACCGGCCTGTATTAGCAGTTCATGTGCGCTTGTAAATGAATTAGTGAGTTCAATGTGGCCCATCTTCCAGATATAGAAAATATATGTTGATATTTTAAATAACCAATAAATTTATCTGCATCATGCAGCATAAAATTGAAGCCCATTAAGATTATGAATAACGCACAGATGGAAAGCCTACAATGGATTTAACACACAAACATCTCAAAACTGCTACTGTCCTCCCCAGCATATATTCAATAACAGATGTAGCAAAGGTTACCTTTGACTGCAAAAACGTTTGCTTTTACTGGAAATTGTTGAGTTCCTCCACCACATATGTACACATGCAGCTATCCGAAGTGAAATTCTGTTTTCTGTAGCACCCAAAGTATCGCAAAAGATATTTAATGATGTCAGTTTTTTTTTCTTGAAGAGACCAAGGGGAATAAGGTTGAGCGGGGAGGACGTACATGATACATCATCCAATGGCTGCAAAAAATGAATACCACCTGGTAGAAACAAATCACACATTTAAACGTCTAAGCAAAGCAGGACATGCAACAAAAAATCCAAAGAGAATAATACCATGGCTTTAATGCTCCAATCACTATTCAGGGGTCTTGTATCAGGCATGCTGCTGCTACTGTCACCACTCCTGCCAGATTTTTCTGGGCTTCTCCAAGCTGATTACCCAGGATGCCCCAACTTTTTTGTTCACTGTTTCCTCAAAATGATTTCTGCACTCTCCAAAACAAAATTATTATGAGTTTAAGCAAGTCATAATTAACTTCAAGTTTAGAAGATCAGCACTGCTAAGCTTTCCACTAATGTATTGCAAGAGATGCGACAAAGATAAACCAATGCAAATTAAGGATCTCAATCATCTCAGACAAAGCACTCCGATGAAGCAAATATGCCAAACCATGAATCGTATAGGTCAAGAAGCTTTACTCATGTCCACTGACGGCGCCTCACTGACGACCATGCCTGGTGGTTGGTGCCATTGTAGTCTGCACGAGCAATCATCATCACACGCAACTTCTGATCTAATTAATCAGAGTGCTCTTTCTCATCCAGCTGAAGAATCTCTTCCCCTGAAAAAAACTATACAAACTCCCTAAGTAAAATAAAACCAAAGGCATAGACAGAAACAATTTCTTCCATGTCAACTGAAGCTCGATGGAAAAAGCAACTTCTGATCTAATTAATCAGAGTGCTCTTTCTTATCTAGCAGAAGAATCTCTTGCCCTGAAAAAAGAACTGTACGAACTCCCTAAGCGAAAGAAAACCAAAGGCACATATAGAAACAATTTCTTCCCTGTCAATTGAAGCTCGACAGAAAATGCTACCTTCAACCAATCAATTATTGCCCAGTGCCTTTGAAGAACTATTGCTGCCTCAGGCCCTGAACTTTGTCCACCTGCTGATTTCTTCTATGGCTAGGGAGCATGCATTCTTCTAGGGATTGGTCACATAGGAAAAAAATGGATCCCAAGACTTAGTAGGCACAAGTGATCTTTGGGAAAATAAATGGGTTTCGCAAGCTCAGAAGAGGCATAAACGTACGAAAACAATCAGAAACCATATATTGTCAACAAAGGGCATTCAAGTATCCATGATCTCATGAAAAAAAGTATCCATGATCTCGAGACAAAGCAAATACAGTCAGTTGCTAGATCCATGAATAACTCATTATCACTGAAGAATTAAGGAGTCAGCATGAACTACCTAAAGCAGGGAAGACCAAAAAGAATGCCAGATTAGAAGGATCAGTTTCCCCTAAACAGCACATTGGGTGATAAGAAATGTATCATGCGCATGGAGTGAAAATATACTTAATGCAAACCTTTGTACTGAAAATCTACACGGATACACTTTTTAGGCAAATGCAGCGAAATACATGTGAGCTTTATATAGACGTACCAAACCATAAGAAGCAACCAGTTGAATACCAACATAAACCAACTCTCATCGCCCCTCGCCTCTAACTCTCTACATAACTGTATCATTATGTTGCTTAACAAAAATAATGATTGCATGTAGGCCTGCAGATGCTACACCCAGAAAAGAAAAAGTGAACAGTTTTCACAAATCTCGGCATGGCAATGTGAATTTAAATTCAATATAATAAAAAATGAGTCACCCAAAAGTGGATTTAAAAAGATTCGCATGGAAATGTCACGAGGATTGCTTCCCAATCTTTAGAAACTGAAGCATGTATCATCATCAATTCACTTACACAATTCAATTTTATATTTCAAGGTCATTTGGACACATCAATGGAACACCAATTACTTATATAAGGTTCATGTTTGCATAAGTAAACCACAACTCCTAGAAGTGCAAGGCATCAGAAATTCATGTATAGAACACTGAAACCCAAAATAAAGTTGCTAAATATTGAAAATATCCATAGCTAAATTGTCTAACTTTCTGACACATTACCCACTGAATTCCTTTATAATTCTAACAACTGCATCCAGCAGCAGCAGCAGCCGCAACCATCCAAAATTCTCTTGAATACAACCTTGTGCAATCGCTAGTGTGTAGCTCAGATCAACACTAAACTACACGAGGCTCCAATTTCAACCAGAGAAATCTAATCCAAGGTAGCAAATTAATGGGGAAGGGAGAGGGGATGTACCTTACGTGTGAGGAAGAGAGGGATTAGGAGATGGCGAAGATGTAGACAGCCCAAGAGATCAGGGAAAGAATCGTTAGAGAGAAGGTCGAGGGGATAAGGCACGCGAGGGGAACGGATGAAGGCCGACGAAGGCGACGACCGAACGTCGCTCACTTGCTCGACCCCGAGTGCTTCAACCACGAGGGAGGAGAGCTCCCTCGATCCCCGACGCCTCCGCGCACCCGAGTCCCACCTCAGCCGATGGCCGGCGAACCACCGGCAAGCAGCAGCAGCAGCAGGGCCGCCGCCGCGCCTCACCGCTCTCGCAGTTAGCCGATGCCATGGCACGCTGGCCAGCCGTCGTGCTCCATGCTCCGGTCGCCTTACTTCAAGATTCGCCACCTGCGTGCCATTCCCCACCGGATCCGTCATGCAAAGAAAATATGATATGCATATGAATGAGTAGTAAGGCATCGAAATTGAAAATTGGGACGTTACGTGCTTATGGGTTATTCTGTCAATTTGGGTCAAACAATGTGTCGGTAGTTGCACCTGGAGTTGGGAAAGCAAGCCGAATGACTACTCTTGATGTTCCCGCTCCGAACACCAAAACCGTGTGAACTCCTGGTTATGTTGATGAAATTTGTGCTTTCCTATGCATGCAATTGTGCTTTTCTGAGCTTGCTATGCTAGAGAATATTGTGTGCTTCAGAACATTGTGTTTGTGTATTTGAGACCATAGTTTGTTATGTATGTTGTGCAATGGTGTTTGGCTATAATGTGGCAATAGTTGAGTCATTTGGGAATTGATATTTGCGCTATATATATATGAACAGAATATTATTTGTA